>NC_090647.1:42604277-43316085 GCF_040937935.1 Hyperolius riggenbachi
TCTCCATGGGTGATACACTGCTGTATCCACTCGCAGACATAGTTTGGAAGGAAGCACCCCACACAGATAAAGAGCCTGCAGGAAATTAGCACACTCACCTCTCCTGCAGGATCTTGTGACCAGTGATGTCACTTCCTGCTGGTGAGGGATTCCACTATATCCAGTTGAATGATTTAGGAAAATGCTCAACGTTTTTTCCCTGCAGGCTTTGCATCTGACATGGTCTATTATTTGATTTAAAGCACACCTGAACTGATGTGTAACATGATGAGATAAACATGAGCACATACAGTACTTAGCCTGTTTGGGACCCTCCTGTGTCCACTTTTTATTTTAAAGCAATTAATGGTTAAGAGAGCAGATCTATATGCATTCTTTTCGCTAAACTGGTCTCATGACATACAACCAAAATCCAAGTTGTCATGCAGGAATGCTGAGTGTGGCTATGAGGTAAGGGAGTTGTCGTGCAGGGATGCAAGAATTCTAGTTAGGAGGTAAGGGAGTTGTCATGTAGGAATGCAGGGAGTCTAGTTAGGAGTCAAGGAAGCTGTTGCACAGGAATGCGAGGAGTCCAGTTAGGAGGTAAGGGAGTAGCGATGCAGGAATGCTGGGAGTCCAGTTAGGAGGTAAGCAAGCTGATGGGCAGGAATGCAGGGAGTTCAGCAAGGAGGTAAGGGAGGTGTCCTGCAAGGCATATAGTTAGGAGGTAAGGGAGTTGCCATGCAGGGAGTCAAGTTAGAAGGTGAGAGTTGCCAAGCAAGAATGCAGGGAGTCCAGTAAGGAGGTAAAACAGGAATGCAATGAGTCCAGTTAGGAGCTAAGGGAGGTGTCATACAGGAAGGCATGGAGTCTAGTTAGGAGATAAGGGAGTTGCTATACAGGGAGTCTAGTTAGGAGGTAAGGGAGGTGTCACGCAGGAATGCAGGGAGTCCAGTTAGGAGGTATGGGAGTTGCCATGCAGGAATGCAGGGAGTCTAGTTAGGAATTAAGGGAGTTGGGGATGCTGGGAGTCTGTTAGGAAATAAGGGAGTTGTCCGGCAGGAATCCTGGGAGCCTGATTAGTTACTAAGGCAGTTAGTTGCCTTGCTGGATTATTAGGAGCTTGGTTAGGAGCAAAGCTAGAGATCTACGGTAGCTTTCCAGAGGAGAGATGCTTAAAAATGTGCGACTCATCATGTCAACAACCTAAATTCAAGCACAGTGTGGAAGTGACCTTTGATGTGACACTTTTACACCACTGGTGTCCAATATGCCAAACACTTTCGTTTTGCCTATATGTGTTAACGTTCTTGGCTCTAAACCGGTTCTAAGTACCTTTTTGCTGCTTTAGTCTCAAGTTGAGAAGAAGCCATTTTGGGGCTTTTCAGTCCAGCTGCCGTAGTTATTTCCCCAGACACTCCTTTTACCTCCTGCAGCTCACATCCCGGCTTAATCGATATCCCACCATGATAAAAAGTGAAAGCGTCAGGCAGAGAGCCGGCATAAAGTGCAGCTATTAGCGGCATCGAGGTATAAACAGCCGAGTGCCAGATCTCTGCAGATAGCGAATCGGCTTTCCAACCAGCGGGGTGCAAATGAGACGTAGCAGGTGTCCGCGGTATTATCACTCCGGTGTGGGAGTCTTGGTCTGCTGGTAGACACAAACTAATCGCCGTGCTGTAGATGCCAAGGCTGAGCAACCTCGAATCTGCCATTTAACCTTCATTTAACACCGTTTGTTAGTTGATTAACAATCTTAACATACAGAAGGAACATTAAAGGGGCACTCTGCTGTTTAGTAAAATTAATTCAAAGGACAGCTGAAGTGAGAGGGATATGGAGGCTGACCTATTTATTTCCTTTTAAAGGACCACTATCATGAAAATCTTAAAGTGAACCTCCGGACTAAAAATCGACTCAGCAGCACTGAAAAGGCTTGGTGTTTCTTTAACAGTTTCACAGCATCAGAACTTTGTTCCTCTTATCCAAGCCTCATTTTTAGCTGCACAGAAGAAAACTGCCCGGGCTTTTTTCCCTTGGTGCTGTGCAAAGCATGATGGGATTTCTGATGTTGTTGTTCTCGTTCTGCTGTTTTGGTGCAATTTTTTTTTTTTTTTACATTTTGAATTTGACATTTGAAGCCTAACGTGTGCAGCTGGGAGGGGTTATCAGGACACAGGAGCATTGGAAATGTGTCTCCTGCTCCCTGTCACCTCCTTTCAACCAAAAAGATGGCTGCCCCCATGACAAAGATGGCAGCCCCCATAAATCACAAACATTTGCCTGTTCTTTTAAAACAGGGTGGGTAAAAAATTATATTACCTATCTATTATAATTAACATAACTAATGTAACTTAATGACAGTATGTTTGTTTAGGCTGAAGTTCCCCTTGAAAACACGTAAACACATGCACATAAGTATTGTTTCTTCCAGAGTAAAATGAGAAAAATGTTTCTCCTATGTTGCTTTTACTTACAGTAGGTAGTAGAAATCGGACAAAACCAACAGATTTTGGACTAGCCCATCTCCTCATGGGGTATTCACAGGGTTTTCTTTAGTTTTCAAAAGCACTTAGTGAATGGTAGTTGCTCCATCCAACTGCCAAAAAGTAAGCAGCGGGCAGAGAGGCTGGCCAGCATCTTTGTATGAATCTTTTACAGGGAGCGTCTTTATAAAGAATAAAGGTCATTCTGAGAATCCAGTACGTAGAGACAGAAATCTGACAGGTTTTAGGCTAGTCTACTACCTACTGTAAGTGACAGCAACATAGGAGAAAAGTAATGTATAGCTCTTGTTACTTTGGAAGCAACGTCCGTCAGGAAGTGAAGTTGTTGCCCCAGAAATGAATAAATACATTGTAAAAAAAAAAAGCGCTCAGGAAGTTAATTTTTAGCGATTTCCCTATCCTTTCTATTGAATCACAAACGCTCAGAAAATGGTGCAGGAGCCGTGTTTGGGATTGGATAGAAAGCTCATCGCTCATGTGAGAACACTCACATAAGCTAACATTGAACTAGCGCTTTTAAGGCGATTTTTTTAAATGGACTGCGCTAAAAATATAGAGCGCGTCCTAGTGGCTGCAGCTCTGGCGCTTTGAGTCCGCCAGGAGAAAAGCGCGATAGAAGTGTTCTGTGTTTGTTTGTTTAAAAAAAAAAAGAGCAAAATCACTCTTAAGTGGGAACAAGCCCTAAATGCTTAGCGTTCTCAGTAGAGATGGCCGGTGAGCAGGCACGTGCACAGGGGGGTGCTCTGGGTGCCCAGGCACCCCCTTTTTTAAAATCTTCAAAAAAGGCCCCTCTCGCCGCGCAAAATAAGCCCCGCCCCCGACCGCGATAAGCCCCGCCCATCCGTGGGAAGCTCCGCCCCCGACTGGGACACTTTCAAGTGAAGAGGCCCACACAGGAATCCTAGTGTGGCATGCTGACCTCTCCCTCCACCTAGGACCCATACTGACCTCTACCTCCACTGGGGGTCACTATGGGTGCTGGGACCCATAGTGACCTCTCCCTCCACCTAGTACCCAATGACCACTCCCTCCCCAAGCACTCACAGTGACCTCTCCCTCCACCTAGCACCCACAGTGACCTCTCTCTTACCCAGCACCCATAGTGACCTCTCCCTCCACCTAGCACCCACAGTGACCTCTCCCTCCCCCAGCACCCATAGTGACCTCTCCCTCCCCAGCACCCACATTGACCTCTCCCTCCCCCAGCACCCACAGTGACCTCTCCCTCCACCTAGCACCCACAGTGACCTCTCTCTTACCCAGCACCCACAGTGACCTCTCCCTCCACCTAGCACCCACAGTGACCTCTCCCTCCCCCTAGCACCCACAGTGACCTCTCCCTCCACCTGGGACCCACAGTGACCTCTCTCTTACCCAGCACCCACAGTGACCTCTCCCTCCACCTAGCACCCACAGTGACCTCTCCCTCCCCCTAGCACCCACAGTGACCTCTCTCTCCCCAGCACCCACAGTGACCTCTCCCTCCTCCAGCACCCACAGTGACCTCTCCCTCCCCCAGCACCCACAGTGACCTCTCCCTCCACCTAGCACCCACAGTGATCTCTCCCTCCACCTCGGACCCATAGTGATCTCTTCCTCCCCCAGCACCCACAATGACCTCTCCCTCCCCCAGCACCCACAGTGACCTCTCCCTCCTCAGCTCTAGCAGTGATCCTGCCTACCCCAGCATCCACACTGACCTATCCCTCCCCCAGCACCCACAGTGATTTTTCCCTCCCCCAGTGGCTACCCTCCTGTCCCCTGCAGGACCCACAGGGACCTCCCATCCCAAAAGCAGCACCTACAGTGACCTCTCCCATTGCCAGTGCCCACAGTGGCTTCTCTCAACACCCAGCATCCACTCCCTCCTCCAGTAACCACACTGACTTCTCTCAGCACCCACAGTGGCCTACCCTTCCCCCAGCACCCACACTGACCTCTACCTCCCGAGATCCACAGTGATCTCCCCCAAAGGACCCACAGTGACCTCCCTTTCCTCCAGCACCCATACTGACCTCTACTTTCCACAGCACCCACAGTTACTGCTCCCCGCAGCACCCACAGTTACCTACCCTTCCCCCAGCAACCACACTGACCTCGACCTCCCCTAGCAGCAACTATGCCATTCATAGCAGTACCCACAGTGACCTCCCACCCCCTGCACCCACAGCAATCCCACCAATATTAAGCACCCTCATTACACTCAACCAGTAACCCCCACTATAGCAAGCACCAGGTACTTGCACCAGGCACCCTGCACCCAATACTCACATGCGGCCTCAATATGGCACTTACTACTTGCATCAAACAGCCACATGACACCCAATACCTGCACCCCTTCACCCTATAGCTGGCACCCAGTACTCACACCTACATGGCACAGTACTTGCACCGAGCTCTGACATGTCACTCACTACTCACACCTGCACTCAGCCTCCACATGGCACCCACTCACATAACTAGTACTAGCACCCGAAGTACCTGCACTCAGAACCAATGTGACACACAATGCTCACCCAGAGCTAGCACCCAGTGCAGGCATGGCACCAAGTATTTGCACCTATGTGATACCCAGTACCTGCACCCAACACCCACATGTTTCATCTGCAGTAGTTCCAGTTGCACTAAGCCTCCACTTGGTGCCCAGCACAAACATGAACCACTCACAATATGACATCCAGTACTTGCACCCAGAACTCAAAAGGGACTGAGTACCTGCAATCAACACCTACATGATGGTTGATACACACCCATACAGCCAGAATCCACGACACCCTGTGCCAGCACCCAGAACCCACATGGCACCCAGCATCGGCCTTTAGCACCCACATGACAACAAATACCCCACTAGCCAGCACCCATCACCCATATGTCACCATGTGCTCACTTCCAGTACCCACTTGGCACTCAGTATTTGCACCTAAGACCCACATACCCCCATAATCAACACCCACATGGCACAGTACTCACACATCACCAAGTTCCAAAGCCATTATATACTCCTAGTACCCGTCCATGGCCAGCACCCAGTACCCATGCTTGGTCCGAACCCATATGAGACACAGTACTCTCCCATGGCACACATCCAGACCACACATGGCACTCCCTACTCACTCATGTCCAACACTCACATGGCACCCACTATTGTTTATCACCATCTGCTACTCATTCAGCACCCAATACTGCATAGCACCCACTGCAAATAAACACCCAATACAAACTGGACCTTGGTACCCAAAGCAGCTTGACACAGACTTTACTTTGCATCTCGGCACCCACTGCAACTTACCACAAAGTGAACCTTTGCGTCTTACCATCTACTGCATCTGGGCACCCACTGCACCTTGGCACTTACTGCAGTTTTGCATCTACTAATGCTTAGCAACCACTGCTTTGCCTGAAAAGAGGATTGGGTGCTGATCAAGAGGGACAGAAGTCCCAGTAATGAAAGGTGAGTTTGTGCCTCCATAGTGGGCTCCACTGTGCCCACTCTAACCCACTAACAGTGGGCACCAATCACTGCTGATTTGAGGGTGGTAGCACCAAAAGAGTTGGAAGGAGACACAAAGTCTGCCTGATACTGCTATAAAGGTGTGTGTATGCGTGTGTGTGTGGTGGTGGTGGTGGGGGGGGGGGGGGTGTGTTAAGACTGCCTTATTCTTTCTGGAGAGGGGTTATAACATACACAATTTATCGATTTCAAATTTGAGCACCACACCCTTGAGGATCCTCTGCATGGCCCTGCCCCTTCCTGCAGCACCCACACTGACCTCTACTTTTCCCAGCATCCACCCCTTCCCCTCATAGCTGGCACCTAGTACTCACACTCACATGCCACCAAGTACCTGCACCCAGGCCTAAAATTGCACCCAGTACTCACACCTGCACACAGCTTCCACATGGCCCCTACTATCTGCACCAAGCATCCACTTAACCAGTATCCGCACCCAAAGTACCTGCATTCAAAACCCATGTGATGCCCAAAGCCTACCCATAGCCAGCACCCAGAACAGCCATGTCGCCAAGTATTCGCACCCATGTCACACTCGGTACCTGCACCCACATGACATCCAGTACATGCACCCAGATCTTACATGGCACTAAGTTCTTGCAATCAACACCCGCATGACACTCGATACCCAACCATAGCCAGAACCCACATGGCACTCTGTACTCCCACCCAGAATCCACATGGCACCCAGCATCTGCATTCAGCAGCATGACAATCAATACCCCTCTAGCCAGAAACGGGGGGGGGGGGCATGCGGGGAAGGGCATTGCCAGGCCCCTTTTTTAAATTTGAGCACCCCCCACTTAAGGACCCTCTGCACGGCCCTGCCGGTGAGATGCATATAAATTCTGGCTTGCATGCAAGAGTACACATTGCGGCGCCGCCGGGTGCTGCCGCTAATAGTACAATGTTGGTTATCTGTGAGTTACTCAGACTCCTCCTCCTATCCAGTTATCACTAAAAGGGAGGAGCCGAGAAGGAACAGCTTCTAGATTTCCCCTCAAATCAGAGGTGACTCTGCCCACAAGAGTGAGCAGAGACGGGTGGGGTTAAGTTATGCCTCTTTGCTGTGGAAGCAACTCTGGTGATAGGTCTATGCTTTGTGTACAGATCTCTTGGTCCCGTGACTGACTTCTCTGACTAGAATGCCCCCTCCCCTCTCCTCCCCTCCCCCCTCCCCCCTTTCCATGTGTTGCTTCTCATTTGCAGACCTTTTATTCAATTTTCTCTAGCCGTCATACGGGACACTGGAGATGTGGCTCCGCCCATCCAATTAGTGGAAACCACCTGAAAGAGTAAAAAGAGTATTAATAGCCCCCACCCTCCCCTGTCTCCTCAGTTTAATTTGGTTTCCGTCCCGGAAACACCGAAGAGGAGTAGCTCCCTTAATTTTTATTATTTTTAGCTTCACTAGGTGGTGAGGCCAAGAGAAGACCGGGTGGCTTGGGTGATCGTTGTGAACGCTAAGTGGCGTCTCTTTATGCACCCGGTTTTCTGCCGAACGCGGTGTTCGGATGTCGATCCCTCTGCCCTCCGTATGCATTTGTGCGGGCAAGGATCGTGGGACTCTCCCCCAGCTGCTTGGCATGGCAGCACTGCGCATGCATGAAATCCCTGGGCCACAAGCGATGGTTGGGAAGCTGGCGCTGGTGGGGGAGTCTAATATAGGAGAACTAGGCAGCATAAGAAATGGAACTGCTCCTGTTGTTCTCCCCCATGCTGGAAAGATGGGATCACAGGCAAGAGGCTTCCCAGTCTGTTCCAGCAGCAGAGGTGACTGCATTGACCATACGGGAGAGATGGGATCACAGGCAAGAGGCTTCCCAGTCTTTTCCAACAGCAGAGGTGAGTGCATTAACCATGCTGGAGAGATGGGATCACAGGCAAGAGGCTTCCCAGTCTGTTCCAGCAGCAGAGGTGAGTGCATTGACCATGCTGGAGAGATGGGATATCAGGCATGAGGCTTCCTAGTCTGTTCCAGCAGATGAGGTGTGTGCACTGATAGTGGTTTTTTTTTTTTGCAGGGATATACACTCATATTATGCAGTTTAGAGTGTGATTTCACCTGTGTTTTATCCTTTCCCGCTATCTATATCATAGCAAGCTGAAAGTAAAAGCGGGGGAGGTATAGGATAATGTGTGGAGAAGCCAAGAACTAAAAAGGTTGCTATTGCAACATTAAGCTTCCCCAGTATTATAACGAGATAATTTTGTCAAGCCTGCACTAGATCTATGAGAGCTGTAGTGATTGACAATTTATACAAAGAGGTAATGGAGTCTTTCAGGGTAAGGAAAGCCCTGAGCAGTCTTAAGGAGTCATTTGTTTCCTATGCTAGATGCAGAAACTAACATTTTGCAGGGATGTGCACTCATATGTTTAAGATTAGAGAGTTTTTCCCTGTATCTATTTTTTTCTTTTCTCCTATCCTCTGTGTCCATGTGATCTAGCTGTGAATGTTAAGCAGCAGGTGGAGTGAAGGTGAATTGTTGCCATTGCAGCAATTTGCTTCCCCAATATTAGAACATGATGATTTGTCAAACCTGCACTGAAGCGATGGTGATTGACAATTAAGGGGTAATGGAAACTTTCAAGAAATGAATCTCTGGTTAGTTTTCAGGGAGTCCCTTGTTTCGAATTTGACTTCGAATCTGTTTCGATTACGACTTTCAGTCGGTTTCGATTATGACTTCGAGTCTTTCGCAGTATGTTGCGATTATGACTTTGTCTGTTGCGATTATGACTTTGTCTGTTGCGATTATGACTTTGTCTGTTGCGATTATGACTTTGTCTGTTGCGATTATGACTTTGTCTGTTGCGATTATGACTTCGAGTCTTTCGATTATGACTTCGAGTCTTTCGATTATGACTTCGAGTCTTTCGATTATGACTTCGAGTCTTTCGATTATGACTTCGAGTCTTTCGATTATGACTTCGAGTCTTTCGATTATGACTTCGAGTCTTTCGATTATGACTTCGAGTCTTTCGATTATGACTTCGAGTCTTTCGATTATGACTTCGAGTCTTTCGATTATGACTTTCAGTCTTTCGATTATGACTTTCAGTCTTTCGATTATGACTTTCAGTCTTTCGATTTTGACTTTCAGCCTTTCGATTTTGACTTTCAGCCTTTCGATTTTGACTTTCAGCCTTTCGATTTTGACTTTCAGCCTTTCGATTTTGACTTTCAGCCTTTCGGTTTTGACTTTCAGCCTTTCGGTTTTGACTTTCAGCCTTTCGGTTTTGACTTTCAGCCTTTCGGTTTTGACTTTCAGCCTTTCGGTTTTGACTTTCAGCCTTTCGGTTTTGACTTTCAGCCTTTCGGTTTTGACTTTCAGCCTTTCGGTTTTGACTTCGAGCCTCTTTCGAATTGGTCTGCAAACCTGTTTCGAATTGGTCTGATATACAGGCCGGCACTTTACCTATGCTGGCTGTGGAGATTGAAAATCTTGTATAGAGGATATAAGTGGATGCAGAGCAGAGGGTTTCGAGATGCTGGAATCTTAGAAATGTATGCAGTAAGATTATAATGGATATTGACAATCCTGCTCTGAGGGCCAGTGCGGTTGTGTGGCAGAATTGTTCTGCATGGGAATTTACTGCCCATACGGTTCTGTGGACCTATGCATAGTACGGTGTCGTTTTGGCAGAGTAGTGCTCCAGGGTTGTGGCCCTCCCTAGTTATGTCTTTTCAGACTACTTGTTTATCTCTCCAGTGTCCCGTATGACGGCTAGAGAATGTTACAGTTAGACTTACCGGTAACTGTATTTCTAGACGTCATACGGGACACCGACCCACCTCTATTCCTGTCGCACTCTCTTACGGCTATTGGATTGGGGGTTTATGGGTTACACTTCTTTTGAGGTGTCTTTTATTTCCTCTCCTCTTCTCTGTGTTTTAGTTGGAAGTTACTTTCATTACACTGAGGAGCCAGGGGAGGGTGGGGGCTATTAATACTCTTTTTACTCTTTCAGGTGGTTTCCACTAATTGGATGGGCGGAGCCACATCTCCAGTGTCCCGTATGACGTCTAGAAATACAGTTACCGGTAAGTCTAACTGTAACATTCCTTCCGGATGCTGCCATCCTCATGTCCATATGCCCCTCTCTGACAGTGGCTCCTCCAGGCCGTGGCCAGTGCAGCCTTTTTCAATAATTCAGCCCTGCCTGGATCGAAGCAGGGCATTTTGGTACAAGCTCTTCCCCATGCTGCGCCTGACCTGGCTGGGCACTGTCATAGACATGTTATTTGCCGGTCCCCAGATTACTTCTCCCCCTGAGTTGCTACGACTCGGAGGGGGGATAATAATTAACGCAGCAAGGAATTTGTGCAGCAGCAGGGGGAGCTATCATTCGGCTCACGCTGCTGCTCCTAAATGACTGGCGTCGAAACGCCATGGACGCCCACTTTACCTGACAGTCATGCACAGTTTATTGTTCGTGTTAAAGGAATACTATTGTGAAAAAAGCAGGCAATTCAAATCTGACAGGTTTTGGGCCAGTCCATCTCCTAATAGGGAATTCTCAGGGTTTTCTTTGTTTGTAACAGCATTTCCTGAACAGCAGTTCAACTACCAAAATAGTGAGATGCCAGTCAGCCTCCCTCCTCACTTGTACACTATTTTGTCAGTTAGACTTTGCAACTGCTGTTCAGGAAGTGCTTTCGAAAACAAAGAAAACCCTGAGAATCTCCCATGAAGAGATGGACTAGTCCAAAACCTGTCGGTTTTGCCAGTTTTTAACTGCCTACTTTTCTCACGATAGTGGTCCTTTAATGTCAGCAGAGCTGTCTCCATCAAATACGTTTTCTGCCATGTCGGATGATGTCGTCGTTCCCTCTCGCTCTGTTAAATAGGTCAGGACTCGGCCTTCCCAATTAAAGATAAAAAAAGAGAGAAAAGCGCTTTTCCGGAGCGTCCTGTAAAAAAATGTAAATTCATTTTCCACAATGGCACCCCGGGGACCGCGGCAGGCGACATTTCCCCGGGAGACGCGCTCATCCCTCAGAGCTTTATTTCAGCATCAGCGGCGCAGACAAGCTATTAACAGAGAAAAGTGCTGTCAGCGAAACATTAAAGACATAAATCCGCCCTGAATGAATGCTGAGAGTTAAAGGACAACTGAAGTGAGAGATACAGTGGTTTGCAAAAGTATTCGGCCCCCTTTCCACATTTTGTCACACGTCTGTTATTGTCACGTCCAGGCGGCTGCTGTAGCGCTTCTCAGGGCCGGCCCGCTCATGAGGCGGAGTGACACACTTGCCTCAGACGGCAGATCTAGGGGGGCGGCACCCACCTGTCCATGGATGCTGGGGGCCGCCCGCCGAGCTGGAGGGGTAGCTGTCAGAAAGGGGGTATTGGGCCTAGCTTTCGGGAGGGGGGTAGGACCCACCTCCCTCGCCTGGGTCCCCCGATCTGTGCTCCTCCTCCAGCGTTAAGTACCAGCGTGCATATGATTAAGAGGCAATGGGCGGGGGAATCACTCACCTCTTCCGCGTTCCGTCGCGTGCTCCACTGACGTCACTTCCGGCAACACCGCCCACTGTATTGTAAGTGGCCGGCGTTGCAGGAAGTGACTTCAGTGGAGCGCACGATGGAACGCGGAAGAGGTGAGTGGTTTCCCCCGCCCGTTGCCTTTTAATCATACGCACGCTGGTACTTGACGCTGGAGGAGGAGCGCAGATCGGGGGACCCAGGCGAGGGGGGGGTTCGACCCTCCCTCCCCACCGCTAGGCCCAATACCCCCTTTCTGCCCGCTACCCCTCCAGCTCGGTGGCCCCCCCCCCCCCACCCACGGCTGGGGGGGGGCGGCGATTTTTTTTTTCTAACTTTGCCTCAAGCGGCAAAGTCTAGGGCCGGCCCTGGCGCTTCTGCACACTCCCACGCGCGATCGTGTTGTCCCCGTTAGCCCGGAGATCGATGAATGGGAGCATAGTTCCCATTCATTTAATTTAAGTCCCCGGTAGAAGCCGCTATCTTTCTGACAAAAAAAAAAAGTTTCTCGTCCTCCATATGCTTCCTGGAAGCAAGCACCTAAGGGTCTGAACTTTTTCTTTTTTTTATATGCACGTGAAGAGGGGTATATTACAAACATTTTTTTTAAATTATAAGCTTGTAAATAGTGATGGATGCAAAACTGAAAAAATGCACCTTTATTTCCAAATAAAATATTGGCGCCATACATTGTGATGGAGACATAACTTAAATGGTGTAGTAACCGGGACAAATGGGCAAATAAAATACAAAGGTTTTAATTATGGTAGCATGTCATATTTTAAAGCTATAATGGCCGAAAACTGAGAAATAATTTTTTTTTTTAATATTCCTGTGAAAATGCATTTAGAAGAAAATAATGCTTAGCAAAATGTACCAACCAAAAAAAGCCTAATTGGTGGTGGAAAAAACAAGATATAGATCAATTCATTGTGATAATTAGTGATAAAGTTATTGGCGAATGAATGGGAGGTGAAAATTGCTCTGATGCATAAGGTGAAAAATACCCACGGGCTGAAATGGTTAAACAATACACATTGCCTGACAGTCCTGGCCTCTAATACTTTTAGCCATACACCCTGAACAAGCATGCACATCAGATGCTTCTGACTGGAGACGCATGCTTGTTTCAGGTGTGTGGTTCAGACACTTCTGCTGTCAGAAATATCAGTAGGGCAACCAGGCAACTGGTATTGCTTAAAGAGGAACTACCTTATGGTCTGAAGGTGTCATTTCTGTCCCTGGGTGTCTTCTCTGCCCCCGTGTCCTTCGTGTCGTCCTCTGCCCCATGTCCTCCTTGTTCTTTTCTACCCCATGCCCTTCGTGTCATTCTCTGCCCCCTGTGTCCTCAGCCTCCTTCTCTGCCCCCTATGTCCTTCTGTCCCCCACGTCCTCCGCCTCCTTCTCTGCCCCTGTGTCCTTTGTGTCGTCCTCTGCCCCTGTGTCCTTTGTGTCGTCCTCTGCCCCTGTGTCCTTTGTGTCGTCCTCTGCCCCTGTGTCCTTTGTCTCGTCCTCTGCCCCTGTGTCCTTTGTGTCGTCCTCTGCCCCTGTGTCCTTTGTGTCGTCCTCTGCCCCTGTGTCCTTTGTGTCGTCCTCTGCCCCTGTGTCCTTTGTGTCGTCCTCTGCCCCTGTGTCCTTTGTGTCGTCCTCTGCCCCTGTGTCCTTTGTGTCGTCCTCTGCCCCTGTGTCCTTTGTGTCGTCCTCTGCCCCTGTGTCCTTTGTGTCGTCCTCTGCCCCTGTGTCCTTTGTGTCGTCCTCTGCCCCTGTGTCCTTTGTGTCGTCCTCTGCCCCTGTGTCCTTTGTGTCGTCCTCTGCCCCTGTGTCCTTTGTGTCGTCCTCTGCCCCTGTGTCCTTTGTGTCGTCCTCTGCCCCTGTGTCCTTTGTGTCGTCCTCTGCCCCTGTGTCCTTGGTGTCGTCCTCTGCCCCTGTGTCCTTGGTGTCGTCCTCTGCCCCTGTGTCTTTTATGTCGTCCTCTGCCCTTTGTGTCGTCCTCTGCCCCCTGTGTCCTTCTCTGTCCCCCGTGTCCTCCTTGTCCTTCTCTGCATCGTGTACCTTTAGTGTCATTCTCTGCCCCCCCCCGTGTCCTCTGCCTCCTTGTCCTCTGCCTCCTTCTCTGCCCCCTGTGTCCTCCTTCTCTGCCCCCTGTGTCCTCCTTCTCTGCCCCCTGTGTCCTCCTTCTCTGCCCCCTGTGTCCTCCTTCTCTGCTCCCTGTGTCCTTCTCTGCCCCCTGTGTCCTCCGTCTCCACTTCCTTTTGTGCCACCTGTGTCCTCCGTGTTCTTCTCTGCCCCCTGTGTCCTGCTGTCTCTTTGTGCCCTGTGTCCCTTTGCCCTCCCAGAAGGTTAGCTATTTACCCAGCCAGGAGCTGAGTCCTAAGATGAGCTGCTGAGCAGAGCCGATGCACACGGCGGCTCCAGCTTAACCTTGATTCCGACACTATGCCGCCAATCAGATGGATCAGCGAAGACACCATCCAGTCACCGGCATCTGCTGTTATTACAGGAATTGACGGTCCCGCGGGCGGGATCACGGCTCCATCATTGGGACAATCAACGCACTTTGTGAGCTAAGTGGGAAGAGGGGGACATTTGGGGAAGAGAGCCTCCTCATATTGCCCTCTTTAATTGTTGCCCTGAAGCACTTGATCCACGTTGCTTCGTGGAAGAATCGCCCTTGTGTACAACGGACACTATATAGTTACTGTAACCAACAGTAATATTGCAGTGTGTTCTCTGTACTTAACCAATCTTTAGTGAATATGTCCTGTGGGGAGATCGATAAATCCGGCTATCTATATAAGGGATAGATGGGAGACAAATACCTTATTACTTAATAAGATACATACAAGGCATTAATTAAAGGAAGCTTAGTTGCTCAGCGATCACTAAGCGCCAGGTAATCCTTACCTTCCTGGCAGATAAATATAGCTTGTCCTCCTTATTGATCTCAGAAACCAATTAGCTGTTTTTTGTATTCCTCTGTCTTATGGATTCCAAGCTCCAGATGATCCATCACTTAAATCTTGGTGTCAATAGAGAGAATGAACTAGTATTCGTAAGACTGTGGAGCACTCCTCAATGCGAAGAAAGGTGATGTGCCACGGTAAACCCAGCTGCACTCCAGGTCATTCAATAGTGATATCCACGATAACCGGCACCATCAATAAGTATATGCTCTTTTATTTTTGCAGAAAATGCATTACAGCAATCCAAGCAACGTTTCAGGGCAGCCGCCCCTTTATCAAGCTATGCTGTCAATGTACAAACATACAATGAATTCACTTCTCAATTTATACGCCAGTATAAGCAGCCTAGAGCCAATTACACAACACTATTAGGTCATCTGACCCGTCTCTAAGGTCCCACCTCATGCGGACCTGATAGAGAAATTCAGGGCTAAGGCTGCTATTGGAGGATTCAAACCTCCAGCTCACCCCCGCCTCATACCTCACCAGCGGCCGCGAGCACCGGCCCCTCCCCTGGTGCTGGGTCCTCTCTGCAGCCACTCCCAGCAGGCCGCCACCACGGCGGACCTGATGGGGAACTTTGGCCGCATGACGCACAGGAGCGGGGCTAAGCCCCGCCCCTTGCGTCTCCCCAGCAACCACAGACGCCGGCGGCGGGATACGCCGCAAGCGCTGTAAGATGTAAACAAAGGAAGTGTCAGCAGTCGCAGCCAATGGAAGGAGACCTCTCCACGCGGCACTACACATGGCAGCCGTATAGTATACATCACAGAGTACATACATAAGTACATGGACGACCTCAAGAGGGAGATCAACCAGGCAAAGGTTCAAGGTAGCATCCATAATTCATTTCTATTCATTCATAATAAAAACAGTCGTGGCATTGAGAGACTGATGTCCAACTACAACACAACCACCAAACAGCATGACACATGGGCACCCAATCAAAACGATAGGTATACATAAATCACGCTATGTCATATTAAAGCTACAAACCACAGTAGCTCCAAAAAAGGGAATTAAGAAACCTCTTAAAAGCTGGACATAATGGAACATGTGGGCCGAGTAAATAAAACAATCAAATAAATGGCAACAGATCTAACTCTCTATTTAGGCCCCGCGGTTCCATTGTGTCCAGCTTTTTAATCCAAAAAGCCTCTCTGTACAGTAATTTTTTTAATCTATCTCCTCCTCTCCTAAGAGGCCCAACCTGTTCAATAATCATAAATCTTAATTGACTCACATGATGTCTAGCCTGCTGAAAATGATAAGGAACCGCCTGGTCAGTCAAGGATTCCCTAATCGCATGTTTATGGGATGACAAACGTTTTTTAATCTTCTGAGTGGTCTGTCCTATGTACAGTAAACCGCACGGACACTTTAATGCATACACAACATAACTAGAATCGCACGTGAAGCAATCCCGTATTTTAAATTTAGTACCTTTATGGGGGTGTTGAATTTGATCCCCCCTAATGACTGAATTGCAGTGTACGCAATTCATGCATGGATATGTCCCTCTGCGACTGGATTTTGACTGATCAGGCGGGCTGGAGTCTGCTCTTACCAACTGGTCACGTAAATTGGGGGCCCTTTTATAAGAGATAAGTGGAGGGTTTTTAAATTGTAAAATATCAGGAAAGCTGTCAGAAAGTAAATACCAGTGTTTTTTAATAATTTTAGCTATATCATCACTTCTTGTGTTATATCTTGTTACAAATGGTATTCTCTCCTTGACATCTCTCCGTTGGACACCAACTCTGGCACCACCTTCCATAACTCTAGATCTCGCCCCTTGAACTATGTCTTTAGGGTATCCTCTCTGAATGAATTTGTCTTGCATCTCCTCTATCCTCTGTGTCTTTACCCCATCATCATCCACTATTCTATGGACTCTCTGAAATTGTCCCACTGGGACGGATCTCCTAGTAGCCCACGGATGGAAACTCCCAAAATGTAACAGGGAGTTCACATCCGTGGGCTTGATATAGAGATCCGTGACCAGTTTCCGATCCCTGCACATAACAAGTGTGTCCAAGTAACTAATCTGTTCTGTAGAACTATGGGTCGTGAGTCTAATTTCAGGACACCTCTGCATCAGTTGTTCCACAAACTCAAGTAGGGTCGAGTGTGGCCCCGCCCACACGCAAAAAACATCATCAATATAACGAAACCATTGTACTGCATGCTTTTGAAACAATTTGTTAGAATAAACAAACATATCTTCATACACTCCCATGTAGATGTTTGCGTAGGACGGGGCCACATTCGACCCCATAGCTGTGCCCCTCATCTGCATATAAAACTGTTCTTCAAACCTAAAATAATTACATTTAAGCACTATCTCAAGTAAAGTGCAGATGAACCGTATCTGTTGTACAGATAAATCAGATGCCGTTTCTAGCATATATTGCACTGCTTCCAAGCCCCCCTCATGGGGTATGGACGTGTATAGGCTTTCAACGTCCATAGTAACCAATAACCATCCATCTTCTAGTGGGGGCATATTTCTAAGAATATTCAAAAACATCTGTGTGTCCTTGAGATATGATTTCAAAGAAGCCACATATGGTCGAAGTACTTGATCTAAATATTTAGCTAGTGGGGCCAGAACAGAGTCCATTCCAGCGACTATTGGTCTACCCGGGGGATTGTCCAAGCTTTTGTGTATCTTCGGACAGATGTATATTACTGGAGTTACAGGAAAGGGCTGTATTAAAAATTCTGCCAGCTTCTCATCGATAATGCCCTGGGACCTGGCTGTAGATACAACTTCACCAACTTTCTCCTGAATGTCCTTTATGGGATCACATGGTATCAATTTATACGTTGTCACATCAGCCAATTGTCGTAACACTTCCTTTCGATATTGATTAGTATCCATGACAACTATGGCCCCGCCTTTGTCAGCGGGCTTGATTGTAATAGCCACGTTATTCATCAGCTCCTTAATAGCCATTCTCTCTGCTTTGTTAATGTTAGAGCGGACTTGTAAACCCACATGGTTAGATTTCTTCATCAGAAGGTCCACTTCCTCCTGTACTTTTTTGATATATATATCGAGTATCTGACATGAACCTGGTTGGAATTTACTTTTAGTCCGTAACGCTGTATCCCGTAGGCTAAGGACATCTATTTCAGTAGTTTGAGCCCGCGTATTCTCATAGGGTCTCGGAATAGAAAAGAAATATTTCAACTTTATGGCTCTAAAGAACCGTTGCAGTTCAATATCTATCTCCAATGGATCTGGGAAGTTGGTAGGTGAAAAGGACAGGCCATAGTTGAGGGCAGATAGTTGAGACGGGGTCAGTGTCACAGAGGATATGTTGACTACAATTACTTCTTTTGTTGTCTGGGTTGGCGAGACCGCAGTCGGTCTCTGATGCCGCCTCCTCCCTCTCCTCTGCCGGCCACCCCTCCGCGTCCGTCCTGGTTTGTTGATACATCTGAAAAACCCTCCTGTGAGGAGCTACTGAGTGCTTCAGTGGAGTCTGGCATTTCACCGCCTTGCGGTCTTTTACCCTCAGGATCACCTGGTCTGGGTCTACGGATAGGTCTAGGTCTCCCGGCCGGTCGTTGCCAGGAGTATACATAACCAAGGTTATAGTCATGTTCGTCACGTTGAAACTTATCCCTTTTAATTGTTTCAATCTGTTTCTGATGTGCATCTATAATAGTCACAAGTTCAGACGAAAATTGCTCATAGTCATCCAATGGAATCAATGCTTTAAGTCTATCCTTCAGATTGATACGTTGTACAGTCAACCTTGGTAATTCCTCCTGTATTTTTTCTATGGTAAGTGTCATGGCGTCGAATGATGCCTTGTTCCATATTAGGCTCCACCGATGGCAAAAGGGTTTATCTGTAGGAAACATTATCGGTGCTACATTAGAACGCATCCCTCGAGGTATTCGTTTTACTCTGTGATATTCGGCCAAAGTCTTGGCATGAAGTTCCAGGGTAGTGTACATCTTAGCGACTTTTATAATTTGTTTCCGAATATTCTTGTCATCGGCCACATTCAAAAATGATACCTCTGTTGACACCTGTGCCGCCGGCGTCTGTGGTTGCTGGGGAGACGCAAGGGGCGGGGCTTAGCCCCGCTCCTGTGCGTCATGCGGCCAAAGTTCCCCATCAGGTCCGCCGTGGTGGCGGCCTGCTGGGAGTGGCTGCAGAGAGGACCCAGCACCAGGGGAGGGGCCGGTGCTCGCGGCCGCTGGTGAGGTATGAGGCGGGGGTGAGCTGGAGGTTTGAATCCTCCAATAGCAGCCTTAGCCCTGAATTTCTCTATCAGGTCCGCATGAGGTGGGACCTTAGAGACGGGTCAGATGACCTAATAGTGTTGTGTAATTGGCTCTAGGCTGCTTATACTGGCGTATAAATTGAGAAGTGAATTCATTGTATGTTTGTACATTGACAGCATAGCTTGATAAAGGGGCGGCTGCCCTGAAACGTTGCTTGGATTGCTGTAATGCATTTTCTGCAAAAATAAAAGAGCATATACTTATTGATGGTGCCGGTTATCGTGGATATCACTATTGAATGACCTGGAGTGCAGCTGGGTTTACCGTGGCACATCACCTTTCTTCGCATTGAGGAGTGCTCCACAGTCTTACGAATACTAGGATATTGCTCCTGCACAATTTGTGTGTGCACCCTTGCTACTTATTCCAGTATGGAGGAAACAGACATTGACTCGCCTACGTTCTCCTACACTCCTGAGGAGACCTCTAGGATAATGGCACAGGTGTCAACAGAGGTATCATTTTTGAATGTGGCCGATGACAAGAATATTCGGAAACAAATTATAAAAGTCGCTAAGATGTACACTACCCTGGAACTTCATGCCAAGACTTTGGCCGAATATCACAGAGTAAAACGAATACCTCGAGGGATGCGTTCTAATGTAGCACCGATAATGTTTCCTACAGATAAACCCTTTTGCCATCGGTGGAGCCTAATATGGAACAAGGCATCATTCGACGCCATGACACTTACCATAGAAAAAATACAGGAGGAATTACCAAGGTTGACTGTACAACGTATCAATCTGAAGGATAGACTTAAAGCATTGATTCCATTGGATGACTATGAGCAATTTTCGTCTGAACTTGTGACTATTATAGATGCACATCAGAAACAGATTGAAACAATTAAAAGGGATAAGTTTCAACGTGACGAACATGACTATAACCTTGGTTATGTATACTCCTGGCAACGACCGGCCGGGAGACCTAGACCTATCCGTAGACCCAGACCAGGTGATCCTGAGGGTAAAAGACCGCAAGGCGGTGAAATGCCAGACTCCACTGAAGCACTCAGTAGCTCCTCACAGGAGGGTTTTTCAGATGTATCAACAAACCAGGACGGACGCGGAGGGGTGGCCGGCAGAGGAGAGGGAGGAGGCGGCATCAGAGACCGACTGCGGTCTCGCCAACCCAGACAACAAAAGAAGTAATTGTAGTCAACATATCCTCTGTGACACTGACCCCGTCTCAACTATCTGCCCTCAACTATGGCCTGTCCTTTTCACCTACCAACTTCCCAGATCCATTGGAGATAGATATTGAACTGCAACGGTTCTTTAGAGCCATAAAGTTGAAATATTTCTTTTCTATTCCGAGACCCTATGAGAATACGCGGGCTCAAACTACTGAAATAGATGTCCTTAGCCTACGGGATACAGCGTTACGGACTAAAAGTAAATTCCAACCAGGTTCATGTCAGATACTCGATATATATATCAAAAAAGTACAGGAGGAAGTGGACCTTCTGATGAAGAAATCTAACCATGTGGGTTTACAAGTCCGCTCTAACATTAACAAAGCAGAGAGAATGGCTATTAAGGAGCTGATGAATAACGTGGCTATTACAATCAAGCCCGCTGACAAAGGCGGGGCCATAGTTGTCATGGATACTAATCAATATCGAAAGGAAGTGTTACGACAATTGGCTGATGTGACAACGTATAAATTGATACCATGTGATCCCATAAAGGACATTCAGGAGAAAGTTGGTGAAGTTGTATCTACAGCCAGGTCCCAGGGCATTATCGATGAGAAGCTGGCAGAATTTTTAATACAGCCCTTTCCTGTAACTCCAGTAATATACATCTGTCCGAAGATACACAAAAGCTTGGACAATCCCCCGGGTAGACCAATAGTCGCTGGAATGGACTCTGTTCTGGCCCCACTAGCTAAATATTTAGATCAAGTACTTCGACCATATGTGGCTTCTTTGAAATCATATCTCAAGGACACACAGATGTTTTTGAATATTCTTAGAAATATGCCCCCACTAGAAGATGGATGGTTATTGGTTACTATGGACGTTGAAAGCCTATACACGTCCATACCCCATGAGGGGGGCTTGGAAGCAGTGCAATATATGCTAGAAACGGCATCTGATTTATCTGTACAACAGATACGGTTCATCTGCACTTTACTTGAGATAGTGCTTAAATGTAATTATTTTAGGTTTGAAGAACAGTTTTATATGCAGATGAGGGGCACAGCTATGGGGTCGAATGTGGCCCCGTCCTACGCAAACATCTACATGGGAGTGTATGAAGATATGTTTGTTTATTCTAACAAATTGTTTCAAAAGCATGCAGTACAATGGTTTCGTTATATTGATGATGTTTTTTGCGTGTGGGCGGGGCCACACTCGACCCTACTTGAGTTTGTGGAACAACTGATGCAGAGGTGTCCTGAAATTAGACTCACGACCCATAGTTCTACAGAACAGATTAGTTACTTGGACACACTTGTTATGTGCAGGGATCGGAAACTGGTCACGGATCTCTATATCAAGCCCACGGATGTGAACTCCCTGTTACATTTTGGGAGTTTCCATCCGTGGGCTACTAGGAGATCCGTCCCAGTGGGACAATTTCAGAGAGTCCATAGAATAGTGGATGATGATGGGGTAAAGACACAGAGGATAGAGGAGATGCAAGACAAATTCATTCAGAGAGGATACCCTAAAGACATAGTTCAAGGGGCGAGATCTAGAGTTATGGAAGGTGGTGCCAGAGTTGGTGTCCAACGGAGAGATGTCAAGGAGAGAATACCATTTGTAACAAGATATAACACAAGAAGTGATGATATAGCTAAAATTATTAAAAAACACTGGTATTTACTTTCTGACAGCTTTCCTGATATTTTACAATTTAAAAACCCTCCACTTATCTCTTATAAAAGGGCCCCCAATTTACGTGACCAGTTGGTAAGAGCAGACTCCAGCCCGCCTGATCAGTCAAAATCCAGTCGCAGAGGGACATATCCATGCATGAATTGCGTACACTGCAATTCAGTCATTAGGGGGGATCAAATTCAACACCCCCATAAAGGTACTAAATTTAAAATACGGGATTGCTTCACGTGCGATTCTAGTTATGTTGTGTATGCATTAAAGTGTCCGTGCGGTTTACTGTACATAGGACAGACCACTCAGAAGATTAAAAAACGTTTGTCATCCCATAAACATGCGATTAGGGAATCCTTGACTGACCAGGCGGTTCCTTATCATTTTCAGCAGGCTAGACATCATGTGAGTCAATTAAGATTTATGATTATTGAACAGGTTGGGCCTCTTAGGAGAGGAGGAGATAGATTAAAAAAATTACTGTACAGAGAGGCTTTTTGGATTAAAAAGCTGGACACAATGGAACCGCGGGGCCTAAATAGAGAGTTAGATCTGTTGCCATTTATTTGATTGTTTTATTTACTCGGCCCACATGTTCCATTATGTCCAGCTTTTAAGAGGTTTCTTAATTCCCTTTTTTGGAGCTACTGTGGTTTGTAGCTTTAATATGACATAGCGTGATTTATGTATACCTATCGTTTTGATTGGGTGCCCATGTGTCATGCTGTTTGGTGGTTGTGTTGTAGTTGGACATCAGTCTCTCAATGCCACGACTGTTTTTATTATGAATGAATAGAAATGAATTATGGATGCTACCTTGAACCTTTGCCTGGTTGATCTCCCTCTTGAGGTCGTCCATGTACTTATGTATGTACTCTGTGATGTATACTATACGGCTGCCATGTGTAGTGCCGCGTGGAGAGGTCTCCTTCCATTGGCTGCGACTGCTGACACTTCCTTTGTTTACATCTTACAGCGCTTGCGGCGTATCCCGCCGCCGGCGTCTGTGGTTGCTGGGGAGACGCAAGGGGCGGGGCTTAGCCCCGCTCCTGTGCGTCATGCGGCCAAAGTTCCCCATCAGGTCCGCCGTGGTGGCGGCCTGCTGGGAGTGGCTGCAGAGAGGACCCAGCACCAGGGGAGGGGCCGGTGCTCGCGGCCGCTGGTGAGGTATGAGGCGGGGGTGAGCTGGAGGTTTGAATCCTCCAATAGCAGCCTTAGCCCTGAATTTCTCTATCAGGTCCGCATGAGGTGGGACCTTAGAGACGGGTCAGATGACCTAATAGTGTTGTGTAATTGGCTCTAGGCTGCTTATACTGGCGTATAAATTGAGAAGTGAATTCATTGTATGTTTGTACATTGACAGCATAGCTTGATAAAGGGGCGGCTGCCCTGAAACGTTGCTTGGATTGCTGTAATGCATTTTCTGCAAAAATAAAAGAGCATATACTTATTGATGGTGCCGGTTATCGTGGATATCACAATAGAGAGAATGAAGAAATAATATTAGAGGATATTACAGAACTATGTGCGCTGTGCTCCTGGTTTCTGTGTTGTGCCGGCCTTCACTAAATAGCTGGTTTTGCCACTACATTCCCCCCAAGCAGCTGAGTTTAAGCTCCTTAGCGGTAACCCTGAGCCTGACTCGTGGTAGCCACCGGGAGGTTAATGCAGAGCATAGCGAGCAGCATGCTTAGTAACTCACCTCCTACAGGGTCCAGACACTGGCAGCCATTCTCCTTTTGGGCCCTGGAGGCACTGGATCCCTCTGGTGAGACCGCCCCTGATGACAACCGACGACCTCACTATAGGGTTACAGTGTCACCTGGAGGACGGAGGGTGAATTGCAGTGCTGGACCCCAAGAAGGTGAGTAAGTGCTGGGGTTGCTGCGGGCTCTCTGGGGGAATTGTTTTTTGTTTAGTTTTTTCTTCCTTTTATGGTCTAAAAGCACATGAAAAAATTGTACCGCTTTTAGATCTTAAAATCAGGGAAGAATCATACCACCAGGGAGGTTAGAGGCCCTGTAGTAGCATTTAGTAGAATGCAGTCAATTATTCAGGATACCCACTTTTACAGTCATTTTCCTGCTTACAGCATCAGGAACACTTCTTAGATCTAAATATTGCGGTATATTGGTATGTAGCCACGCCCTCTCAGTGATGCTTAGTTATGTGGTGTTCTCCTCCCAGAGCATTCTGGGGGACCAGGTGTATTTTCTACTGGCTTCACAACAGTCAGTAAGCAAACATTCTGCAGAGCTGCACCTGACAGGACTAAAGTTTGTTGCTACCTGTGATAAATTTTAGAATGTACTCCCTCTACCATGTTCAGCTGCCCTGTTGATTAGCATATGCCCTAGGCCCGGGCCAGTTTGGCCTTTCCAGAAATCCAGCATAGTACATGGAAGAGGGTACTACTACACAGGGAATAGGAGGGGAGCTATTGCACATAGAAAAGAAGCAATACAAGATAATTGGCTTAGGAGCAGAAAAACCATAATAACTCCAGCCTTGTTCTGTTATTCTAATAGAGAGCAGTGCTACATTTGAACGGTAATATAGTCCTTCTCCCAGGAATTCACCTTTGATAATTGCCTGGAGCTCCGTTTTAATAGATCTTCTGTACGTATGAATTTATTGTGAAATACGGTGAATTTTTGAGAGCCGGGAATGTCTCGGTTTCAGGGCTGGCTGGCGTCGGCCTTGTGAAAGGCGGGAGGTCAGAACAGAGACCCGCGATCTGGATAAATATGTCTCTGCTCTGGAGGAGATGTGTGGCCTGACTACTATTATAAAGCGGTGTCAGTACAAGGACATTCCAATGTTCCGCAAATGCGTCCTGCAGCAATCATTTCCATTCCAGCATCAGGGGGACGTAATTATATACTGACAGAGGTCGCTGTCCGGGGCCTTAGCTGATTTCCATGATATCGGATTTCTTAAAGGGAATCTGATGTGAAAATAAACTTATGATATAAGGATTTGTATGTGTGGTACGGCTAAGAAATAAAACATTAGTAGCACAGATATGAGTCTCATTATTTCCAGTGCTGGAAGATTTAAGAAACTTCACTTGTTATCTATGCAAAAGAGCTTCTCTGAGCTCTTCAACCAAGCTTGGTCAGCTACATTGCTGTTTTCTGATGCACTTATCTCAGTCTCTCACTGTTTCTTGTTTGTGTAAGGTTTTACTGCAGGAAAGTTCAAAGGGTTATTTGCTCTGCTCTGTTTTGTAGTTTAAAATACAGAGTAGTTTGTAAACTGCAAATTTTAGAAAATGATGCAATGTTATGAAAAAAAAACTATATAGCTGAAAATAAAAATGAGACTCTTTTCTTAGCTACTAATGTTTTATTAATTATCCGTACTATATATACATGTCATTATATTATAAGTTTATTTTAGCATTAGTGTCACTTTAAGAACTGGTATTGTGTGTGAATCTTCAGAAGGTAAACTTAGGACACTAATGTGGATCAGCTGCAATGTCATCATTAATCCATAAAGAGGAACTTCCGCCTAAACAAACATACTTACGTTACATTAGTTATGTTAATTAAAATAGATAGGGAATATAATCTCTTACCCACACTGTTTTAAAAGAACAGGCAAAGGTTTGTGATTTCATGAGGGCAGCCATATTTTTGGTTGAAAGGAGGTGACAGGGAGCATGAGACACAGTTCCAACTGTCCTGATCACCCCTTCCAGCTGCCTGGCAAGGAGAACAACAACATCAGAAATCCTGTAATGCTTTGCACAGCATCAGGGGAAAAATGCCTGGGCAGTTTTCTTTGATGGGGCGGAGCTTAGCTTCTAAGCAGCTAAAAATTAGGCTTGGGTATGAAAAGCAAAGTTCTGATGCTGTGAAAATGTTAAAGAAACACCAATCCTTTTCAGTGCTGCTGAGTAGATTTTTAGTCTGGAGGTTCACTTTAAAGAAACTGATTAGAAAGGTCAGATTGGTTATTTTTATGGTGTTTGGCATCTGCTTTTTACGGCTGGTCTCCTCGTTTAGTTTTTCGCTTTACCTTGCTAACAGTGGTATTAATCCAGAAAGGGCAATTTCTGCTCTAGCATGGATGGGAGGTCAGCGAAGCCAAGAGGCAGTTTATGGGAACAATGACAAAACCCTCAGGCCTCATTCACACCATACGCGCATTTGGAAGCGCATATGACGTGGTGGCACGCAAGAACGGCAGAAGAGCATAGACAGCCTTTCTGCCGTTAAAATCAAAGCTGTTGTGCAGCAGTACGATGCGCTATGATGCTCTTGCGTACTGCTGCATGCAATGTGCCCGCAAACGCAGAGCTGACCCATCACTGTCAATGCATGGGATCAGCAGATGCGCAGATGGCGCGCGATGGTAAGTGTTGCGTTCTGATCACACGGCCATCTGCACACATACATATGAAATCGGCGCCGGGAGACTTGGGCGCAGGATACAGACAGTATGGCTTATCCTGCTGCTGCACAAGTTCCCGGCAACGTTAATTACTTTTCCCCCTCTAGGTTTACGTGAATAGTGGGGAATGATATAGTTTGGCTTCCAGCTATAACTGGAGGCCGGATTATAGTGTTTTAAAAGTAACTTCAGCTCTGTCCTCTGATGGTGCTGAAGTTACTCAGTGTGCACCGCTATAGCAGTCATTCGTATTACGGCCCATGGTGGCGCCGGCTGGACCCAAATCTTCCTGCGCTGAAAAAAACTGCTCCGATCTGCGCTGCATAGATGTGAACGGATATGGCTACCTCCTAAGCTTTGTTTGATCGAGTTCAGGAAAGTGGACTGAGTGTTGAGCAGGGTTCTTTTCTTTTTCAAACTCCCCTTCACTACTATTGCTGTGGATTTGCCACTCTAAGAACGAAATATTTTCAGCCACCTAGTGCTCTCCGTAGGACAGTGGACCAAATTCCAGCTAAGTCAGGCCACAGAGTCCGGGCCTCCATTCCTTTTGCAGCCGGCAAACATTCTGACTCCAGTGTGGTCCTCCACCCAGCACACCAGAGAAGGGATGTGACCCTCAAGTAAATAAGTGGCTGAATTGTGCTAGACAAAGCACGGCCCTAGTGGCATCTCTGGTTACAAAAGTACCTGAGACCTTGGCTTCATGGCTACAAGTAGGCTGCAGTTCACTGCCAATTGATAAAAGGGACCCAAGACTCCATTGACATGAAAGGTTTTTCGGATTAAAACTTGAGGGTAATCACGGTAAATGATTGAAGCAGTGATAAGTAAAAAAAAAAATAACAAAAACAAAACCGATCACCCGGTGGAGCAGGGGTAGGGAACCTATGGCTCGGGAGCCAGATTGCCACTCTTTTGATGGCTACATCTGGCTCACAGACAAATCAGTAGGGGTTGATTCACTAAGCTACACTGATCAAGCAACACAGCTTAGTGTGACAGCACAAGTAACATTTTCAAGGTAGGCACGCTACTGCTGTAGCATGCACTACTACTTACTCCCGCCCCCCAAAACTAATAGCGGCTCCAATTGTCCCATTCTGGACCCTGTCAGGTCCAGTGACTTTGTAGGACGAGATCCCTGCACTTAGATTGGCCCAATAGACCGCCTCACTTGACAGGCAGCCTATTGGGCCAAAGTGCGGGGATCTCGTCCTACAAAGGGAATCAACCCCCAAGTCAGCTAGCTAATTGTACAAGCTGTCATTCGGTATTTCTCCTGTCTGGCTCTCGGGGAAATTGCTGATATTGCTGAAAGCCAAGAGAAGTTGAAGACGTGTCTGACACTATGTACACATCACCATGGCAACAGGGACGCGAGTCCTACTGCCCCAGTTTGAAACATATTGTATGGCTCTCACGGAATTACATTTTCAAATATGTGGCATTTATGGTTCTCTCAGCCAAAAAGTTTCCTGAACCCTGCAGTGGAGTAACAATAACCTCGCAACCTCAGACGCCTGCTCCTTCTTCTCTCCCGCCCTTTTTGTGCAGAGTGAGAGTAGGGAGCACTGTTATATTGACCTAGTCCATGCTGAATTTGCTCACCTCCTGACATCCATGTGCCTTTATGTTGAGATCCTCCTGCTCTTGATGCATGTCATGTCATCAGTAGCCTCAGGATGGCAGCAGAGAGCAAGTCTGCTCTGGGGAGTAGAGGCCAGCATGGGCTTGGTAAGTATAACAGCGCTCCCTGCACTTACTGTGCACAAGAAAGGAGGGGGGAGGAGTGGAACAGCTGGCCACTACGGAGGAGAGCGGATTTTCCCATAGAAGAGTGGCCATAACCGGGGGGAGGGGGGGTTATGAAAATTTTGTTGGTGTGTCCAAGCCCCTGATGTAATGCCCCTGAGATCACACTGCTTTAGAAGGCAGGGCTGGTGTCCTATCTCTATTTCTAATAACATTAGATTAAAATGGCAGCTATGCATACAGTAACTCTTTTCAGTGGAAGTAGAGTGCTCCTTTAAAGTGGACCCAAATTAAAAATACAAGATTTCAGAAATAAAATCTATTTTTTAACTTATAATCATAATAAATAGCATTCCTTTCATATTGGTGGGACAGAATCCGTCAGACTGGTGGAGGAGATCAAAAACAAAACAGGCTGCTACTGATGATGTCACAGGGGAGGTGATCTCAGCTTGTGTGAGATTTCACATAGACGATGCCCCGATGTGAGGGAGGGTAGCTGATGACAAACACACCCCTGATCTAAAACCTCCTACAAAGCTCAGAAGTATTGGCTGCCACCTGTTTAACCCTAGTAATGGAAAGAGTAGGGTGAAAAGCATGCACTGAAATGCTCATAGGCTTGAAGGAGTGTTTATTTATCTTTGTATGTGTCAGAGTGGTGCAACTAAATATTTTGAATTAAAAAATTTAGTTTGGGTCCGCTTTAAATCAATGGTAGCGGTAACTATTCCTTAATGTTGCACATGGCTCCCCCTGCTGACCAGATCTGGGGACAACTGACAGGTAAGACGCTCTCGTGTACTCCCTGCTTTAAAAAAGAAAACCCTCCCGCTTTCTTTGTTACCCAGCATGGAAATTGTACTTGAAAACTGTTCATTTGTTTGAACATCTTCCCCCGTTCCTCGGCCTTTCTGTATCACAAGATAGAAGCTGCTTCCAGGGGAGGGGATTGTAAGGCAATCGTATTGATTCATCGGACAGTGAAATGCTTTTCGCACCCTCTGCAGACTCCCGTATGCTGTAGAGTAACCGAGATTGCGGCTGCAGCGTGTGAATTATTCATCTTGCGAGGAATCTGCGCTGTAGGAGTAATAATGCCTTTCTTGCTCTCTGCAGTCTATTTCACACTTCTTCCTCTTTCATTTTTTTGCATTTAATGAGATGTTTTCTTGTGTGTCTTCTCTTTTATTCTTGGAACAGGAGGACAGGAAGAGTCTATTCTCTCCTACGAGCCGGTGACCAGGCAGGAGAGTGAGTATATTGAAGATCTCTATAGTGGCCACATTTATTAAATGATTTCAAGTGTGGTGTCTTTTGTTATAAGCGTTTAATGAATATTATTTCAAAGGATTTATACCAAAACAGTGTTTTGTCCAAAAGCAGGCGAAAATAAAAGAATAATACCTGCTGGGCTGGCTTATAGATCCTCATATCTTTCTCAGTCACCTTGTATTCATTTTACTGTCAATTCTATTGACAGAGGCAGTCTTGATAAGTGAAATCTCAGCACAGCCAGTGGATATTATTTTGTTTGGCTGGTTCTAACAGTATACTTTAGCTAGGGCAGTTTCTAGGTTAAATTGCTCACATGACGATGGTGTAAAAAAGCCCCCGCCTCATAGGTTCATGAACTCTATTTGCAATGCCTTATTTTGCAGTATGAGTTGACACCCAGTACTGTGTAGCCACCGCCGCCCCCAGTATAGGTAGCCAGGTGTCCCATAAGTATAAGCCCCTTCCCTAGGATTGGTGGCCAGATGTGCCAGGTGTAGGTGCCCCCAGTATAGGTAGCCTGGTATAGGTGCCCCCAGCATAGTTAGCCTGTTATAGATGCCTCCAGTATAGATACCTATAGGTGCCCACAGTATAGGTAGCCAGGTATAGGCACCCCCAGTATAGGTGCCCACAGTGTAGGTAGCCAGGTATAGGTGCCCCTTAGTATTGGTAGCCAAGTATAGGTGCCCACAGTATAGGTAGCCAGGTATAGATGCCCACAATATACAGTAGGTAGCCAGGTATACTGTAGGTGCTCCCAGTATAGGTTTCCAGGTATAGGTGCCCCCAGTATAGGTAGCCAGATATAGGTGCCCCCAGTATAGGTAGCCAGGTATAGGTAGTCAGGTGGGGGGCACATGCAGAGCAGGTAATCACAATACTCACTTACTGGTCCCGTACGTTCCATCTCACAGTAACAGCCCCCTTACAGATGCATGCGTCTGCCGCTGGCCCTTCCCACGTAGCTGAGACCCGGGCAATGCCCCGCCTCACCCACCCATAGAATCCGGCCTGACTAGCAATAAAGTGTGCTTCCAATAGTAGGAAAGAATGTCCTTAAACAGTCTAAGCAATATGTAGATCCTCTTATCCTTGTGACTCCACCATGAATTTTCACATGAAAGAGAGCATAGAACACATAGTGTGATCTGTTTTAAAACCAATTTAGGAGGCTTCCAGCCAGCGACAAGACCCCTGTGCGTTAAGTAAGGGGGTCACCTGCCTTCACCATGCTCCAACACTAGAGTAACCTACTCACCTTGCCCAATGTCTGCCCAGAACCACAGACAGCAACAAGCGCTCAATCAAATCCTGTCCACCTTTACTTTCTGGATACAGCACAACTGGTAACCTCAAAGATGAGAAAGATTTCTCATTGTGTATGTCTTTCAGCACCATACACTGCAAAACCACAATGTATAGTCGTCACAACAGCAATGTATCCTGCTCACCCTACCCCAACGTCCCTATCATAATATCATCATGTGTTTATATAACACTGACTTCTTCTGCATACAGCACTTTACAGAGTACATAATCATGTCACTGACTGCCTTCAGAGGAGCTCACAATCTAATCATCACCATAGTCATATCCAGAGATGTGGCGAACGGTTCCCGAACCGTTCGCCGGCGAACATCTCCAAATCCCTGGGGCTCTTACTACTTCCGGGTCGCACTGACCCGGAGTAGTACGCCTGCGCTGCCCGGCGGAGCGCGTCCTAGATCGCGCTCCTGTTGCCGGGCACTTTCTGCGCGTGTGCGTGACGTCATGAATGACGTCACGCTCATGCGCAGAGAGTGCCCGGCAACAGGAGCGCGATCTACGACGCGCTCAGCCGGGCAGCGCAGGCGTACTACTCCGGGTCAGTGCGACCCGGAAGTAGTAAGAGCTCCAGAGATGTTCGCCGGGCGAACAGTTCGCCACATCTCTAGTCATATCCTGACGTCCTACCATATTATTATTATGTATTTAAATAACACTGACTTCTTCTGCAGCACTTTAGAGAGTACATAGTCATGTCGCTGACTGTCCTCAGAGGAGCTCACAATCTAATCCTCCCATAGTCCTATCCTGATGCCCTACCATATTATTATGTATAAATATAGCACTGACATCTTCTGCAGCACTTTTAGAGTCCATAATCAGGTCACTGACTGTCCTTAGAAGAGCTCACACTCTAACCCAGTGGTCCTCAAACTATGGCCCGCGGGCTGAATTCAGCCCCATGAGACTTTTTCACTGGCCCCCAAACACAAAATGTATAACTTATGTGGCCCACTGCATATTTAAATATTGGTGGCCTACATATAGAATAGCAGTGCTGGCACCACCCATCCACAGACTATACAAGTCAGCGAGCAGTCATTCGCTGGCTTCCAATCCAATTCTGCATCAGGTGACACTGCTGTCTAACTGGATGGCAGGTTGTCACCTGGGTATGCTTCACTGTCTGGTGCACAAAGACGTTCTTCGGGCGCCGCATGACTGAATGGCTGCTGCTGGGAGGTCTCCTCCCGGCATGATTGGGGGGGATCAATACCTACATTCAATGTAATGTTTTTCAACATCATTTTATGTATGTTCCGACCCCCCCAGCAGTCTGAAGTATGCAGACCCGGCCCTTGACCGAAAAAGTTTGGGGACCCCCTGCTCTAACCCATTCCATAGTCTGTCCCAACCATATTACTTTGTATTAATGCACTGACCTCTCCAGAAATAGTGAGGTTGCATCACATGCAGACAATCGCCAGTTTCCTTTATAGTGATGCACGCCAGGATTTCTTAAGACTAAGCAGTTTTTATCATCAAGCCTTCTCTCATCTGGAACGGGAGCCTTGAAGGACCCTTTGTACTGTAAGACACAAGCCTGTCTTGCTAAGTGGCCGCCTTCTGACTGTAAAGAGCTGAAGGACACCATGCCTTCCTGCAGAATACAGAGGATGACCTTGGAACGTGAACACCGCTGAAGCAGAGCCGTGGACTGAGTGATCTCCGTCTATCGACTCGATGGGTATTTTTAGCTGCTCCTCTTCTTCTAAAGGTGCTTCTTCACCGGGCCTCAACGCATTAATTCAGTGCATTAGCCAATCAATAAAGCCACTTCATTCAGTTCATTGACTGCGTTCACATCGTTTAGCGCTCTTAAAGGCAACATATCACCATTCTGATAGATCTGTTTTGTTTACTGGCGATATTAAGTACTAACACAGGCATTTGAAAAAATATTAGGAACATAAAATGTTTTTTTATGTACATTTTTGATTATTTTTGATGTAATATTACCCCTGACTTCATGACCATTTCATCCCATGACATACCACAACATATCAATATTAAGTCGTAAATATGTGGTTACTGTCTTAGATATGTACCAGACTTCTCTATGACTGGCGTTAGTGACTAGGGATGGTCGGCATGCCAATTTCCGATTACGCGGTAAATCCGCATTCCGTCGTGTACCGATTCCGCTTTCCGCTACCAATTTCCGCATTCCAACGCGGAATTTCTGCTGGAAATCGCGGAAATTCCACCCGACTTTAACATCGATTTTCTTCAGATTTCGACTACTACCCCTTTCTACCAAGATCATAACGCTGCTAGCAAGAACACTGTTCTCGGCAAGTGTTAGATAGGCAAGTAAGCCCTAGATATTAGTATTAGATAATCAGATGTGCCTCAATAGTATTAGGTAGCCAGATTCGCCCCCAATACCCTATAATTCGGTAGCCCCCTCAGTATAGATAGCAGATATGCCCCTCTTAGCTTTTGGGGTCATCCTACCGCCACCCCTGACTATGTGGGCCCCTGAGCAACCACTCAGGTCAAAGGCCGGCCATGTTGACTCCCACCTCCTGCCTTGACGGTGCTACTGCCTTGGCCTCTCTTCTGTGCCTCTCTTTTCTCAAACCACATCCAGGCAGTGAGGACATTCTTTGTGTCAGTTAGTTGATGGGAGAGGAAGGAAGGAGAGAAAGAGGGGCAGAAGGAAGTAGCCACAATCGCTGCATACTGCATATAGCGTGGGAGTGACGTGGCAGGAGGTGGCTGGGAAAGGTGTCGGTGATAAATGGAGGCTGGACGTCATGAGACAATACTGATGCCATTGCAACACACACTGTGTCACAGTACACTGATTAAGAGCCATGCTATATAGGATCACTGTTCACCTCACGGGGGTGAGACTAAGTACTATGTAGCCTTACTTTCCTGATCCCCATCAGGTCCTTGAGTTGGGCTAGACTTCCTAGTATCGCAGTACAGCTATATCCCTTCTCTCCTGGCCACGCCTCTTCCATGCTGGCCATTCCCCCAGGGACTCAGAATAGGCAGCTGTAGCAGGTTGGGAAGAAATCTGATGACAGAATCTTCATGTAGCTGTAGTAAGAGGCGGAGGTGTTGTTTTTGTCTCCCTTTGGATCAAATCCAATAATGCCATAACAGTGTGGCATAACATCAAATCTGTAGGCTGGCAAGGCTGCTGACACCATTCCAAATCTGTTGATATAAATTTTAATGACTATACTGGAAAAAATAACACATTAGTTATGAGGCTGTCAAAGCATAAATCCCGGCTTGACTTGTTTGTCTTCTTTTGGCAGTTAATTACACCAGGCCGGTCATTATTCTCGGCCCCATGAAAGATCGCGTCAATGACGACCTGATCTCCGAGTTTCCGGATAAATTCGGCTCCTGTGTGCCACGTAAGTGTTTCTCTTTTTATGTTTGTTCTGTAAGAGTGAATTTGAAGATCGTTTTGCTCTGAATTCTAAAGGTCAAAATGTGTGCATGGTAAATAAATAATACAAAATAAAATCTATCAAATCCAGGCATTGAAATTAAAAACAATGGTGCATGAGCCAGCCTAGGGCCCCGGGAACTCTCACTGCCCGGGGCCCCAGATCCAGCATCTAACACTATATGTGAGCGCAGCCAAACCCTTGGAGCTGCCACCCCCAAGGCCTGTCTCCTACTGCTCTAAAACTTACCAAACACACAAATGGAGAAACTCACTCCCAAACCGTTCTCTGCTGCTTTATAAAGCCTGCAGGCTGCTTATAAGCCAATGAGAAGTGCACACATATAATACACCTAGCTTGCAGTGTTTAATCAAGCAGAAGCTGAGCACGTCAGCCAGTCAGTTGGAGAGGGCTTCAGTTGCATATAGACAATGGCTATATGACCAGCAAGGGGCACCAGCGTGCAGGATATTCCCTCTCATCTGCCCCCCTCCTAACTAAACTGCATGGGATACTACAATGAAATTAAAAACAATGGTGCATGAGCCAGCCTGGGGCCCCGGGAACTCTCACTGCCCGGGGCCCCAGATCCAGCATCTAACACTATATGTGAGCGCAGCCAAACCCTTGGAGCTGCCACCCCCAAGGCCTGTCTCCTACTGCTCTAAAACTTACCAAACACACAAATGGAGAAACTCACTCCCAAACCGTTCTCTGCTGCTTTATAAAGCCTGCAGGCTGCTTATAAGCCAATGAGAAGTGCACACATATAATACACCTAGCTTGCAGTGTTTAATCAAGCATAAGCTGAGCAAGTCAGCCAGTCAGTTGGAGAGGGCTTCAGTTGCATATAGACAATGGCTATATGACCAGCAGGGGGCACCAGCGTGCAGGATATTCCCTCTCATCTGCCCCCTCCTAACTAAACTGCATGGGATACTACAATGAAATTAAAAGCAATGGTGCATGAGCCAGCCTGGGGCCCCGGGAACTCTCACTGCCCGGGGCCCCAGATCCAGCATCTAACACTATATGTGAGCGCAGCCAAACCCTTGGAGCTGCCACCCCCAAGGCCTGTCTCCTACTGCTCTAAAACTTACCAAACACACAAATGGAGAAACTCACTCCCAAACAGTTCTCTGCTGCTTTATAAAGCCTGCAGGCTGCTTATAAGCCAATGAGAAGTGCACACATATAATACACCTAGCTTGCAGTGTTTAATCAAGCAGAAGCTGAGCAAGTCAGCCAGTCAGTTGGAGAGGGCTTCAGTTGCATATAGACAATGGCTATATGACCAGCAGGGGGCACCAGCGTGCAGGATATTCCCTCTCATCTGCCCCCCTCCTAACTAAACTGCATGGGATACTACAATGAAATTAAAAACAATGGTGCATGAGCCAGCCTGGGGCCCCGGGAACTCTCACTGCCCGGGGCCCCAGATCCAGCATCTAACACTATATGTGAGCGCAGCCAAACCCTTGGAGCTGCCACCCCCAAGGCCTGTCTCCTACTGCTCTAAAACTTACCAAACACACAAATGGAGAAACTCACTCCCGTTTCGCGGGGCTCCCGCTTCCTCAGAGACCACAAGATGTCACCGTGACATCTTGTGGTCTCTGAGGAAGCGGGAGCACCGTGAAACGGCTGTAAGGCCGATGTCTGTACCCCCTATGCCTGTATGCCCATTACCTTAATCTAATAAATTCTAACTGCATGGATTTGGTGCTGCGCTTCTGATCCACTTCTTTTCCACTTAATCTTCCCAACCTGGATGTGCTCTGCAGAAGGTTCATCAGTAATCCGATGCCGGCTGCTGCATCTGGTGCTGACCTTTTCTTCTACCAATATTGATTGTCCAAGTTGCTGACCAAGTTGTAGATTAAGTTTCATATTTACCTGCTCCCGGGCTGCTTTGGGTCTCTTCCGATTTTCCTGAGAGCCACACGCTTTATGGTGCATACTTCGGGCCCCAATGCATGTCACTTGATCTGGAGCTGGAGGTGTGCAAGCTTAGAGCGTGCGACAGCCAGGAAGAACATAAGAGACAAGATGCATCACTGGAGGTGGTAGATAAAATACTTGCCACATGAGGTGGGGGGGTGGAGGTGGCCCCATGCTGATTCTGCTGAGGGGGCCATGGGTTGTTGGAGAATCCAGAAACGCTGTCACGAATGTGCTCCTGTAGATAGGCAGGCAGTGTGTTCTTTTACTGCTTACTATTATGCGCATTTCAAGCTCTTTCGGCCACATAAAATGGCAATGAGGACTGTATCTGGCCCGCAGGCCTTGAGTTTGACACCTGGGGTTTAATAAGACCCGTTTTTATTCATACTTGTTTGCCAAATCATGCTTTCTGCAATCGTTTTCATAAGCCTATCAGTTACAATTTTATAATGAGGTTCTCAATCAATCTAACTCCAGTTTGGACTGAGTATTTTTAACTTGTCCACTGATCTATTTGATGATTGATATACAGATATAGTAATAATCTAATAACTAAAAGGATAATAATGGCCTCTTCTTCAGAAGCAGAGAATTGCAGTTAAACAATTGTGATAAGTTAAAAACTGTATCCAATATCATAGATCATATTCGCATAGAAATGCTCAAGGTATCCATTTCAATATACCACTGTGCGGCCAAAAAATAGAGATACCGTTGCTGAGGAATGTTGACATAATGGCAGCTCTAAGTTGAGCCATATTGGATGGTGGCGTTTCCAAGCTTTGAAGAGATCTTTCAATTTTGTCCCACAAATGCTCAATAGGATTGAGGTCAGGGGACTGAGCTGGCCATGGAAGTAGGTTAAACTCTGATTGATGTTCCTCAAACCAATTTGAGACCGATCAAGCACAGTGGCAAGGGCCCACAACAGGCCTATTTTCCTATTTTTCTGTGATATCAAAGGCACTCTTGATGGTCTCCTGCTGCTAAAGCCCATCCTTTGCAAAGTCCGTCTCGTTATGCTTTGGGATATGCTTTGTGATGCACCTGCATTGAATTCAGCTGTAATTTGTCATGTTGTTGCCCTACTGTTGCTGTGGACTATGCGTGCTACTTGCCTTTCACCTCTCTCATTCACCAGCCTTTTTTGGCTAGAATAGTCCTTGCTTGAAGGTTTTTTTTCTCAACTGCTACTCTGTTAACACCCGAGATACTGTTAGGCAAGAAAATCCTAAGAGTTTTAGAGATGCTAGCACCAGCTCTTCTTGCACTGATGATCATCCCTCGTTCAAAGTCACTTAAAGAGAACCTGAGGTGGGTTTGAAGAATATTATCTGCATACAGAGGCTGGATCTGCCTATACAGCCCAGCCTCTGTTGCTATCCCAAACCCCCCTAAGGTCCCCCTGCACTCTGCAATCCCTCATACATCACAGCCACGCTGCTGACAAACAGCTTGTCAGAGCTGGCTGTGTTTATCTCTATAGTGTCAGTCTGCTGCTCTCCCCGCCTCCTGCAGAACTCCAGTCCCCGCCTGCATCCCTTCCCTCCCTGCTGATTGGAGGGAAGGGACGGGGGCAGGGACCGGAGCTATGCAGGAGGTGGGGGAGCAGCTGAGACTGACACTACAGATGTAAACACAGCCTCACAGCATAGCTGTGATTTATGAGGGATTGCAGAGTGCAGGGGGACCTTAGGGGGGTTTGGGATAGCAACAGAGGCTGGGCTGTATAGGCAGATCCAGCCTCTGTATGCAGATAACATCCTTTAAACACACCACGGGTTCTCTTTAAATCTTTTGTCTTACCCACTTTGACATTAACTTCTGTGATCATTTTGTCGTCCGAAGCTGAGCGTTCCTTATATAAGAAACTCTGCATTACGTCACTCTGTCACTGTTATACTGGTTTACTTTCAAATAAGGGGTGTTTCTACATTTTTGGCTGCTCAGTGTATATTCATCCAGATGGGTCAGTAATGATAATCAGCATATATCTGTAGTTATATAGGGAGTCAAATGACCTGTCCAGAAAGTGGATAGAATGGATGGGGTAAAGAACCGGTCCATCCTAGAGTAGAACGTAGCAACGGACAGATACGGGTTTCTGTCAGTCGCCACGTTCTGCTTCATGAATGACTATATATTGAAAATGAATACCTTGAACATTTCCATATGGATATGGTCACGAATGTTTAATTGCAATTCTCTGCCTCTGAAGAAGCAGCCATCATAGTGTCGCGAAACGTGCGTTATGCTGCACATTGTACACTTATACTTATGTGATATATTGATGTTTTTATATCGTTGTTTGGGAGGTTTTTTTTGTCTGATAAGTTGACTTTACAATAAAAGTTTTATGTTTTATAATTTAGCAATCCCTAGGCCCATAAACCCTCATTTTCCATTTGGTTATTAGATTTATTATTATTACTAGTATAATAATTATTATCAAAGTATAGGGGTGACCATTTTTCCTGAATGCTTTATAAATATTGCTTTAATATACAGTATACAGATATAGCTAAAATCACGAGAAATTCAGGAATTCAATGACACATGCCAGGCAACAATCAATCAATAAAACTAAAGAAATGGTTCACCTTTTTCTATTTATACACTTTGCCTAGGCATTAACAGCATTACTTATCGCATAGCTCCCAACTCTCCCTCTTTAGGAGGGACAGTCCCTCTTTGGGATCCAAATCCCCCTGTCCCTCTTTCTCCCTAATGTGTCCCTCTTTTAGGACTGATTTATAGATTTATGTACATACTGTATATTCTGGTGTATAAGACTTTTTAACCCTTTAAAATCTTCTGAAAAGTCAGGGGTCGTCTTATACCCCCGAAGTCATTGATGCCGGGTGATACGCCCTATCCTGTTACCGCCGCTCAGATCTCGCTGCTGAGGACTGTAGTGAAGCGGCGCAGGCGCACATGTGTGAGGTCTGATAGACAGAGACGGAGGTAAATAGGATTCAAGGTCGGGCCAGAAGGGTGAAAGGGGCGTGTTTTATGGGCACAGCACAATCTATTCTTCCATACCGCTCTGATAAACAGGGAGACGAGGAGAGCTGACCAATCCGCTGAGGGAGAGGGAGAGTTGATCAATCCAACCAGTCAATCACCTGGATACTGTTATATACTGGGTACCACATACAGTACAGCACCAGTATGTGTTCATACACAGCACCAGTATATGATTATTTTTTTTATTTTATTTTAATAGGTGTGGCTTATACGGCAAGTACATTCCAAACTCTATATTTTTTACTGGAAAAAGTTGGGGGGGGGTCGTCTTATTCTCCTAGTCATCTTGTACGCCGGGATATGCGGTATACGTATTTTTCTACTAAAAAATGTTTTTAATGGCCTTTAAACTTTATCCCCATCTTTTCAATTTATATATTTTCTCATTTTGAAATGTTATTATGAAGGAAAATGAAACAGGATAGAAAGGACCAGCCTGGTTTGAATTATAAAACATATTTTTCTCATGGAATCTTTATGGTATGCATAACTAGGGGTGTGTGGGGGACATTATTAAGGGTTAAGTGTTTTCTGGATTCCAAAAGTTGGGAGGTATGCTTATTGAATGTTTACTGATTCTGTTCTGTTTTTAGACTCTGGTATTAGAATGTTTGGTCAGATCACATTGTGTTCTTCTGTAGATACAACCAGACCAAAGAGAGACTACGAGGTGGATGGGAGAGATTACCATTTTGTCTTATCCAGGGAACAGATGGAAAAGGACATCCAAGAGCACAAATTTATAGAGGCCGGGCAATACAATGACAATTTATATGGAACTAGTGTACAGTCTGTAAAGTTTGTGGCAGAAAGGGTAAGTTGATCTCTTGCTGTTGCACCCTCACCTGGTAGGAAATGGATACAGCAGGTTCCTTTGTAAACAGTGAGAGGAAAAGGGAGTGGACATAGTATAGAGAAAGGTGTAGTTGATGAGTCTTGTTTGAAAATGTTATGCTGACCCTATTACCAGGGACACAACATTGGGAGGGAGCTGAGGGCACAGTATGTGGGGGCGCTGTCCAGGAGCTGGGGGGCACACTTTGGTGAGTGGGTACCAGGAGCTGGAAGCATGGTGTGGGAGTAGGAACAAGGAGCAGGGGTTCAGAGTGTGGGGGAAACCAGAAGGATAAATTTAAATCTGGCATGGCCAGATTGTTTTGAAGGGTGAAGAGAATAGACGGTTTGCCCTGTGCTTTCAGGGTGGCGGTAATGCTATTTCCCCCCCAAGTTGTAGCAACTCAGGGGGACACGTAATTCGGGTACCGGCTAATGCCGGCAGCCGAATTAGAGTTTTTTTCTAATTTGAGCTCCGGCAATCACTGGCGCCCAAATCAGTCACTGAGCGCCGCTACGGCCTATGGCAGCACCCAAATCCTCGCCACAGCTGAAATTAGCTGTCTCGAACCAGAAATGTGAAGCACAGTGGGGGGAGCAGCCAGGATTGGGTGCACAGTATGGGAAAAGGAACCAGAAGTGAGAAACGCAGTATAGGATGGGGACTGTAAGAGAGGGGCACAGTGTGGGAGGGTGGCCTGCTGGAGAACAGTGATATATAGTATGAGACAGGACCTTGGGGGAGAAGAGGAATGCACTGTGTGAATAGAGCCTAGAAGGGGGTTGTGTGTTTTTTTTCCCATTTTCTGACCGCTGTTTCCCGTCTCTTACCAGGGCAAGCACTGCATTCTAGACGTATCAGGAAACGCTATCAAGCGATTACAAGTAGCACAACTTTTTCCAATAGCGATCTTCATAAAACCCAAATCTGTGGACTCCTTAATGTGAGTATATCCGGCATCTCACTATCTGTGAAATAAGTGGGGAGGGGGATCAGAAGCTTGAAGGAGGCAGCTCAGAAAGAACATAAACAACTTAAAGTGGATCCGAGATGAAAAACTCACTATAACAAGTAACTTGTCTATATAGCTTATCTAAAGTTTAGATAGTTTACACAGCATATCTAGCTGCAAACAGCTTCAACAGTATATGATTATTTATCCCTGTCATACAATGAGGGCAGAATGTAGAATTTATTTTTTTTGTCATATTGTCACAGGCTGAGGGCTGGAGATGCTATCAGCTTGCCTGTGTATAAATTCAGTCCCCTCTCCTCATCCCTCCTCCCCTCTGCCTCTGAAATCAATGGCTAGTAACCGCCTCCTCCTGCCCAGACTGAGCTCCCATAAGCCCTTGCCAAGGCACAAAAGGAGCTGTGGGCGAGGCTTGTTTAGTTTATAGGGAATTAGAGTATTAAAACAAAATAAAAAAAGTATTGCTTGAGGAATGCCCTATAAACTATATGAAAGGAACACAATTATGCAATGAGTAAAAGTTTATCTCGGATCCACTTTAAGGTGGCCATACACAATACATTTTTATATATATTTTTTTTTTTTCAATTTGAGAAATATGCATGTTCCCAAATGATGAAGAAAAAAAATTGCTTGGGTTTATAAATCAAGAAATTACAATATTTTCTGCACTATTCAATTTTCTGAAAAATTTAACAGAATTTTCCACCACGGCCAACTAACAAATGAGAAAAAACAGTGAAATTTGGTCAAATTTCTTGACTAAAAAAACCCAAAATGTTTTGATACAATTGATCTTTTATGGAAAAAAAAACAAGGAAATGTTTTATTGTATCATATCTGACCACCTTAAAGAGACTCTGAAGCGAGAATAAATATCGCTTCAGAGCTCATAGTTAGCAGGGGCATGTGTGCCCCTGCTAAAACGCCGCTATCCCGCGGCTAAATGGGGGTCCCTTCACCCCCAAACCCACCCCCGCAAGACTTGGTCGCAAGTTGGTTGTAAATCTTCTTCTTCCTGGAGGCAGGGCTAACTGCTGCAGCCCTGCCTCCAGTCGCGTTTATCAGACGCGCATCGCCGCCTCTCCCCCCGCCCCTCTCAGTGAAGGAAGACTGAGAGGGGCGGGGGAGAGGCGGAGATACGCGTCTGACAGACGCGCGTGGGGCAGAGCTGCGGCGGTTAGCCCTGCCCCAACCAGGAAGCGCTCCCCCGCTGCACCGAGGGGATTTGGGGGTGAAGGGACCCCCGTTAAGCCGCAGGATAGCGGCGTTTTAGCAGGGGCACATATGCCCCTGCTAACTATGAGGTCTGAAGCGAGATTTATTCTCGCTTCAGACTCTCTTTAAGAGTGTGATGCACCAAATGAATGTAGAATTTATTTTTTAAAAACCAAGGTGGCCTGATAGCTAACCATCCACAAGGCAGGTGGGGAGAACTAGCCCAACCCCACTTGGGTCTGCAAAGTATCCCAGGAAAAATGTTCTGAGGCGCTAGGCTCTGCTGTGGCTCAATGGAGAATTTACTTTTTTTATATATATATTCCTGAAGAAGCAGGAACCTAGTCCCAAGAAACGTGTTGTAATCTGAGTATTTTGTTCATTTGGGTCAGGGCTGCTGATCCTCTAGCCCAGGGGTCCCCAAACTTTTTCGGTCAAGGGCCGGGTCAACATTCCTCAGACTGCTGGGGGCCGGAACATACATAAAATGATGTTGAAAACATTACATTGAATCTAGGTATTGATTCCCCCCAATCATGCCCAGAGGAGACCTCCCAGCAGCAGCCATTTAGTCGTGCGGTGCCCAAATATAGTCTATGCACCAGACAGTGAAGCATACTCGGGTGACAACCTGCTGTCCAGTTGGACAGCAGTGTCACCTGATGCATATTTGGATTGGAAGCCAGCAAATGACTGCTCACTGGCTTCTACAGTATGTGGATGGGTGGTGCCAGCACTGCTATTCTGTATGCAGGCCGCTGATATTTTAACCACTTAAGCCTATCTGGATGAATATGTTCGTCCAGATAGGCTGTGCACCTTCCAGTGTGCGGTGCGCGCGCACCCGCCGTTAGCCACCCGATCAGTGACTGGGAATATACTTCCCATTCACCGATCTAACTCCCCCGCAGAAAAAATGAAGGTCTCTCATCAAAGACTGCGGTATTTCTGCAAAAAAAAAAGTTCCCCGTCTTCATTCTAGTTCCTGGAAGCGTCATCGTACGCTTCCAGGACTTTTTTTTGACTGTGGCCATCTTGTGCCCAAATAGTAAACTACACCCACATATATTTTTTAATAAATAAATACAATAAATTACATTTAAAAATTAGCTGTTTACTTCCGCACACCAAAAATTACCCAAATAAATTTTTTCATAGAAAAAAAAATAAAAAAATTCCAAATAAAAAAAAAAAAACATAAATAGTTAGCTAAGATTCTGAACTTTTTAAATATGCATGTCAAAGGAGTATATTAATATACTTTTTTAAATTATGGGCTTGTAAATAGTGATGGATGCAAATTGAAAAAATGCACCTTTATTTCCAAATAAAATATCGGCGCCATACATTGTGATAGGGACATCATTTAAATGGTGTTATAAGTGAGACAAATAGGCAAATAAAATACATGGGTTTTAATTACGGTAACATGTATTCATTTCAAACTATGATGGCCAAAAACTGACAAATAATGATTTTTTTTCCATTTCTTTCTTAATATTCCTGTTAAAATTGATTTAGAATAAATTAAATCTTAGCAAAATGTATCACCCAAAGAAAGCCTAATTGGTGGTGGAAAAAATAAGATATAGATCAATTCATTGTGATGAGTAGTGATAAAGTTATTGGAAATGAATGGGAGGTGAAAGATGCTCAGATGCAAAAACATTTCAACCCTGTGGGCTTAAGTGGTTAAAGCGCAGTGGGCCACATCTATAAGTTATACATTTTTTGGGGGGGCCAGTGAAAAAGCCTCAGGGGGCCACATTCGGCCCATGGGCCGTAGTTTGAGGACCACTGCTCTGGCCAAAAAAGGAGGTTTTTTTGTGAGAGAAGAGGTAAGTTAACCTCTACCTCCTCTATTTTTAAACAGTTTTTAATCATTTTGTTGAACTTTTAATCATTTTATTTAAAAACAAAACAGATACTTGCCTATAGAGAGGGAAGGCTATGGGCCCTATAGAGCCTTCCTTTTCTTCTCATGGTCCCCTCGTTCCTCTCATGGTCCCCTCGTTCCTCTCATGGTCCCCTCGTTCCTCTCACGATCCCCTCGTTCCTCTCACGATCCCCTTGTTCCTCTCACGATCCCCTCGTTCTACAACAGTCATCTCGTTCCAATCTGCCACCACGGAAAGGCTTTGGAAGACTTCGAGAGCCCAATTACTCCCTAAACAGGTGGCTCTGTATGCGCTCATGCGCAGAATTGACGTGCCCGTCTTAGGGAGCACTCGAGCTCCCAAAGACTTCCAAAACCTCCCACAGCAACACAGAGCAGTATTTGACTAATCTGCAGAATACTGCTAATGGGGTGACACCGCTGGAACCAGCGGACCTTGAGAGGAATGGGAAGGCTCTATAAGACCCAGAGCCTTTCCTCTCAGTGGGAAAGTATCTGTTTGGGTTTTTTTTTTTTTTTTCAGTTGACATTAGCTTTAATGATTTTATTCTGCTGCTATTGTCTGAATGACTCTAGTTGTAGCAGAATGTCAAGTTTTTTCACAATAGTGGTCCTTTATCAATTAAATATACTAAAGCATGAATTATTTCAAGGCATGTACTCAGTGTTGCTTGCGAATTTTTGCCCAAGTCATTTTCGCATCGGCTAATTTTTGCGAAAATCTTCAGAAATATTCGCGTTTTCGACTAGCAGCGAAAATTAAAGAAACTTTGCTGTATGCGGAGGCTTATGCCCTTATGCGGAAAAATTTCCGCAATAATCCGCTAAGTATGCACATGGGTGACTATACATGTGTATATTCCACCTTCCAGTGCAGAATTGTATACGTGTAGAAGGGCAATGATATTTCTGCGCATGCGCAATGATCCGTATAGACGCAATTACTGCACGCATAGTTGACTTTGCAATACATACGTCAACTACGCGTAGCGGGCGAAGCTTCTCATAGTGGTACTATACTAAGACTACGTGGAAATACGTGCGCGATGATCTACGAATTTAATGCGAAAATAACTGGGAATTAGGCGAAAATTAACGCGAAAATATTCTATCGAAAATTTGCCTGTCGAAAATAAATTAGTGCTTTTTTCGTCGAATTTTCGATGAAAAAAGCACTAATTTCTTTTCGGCGAAAAGAATATTTGCATTTTCACTCATCACTGCATGTACTTACTTTTTCTCTTCTTTCACCTTGGGCCATATGCATTTCACTTGTTCTCCTAAATTATCTCCAAGGTGATATTTTCAAAATTGTCGATAAAATGCCTTTTAAGCCACCAGCTAGCATTTTTCACTTACTTTTTGGTACTTTTTCAGTTGTAAACTGCTGTAAAGTTATTTTAAATAGAAGATGAAAAATTATCTTGTAAGAGAAAACTAATTTTATAATTCTATAATCGCTTAGCTTGCTAAATAAAATATTTAAATGTAATCACATAGGAAAGAATTGCTGCTTTATCCATTTTGTCATTTAATGTTGCTCTTGTTATTTCAGCATTGAACATTTTTTGTAAAAATGTAATTATCTTTTCACTTATAAATTTCAAATAAAAAGGACAAAAATAGCCTGTGTAGAACAGGAGGAGTGTTACGAGGTTGTCCAGAAACTTGTAAGAATCGCCCAGCTAGAAAAATATAAATTAAAAAAAACAATAGTACTTTGATATGTATACAGTATGTGTGAAAATATTATCTGCTCCGTATAGATTTGGTGGGCTACAACCTCCTGGTTTCATTTGTATGTTCTGTGGATTGGTGGGGCAGTCCACTGATTGCTTGCGCAATGCCCACTTATATCTGATATTACATATAGTTACATAATAATAAAACTAGTATAAGATTAACTTACTTCCAAAGCCCCCACACCCCAAAAACAAAACTTGTAAAAAAAAATCAGTTTAAAAAAATATATAAATAGTTGCTTTTTTAATCTATATTTTATGCGGGTAAATTACTATTACTTTGTTACATAGGGGCTGGTAATTATAGACCGGACTAAAAAAAAAAAAACAACCACAGAAAAATAACATAGATTTCCAAATAATATATTGTCGCCATACATTGTGATAGAGACATCATTTAAATGGTTTAATAATTGGGACAAATGGGCAAATAAAACGTGTGGGTTTTATCTATTTTTTTTTTAACTATAATGGCCGAAAACTGAGAAATAATGATTTTTTCCAATTTTTTCTTTTTCCCGTTAAAATGCATTTAGAATGAAAAAAATACTTAGCAAAATGTACCACCCACAGAAAGCCTAATTGGTGGCAAAAAAAAAACAAGGTATAGATCATTTTGTTGTAATAAGTAGTAATAAAGTTATTAGTGAATAAAACGGAGGAGCACTGACATGTGAAAATTGCTCTGGTCCGTTAGAGTAAAAACCCTTGGGCGTGAACTGGTTAAAGAGTACATAGTCATGTCACTGACTATCTTCAGACAAGCTCACAAAAATAATCCCTACCATAGTCATAGTCTAATGGCAATGGTCACACAGCTTCTTGTGAGATGACCATTGTAATTTAGGCTTCAGTGGCATGATAGGCAATGTAAATATCTTGTCTACCGATGTTCTGTTTATCAGTTGCGCTGGTGACTAGCCACACTTCCCTCTTCTTCTTCTTCCACCACTGGAATAAATTATATTTATTGTGAAGGAAAGAAAAACACATTTTTGGATTACAAAATAAAGCAGGAAGGGTGTTTCAACTTTTTTTTCGTGGGCATCTGAAATCCTCAGTGTGTAGACCGAGAGTCTGCTTTGGTGAGTAGGAGGGGTGAGGCCCAGATATACTTTTGGAACTCGGCAGAGATTTACATACTTCAGGTGTCAAAGTGAGTTAAGAGATGTTGGAACTGCAGGGCACTGCCTAGCAATGCTAGGCTTGCTATAACTGTGATTAAATAAAGACATACTTACAAAGATTGCTGTTTTCACTTTCTTTCAGGGAAATCAGCAAACGTCTGACAGAAGAACAAGCCAAGAAAACGTACGATCGCGCACTGAAATTAGAGCAGGAATTTGGAGAGTTTTTTACAGGTGACGTATTAGTCCTATTTATTTCGCCAAGTGCGCTGGTTGCCACACCCGGAATGGTTTGTGGTACACAACGGCATTGAGCATAGTGCAAGTGCATAGTGAAAAGGAGAAAAGAAAAAGGCATTGATCATAGTAGAGCAAAGTCACATGCAATGAACAGACTTAGGCTATACAAGCTATTGAGGCCTAGGTGACCGTCATCCTAGGGGGTTTTGCTGTGTGCCGTGCATGAGTTCAGCTGGAGTTCAGAAGCAGCACTGCTTGGAGGGAAAAAGGAGTTCCTGTGCCTGGAGGTTTTTTCGTGGGAATTGTTCTGTAGCGGTGGCCTGAGCGCATGCAGTTAAAGAAGCGACTGCCGGGGTGGTGGGGATCATGCGTGATCCTATTTGCCCTGGTTCTCAGCCTGGATGTGTGGAGGAGGTCCAGTGGTGGTAGGGATGTACCAATAATCTTTTCTGCTGCATTTATGACCCTTTGTAGTCTGCACTTGTCGCTTGAGGTAGCCTTTTTAGGGCCGGTTCCCATGGGCTTTCAGGGCATCCAGTCGTGGATGGACAGTGCATTAGCGACCGCGCATTTAACACTGGTGTAAACCAGACCTCAAAGTCACAGGTTTGCTTTAACCTCTTCCCGACCGCCTAACGCTGATAGGCGTCGGGGAGGTGGCAGCCCCAGGACCGCCTAACGCCGAAAGGCGTCAAGTCCTGATGCAGGGTTTTACAGGGTATCGCGCACGCCGACGCTTGAGTGACGGAGCATCTCCCAGCCGCTAGCAGACTGTTAGATGGCTGCGATCTACTGCAGCGCTGTACTGGGGACAGCCGTGTCACTCGGCTGTCCCCTAGAAAGGCACCAATCGTGAGCCCCTCTCCTAGGCTGATGCCAATGAAATTCAAATGATGCAAACAAATAAAAAATAAACATTACACCAGCAATCAGAGCCCACCAACAGAGCTTGGGGGGTATCACTTGCTGGGGGGGGGGATCACTTGCATGCTAAGTGATATGGCCCTGCAACAAGCTATTAAAGCTACAGAGCACTAAATTGTAAAAAATATTCTGGTCACTAAGGGGGTGTAAGCCTGTGGTCCTGAACTGGTTAACATGATGTATGCAGAACTAGTTGGACCTTAATACATGTTAGTCTAGCGCAGCAAAATGTCTTTTCACCGATTTTTTTAAAACCGCTTTTTCTTTGAATATTTTAAAATTAAGATGATCAAAAACTGCAAGGTCTTTTTAAGAATTTATGCCAAAAAAAGTTTACAGTGGCCGTGTTCATAATTATGTGAAAACTGCAAAATTTACAAATGATTCTGTGAATTTTTTTATGAAATAGTGATATTGGCTCATTACAATCACTTTTTTTTTCCACTTTTCCAGCAATTGTCCAAGGAGACACTTTGGATGACATCTATAACACATGCAAATTGGTAATTGAGGAACAGTCTGGACCCTACATATGGGTTCCTTCGAAGGAAAAACTATAAATTAGCTACTAAATAATACATCTTTACACAAAACTCTAAACATTATCCTTAATTTTTTTCTTTGAAGATTTTTTTCTTCCCTTTTTTCCTGTCAAGATATTCTTGCAGTTCCAATTTTATTTTTTGAATGTAGCGCAAGAAGGGATACCTGACTTTCATCCGGTATCAGCAAGACTGGCACAAGTTTGTAACGAGTTTTGGGACCAGCAACGTATGAACGATGAGTACTTGCCGATCCCTCCATGGTTACAAGAAGATACCAACCTCTAAGAAGCTCTTTCCTCAAAATCTTGCCTACTTGACATTACATTTTCAGGTCTTTCTAATGCCATCACCAGAGAACATCACAGAAAATGGATTTAACTTTACATGCTGAGCTTGATGCCTTGGCTGCTAAAAATTTTAAATGAGCCTCTAGCTCCCTCTTCAATAGACACACAAATAAGTATCTCGATGCACTCTGTATAAAAACAAAACAAAAATATATATATTAAAACTGTTTCTTGTTCAAATGGACCACCAAGGCTTACAGTGTAAAGGTAATAAATACTGTTCTGCTTTTACCAGGTTTAAAAAAAAACAAATGCACCCACCAAATAAAAAAAACAAAAAAACACCATAAAAAAAAAGTTAAAAAAGAGACAGCATGTTAAATATAACAAATATAATTTACAAAACAGTTTGTTTCTTCTTGTTGTCTTTTGTGTTAAATGTTGGATCTTGTTTACAGATACTTTTGTGTTTTTTGGTTTTGTTTGTTTTTGGGTTTTTTTGTATTACGGTATATTTTACTGGTTTTGATTTATTTTTTATTTTTTTTTTGGGGGGGGGGGGTCTTTTACAAGAGGAGCAGGTATTTAAAATACCGTCTAAGTCATTTTTTTTGTTGTCAGTAAATGCTATTTTTTTACTTCAGGTAACAAAAAATCCATAATTCCTGTTAATTTATTCATTTATTTATTTTCCTTCATTCACGGTTGTACAACATTGTGTAATATTGATTTATGTATTTATTTAATGATGTAGGTGAAAATGTTGAAAAAAAAAATAGGTATGTACTGAACTTTATTGTGAGACCTTCTGTATGGGACTCTTGTGAAAGCTGAGCGAATGTAATCTTAGAATGCAGGGTAGTATCTTTTCATAAACAAATATTTAATATATGTTTTATAGTCAAGAGAATCAGAACGCTATAAAGATAATTGTTTTTGCAAAAATGGACTGCCTGGTTGGGTAGCTAAGAAATTCGGACGGTATGCCAGATCTATGCTTTCGTTTTTTTTGTTGTGTTTTTGTTTTGCTTTTTTCCTTCGTTTACTAGAGCCAGTTTGAGTATTTTATGCAAACTTTTACCACTTCTTCTTTTGGGATTTAACCCCTAGACTGCCGCTAATTGTTACAAAAAAAAAAGCTACATGCCTGCCTGTGCCAGCTGCAATGGGTTATTCGAGTCTGAGGTGAAAATAAACTCATGAGAAAAACAATTGTACCTATCCTCCTCCTAAAAATGACCTTTTTTTTTGTTCTCCCACAGTTTTATTTTATATTTAAATTTAGTTTTTACTGTTTCATTGTCTCTGCTCAATGACACCTTCTTTGAAGTATGCCAGAGCTCAAATCTCTGAATTATTGATCCTTTTTATCTCTTTTCTGCTTTCAGAAGCTATTTACTGACAGGAAAATATTTTATGGCTGTAATTACTTATCAGTAAGGGTTACACTGTAGTCTGACCTGATCCCTACTTGGACAGAAACTGTCACTTGCATACCTGATGCTCTTTCAAGCAGAGAAAGAAAAAAAAGGCTCACAGCATAGTTATTTATGTTCTTGGTACTGTACACACATGTCTATTTCATCATGTCAACTCGGTTGTCCTTTAAGCCATTTCCAAATGTCTGCCTCCATATGTCTAAAGTCATATCCTCGCTGAAACTATTTCCAAAGATACGCCTTTAGATGTCCGCACCGTATGGATATGAATATTTTTAAATGCTGGAATAAGTTTTCGGCAGGTAAACGAAGTGTTGTCCAAAAACTACTTTAGATGTCTGTGGCATCTGGAGGGAAAAATTATTAAATGTCTAAAGATGTTGGTGGCAGTCTAAGGGTTAACTTCATAAAAGTATTATTTTTAACTTTACTACAAAATCCATGATATTGGATTCCCAACTTGCCCACAGCCATGTCTGTTGCAAGTTAGGCCATGTATGGGCAACTTTTACTGGGCAAACTGTTGTTCCTCGGTTTCTTTTGACTGCCAATGTGCTGCCAGGCAGTGACCGTTCATACATGTTTGATGCAGCTGAGCGTATCCTATGGGGGGGGGGGGGTGTGAAAGGAACAGCAGTAAGCTCCCAGGGGCAAAGTAATTTCACAATTGCAAATGTCCAGTCTGGCTTATTGCTGATCTCATGCAAAACACGGAGTACAGAAAATGGTGGTTACCTATAAAGACAAAAAATTGATAGGTAATGTTGTTGGCCTCCATTTCTTTGATTCGATGCATTGGATCCCTCCCACCCATGCACTTTTGTCCTCCTTTTGTAGTCGCTGCAGTGGGGTGACTTACAATGGTTCTTTTGCACTTTCCAGAGAACAGAACATGCTGCTCAGTAAGTATGGTCAATGAGATTCAAAAAATTCTGAGTATGAGTATGCAAACTTGGTATGTAAATTTATGCAAAATGGATCAATTCAATTGCACGTTGGTAGACTACATGAATCTGAAGACAAAATTTGCTCAGAATTATTTGTGTCTCACTGACCATCCTTACTGCTCAGCAGGTAGTCAGGCAGCATGTTGGTGCAGCAACCAATCCTAAACTGTCCCCAAAAACACAAAGCAATTGTTACTAGCTATAGACATTGAGCTTCAGTATATGTAGCATCACTGATGTTTTTTTTCCATTGAACTTTTAGTTACAAAGTGCCTCCGAAATGATAGCCAAAGTGTGTTAAGTTTGAGCATTTGGTGCTCACTAAATAATACACAGCGGAACATGTCTTATTCAACACGGATTCTAATCTACCAGTCTTGCTGCCCAGCACATTGTCTGTAGGCTGAGCAAACCAAGGCCTGGATTAGTTGCAAGCAGGGAGAACAGATCATATACATATAAACACTAACATTTCAGAAAACTTAAACATCATAATTTGCTATTAACAATTTTATATTAGGAAAATCTTAGATTTGATTTTTGTTTGTTTGGTTTTGGTTTTAGGACATCTGAATAAAGCCACTTATGAGCATTGTTTTGTTTTTTTAATCTTGTATTCTTTTGTGTCCAGTATTATTTTATGCTTGTCTCTTGTGACTGTTCCAAGTACTGAGGTACAACTTAAATGTGTATATGTAAATATATACATATGTTCAAAACTCTTTGGGAAAACCGGAGGGATCAATGTTCTCTTGTCCTATTTTTTTATTCTTATGTTCTTACTGTTGTTTGAGCTGTCTTGATGTTTAGAATTTTTATGTTCTGACAATTCTGTTGCACCAACCAAGTTCTGTCTTTGCAGCAAATACAAGCCTGTATTATAAAATAAAACAAAACAAATAAAAATAAAGTGGAAATATCTATTGTAAATGTTTCAGAATTATATTGGTGCTACATAAAAGATTTCTAGGCTTAATAAATGTGATATAAAGGGACCGTATAGGCGTACAGTGCATGCAAGATTTGTGTCTACAGGTTTACGAAGATGGTCAAGAACTGTGATTGCCTAAGGTTGACCCTAACCTTGATTATACAGGTGAAACGCAGAAAATTAGAATATCGTGCAAAACTCCATTTATTTCAGTAAATCAACTTAAAAAGTGAAGCTAATTTATGGAATAGACTCATTTACATGTAAAGCGAGATATTTCAAGACTATTTGTTATAATTTAATATGTTGGTGATATATAAATACAATAAATAATGTTGATGATTGTGGCTTACAGCTTATAAGAATCTCAAAATCAAAATCTCAGACCATTAGAATATTGTGAAAATGTTCAATATTCTAGGCTCAAATTGTCAGACTGATCAGCTCATTAACGATTCAAGGTCGGCTGGCACACCAAAGTCAGTTTCCAAAGCAAATTTATTGAATGCACAGCATGACAATTGTTTCGGGGCCAAGCATGGTCCCCTTCATCAGATAAGTGCAGACATATACCGGTATGCACTTATCTGATGAAGGGGACCATGCTTGGCCCCGAAACAATTGTCATGCTGTGCATTCAATACATTTGCTTTGGAAACTGACTTTGGTGTGCCAGCCGACCTTGAATCGTTTGTATTGGATTGATGTTGCTTCTACATCAAGGCTGAGCACCCAATAATCCACGGCAAGGTGTGCCTATCCTAAACCCAATATTGCACCGATCAGCTCATTAAAAGGGCACTATGGCGAAACATTTTAAAATGTGAAATATGTGCAAACATAGACACATAAGAAGTACGTTTTTTTTACAGAGTAAAATGAGCTATAAATTACTTTTCTCCTATGTTGCTGTCACAGTAGGTAGTAGAAATCTGACAGAAGCGACAGGTTTTGGACCAGTCTATCTTTTGGAGGGGGGTTCTCAGCAAGGCTTTTATTCTTTATAAAGATATTCCCTAAAAAGGATTTATACAATGATGCTAGCCAGCTTCCTTGCTCGCTACAGAGTTTTTTTTTGAAGTTGGACGGAGCAACTGCCATTCACTAAGTGCTTTTAAAAATAAATAAATCCCTGAGAATCCCTTATGAAGAGATGGACTAGTCTAAAACCTGTCTCTTCTGTCAGATTTCTACTACCTACTGTAAGTGACAGCAACATAGGAGAAAAGTCATTTATGGCTCATTTTACTCTGGAAAAAAACCTACAACTTATTTGTATCTTTGCACATATTTAAAATTTTAAAATTTTTCGCCATAGTGCCCCTTTAATTCAAAACATGCGCAAAGGGAACTTATTTCATATATTAGATTCACCTTTTAAGTTAAATCACTGAAATAAACGGACTTGTGATAATCAAATCTTTCGAGTTTCGCCTGTATGTATACACAGAACTTATTTGTGCATGGGTGATATTTGGTCAGATCAAAAGGCATGAACTTGTAAAATTTGTTACATTGTTTTGCTGGGAAACTTTTTTGCTAAAACACACTGAAAGTTTGCAAAATAAATTGGTAATTTTTACAAAAATGCACTTTTCATGCCCCATTAAATTCAGCGCATTTAAAAAAAATCTGATCTTTAGTCATATCCAATTTTTTGGGGGGCAGAATGCTTTTAAAATAATGGAAATCTGCATTAAACAATTTAGTGAAGCAAAACTGTCCATATTCACTCATTGATATAGATTAGAGAGTAGCTGATCTTTCCCCTGGGTTTTAATGTATTTTTATATTCATTAGGCTTAAAAAGTTGTATATTTTTATTCAAAAATGGCTATAATAATTCAAATGTTTTAAATTGTTTTTTTTTTTTGGGGGGGGGGGGGGGGGGGTTCAAACTACTGGTTTAACTGGAAGTTTTCTAATAAATACTGTCATAGCAAGTAAGAATTGGGTATTTATAGTATTGTTAACTACCAAGTCAGAAGGTAGTTAACAGCAGTTATTACAGAACTTGCTAGTTGATTCAGCAGGTGGAGTTCCAAAAAATGAAATTAAATAAATATGTATCTGTAATATGGAACCAGTTAGTAGAGTATGAGTATGTAGCTGCTCATAATCAAAATTTAAATTGGATAGCCCTGCCCGAGGCAGAGGGGGGTTAACTTACCTATGCCGCACCAATAGCCAATGGGTTCCACTTATGGTTCATGTAACACACTACTTCCTCCTTCAAACCCAGAAGAAGAAAGTAGTGGAGTGACGTGGAACGCATAGGCAAGTCAACACCCCCTCCTGTCGCGAGTAGTTCTATCTAACTTAAATGTACTCATAGCTACTTGTAGTGCACAACACTACCAATTAGCAACTGTTACTTTTTGTAGGTTTATGGAGCAAATTATGTTGTCACATCGCTCTTTCCCCAGACCTGCTGGGACAATATCATTGTAAAGGAACACTGCACTAAAGGAGGCTCCATATACTACAGTTCTTTTCAGACAGTGTAAATGGGAGAATAGGTTGATGTAAAGACAATCTTTTTTTATTAAAGTGGATCCAGATGAACTTTTACTCATTGCATAATTGTGTTCCTTTCCTATTGTTTGTAGGGCATTCCTCAAGCCAAATACTTTTTTGTTTTAATACTCTAATTCCCTATAAACAAGCCACACCCACAGGTTTTCAGAGAGCCAAGGCACTTTCAGACAGTAGCAAGGGCTCATGGGAGCTCAGTCTGGGCAGGAGGAGGGGGAGGTATTACTAGCCAGAGATTTCAGAGGCAGAGGGGAGGAGGAGGAGGGATTAGGTTTCTTTGCTCAAGATGCAGATAAGCTTGCCTCTGTGTAATGTTTACAAACTACATGGCTGCTGTCATTGTGTCACAGGAAGAAATAATCATGTTCTATTAAAGCTGTTTGCAGCTAGATTTGCTGTGTAAACTATCTAAACTTTAGATAAGTTATAGAGACAAGTTACTTGTTATAGTTAGTTTTTCATCTCGGATCCGCTTTAAAGAGACTCTGAAGTCTCAAAAAAAAAACATGTTTTTACTTAACTAACTTGATAAGCACTAAAGCCCTACCTAAAACGCTGCATCCCGCGCCTGAAATCACTATTAAACCCCCCTGAAATCCTTTGGGGGAGATTTGTGCAGTGCTTCCTGTGGAGGCAGAGCTTTAGCCAGTAGCTCTGCTTCTACTGCTGTCAATCGGTGCTGATCGCCGCTGCCTCCTCCCACCCCTTTCAGACTTCTTTCACTGAGTGGGGCGGGGGAGAGGCGGCAATAAGCGCAGATTGACGAGAATGGAGGCAGAGCTGCAGCCCGAAGCTCTGCCTCCCCCAGCAGCAAAATCCACGACCAAGAAAGTTGTGGATTTTTGCACTGGGATTTGGGGAGTTCAATAGCGATTTCAGACACGGGGATGCAGTGTTTTAGGTAGGGAATTGGTGCTTATCAAGTTAGTTAAGTAAAAATGTTTTTGGTTTTTTTGAGACTTGAGTCTCTTTAAGGGTCACTACAGCTTCAAGGAGAAATAACACTACTGTTAATTAAAGCTATGTATAGAGGAAAACCACTTTGAGAACAATCGAAACAGTGGCGTAACTGAATTTTACCAATCTTTAGAGACCTATAGAGGCCACCATTGCGACCTTCTGAAGAAAAAGAAAATGGCTTCTTGACTATAATACTGAAATGGAGGAGTTACGCTCCTGAAACAAGAATGCAGCTCAGGAAATTCAGCACGCCTGATCTGAATACTTGTATTAGATACGTTGTATAACAATTACAGCATTGCAGCCAAGGCAGGTCAAGATGACAACCTCTATTCCTCTCTAATGTAATATGCAAGTACAGTAATATCTGAGTAAAAACTGTAGCTGAACTCTGTATATAGTTTTTGGTTGCTTAGGTAAGCAGAACTATAACCAAAATGTAATTTTGGATAAAGTAGGGTTTTTTGCTGTTTGCCTTTTTATGAGTTAGAATTCCTGTTACTTTCTGTACCATTACAGGGAATCTGAAGTGAAAATAAACTTATGAGATAATGAATTGTACAGCTATGAAATAGAACATTAGTAGCAAAAGAAAGAGTCTCATATTGTTTCCAGTACAGAGAAGTTAAGCAACTTAAGTTATCTATGAAAAATAGCTTCTCTGAGTTCTCAGACCCAACTTGGTCCTATTTTCTGAAGCACTTGTACATGAAAGAAACTGTGAGAGGCAACTTTAGATAAGGTTTTACTGCAGGGAAGTTCAAAGGGATATTAACTCTGCTCTGTGTCGTAGTTTAAAATACAGAGTGGTTTGCAATTGTAAATATGACAGACTGATGCAATGTTATATATATATATATATATATATATATATATATATATATATATATATATATATATATATATTAAAAAAAAGATATATAACTGAAAAATATAAGGCTCTTTTCTTTGGTACTAATGTTCTATTAAAGGAATACTATCGCTACCCAAGTGTTCTAAAAGGACACTGTGCAAATAATGTCTAAGTAGCTGTGTAAACATTTTCCTACTTTTCATGTTAAATATCAGAGGCAAAAACTGTAATTTATTGAGGGTAGGATTTAGATGTATTGGGACAAATCAATTGCAGAAGGGGTGTCTGCTTCAATGCACAGCCAGAGTTGCATATCAGACTACAGAAAGCAAATATCAAATATATCAAACTCTGAAAGCAAAAACAGTATGAAAAGCTGTGACAATTAGTTACAGACACTTCAGTCAGAAACACAGGACACAGGATCTGCAGCTGTTGGGAGCTCTCACTCTCTCTGTCACACACAGAGTTACACATAGAGTTAACTGATCAAGTGTGAGGGGAATTTCCCCTCTCCTCATGGCTCAGTCAGCTGTCAGTTTTGGCGTCAGTAAAGTTTGAAAGTATTTTGATAACAGTAAACAATGAAGTTGCTACTAAAATGTATACACCAGTACTTAGCAGCACTTCCCAAACAATTCCTGTGTCAATTGAAAAAAATATGTGGATCGATAGTATTTCTTTAATTATCTGTACAACACATACAATTCATTATATCTGAAGATGTATTTTCGGTTCAGTGTCACTTTAATGACCATGGCATTGCTAAGTGCAGAGCTTCCTGTTTCCCCTCTCCATTTATTGTGATCCACTAGAGAGCAGTGCTGCCAACTCATCCCTTTAATTACTGACACATATGAATTATACAGGTTTTGTGGCTAGGTAGATGCAGTTAAAGCACTGATTATGTGCACATAACCCCAGAACCTGTATAACTTAGATATGTCAGTAATTAAAGGGATGAGTTGGCAACACTGCTAGAGAACCAGGGACAAAGGATTCCCATTACTAAATTTTGACTATAGATAGATACCTCTAGTGAGTCATCCAAACCAATATATAATTTGGATTACATACCCAATAGGGGGAAACAGAAAATTCTTACAGCAATACTATTTGAATTATGGAAGCAGAAAGTCGGGTAGAATAGAATATCTATTAACTTCGGTACAATATCTATTCACTGTTAAATTCTGCTTATTTAAAAAACAAAAATATTTTGGCTGGAGTTCTTAATTTCTGCTGCTGAGTATAGCTTGCAAATGTATTTTATGATTAAGGATAAAGTACTGAAATAAAAAGGGCAAAAAATAATTGTATTGCTTTATTTTATACTGTAAATATTATATCTGTTAAAATATAAATGTTTAAAGGGCACTGTTATTTTTTAAAATGTATCTGTTGAGAATTCTAGTTTAGTAAACTTGAAATTGATTTTTTTAAAATGATCTTCATGTAAAATATTCAGAAAATCAAAATGTCAATTGGTGTTATCCTTATTAATAATTATCATTTTTATTGCATATTGTTTTATTGTCATTTTGTTTTTTGGTTTATCCTAAAAAGCAGCTATTTAAAGGGAGTATGTTGCAAATTTAGACAACAGAAGCTGGGCTTACAATCGGTCAATCACAGAATATCTTCAGTGAAAACTACATGTCCAAATGACAAGTAGCGATAGGCATAAATTAATCTTCTATTTCTTTCCCTACCCAGATCAATGGAAATCTTCTTATAAGGAAAAATTTCAACTAATTTTGGAATGGCACGACAAAATATAGGAAGCTTAAATAATGTGCAAAATGTAGCTGCTCCTGTCTGTTTTACAATTCTGCTTCCCCCCCCCCCAAACTTGAAGTTTAAAAAAATAAATAAAAAAAAAATCTTAATATTTTTTTTATATATCATTTTTGATCATTCAAAATCACAGAAACTCAGCTAAAATAAAAGTGGGAATGACCTGAACACTTTCCAAATCTCAATGACACCTGTAAAGGCTTTCTGCCTCACTTTTGAGGTCTTTCCACATGTGGTACCACAAACTACTATAATGTTAAAACTATGCGCAAAAGCAGAATCTTAAATATTCTGTACACTTAAATATTCTGCCATCAGCTTTATTAAAATCTTGGCTAATAAAACTGATGCCTACTATGAACTCTAGTTCTCCTTTTTTTTTTTTTCCTTTCATATGGCATGCTGAATTAGTGATTGACCAATTAAAATTGAACGTGGGTATGCACTCTTAGGAAGTTGTATTTAGGTGAGTTGCTGGGCATTTCTTTTGATGTGCTGTCTGTTTCTCTTTCTTTTAAAAGTATTTTTTATTAGAACACAAATAAAAAAAAATAATAAAGTGAACCTCTGATTAATTAGGGGCAGGTTTTTTGTAATTTTCTACCACCCAGTTCTCTGGGACAGGGTTTCTAGGAGGATTTGATTTAAAGAGAATCTGTACTCTAAAATTCTTACAATAAAAAGCATACCATTCTCTTCATTATGTTCTCCTGGGCCCCTCTGTGCTGTTTCTGCCACTCCCTGCTGCAATCCTGGCTTGTAATTAACAGTTTTAGGCAGTGGTTACAAACAAAAGTCTGGCTTCTAACCAGAGTATCATAGGCTGAGAACTAGCTTACTGTGTGACTCATGCAGAGCTTGGAGAGGGTGTGTAAAGCTTCTGCCAATGACAAACAGTGCTGCACATTCCACACATTCCAGCCTCAGCCCGACAGAGCCAAGAAGATAAGATTTATTACAGACACAGTGCAACTAGAAAAGGTTGCAGTAAGACAGACCACATTAAAACAGGTATAGGAACTTATAGGATAGAAGAAATAAGGCTCAAAATTTTGTTACAGACTCTCTAAGAAGTCATCTCTAAGGAGAAATTCTTTTTTTTTTTTTTTTCTTTCTCCCTGAACACGAGTGGTGAAGATGTGCAAAGGTTAATTTCTCTTCATTTTCACAGAGCTTTAGTAATTTGTGTTCAAAGTGTTAAATAATTGCACAATAGCAAATCCTTCTAGGTTGCTCTTGTATGTGGGTGTAAAGGGCTGGTGTACTGATAAATATAATTAATCAACCTCATATTCTTTCTGTGATCAATAATGCAATAACAATCCATTACTGATTACTGAAATGAAGAATTACAGTCTATCATAAAAGAAAATAAAAACATGTCTCTAAACTCCTTATTTTCCACACAAATCATAATAAAGTATCTAGCTTTGCCAAAATGCAATGTCTAAAAATTAGTCACCTGTGTGAAAACCGCAAAGCCCGTATTTCACAGTATGGTAGCAGCTATCATGCATGGTTATGTCATATCCTGTTCAGAGGGAACTGTACATGTGATAAAAAGAACTCTGTTGCATACATAGCAATCAGTGCAGCTGGGATGTAAGGTGCATACACACGTCTGATTTTATGCCCGATTGTTGTTCAAACCGGACGTCTGAACTACTTGTCATTCAAACAAAAAAGTCGTTCAGACTCCTTGTACACACAGACAACAAAATGTTTAAAATGCTAATTACAGCAAATGTACATGTCGTTTGACTGGTCAATGGACTTGAAAGAACAATGGACTAGATCAAATGACTGATCAAACGACTTGTTGTTTCAAAGTCTATTTGTAACGATCGGTGTCAGCATGCAGAGAGAATCTGATTATTGGTGATTTGCAGTATCACCAAGAATTCAGATATATACCTGATTATTGATGATCTGCAGAATCACCGATAATACAGATATATTGCTAACCTCTGGACACCTTAAGCGTGTAAGTGTTTGGTGTAACGGTAGAAATTGGACCACCGGGGTAGCAGGTGGTCCAATAAGTAGAGAGAGACTCTACTGTGGTCAAGGACTCCAGGAGGGGGAGTCCCTAACTGTATTGCAGCAGCGCCCCCTCTGAGGAGTAGGGGACCCCTGCAGGAAGGCTGAGCACCCCAGGAGGGGGTGCCAGCCAGACAGGTCGGGCAGGCCAGGTCGGCCACACACCAGCAGATAAAGTACAGAGACAAGAGACTGATTTGGTAACCAGGGACAGGCAGGGTATACTCATAAACAGATAACCAATAAGGTCTAGGGTGTGAGATCCGAGGTCCCACACCCAGGAACTGGTCTAAGGAGTAAAACAGAGGTTATACAGTATTCCTAGTCTGGGGTGTGAGGTCCGTGGTCTCTACACCCTGGAATTGGTCTAAGGAATAACACAAATGATATACAGAATTCCTAGTCTGGGGTGTGAGGTCCGTGGTCACTACACCCTGGAACTGGTCTAAGGAATAACACAGATGATATACAGTATTCCTAGGCTGGGGTGTGAGGTCCGTGGTCTCTACACCCTAGAACTATGCTAGAGAATAACACAGATGATACATAGTATTCCTAGCCTGAGGTGTGAGGTCCGTGGTCTCTACACCCTGGAACTATGCTAGAGAATAACACAGATGATACACAGTAAACTGGCTAAGTGTGGATTCCCAGGTCCACCTGGTTCCAACACACTGAAGGATCTGACTAAGGTCTGAGTGCTAATACATATGTATTCGCAACGCCAGACAACCAGCAACTGAACAGCAAGAGATATATATAGTAAAGCGCTCCACAGCGCCGCCCAGCTCCCATCAACCAATCACCTGCTGAGCTGGGATCAGCTGACCGCCTCGATCAGCTGACCCTTCTCCTATTGGCATAAAGAACCTGTCTTGCGGCGCGCTCATGCGTAGCTCTCCATCTGTGTGCACTACTAGGTCCAGACGAGTCAGACGCATGTTGCTGCGGGGAAACCGCCGCTCTGTGCGCGGATACTGCCGCCTCACTGTCAGAGCACGGCGGCTTCTCCGCAATCCATCACACTATTAGTGTCAAACGAATAGACTTTGAAACAACAGGTCGTTTGTACACCTGTACAGACCTAACTGTCGTTTGAACAACTGTTAGTCCATGGATCCGCCAAGCGGATCAGTCAAAACTGCTGCTAACAGTCTAACTATCGTTTTTACACATGCCAAACTGTCGTTCAAACGACAAGTCATTCAGAAATATCAGATGTGTGTATGTAACAACCTCCCTTCTTTGTTTGCTCAGCAAAGGAGGGCAGAGCTGGGCACTTATTGCTGTAATCATGTAGTAAGGCTCCATGGGAAAGTGAAAGTGGTAATTTTCAACATTTTGAAAACATAGTTTTTCAATCAAGATTCTGTTTTTGGAAACTATAATGGTTTGTCAAATCAAGTGAACAAGAGGGAAAGTTCCAACTGAGTACCCCCTGTCTGCTTGTAAATCACTCCCTATTACCAGCAGTCAATACACAACACATACACCGATGTACAGCAGCACTGCTGTTAGTCTAATTCGTTTTGTGTTCGCTTTCCCTACAAAAAAAATGTAAGTAATGCATTGTATGGTGAAAATTCTTCTGCTACCTCCTCCCAACAGCAGAGGTCACTATTTGACATGCAAAGACATGGGCTCTTTAACGGTGTCCCCCAACCCTGTCCTCAAGGCCCACCAACAGTGCATGTTTTGTGGAAATCCACAGAGGTAGTTAATCAGCTCTACTGTAACACTAATTACCCCACCTGTGCATGTCTGTGGTTTCCTGCAAAACATGTACTGTTGGTGGGCCTTGAGGACAGGGTTGGGGAACTCTGCTCTAATATACTGAAGGAGCAGCCAGTTACCCATCTGTGTAGCAGAGGCCTCCTGTGGTGGGTGGAGGGAATTCTGTCTAAGACTGTGTTTCCACTGTAGTGTGAACTTTTCACGGCCAAAAAATTGTATGCAATTTTTCTGATTGGTGAAAAATCGCATGTAAATTTGTACGTGTTTTTATGTTCACATTAGTCAAATTTAACATCATCTACCTAGTAACGGCTTAGTCATGATGACAACTTAATGTAGCCATACATTTAATGCGAATTTTCTCGCAACTAACGAAAAAAAATCATGTTGCTATGCGCTGCCATTGCAAAACATTATATGCGAATCACGGCCGATGCCCGTAAACTATCCCAAAGAATTAAGCAGTACCTCAGATTTTTTTTAGCATGCGAATGCTTATGGAAATTCGCATGAAATGGAAACGGCCACATTCACTACTATTTGTTGCTAAACTAATGCAAATTTTTTTATGCAAAAATCGAATCCAAATCGCACAAGTGGAAACCCAGCCTCAATCAATGAAAATTGCCAATTGTTTCAGGTTCTGGTGTCTGGAAAACCTGAAATAAACTTTTTCACTTGATCTAATTTCTGCCATGTTTTCTACTAGATGATCATTTTTCCTCTTCTGTTTAAAATAACTTTTCAGCACTCAGAAAGGACCAACACGTAGGTGAAAAAGTACTGTCAAAATTATTCTGAGTATTTCTTGCTTGCTGGTGGCTTAAAGTGTAACTGCCGGGCATAAAATCAAAAATCAATTATTTATTTTTATCTGGTAAACTAGCAATAAGGATGCTAACCAGGCAATCCAAAAGTTAAAATCACTATTACTTTTATTGTTCATAAATGATCATTCCCCAGATTACCTGAATCTTATTTGGTACACACAGAATTTGGTACACAAAAAGGAAGTTGCAGGGCATGCTGGGTTGTCCATTTTTGCTTCTCTACTTCCCCTCAGACTTAATTAATGCAGCCTGATTCGCTGAAGCCTCTTTCCCTCCTGTTTTCCCCTCCCACACCTCTGTACCTCTCTGATTGGCCAATATTTCTCATGCTGAGACAATGTACTTTCTATAGTGAAGGGCGGGCAAATCAGGTAGAATAAAGTAAGTGACGTCCAGATTGACTTCAAAATAACCACAGTTAAAATGGGAAATGTTAAGGATTTTCTCTTTTGTTACAGTAGAAAAATCACTGAAATCAAAACGTGGACAGTGCAATACATATGTTATGTAAGTAGGGCAAGTATTTATCTACTTATACAGGATCTTCTCAAAAAATAAATAAAAACTGAGAAGGTGCCAGGTCGTGCTGAAAAATGAAATCTTCATCTTCATAAAGGTTTTCAGCAGATGGAAGCATGAAGTGCTCCAAAATCTCCTGATAGCTAGCTGCATGACCCTGCCCTTGATAAAACAGAGTGGACCAACACCAGCAGCTGATATGGCACCCCAGACCACCACTGACTGCGGGTACTTGACACTGGACTTCAGGCATTTTGGCATTTCCCTCTCCCCAGTCTTCCTCCAGACTCTGGCACCTTGATTTCCGAATGGCATGTAAAAGTTGCTTTCATCCGAAAAAAGTACTTTGGACCACTGAGCAACAGTCCAGTGCTGCTTCTCTGTAGCCCAGGTCAGGCACTTCTGCCGCTGTTTCTGGTTAAAAAGTGGGTTCATGCTTCCATCTGCTGAAAAGCTTTATGGAGATGAAGATTTCATTTTTCAGCACGACCTAGCACCTGCTCACAGTGCCAAAACCACTGGTAAATGGTTTACTGACCATGGTATTACTGTGCTCAATTGGCCTGCCAACTCTCCTGACCTGAACCCTATAGAGAATCTGTGGGATATTATGAAGAGACAGTCGAGAGACGCAAGACCCAACACTCTGGATGAGCTTAAAGAGACACTCAAGCGAGAATAAATCTCGCTTCTTGTCTCATAGTTAGCAGGGGCATGTGTGCCCCTGCTAAAACGTCGCTATCCCGCCGCTAAACGAGGGTCCCTGACCCCCCAACATCCCCCCCCCCCTGCAAAATCAACAACCAACTTGGTCGTAGATTTTGCTGCTCTTCAGGCAGGGCTAACGGTTGCAGCCCTGCCTCTCAGCGCCTTCTATCAGCGGCGCATCGCCGCTTCTCCCCCGCCCCTCTCAGCGAAGGAAGACTGAGAGAGGCGGAGATACGCGCTGACAGACGCGCAAGAGGCAGGGCTGCGGCGGTTAGCCCTGCCTCTATGCGGAAGAGGGGATGTGCTGTTCGGAGAGGATTTCGGGGGGTAAGGGACCCCCGTTTAGCCGCGGAATAGCGGCGGTTTAGCAGGGGCACACATGCCCCTGCTGACTATGAGGTCTGAAGCGAGATTTATTCTCGCTTCAGACTCTCTTTAAGGCCGCTATCGAAGCATCCTGGGCCTCCATAACACCTGAGCAGTGCCACAGGCTGATTGCCTCCATGCCACGCCGCATTGAAGCAGTCATTTCTGCAAAAGGATTCCCGACCAAGTATTGAGTGCATAACTGAACATAATTATTTGAAGGTTGACTTTTTTTTGTTTTAAAAACACTTTTCTTTTATTGGTCGGATGAAATATGCTAATTTTTTGAGATAGGAAAGTTGGGTTTTCATGAGCTGTATGACAAAATCATCAATATTAAAACAATAAAAGGCTTGAGCTACTTCAGTTGTGTGTATTTGAATCTAAAATATATGAAAGTCTAATGTTTATCAGTACATTACAGAACATAATGAACTTTATCACAATATGCTAATGTTTTGAGAAGATCCTGTATATGTGGGGGGTTTATTTCTGAGATAGTATGGCTGACAGCTCCTCTGTAAAGGAAACTCTGAAGTGAAAATAAACATATGATATAATAATTTAAATGTGTAGCACAGCTAAGAAATAAAACATTAACACAAATCAAACAACAAACAAACAAACACAGAACATTTATATCGCGCTTTTCTCCTGGCAGACTCAAAGCGCCAGAGCTGCAGCCACTAGGACGCGCTCTATAGGCAGTAGCAGTGTTAGGGAGTCTTGCCCAAGGTCTCCTACTGAATAGGTGCTGGCTTACTGAACAGGCAGAGCCGAGATTCGAACCCAGGTCTCCTGTGTCAGAGGCAGAGCCCTTAACCATTACACTATCCAGCCACCACAAATATGAGTCTAATATTGTTTCCAGTACAGGAAGAGTTAAGAAGCAGTTGTTATCTCTGCAAAAGAGCTTCTCTGAGCTCTCTGGCTAATTTAGTCAGAGAGTAATGCTATTTTCTGAAGCACTTATCTCAACCTGTCTCACGGTTTCTTGCTTGTTTAAGGTTTTTCTGCCAGGAAATTCAAAGGGTCATTCGCTCTGCTCGGATTAATCATTTAACATACAGTGTAATTTGTAAACTGCAAAAATTAGAGAAAGTTATAGAAATAGAGCAATGTTATAGAAAAACCGCTATATAGCTGAAAATAAAGATGAGACTCTTTTCTTTGCTACTAATGTTCTATTAATAATGCATACAATTCATTACAGGTTTTTGGGGTTTATTTCATTTTTTTTTTTTTTTTTTTTTTTTGCTTCAGTGTCTCTTTAAATGGCATTTTATTGAAAAGGTGTGAAAATATAATCTAGATGAAAACATGATTTGAATAAGGGCCACTGAAATGTACTTTGCCACAGCTTGAACAGTTAGACCCATTTTTCAGCTTCCGTGAGCATTTTTAAAGGGGAACTGAAGTAAGAGGTATACGGAGGCTGCCATATTTATTTGTTTTTAATCAATACCAGTTGCCTGGCAGCCCTGCTGGTCTATTTCTCTGCAGTAGTATCTGAATAACACCAGAAACAAGCATGCAGCTAGTCTTGTCAGATCTGACTTTAAAGTCTGAAACACCTGATCTACTGCATGCTTGTTCAGGGGCTATGACTAATAGTATTAGAGGCAGAGGATCAGCAGGGCTGCCAGGCAACTGGTATTGATTAAAAGGAAATAAATATGGCAGCCTCCGTATACCTCTTACTTCAGTTCCCCTTAAAGAATAAATATTTATTCTTTTCCGGGCTCTACTGAGCAAAAAGTAAAAAGACCCCCTACATACATGAAAATAAATACCCCCCCCCCCTCTTTCCTATAGTTACCAAAATAAATAAAAGCAACAAAAAAATAGTAAATAGTTACCTTAAAGGACTTACGAGCCCAAATAGCGAAAAAAAGATAAGTACCTTAATCAGTTTTAAATGCACGGAGGACGCCGTCCGCGCCCTCCGTGCAGTTCCGCCGGGTCCCCGCAGTCTGATCGCGCCCCCCCATGCCGCTCCCGACCCCACGGACGGGGTCGGGCTCCCCTTCCTCTCCCAAGATGGCCGCCGGAGCCGGCTGCGCAGTCCGCATACGCGTTAGTGCGGCTGTGCAGCTCTAGGGCCCTCCCCCCCGATCCACGCACAGTAGCGTGGATCGAGGGGGGAGGCCCTAGAGCTGCGCAGCCGCACTAACGTGTATGCGGACTGCGCAGCTGCGGCCGGCTCCGGCGGCCATCTTGGGAGAGGAAGGGGAGCCCGACCCCGTCCGTGGGGTCGGGAGCGGCACGGGGGCGATCAGACTGCGGTGACCCGGCGGAACTGCACGGAGGGCGCGGACGGCATCCTCCGTGCATTTAAAACTGATTAAGGTACTTATCTTTTTTTCGCTATTTGTGCTCGTAAGTCCTTTAAGGATTTTTTTTAATATGTATGTCATGGGGGTTTATTACTGTTATTTTTGCAAATAAGGGCTGTAGTTAGTGATATACTGTAAACGAACACCAAAACTGCAGAAATACGCTTTTAATTCCAAATAAAATATTGTCACCATACATTGTACTAGGGACATACAGTGGGATGCGAAAGTTTGAGCAACTTGTTAATCGTCATGATTTTCCTGTATAAATCGTTGGTTGTTACGATAAAAAATGTCAGTTAAATATATCATATAGGAGACACACACAGTGATATTTGAGAAGTGAAATGAAAAGTTATTTTAAACAGAAGATTAAAAATTATTTCCAAAGAGAAATCTTAGGAGAAAAAGTGAATGGAATAAGTGCCCTAATGTATACTCATGGCCAAAAGTATTCACAGCATCACAAATGTTGAGTTTTGCATAATTCACGGCTTACGTTTTTCTGGTGGCAATTCATACGTTGCACTGCAGAGCCATCAGATGCATGTAAATACATTGCAAAGAGCTTTATTAGCATAAAAAGTTAACTTTATTGGAAAAATCAGTTTTACGGTGATTTGGCTCAAAATGATCAACTAACTTTTTCCAGCACAGTCATATTATCAGCACAGGTGAAGGTCTGAACGAGTACAGCTGAAATCACTTCATCACACCGGTTGAGTTCTAAGGACAGACTAATTGCTATAAAAGAGAGGCAGATGTGTATGAAGACATTGTCATCTTGTGTTAGCACTACAGTGGTTACCGCCAAATGAATGCATGCAGCCATCATCGCTTTGCCTCAAAATAGCCTCACCTGCCAGGAAATTGCTGCTAGGAATACTACATCTAAAGGGAACCATTTACCATATCATCAGGAATGTCAAGTTGAGAGGTTCAACTGGGGTGAAGAAGACTTCAGGGTGTCCAGCAAGCACCAGGGTTGTCTCCTCCTCATGAGTCAGCTACAGGCTTGTGTTACCACAGTTGCAGCTTGCTCAGTATTAGCAACAGGTGGGTGTCCGTGTATCTGCATGCATAGTGAGATGAAGACTTTTGGACAACAGTCTAGTCATGGTCGGTTCTACGCCATGGCACTGAACCCCCCCTCCCCGCTCCGGGAATCACTGTGCCCTACCTGAGTGCCCCCTTCTCAGTAACATACAGTTAAATGTTTACAGGCTCCAGCAGTGAACAGGACGGGGCCATATGCAATAAATTTTTTTCCTCCTAGGTGATCGTTTCACAGCTTGTAAATAAAATGCCTTTTACAGTACCAGCAAGCAAACAAATGCTCAAAATGATTTTGACAGTACTTTTTCACCTACATGTTGGTACTTCTTCCATTGCAAAGTGCTAAAATGTCATTTAAATTGAAGATGAAAGAGTCAGAAGAAAAATTGAAATGCAGATGGGCCGGGGTCTGTAAAAAAAACTATCCATGTCAACCTAAGTCTACGTAGGCATTAAGTAAACCAAGGGTCTTATCTATTTGCTATAAATACCTCACAATTCTTGCAAGATTCCTTGTACCGTATTTTTCGCCGTATAAGACGCTCCGGAATATAAGACGCACCTAGGTTTAGAGGCCAAAAACCAGGGAAGTAAAAAAAAAACTTTAACCTGGTGCGTCCATATTTCAGGAGCATCTTGTACATGACCTACCCCAAATGGTGTCGTTCTGTGTCCCAATGTGTCCTATGTCTCCCCCATATGTCCTTCTGTCGTCCCCAAGTGTCCTGCTGTCTGCCCCCAGGTGTCCTGCTGTCTGCCCCCAGGTGTCCTGCTGTCTGCCCCCAAGTGTCCTGCTGTCACCCCCATCTGTGTCCCGTTGTGTCTCTCCCCAGTGTCCTGCTGTGGCCATCTAATCCCGCCGCCGCTTGCCTCTACCCCCTCCTGTGTCGCCGGGTCACCGGATCCCCCCCCCCACCCCAGTGTGAGCAGCGGAGTGCCGGCAGCAGCTTATCTCCTCCATCTTGCCCGTGACTATTGAAGACATCCGGCTTCCTCTAGTGCCGGCTTGTAGTGACGCGTCATTACAAGCCGGCACTAGAGGAAGCCACCCACAGAAGCTGGATGTCTTCAATCACCGCGGGCAAGATGGAGGAGGTAAGCTGCTCACACGATGGGGGGACCCGGCGACACAGGAGGGGGTAGCGGCAAGAGATGGCGGCGGGGGGATTAGATGGCCACAGCGGGACACACAGGCAGGGAATCCCCGATGACGGCGGGCGTTCGTAAGTCGGGGATTCCTTGCCTTTGTCGTTTACGATGCAGGAACTTTTTCACCCCATTTTTTGGGGAGAAAAAGTGTGTCTTATACGACGAAAAATACGGTAATTAATGTATCTAGATGACATGTGTCAAACTCCAGGCCTGGAGGGCCAGATCTATGCCAGTGTTTAGGATGGACTGAGTAAGAGAGGAATGTGTTCTACCAGATGGATCACGCCTTTCCTGGTTCACACCCATCAATTCATTTGAGCTGTATCAAAAATGTGTGAGGATCTTGGTCCTTGTAGGAGCGGTTTGACATACCTGATCTAGATCATACTTATATTTGCAAAATAAATCTCCCTACCGCCTTCTGATTGTATGTTCTAACATTGTCAGTCAACAGAAATAGCATCTGAAGAAGGCTTACAAGCTGAAAGCTTACAGTTTTCTTTCACATTAGCCAATAAACTAGAGCTTAGTTTCCAGCAATGCTTAGTTACTAACATAAGGAGTTGAATACACAGTGTTTCTCTCCCTCCTGCCTCTTCTCCCTCTCTTCACTTGAGTCGAAAGACACAGGCTGGGGGGTTGGAATGATTTGTCTGTGATCTGTCCACACAGGAGCAGCTTGCTAGCAAATAAAGATTAAAGCATGCAAGCAAACTAGCCAAGTAGCCAATTTGATCAAAAATGGAAAAACTGAAACTGGTATAGTGTTAAGAAGATGGATAGGGCAGTGCTTGTCAGCCCCCTTTCATACCTCACGTATCGTCTCTCCCCTTACTTCCCTTAAACAAGCTGCTTTATAAAGTTAAAGGTAAGGTCCGAGGAGTATAAAAATAAAAAATCCACTTACCTTCCTCCAGCCCCTGGCAGCCGTCCTGTGCCCTCGCCGCAGCTCCAGTGGCTCCCAGTCCCGTCCAGTGGAGAAGCCGAGAGTCCCACTGACATCATCTGCACTTTAATGGGCAGGCACAGAGCTACTGCGTCTGCGCAGTACAGTCCAGATGACGTCAGCACGACTACGTGAGACGCGGGCTGGAACGCAAGTAGGCCTGTGGTACCGGAGAGGACTCTGGGCCACTGGCAGGGAGCAGAGCTGCGGCAAGGACACAGGACATCTGCCAGGGGCTGGAAGAAGCCCCAGGTAAGTGGATTTTTCCTTTAACCTATGGTATGCAGGCCAGTAATGGTTTTTGCTCCAAGGGTGCTTAGGACCTTCTGATGTGATTATGGTGATCAGAGCTAGAGTTTACATACCAGGGGATCTTTGGGGGATCTACATCACCCAGCAGGGATTGGTACATGGTCCCTTGGGCAACAGAGCACTACCGACGCTGTACAGAAGCGTCATCAGCCTCCAGGCTAGCGACGCACCTGTTGCTATGTGGAGGGTTGGAGTGACAACAAGCGGTGCACAACGGTGGATTCCCAAGGGGGAGCAGGGAGAACAATGCAATCAGGCGTCGGGGATCGCTGTAGATCTGGACATTATGCAGCCACTGTACACACACTGGTTGAGTCCTGATTCTTGGCTGAAGCGGTCTTTATTCGCTGCCATGGCTGAGTTCAAACCAGCGTGTGTACATAACTTATAGGAACTGTAGTGAAAATGACATAATGAAACAACTTGCTTACAATTTACAATAGTCAGTCATAGATTATTTAGTCAGTATTTGCCCATTGTAAAATCTCTCCCTGATTTACATTCTGAAATGTATCACTGGTGGTGACATTTTTGGTTCTGCTACATGATGTGTACGGAATGTTCCTTACTAAGAGTTCTATGCACGGAGGGAGATATTGCTTGCTTGGCAGTTGGAAAAAGACGTTATTTCCCATATTGCAATGAGGTTCACAGACAGTAAACTGTCAGGACCATGGTGATGATGACATCACACTGTGGGAGGGGTTTCACCACACTATTAGCCATACAGACCCACCTGATGATCTATTCAAGGAAAGGTAAAGATTTATCATGGTAAAAGATCAGGTCATATTTGCACTCCTGCTCACGTTTGGAGCATAAAGCAGAGATCAGCCACACCCCCTTCCTCCCCAGGTGAAAGGTATTTTTTGTTCCGCTTTACAATATTGCTTGATATTGTGCTGTGAAGCAATAACATGAAGGGATTACACATTGCAGAAGTCTAATCTCCGGAAAAAGCTCTTTATGCTGAAGATGCATGAAGTGAAACATACAATTACCGGATAGATAAGTGGTAAATACCTGCTTCATTCTATACAGATTCCTCTACATTCGGGGGCCTTCCACAGCTCTGCAAACGGCTGGCTGAGTGTATTTATTTTCCAGGATGTGTGGGAGCTGCAACCCATTCTTGTATTTCTGTTGCAGCTTAGTCCATATATCTTAGTGGCATTCCCAGTATTTCTACTGCGTCAGCTCAGATTGTAGAGTATATTGAACAATTTGCATCAAATGCTGTCCCACTAAGGGGCTCACAAACTAATGATCCTACCATTGTCTAGAGCCAGTTCAGGATGGTGAATGAAACAAATGCCCTATTATGATTTTGGGATGTTGGTGAAAACCTGTGCAAACACGAGAAGAGCATACAAACTCTGTGTAGATGCAGTCACTGCCGGATCTACCATGAGGCAACCTGAGACAAATATTTCAGAGCGGCACTTGGTAGAGGCCGCAAACTGATACGGGTCCTGTAAAAATTAAGTGTCTGTAAAAAAAATAAAAATTAAAAAAAAGTCTGCTCTCTGAACCGTTGTTTTAATGACTGCATGTGCTCACAACACAGATAAGCAATTATACAAACTTCGGAACTTGTACACTGTCCCTGCTTCTCAGGGTTCTTAAAAAAAAATCTATCTCAGTCTGCATTAAAGGCTTTGCGGTAAAAAAAAATCTGGTCGGGATAATACTGCATTCGGTATTTTAGACTTTTGTGTGCTAATTCATAAAAATGTTCACAGCTGCAATAGAAGCGTGGTGATTTACCAAAGTAAACTGTCGATATCATCAAATGAGTAGCTGCCTGTGTTGTTACATTCCTGTTCTCTGTGCAGAGACAGCATTGCAATAAAAGAGGCAGCCCCAGCTTCCCTTTAGATGTGCATGTTTTGTTATACTGCCTCTGCTTGCCCTGAATCTGCTCTGAATCTGTCTATTAGTCTTTCTTAACAATCTATTTAATTGGTACCGCTTAGAAGAACTTCAAGAAACTTTACACATGCCAGGCTTTGTGATGTTAACCTTCAGCAAATACACATCTTAAAAACAGGAACCCAAGAGATTAAAGAAGCACTACAGCGAAAAACTGTAAAATTTAAAATATGTGCAAAAATATACAAATAAGAAGTACATTTTTTCCAGAGTAAAATGAGCCATAAATTACTTTTCTCCTATAATGCTGTCACTTACAGTAGGCAGTAGAATTCTGACAGAAGTGACAGGGTTTGGACTAGTCCATCTCTTCTTAGGGGATTCTCAGTAAGGCTTTTATTCTTTATAAAGATATTCCCTAAGAAGGATTTAAACAAAGATGCTGGCCAGCTTCCCTGCTCGCTACACAGTTTTTTGGCAGTTGGACAGAGCAACTGCCATTAACTAAGTGCTTTTGAAAATAAATATATCCCTGAGAATCGCCTATGAAAAGATGGACTAGTCCAAAACCTGTCACTTCTGTCAGATTTCGACTACCTACTGCAAGTGACAGCAACATAGGAGAGAAGTAATTTATGGCTCATTTTACTCTGGAAAAAATGTACTTATTTGTATATGTTTGCACATATTTTAAATTATACAGTTTTTCGCTGTAGTGCCCTTTTAAACAGCCAACACAGCCTATGGTATTCAGGGGAAGCCTTGTTTGTTCTGATCTCTCTGCTGCTGCCAGGGGGGAGATCTCGCTGCTTCTGCTTGTGAGTCACACAGTCCCGCACAGACTTCACTCTCTTATCACCACTTCAAAGCAGACGGCATGTTCTGTGCCATTATCGCCTGTTCTAATCTTTATGAATTGACATTTACTGACATGTGTTGAGGTAATTACCGCACAAGTCAGTAATTTACCTCACTCAGGGGCGTTGCTAGGATCCTAAGAGATCCGGGGCACTTTTGGGCACTCCAGCCTAAAAATGGGTGTGGCCATGCACAAGAATGTGGGTGTGGTCATTGGTGGAGCCAAATGTACATGAACTTAAAGGGGAACTGAAGAGAGAGGTGTATGGAGGCTGCCATGTTTATTTCCTTTTGAGCAATACTAGTTGCCTAGCTGTCCTGCTGATACTCTGCCTCTAATACTATTAGCCATAGCCCCTGAACAAGCATGCAGCAGATCAGGTGTTTCAGACTTTAAAGTCAGATCTGACAAGACTAGCTGCATGCTTGTTTCTGGTGTTATTCAGATACTACTGCAGAGAAATAGACCAGCAGGGCTGCCAGGCAACTGGTATTGATTAAAAGGAAATAAATATGGCAGCCTCAGTATACCTCTTACTTCAGTTCCCCTTTAACAGCGGTCTAAGTAAGCCTGCCCAGCAAAATGTTGGATGAAGCCCCCCTCTCCGTTAATACAAAAAACAAAAATGTAGCATATCACATAAATAGGCAGTGCCATTTAAACGTAACATGTCTTCTGTGCTGGCTGGTCTGGCTTTCTGCTGGGCGGACTTGTCTTTGCCAGGATGTCTGGCAGTCCCCCCCATAGCATTGCCTGATCTTCTAGTGGACCCCCTTCCATATTCCCCTGGACCTCCCAGGAGGAGCTCTAGTATCGGATTCATTCTCAGACACTAGGGGGAGAAGCTCGGAAGAGAAGATGTCTGGAGACCAAGCAGCCGAAGGTGAGTACTGCCGTCCGCTGCCTGACTTTTCCTGGGAGACATCTGTGGCACCTCAGAATGAATCCATTACAAGTGTCACTGATCTTTGGGGTTAGGGACGCCCCTAAACTGCTTGGGAATTTCAGCTTTTCATGCAGTAACAGTTTTATGCATTGACATTTTGCTAAATTCTTGGTAAAGTCGGCTGGTTTCTGCATTACCGAATGTGGTAATGCTTTATGAATCGACCCCAATGGGCGGCAAGTGTAAAACCATTCCACCTCACCCTTTTTAGAGCAAGTATAGCCAGTATAACTAGCTTCCCCCTTAAAGGATACCCGAACTAACATGTGACATGATGAGATAGACATGTGTGTGTACAGTAGAGTTGGGCCGAACGGTTCGCGGGCAAACGGTTCCACGCAAACTTCGGTGGTTCGCATTCGCGTCCCGCTGGCGAACCTTTGCGGAAGTTCGGTTCGCCCCATAATGCACCTTGAGGGTCAACTTTGACCCTCTACATCACAGTCAGCAGGCCCAGTGTAGCCAATTAGGCTACACTAGCCCCTGGAGCCCCACCCCCCCTTATATAAGGCAGGCAGCGGCGGCCATTATGGTCACTCGTGTGCTGCCTGCGTTAGTGAGAGTAGGGCGAGCTGCTGCAGACTGTCTCTCAGGGAAAGATTAGTTAGGCTTAACTTGTTCCTGGCTGGCTGCATACCTGTTCTGTGAACCCACCACTGCATACCTGTACTGTGAACCCACCACTGCATACCTGTTCAGTGAACCTGCCACTGCATACCTGTTCTGTGAACCCATCACTGCATACCTGTTCTGTGAACCCATCACTGCATACCTGTTCAGTGAACCTGCCACTGCATACCTGTGCTGTGAACCCACCACTGCATACCTGTTCTGTGAACCCACCACTGCATACCTGTGCTGTGAACCCATCACTGCATACCTGTTCAGTGAACCTGCCACTGCATACCTGTGCTGTGAACCCATCACTGCATACCTGTTCAGTGAACCTGCCACTGCATACCTGTGCTGTGAACCCACCACTGCATACCTGTTCTGTGAACCCACCACTGCATACCTGTGCTGTGAACCCACCACTGCATACCTGTGCTGTGAACCCACCACTGCATACCTGTTCTGTGAACCCACCACTGCATACCTGTTCTGTGAACCCACCACTGCATACCTGTTCTGTGAACCCGCAACTGCATACCTGTTGTGTTCAGTGAACCCGCCACTGCATACCTGTTGTGTTCAGTGAACCCGCCACTGTATACCTGTACTGTTCAGTAAACCCGCCACTGCATACCTGTTGTGAGTTTGGTGTGTCAGTGTGAAGCAGTACCTTAATTACACTACCTGATTGATGTATACACATGCAAGATGTTTTAAAGCACTTTAGGCCTGTCATTTAGCATTCAATGTGATTTCTGCCCTTAAAACGCTGCTTTGCGTCAAATCCAGATTTTTCCCCGGGACTTTTGGCATGTATCCCACTCCGCCATGCCCCCCTCCAGGTGTTAGACCCCTTGAAACATCTTTTCCATCAGTTTTGTGGCCAGCATAATTATTTTTTTTTTTCAAAGTTCGCATCCCCATTGAAGTCTATTGCGGTTCGCGAACTTTAACGCGAACCGAACGTTACGCGAAAGTTCGCGAACCCGGTTCGCGAACCTAAAATCGGAGGTTCGGCCCATCTCTAATGTACAGTGCCTAGCACACAAATAACTATGCTGTGTTCCTTTTTTTTTTCTATGCCTGAAAGAGTTAAATATCAGGTATGCAAGTGGCTGACTCATTATTATTATTATTATTATTATTATTTATTAGATTTATATAGCGCCAACATATTACGCAGCTCTGCACAATAAATGGGGTTACAGACAATGATAACAGGGGTGACAGAACAATACAGGTAATGGACAATAGATACAACAATACAGGTAATGGCAAAAAGATACACAACACAATGCAGACAGTAGTACAATGCCAGATCATAAACTCAGACAGGAAGTGACTACAGTGTGACCCTCACTGATAAGAAATTCCAACTATAAAACACTTTCCTAGCAGAAAATGGCTTATGAGCGCAAGAAAGAGGTAAAAAAGGGGAATTTCTTATCAGTGAGAGTCACACTGTAGTCACTTCCTGTCTGAGTCAGGACTGAGTCAGCCACTTGCATACCTGATATTTAACTCTTTCAGGTAGAGAAATAAAAAAAGGAACACAGCATAGTTATTTGTGTGCTAGGCACTGTACATACACATGTCTGTCTCATCATGTCACATGTCACTTCGGGTATCCTTTAAAGTGAACCTGAGATGGTTCACTAGCGCTAATTTATACTGACTTGGGTCTTCTTCCAGCCCCATGAGCATTGTGGCCTCCAGCGCTGCCACGCTGCTTATGCGCCTGGAGGAAGCCCAAGGTAAGTATAAATTAGCACGAGTGTACCATCTCTGGTTCACTTTAAGGTCCAACACTAGGTCCAATCACTAGTCATACAGACAGGTGAGGGGATAGAAGAGGCTTTCCTTTCCCAGCGTTCCAATTAAATCATAAGAATTGGAAAACCCAAAAATAAGATCTCTCTGCTTGTATTAAAAGCTGCAGTTCATGTCTTTATGCATTCTTTCCTCTATTTTCCATGACTTATTTAAATGAGACGCTCTGTACAAATGCATAGAATGTCCAGTCCTGCAAACATCCTCGTCGTTTAAATCATTGATGCATCAAGCTGGTGTAAATATTAAATTATGTGGGAAAGGATATCAAACGCAATAAATATTTCATGCAGAAAAGGTTCTATTTTTATTCTCCCCACGCATGTCAGCCGGTGAGGCTACACTGTTTTTTCTATTACTACAGATATAAAAGATTTTTATACTGTGCGTATTGTACTTTGTAAATTTTCTATTATTATCATTATTATTTAGTATTTATATAGCGCCGGCATCTTACACAGCGCTGTACAGTATATATTGTCTTGTCACTAACTGTCCCTCAAGGAGCTCACAATCTAATTATTGTGATATGTCTACGCAGGGCCGGGCCGAGGCAGAGGCAAGAGAGGCTCCAGCCTCAGGGCGCAGTGTAGGAGGGGGGCACAACTCACTCAGCTATCATTCCCCTGTTGTGTTTGAAGCAGAGATAAATAAGGAAAGGTGATACATGGCAGTGACTGCAGCCAGATAACTAGAGATTAAAGTGTTGGGGACTCCTCTAATAGCAATCAGTGTGTGCCGGATGGGGTGGAGGGATGGAGGGGTGCACTTTGGTGTCAGCCTTGGGTGCTGGAGGACCTTGTTCCAGCTCTGTGTCTACGTATGTATTGTGTAGTGTATGTATTGTAGTCTAGGGCCAATTTTAGGGGGAGCCAATTAACTTATCTGTATGTTTTGTTTTTGGATGTGGGAGGAAACCGGAGTGCCCGGAGGAAACCCACACAGGCACGGGCAGAACATACAAACTCCGTGCAGATAGTGCCCTGACTGGGATTCGAACCGGGGACCCAGCGCTGCAAGGCGAGAGTGCTAACCACTATGCCACCGTGCTGCCCATTTTCTATGCAAAAAAAAAAGGGTTAAGATGGAATGGGGCGCTAGGCAAGATAGCAGTTTTTGCCCACCACTGATGGTCATCTGGCTTTTTTAGTTTTGGTGGGGGCTAGCATCTACTAGGCCCCTAGACTTTCCCCAGGCCCTAGGCCTGGTATATATTTGGCCTATTTCAGTAGGTATGAATGGATGCATGTGTCACATCCCCTACTAGTTTGTCCTGGGAGGCTCCCCAAGCAAAACACTCTGAGGGTAGGCTTACAGTGCGACGTTAAAGTCGCACGTTATAGCCCTTTCTAATGTATACAAACGCACTGCAATGCAAAGTCAATGCTACATTCACAGTGCATGCGTTGCGTTATAGTGTAACACAGCACGTTCTGTGAAAGTAGTGCTTGCAGTGCGTTTGGCACGTTATAGGGCTGCGTTACTGTGTTTGCACATGCTCAGTGGATTTTGTTTTAATAAAAAAAACTAACGCATGCGCCGTTTTGGGCGCATCAGGATGCCACGATAACGGCGCATTTGATGTGACATTAAGGTCGCATTGAAATGACAGCTAAACGAAACGCAATATAGCATAACGTCTACTAACACATTATGCTTATGCGTTGCGTTACTACCTGCGGTGCGACCTTAACGTCGCACCAAAAACGCAGCGTCAACTGTGAACTTAGCTTGATTTTAAAGAGGAACTTTAAAGGGAACCTACACTGAGAAGCATATGGATTTTTCCTTTTAAAATAATACCAGTTGCCTGACTCTCCTGCTGATCCTGTGTCTCTAATACATTTAGCCACAGCCCCTCAACAAGCATGCAGATCAGGTGCTCTGACTGAAGTCAGACTGGATTAGCTGCATGCTTGTTTCAGGTGTGTGGTTCAGCCACTATTGCAGCCACAGGAATCAGCAGGCCAGACCAGCAACTGGTATTGTTTAAAAGGAAACATCCATATTCCTCTCAGTTTAGGTTCCCTTTATTCCAGGATTGAACTTCATTGCAATCAGCAGCTGATACTCCCTTTCCCGTGAGAAATCTTTAGCTTTTCTAGAATAGACCATCGAGGGGGGGGAGGGGGGTCTCTATGGCTGATATTGTGGTGAAACCCCTCCCACAGTGTGATGTTGTTGCATTGTGGGAAATGACAGCTTTTTCCCACTGTCAAGCAAGCAATGTTTCTATCTGTGCATAGAACTCTCAGTAACGAACATTCCGTACAGTTCACCTGGCAGAACTAAGGATGTCACCACCTGTGATAGATTTCAGAATGTAAATCAGGGAGAGGAAAGATTTTGCAATGGGCGAACACTGACTAAATTATCTATAAATTAATATTTAAAAAATGAGCAATTTTATTAATTTGGGCATTATCACTACAGTTCCGCTTTAAGTACAATAAAGTTGCCGTGTGCATATAGTTCATGAAAACTTTACAGTGACTAGCACCAGGAGAGCCCCGCCCATGAACTCACATGTATTACCATGGCAACGCATGCGTTTTGCGTTTTACCCGGTAATACGCCTGGTGCTAATGGGTTAACAACCGTTGCTCCCTGTGCACGGCAACTTTACTGTATTTATAACCCCAGGCCCATGATGTGATAAACATGTATATACCATGCCATGTCTGCATAGAACTGGGCTGTTTTTCCTTTTTTTTTTTTTTTCCTGCTGTAAGGGCTAAGAATTCAGATATGCAAATTATACTTTCTCTTCAGTCTGACTATAATGTAAGGATAGCCATACAACGAGTTAGATGGATAGAATCAAAAAATATTATGTTGATCGAGAAAAAGATTGATCAAAGTGCCACACACTGGACCACTGGTAAGCGATATCGGAAATATTGTCATGTGACATGCATCAGGAGCCTATGGAGGGACGCTTCTGAACACTGATAGGCTGCAGTGAAGGAGAGGACCTGGCACTGGACTAGCTAACTGTGCTCTGCTGTGGCCTCTCTGCTCTTTAGATGATGGGGGGGGGGGGAGAGAGGCTTGAGCCCTGGGGATATGTGTCTGCACTTCTAGTCACCCTTCTTACAAAGAAAGGAGAAGGGGGCGGGGACAGATACTTTCCTGGGGGCGTGTTTGACCTTCAGCTAAAGGTGACAAAAACTTCAGAACCAGCTCTGCTTTTTAACCATCTGTAGAGGTCATCAAAGACGCTCACGGTTAGTTGATCCAGTAGAGTTTTGGAAGCAGGCATACAGGTCCGGTGATTAGTACCTTGAGATGTACAAAAAGATACTTGGACATTATTTATTTCTGTTGATGTGGGATACAAAACTTAGGCAGATTATAAGGGAATAGATGCGTAGAAAACAAAAAGAAACACTCCACAAGCTAAGACAGTCTCGAGTTACTGGAGGATTCACGCGGTAGAAGCGACGTACATCACATTTTCATTACGTATTTAAGCTTATTTAGATGATCAGGTTAGTTTTCTGTCATTTTGATTGCTTGCCATATCAATTTGCCGAGATAATAAAATCTATGAATTACTGAAATGATGGCTCCATCTGCAAATTGCCGAAGATAATAATTCAGATAAATCAGTGGCACATTTTCTCGCTTGACTCGAAACCGCGCTTCCGCCATCGTACAGAGGGCGAGGAAAACCACTTTATTTAAACCAAATTAAAAACAATTTAGGAAGTTAGTGGAATGGAAAGAATGATCTGTGTATGAGATGGGCCTCGGGGGAACAATTGAAAGCTGGCGGTTGCTGGATCTGAGAGTTGTAAAGAGGGCCTGTACTGTGAAATAACGATGAAAGCTGCCATTTCTGAGCTATAAAAATATGCTAAATGGCTTCCATGATGGTCTTTTGGTTTTCGTAGCATGTGAATCCCAACAGGAACAAGCATGCAGCCAACTGGTTCTGTAGATCGGGTCTACAGAGTCATTGGCCACAGTTACCCTGGTAACGGTGCATATATAGGAAGTACTTACTGTATATTTGTCGCTACAGGGAACCGCTCCCCTGTTCCTTCATGCCACGCAGCAGGAAGCCGGTGATCTGAGGTATATTATGGAGGTGAGGGGGTCGGGGACTATCCTAGAGGAAGCGGCTGCCGGCTCAGAAGGTAAGATAAACAGCAGCCTCGGGGAGGGAGGGGGGCGGGAGGATGCCGACCCAGCGTCCATGCCACCTGATGAACAAATTTCACCTGGCGTTATGGATGGCCCGCCCCTGGTAGTCAGTCAGCAAGAAGAGAAGAGTGGAGCCAATCAGAGACTGGATCTGGTCGGTCATAGCAGGAAGAGGAGACTAGAGCCAATCAGTCAGAGAAGGAGGCGACTGAAGCTGGTCAACCAAATCCTGTGTGCAAAGCACGGACGCACCTGCACAGTAACAGGAAGCCGCTCATGGACAGGGGTCTCTGACTTAAAGGAATACTGTAGGGGGGTGGAGGGGAAAATGAGTTGAACTTACCCGGGGCTTCTAACGGTTCCCCGCAGACATCCTGTGTTGGCGCAGCCTCTCACCGATGCTCCGGCCCCGCCTCCATTTCACTTCTGGAATTTCAGACTTTAAAGTCTGAAAACCACTGCGCCTGCGTTTCAGTGTCCTCGCTCCCGCTGATGTCACCAGGAGCATACTGAGTAGTCCCAGTATGGTCTGTGCCTTCGCAGTACGCTCCTGGTGACATCAGGGGAAGCGAGGACACAGCAACGCAGGCGCAGTGGTTTTCAGACTTTAAAGTCTGAAATTCCAGAAGTGAACTGGAGGCGGGGCCAGAGCATTGGGGAGTGGCTGCGCGGGCACATGATGTCTGCGGGGAACCATTAGAAGCCCCGGGTAACTTCAACTCATTTTCCCCCAACCCACCTACAGTATTCCTTTAATGCACAAGAACAGCTGTACTCACGCGGGCATAGAACAATTGCCCTAATACACAGAAGGGAATGTGGCCACTATAACCTATCCAATGAGCTCTTGTCAATATGTTCCAGGGATCCGTGCACAGCAATGGTGGTCCCCAGGAGGACATGGGAAGCCTCTGAAGGATGCTGAGGCTTCCCTCTTCATAGGTAAGTATCTCATTTTTTGCAATAGGTTTGTCAGGGGTACACATTAAAGAATAAATAGGCCTTCTAATGCTGCTACGTGTGTGTGTGTGTGTGGGGGGGGGGGGGACAGACACTTTAGCACCTACTGCTGCATTTCATTCTAGTCTGGAGGAAGCGGTTACTAATGCTGCACTGGGGCTGCATGGAGGCGGGCGCTCAGCACCTTATACTATTTTGTGAGGGGGGCATAACTATGGAGGAGCAACACCTGCGACTGCGACTTCAGATCAGGTGTTTTTGTGGCTACATATGTTATGGGGTAAAGATCCTGATCAGAGGCGTAGCTAGGGTTTTCAGTGCCCGGGGACAACGTTTTTGCGCGCCTCCCCCCTCCCTCCTGGACAAAATGGGCGTGGACAAGCATTAGCATGTGGACCTGGTCATGGGTGGAGATGGATGTACAAATGCTGTTTAGATAGCCACATGTGCCCCCTTCCCCCGTTTAGCTAGCCAGATGTGCCCCCTTTTAGATAGCCATTCATGCCCACCTTTAGATAGACACATGTGCCCCCCTTCCCCCATTTATATAGCTAGATGTGCTCCCCTTTTCTTCTGCTGTTAACGTTTCTGCACGCCTCTGCAGAGGAAGGGAAAGAAGCAGTGGCACTTTGGGCAGCCAGTAAGCCTCCTCTTACGCATGTGGGGGTGCAGCAGCTGTGCTAAGTGCCCTCACAGTGCTGCGCCCGGGGACACATGTCCCCCCTTGCCCACCCATAGCTACGCCTCTGATGGCCACACTTGTTTTATGAGCCTTGTATGGAACCCCAGGCTGTGAGGGTGACCAAGAATAGGCAAAGGAAGGGGTGTGAACATTAAGGGGCCCAATCAAATTTTTTGCTGGGGAGTCCCATGATTTGTAGTTGCCTATGTCAGTGCCCCATTTTTACGAGAACCATCCCTGCTCCTAACACCAGTACAGACGCCCCATGGATTGATACAGTTGGTATTTTTCTTTTTGTTATTTTCCTAAGAGTGCTTTGTTTTGTTTATTATATATTATTCATAATTCATATACAGTATAACAACATTCTATTAAAAACCTCTAAGAAAGCTGTCAAAACTTTTCTTTCTATACATTTTTAAAAGGCCCCATGCACATCTGCGGATAGCTGCATTCTGCATTTTATTATGTTATAGTAGATTGGACAGGTATTTTTTCCTCTCCTGTTTGCGTATCTGTGTGGGTTCGGCGATCCCGAGCTCACCTACGCTTCCTCGCCAGCCGCAGTCGCACGCTCACTCGTTGTTTATGTCTTGTTTTGATTTATCAGTCAGACTCGGGGACGCTTCGCTTTTAATAATGTATTTTTATGATCCTCGCCGCTCGGTTGCATCCACTCCAACATAAAGTCATTTTATAAAATGTTGTTTTCGCACATTCTCTGCAGACGAGACGAGAGAGACCTGGATAATTCTTCCGTTTTGTGCATTGGGAAGCTCAGAGCTGTAGATGTGCGTTTACATAAACTAGCGGAGTGTGACAGCTTTTACCTTCCCCCCTCCTTGACACACAGAGAGCCAAGGGGTAATAAATATGCATTAGGACATTGGCGTTAGGTCACACTATATAGATCTGACTATGTGGCTTCTTGGCGCCAGGAGTGTGCGGTGGCCGTGTGCTGTGCCGTCCCCTGTGCCTTCGATAACTTTAAATTCATTGATTACTTTGAAAAAGGCATTATAGGGCATTATCCCCTAGATCAGTGATCTGCAAACTTGGCGCTCCAGCTATTAAGGAACTACAAGTCCCACAATGCATTTGCCTTTATAAACCATGACTGTGGCTGTCAGACTCTTGCAATTCATTGTGGGACTTGTAGTTCCTTAACAGCTGGGGAGCCAAGGCAAATGGAAAGAAAAAAACACAGGGACACCGGGAACCCTTATGGTGTATTATTTCAGGGTAAATAGTCAAAAAATAAGAGTAGTACTACTCACAGGAATAGGTTGCTTAACGAGGCAACCACTCAGCTGTGCATGTGGGGAAAACCCGTCCCCACTCGTTTTTTTCCTAGGATTGGTCGCCGCTCCTCAAAAAAATCTTCACTCCAATCACGTTGTGAAGGCTTTGGCGCCCAGAACTTCGTGCACTTCTATTAAGCACTCTACTTGACCTGAGGAAGCAGTTTAAGCTGCGAAACGCGTTGTCTGAAGTGCTTGTTGTCAATAAAATAATCATATCTATTACAAAATTGGAAGTCTCCTTATATAAGGTAGGCGAACATCATTATATATATATATATATAGAGAGAGAGAGAGAGAGAGAGAGAGAGAGAGAGAGAGAGAGAGAGAGAGAGAGAGATAACTTGAAAGCACATCCAAACACAAGGACGCCTCCTACTTTTTCTATATCCCGGCTGGGGAGCCAAGTTTGCAGATCACTGCCCTAGATTGCAAGCTCGCAAGGGCAAGGCTCTCTCCCCTTTTGTGTCTTGAAATTCGTTATACATTTTATTCATCATGTTATGTTTGCTGCTGTAATGATCAATTTCTGTATTTTGTATCAATTCTGTATATTGGTGTACACCATTTGCCTGTATTATGTACCCCATGTTTGTTTCTTACTTTGTACAGTGCCACAAAATATGTTGGTGCTTTGTAAATCAATAATAGGTATAATTATAGCGGTGAGTTATTGCAACACATTTCACAGGAACCTAATTACCAAAATGCATTAATTATGGTTCAATATTTGTTTCTCACATCTGTTTTCTAGTAGAATAACTTTTCAGTATTACCCCCCCCCCCCCTCCCCCCCCCCCCCCCCCCAAAAAAAAAAACCCTGCTCTCTTAAGTTTTCTCCTAGATGATTTATTTCACACCTTTTCAAACCACCAGCAAGCAAGAAAATACTTGACAGTTATTGGGTGAAGGCGCCCAAAATGAATGAATCTTAAAGAGAGTAGCTTAGAAGGGTACAAAAGATGAAACCGAGAGCCCAATATAGTGTAGTATGTTACAATGGAAGAGGTATAACAAAAAGTACCGTATATACTCGCATATAAGCTGACCCGCATATAAGCCGAGGTACACACTTTTCCCTCAGAAACTAGGAAAAAGTGATTGACTCGCGTATAAGCCCCCTGCCAAGTATAGCCCTCTCTACAGTAGCCAGATGTGCCCAAGGATGATACAGCTGTGTCTCAGGGCCCCACTAGATGATGTCATAGATATGAGACACAGCGATTGCCACACAGGAAGAATCCCTGATCATTGCACCACTGACACGTTGCTTGCACGCTCCGCTCCACAAGCCAGGGAACACAGGTAGTCCTGAGCAGCACACTCTTCACACCATGTTGCAGAGGATGAGGGGCACAGACACAGCAGGGAGCTATCAACAAAACCTGCTCTACCATCCGTTCTGCTCCACTGACTCGCATATAAGCACAGGGGGTAACTTTTCAGCACATTTTTTGTGCAGAAAAATTAGGCTTATACGTGAGTATATACAGTATACGAATTATATACTCACAAGTCTGGGTTACCACTAAGGCAACCACTGGATGTGCAGGTGGGGAGAATTATAACCTGACCCCACTCAGGTGTTAAGAAGTCGCTCTCTGTAGACAGGAAGAATGGGGATGCACCCCTCCACCCAGGGTGGACTAGATCAGTAGATAATTGGTGATAACAGAGGCGCTAAATTAAAGTAAGATAATTAAAAAAACGTTTTTTAATTATTTTACTCTAATTTGGCGCCTCTGTTATCACCAATTATCTACGAATCTTAAAGAGACCCTGAAGTCTCTAAAAAAACATTTTTTTATGTAATAAATATGTTTAATACTTTATCCCTAACAAAACTGCCGCATTCCCGCCGCAGTACGCTATCTAAATCCCTCAAACTACCCCCTCCCTCTCCCCCGCAAAATCCACGACTTTCTTGGTGGTGGATTTTGCTGCCCTAAGCGCTTCCGTGTGAGGCAGGGCTATGGGCTGCAGCCCTGCCTCACGCGCGTCTGTCAGCAGCAGATCTCCGCCTCTCCCCCGCCCCTCTCAGCGAAGGAAGACTGAGAGGAGCAGGGGAGAGGCGGAGATACGCACTGACAGACGTGTGTGAGGCAGAGCTGCAGCCCATAGCCCTGCCTCACACGGAAGCGCTGCCCGGATTGCCCCCCGGGGAGTTTGGGGGGGATTTAGATAGCGTACTGCGGCGGGGATGCGGCGGTTTAGTTAGGGATAAAGTATTGAACATATTTATGAAATAAAAAAACGTTTTTTTAGAGACTTCAGAGTCTCTTTAAAGAGGAGCTTTAACCCAGGATTGACCTTCATCCCGATCAGTTTCCGATACCCCCTTTCCTGCAAGATATCTTTACCTTTTCTCAAACAGATCAACAGGCGGGTCAGTATGGCTGATATTGTGGTGAAACCCCTCCCACAGTGTGATGTCATGAACATGGTCCTGACAGTTTGCTGTCTGTGAACCACGTTGCATTGTGGGAAATAACAGCTTTTTCCAACTGCCAAGTAAGTAATATCTCCCTTTGTGCATGGAACTCTCAGTAACAACAGGTACAGATCACCTGGAAGAACTAAAGATGTCACCACCAGTGATACATTTCAGAATGTAAATCGAGGAGAGGAAAGATTGTACAGTGGGCAAACACTGACTAAATAATCTATAAATGAATATTGTAAAAAATAAGCAATTTTATTCATTATGCTGTTTTCACTACAATTCCTCCTTTCAGGGTACCCGAGCCAAAGTTCGGGTCAAAAGAAATTGCCTAAAAAGAGGGAAGGCTCTGGATCCTGTAGAGGCTTCCCATGGTGTCCGCCAGTCCCTCGTTCAGTTCGTGGACCCCGCCCAAAGATTTATGAAAAGGGTTTGTCAGAAATCTGATCAGTGCCACGCTCATACTCGAGGAGTGCAGCCACAATCAGATTTCCTTACTGTGCCTATGCAAATACAGAGGCGCCTGTTACTGCGCAGTCATGGTCAGATCGTGTGCATGGCCAAGAATGCGCATGCACAATAGTCCATGACTCGGCTGAGGAGGGGGACATTTATCAAGAGTGTCTGAGACAAAATATTAGTAGGTTTTAAGAAATCTGTGCAGAACTGTCTCGGCATCCTAAGAAATCACTACAAACTGCAGTTTCCTTCTAAAGCTGTTGGAAAATAGGAGGAGTTAGGAAGGTTTCTCAGACAGTGCAGTGTGTGAGGGAAATAGCTGCTGCTGAGGTAACCAATAATTCTGCTGTATTGATATCTGCGGGCTGTGAGGAATTCAGCAGGGGGGAGGAGCCCTTCACAAATCCCGCTGCAGCACAAGCTGTAGAACTGCTATATTAAGCCCTTCTTAAAGGGACACTATCGATTGACATGTTGTTTTCAATTGAGTTAGGAAATGTTTGGGAAGTGCTACTAAGAGTTGGTGGATACATCTGAATCCTTATCTCTCTGTTTACTGTTATCTAATCCCTTTCACACTTCTGACGCCAGTTCTGACGGCAGACTCAGCCATGAGGGGTGGGGTGTTTACTTTCACAGTGCATCATTAAAGTGGATCCGATCTTCTCTGTTGGTACTATGTGCACAGAGTTTACATGTTCTCCCCTTGTCTACATGGGTTTCCTCCAGGTACTCTGGTTTCCTCCCACATCCCCAAAACATGCAGATAAGTTAATGGGCTTCCTCCTAAAATTAGCCCTGTATTAAGATACCTACACTGCACAATGCATACAAAGACATATGACTATGGTGGGGATTAGATTGTGAGCCCCTCTAAGGGACAGTTAAGTGACAAGACCATATACTCTGTACAGCGCTGCGGAAGATGTCAGCATTCTATAAATAATAATAATAATTTCTGTGAATTTTATATAGTAAATAAAGAGAAAACTGTTTCAGGCATTTTCCATTGTTACTGCTTCTGACTGAAGCCAATCCTGATGTTATTTCCTCCCTTACTGTTTCTCTCTTCTAGAAACTGCACAGTCATATCTAGCTTGCTTTGTAAACACATGTGAGCACAGTATAGATCATATTTCAGCAGCTTCTGAAGAACTTCTCAGCCTCATGTCACACTGAACTGCCCTCAGCCAATCAGTGAGGAGCAGGAATAGAGGAGGGGAGATAACAAGCTTCCCTCTCCCCTGCAATTTACCAGAACAAAGCCAGGCTGACTGAGATAAGATTTATTACAGCATAAACATTTACGATTAAATTGGAATGCTTGAAATGTAGGATCAGGTTGCAGGCTGCATAAAAAACACAGATCAGTGGGTAAATGGATTTTTATGGCTGACTATCCCGCTTTAAATGCCGATAACTCTTGTGCAGCAGTGATACAGGTGTTATGGGATTTTTATAGTGGCAGCAGAGTTTCTGTTTATTAACCTGACCTAGGAAATGACATCCGAATGGACACTTTCCAATTCTCTTTACTCCAGCATTATTGAACGCTTGCCAAGTCTCTAGTCAAAAACGTAGGACTATTTTGGTGGCGGTGTTATAAATCTCAACCGTTCCGGGTTGTCCGCAGTGCCGTCTTAAATCACAAACTGTTTTACTGTAATGATTTTTTAAATCCCAACTGTGGTTTCATCCAAGAATAACTCCGAATAAAATGTCATAAATATGCTGCGATGACAATTTGCGGCTTGTCACAGAGATGACCGAGCGCGGACTCGGATCGTGGAAATCGCTCTCGCTAGGCGAAGGGGACTTATGAGAGGAGATAGACTGTAAATTACTGTGAAAGCAGGAATATGGTCACCTGTACCGCTTTGCTTGGAACAAAGTCATTTACTTTGTCAGATGTGAACGCGTTAAGATTAATCGGTGGTCAGAAGAAATGCAGAGGGGAGAGGCTGGTCAGGTCAACCAATCAGATTCTTTGCTTTGCATCTCCTGTCGGTATTTTGTCTCCATTTATTCCAGCATACGTAATGGAAGCCTCGCTCCAAATCAAACTTTTTATTTCAAGTTTTCAACAGAGTGAGGAAGAGTTAGAAGTAAAGATAAGTCATGAGATGTTTATAATTCCAAGTTAATGTACATTTTAAGCAGCTTGAAAAAGGACCAATCAAATGCAGCGATCCCGGTTGGCAGATCATTTTATTTGCTGGCTTTTGGATAACATCTTCCCTTAAAGGACACCCGAGTTGAAAATAAACTAATGAAATAAAAAATTGTATCTATCCTCCTTCTCCTAAAAACGACTTTTTAAGATATTCCACAGTTTTATTTTATATTTAAATCTACTTTTTAAGTTTTTACTGTTTTATTGTTTTTGCTCAATGACACATTCATTGAAGTATGCCAGAGCTAAAAATCTATTAACTATTGACCCTTTTATATCTCTTTCCTGCTCTCAGAAGCCATTTTCTGCTAGGAAAGTGTTTTATAGTTGGAATTTCTTATCAGTCAAGGTCACACTGTAGTCTGACCCAGTCCTGACTCGGACAGGAACTGCCACTTACATACCTGATGTTTAACTCCTTCAGGCACAGAAAGAAAAAAAGGAACACAGCAGTTATTTGTGTGCTAGGCACTGTACATACACATGTCTATCTCATCATGTCACATGTCACTTGGGTATCCTTTAACTGATACGTACCGTGCATCTGGGGCGTAGCATAAGTGGGACACTGCTCACGGTGACGCGGTGTGGCGGTGACGAATGGACGAGCGCACAGTGATTTGAATGGTGCAGCGCTCGTCCTGCGCTCTCTCCTCTCTGCTCCCCCGATCGGATGCTTCAAGCGCCCTGGCCACCCACGTGCAGGCAAAGCGGGACCCGCTGGATGCGCAAGTGGAAGAGCTCATGTCCCGCTTTCCAGCGCGATCACCCATGGATCCTGCAGGCGCCAATCCTGAACAGGTGAGCCTGCACACACGGCCACTCGGGGGACAAAAGCAGGCAAGCCTGAACGCATACGGCCACACGGGTGGGGACAAAAACAGCCGGTCCTGGACTGGACACTTTGGTGACTCGCATATAAGCCGAGGGGGCACTTTTGAGCACATTTTTTGTGCTCAAAAATTCGGCTTATATGCGAGTATAAACGGTATGTTAACTTTTTTCCCAATCATGATAAAAATGCATGGAAACTATAAGAAAATTGCTAGTGTGTGTATATTAATAAATTGACAATCTAACACACACCATACAATCTTTAGAAAAATTGAACAACATTTTCCAGCATTCTGGATTGATAAAAATCGAAGAAAACGAGAAATCCGATGGGACTTTTCAGTCGAATTAAAAAAAAAGCTTTCGTTTTTGTCAGAAGATCTGATCATATTTACCGAATTGCCGTAAAATCGGATCATTTTGTATCGTGTGTGGCCACCTTTAGGCAGAGAGGAGGTCAGTGTGAAGGTGGCCACACGATACAATAAAATGATCCGATTCTCCCGAAAAAAATGGAAGTTTTTTTTTTCATTCGACTGAAAAATCTAATCAGATTTTCCGTTTTTTTTTCTATTTTTATCGATCCGGAATGCTGGAAATGTTTCTTCAAATTTTCTAAAGATTGTATTGTGTGTGTTATGATACCCATACACGGTACACTAAAAATGTAAAATTTTCCAGTTTTTTCGACCAAAACGATTGTATCGAATGAAAGTTGAGAAGAATCTTTTTTTCAATCAAGAAAAACAAATGTTTATCCTGTTTTTTCTATAAAAATCCGATCAGACATGTTGTAAAAATCTTTATATTTGATCTAACGGAATAATCGAACTAAATGATCTAATTGCAAAAAAAAATAAATGAAAAGTTGTACCATGTATGGGCACCTTTAGATTGTTAATTGATTAATATATACACACTAGCAATTGTCTCAGAGTTTCCAATTATTTTCATCATACGTGGGGAAAAATTGAACATAGGTGTGTGGTACATTGGTCATAGTTACAGTATGAAATGTCACAATCAGTCAGAAAAATTGATTGCAATTCTTGAATTGAACAGATATTTAAAAAATTGTATAATGTGTGGCCACCTTTAAAGGGACACTGAGCAGATTGCCTAGGTATGAGTTTAACCACTTTACCCCCGCCCGTACGAATTTCTCTGTCCCTTTTTCCATCCTTTAACCCCCAGGGATGGAGAAATCCGTACTTTCCGCGTACCCGACGCTGTCCGCGCTCCCGCTCGTAAACACGCCGCCCGCCGCTAGTAAACACGCCGCCGCCCGCTCGCCCGGAGATCAATGAACGGGAAAATCCATTCCTGTTCGTTGATCTAAGCCCCGCAATGATCAGCTGCTCTCCTATGGGCAGCGCGATCATTGTGAGAAAAAACTCACGTGTCCAGCCTCCTTATACTTCCTCCAAGCTTCCGGAAGGACGCTTGGAGGTCGCATTAAAACAAAAAGTTACTGTGGCCATCTTGTGGCCAAATAGTAAACTACACCCTACACATTTTTCACATACAAATAAATGATTTTTACACAAAAAATTAACTCATTACCTCCCACACTCCCCATTATTATTTTTTTTTGTAATTAAAAAAAAATTCAAAAATTTACAATTAAAAAAAATACATAAATAGTTACCTTAGGGACTGAACTTTTTAAATATTTATGTCAAGAGGGTATAACACTGTTACTTTATAAACTATGGGCTTGTAATTAGGGATGGACGCAAAACTGAAAAAAATGCACCTTTATTTCCAAATAAAATATTGGTGCCAAACATTGTGATAGGGACATAATTTAAATGATTTTATAACCGGGACAAAAGGGCAAATAAATTTCATAGGTTTTAATTACAGTAGCATGCATTGTTTAAAAACTATAATGGCCGAAAACTGAAAAATAATTTTTTTTTTCCCCACATTTTTCCTATTTTCCCATTAAAACACATTTAGAAAAAAATAATTCTTGGCATAATGTCCCACCTAAAGAAAGCCTAATTGGTGGCGGAAAAAACAAGATATAGTTCATTTCATTGCGATAAGTAATGATAAAGTTATAGACGAATGAATGGAAGGAGGGCTGAAAGGTGAAAATTGCTCTGGTGCTCAGGGGGTAAAACCCCTCAGTGGTGAAGTGGTTAAGCATACCCACGAATACTTGGTTATAGCCCCTCACTTACCAACCGTGATGAAAAGTGAGAGAGGAGAGGGGAGGTTAGTGTTAGGCAGAGGAGAGGAGAGCTTAGGTTAGTGTGTTGGGCATGGAGAGGGAGGTTAGTATTAGGCAGAGGAGTAAGAGGCTTGTTTTAGAAGAGAGGGGAGGTTAGTGCTATGCTAGGGGAGGTTAGTGTTAGGGAGAGGAGAGGGGGGGGTTAGTGTTAGGCAGAGGTGATGAAAGGTTAGTGTTAGGCAGAGGAGAGGGGGGGTTAGTATTAGGCAGAGGAGAGAGGAGGTTAGTGTTAGGCAGGCAGAGGAGGGGGAGGGGGGGGTTAGTGTTAGGCAGAGGTGATGGGAGGTTAGTGTTAGGCAGAGGAGAGGGAAGGTTAGTGTTAGGCAAAGGAGAGGGGAGGTTAGTGTTAGGCAGGCAGAGGAGAGGGGAGGTTAGTGTTAGGGAGAGGGGAGGTTAGTGTTAGGGAGAGGAGAGGGGGGATTAGTGTTAGGCAGAGGTGATGGGAGGTTAGTGTTAGGCAGAGGAGAGGGGGGTTAGTATTAGGCAGAGGAGAGAGGAGGTTGGTGTTAGGCAAAGGAGAGGGGAGGTTAGTGTTAGGGAGAGGAGAGGGAGGGTTAGTGTCAGGCAGAGGAGAGGGGAGGTTAGTGTTAGGCAGGCAGAGGAGAGGGGAAGTTAGTGTTAGGCAGGCAGAAGAGAGGGGAGGTTAGTGTCAGGCAGAGGAGAGGGGAGGTTAGTGTCAGGCAGAGGAGAGGGGAGGGAAGGTTAGTGTCAGGCAAAGGAGAGGGGGGGCGGGTTAGTGTCAGGCAGAGGAGAGGGGGGGGGTTAGTGTCAGGCAGAGGAGAGGGGGGTTAGTGTCAGGCAGAGGAGAGGGGGGGTTAGTGTCAGGCAGAGGAGAGGGGAGGTTAGTGTCAGGCAGAGGAGAGGGGAGGTTAGTGTCAGGCAGAGGAGAGGGGAGGGTAGTGTCAGGCAGAGAAGAGGGATGGGTTAGTGTCAGGCAGAGGAGAGGGGAGGTTAGTGTCAAGCAGAGGAGAGGGGAGGTTAGTGTCAAGCAGAGGAGAGGGGAGGTTAGTGTTCAGCAAAGGAGAGGGGAGGTTAGTGTTAGACAGAGGAGTGGGAGGCTAGTGTTCGACAGAGGAGAGGGGAGGTTAGTGTTAGGCAGAGGAGAGATGAAGGTTAGTGTTAGGCAGAGGAGAGATGAAGGTTAGTGTTGGGCTTGGAGATGGACTTTCTTGTTAGGTGTGGGAAGGGTGGCTAGTGTTAGGAAGGTTGTGGAGGTATTACTGACATTTTAAATATCCGTAATAACTTACAAAAAAACTGATGTCCAGCGATACTAAACCCACCTGGGGTGCCTAAACATCCACCTCCCATGACCCCTTTCTGGTACCTGCATCTCCCACTTCTCCACAACCAGTGCTGCCACTTGTGGCCAGATGATTAGGCGAGACAGCTGTTTACTTAACAGCCTATAGGTCTGAGACAAGGCTGGTGAGAACTGTGTATAACTGTACGTACATGCAGTTAGCATATATGATGTATGTATATGTTTTATCCATGCAGTCTTGTATATGAATACGTCCTTCATGGCCAGATTTGAGGCAAGACTACAAAGGCCATGGTCAAGGCCTAGGGCATCAGGAGACAAGGGGCAGGCAGCCGCTGGCACACTCAGGCAGTTAAATTGCCAAACATGTAAATGGCAGCGGTCACAGACCTGGTCAGCAGCAGTCACTGCCCTTTTCCACTAGCAATCGCTAGCGTTCATGCTGAACGCTAGCGATTGCTGAATCGCAAAATGCAGGAAAGTTCTGGCGATTGCGTTCATGATTTTGCTATGCTGTAGTGTGCATAGCAAAATCGCGGCAAATATCGCTCCGCAGCGCGATCGCGTTTGAGCCAAAAACGAATCGCGGTAGTGGAAATAACCTACCGCGATTACGACGTTATTTAGCAAACCGTAGCGATTTTAAAAATCACTAGCGGTTTGTGATTTTGCGATTCAGCATCGCAAACGCCGCTAGTGGAAAAGGGCCCTGAAAGACATTGCAGGACGGGGAGAGAACTGCACAGGATGGAAGGAGAGCAGCACAGGATAAGGGCAGCATGGGAACAGGCGCCTGGGCGGTGGGGTTGGCGACAGCGAACCTTGAGCAGTAAAATGTACAAATCCGGCTCTGAAGTCCCTTTTGAACAAATCAATCATCTCTGGATTGTTGTTTGTCTTCTGCTGCTGACAATCCAGCGTTAATTTTTAATTTCATACGCAACTTTACAAATCTTCCCCTGTCCCATTTTTAATAACTGTTATCCAATTTGCCAGCTGAAAGCTCAGAGGGCAGATGGTAAGGAATGCTTACACCAGCCAACAGACCTATAAATTGATTTTCTGGCTTGGAAAACGTTTCTGTATTTATTTATTTTTTTGTTGTTTTATGATTTTTTTTTTCATTACTATAAAAATAGTTTTCATAGGCGCTCAGGGGAAAAGACACTTCATAAGATTCAGATGCCGCGTTCCGAGCTCTGCACCATTCTCTGCACCGAAACACGTCAACAATCATTGTTTTCAGGAGAAAAATAATATAACCGGAAAAGCATCAAAATAGATAACTACTGAATATATACATACAGCATATATGAGTCATGCAGCCACATAGGGACCTTGGGGAAATCCCATCTAACATAGTGTTTTATTTTTAGAGAGAAAATAAGTAAATATCAAATCCCATTGCAATTAGCAGAGTTCTGAAAAATTCAGAAATTGTCCACACGTCCAGTGATACTTGGATCATTATTAGTGAAAGGCTCAATAATTTGAAACAGAGATCAGTAGTACCAGTAAAGGGTAATAACTTGACCACTGCCCAGAGTTCAACTAAAACCCTTTGGAGCCAGAGCTTTCTGTCATGCTGTCCCTACCCTTTAGAATACCTTGCCAAGCTTAATCAAGACAGCTCCATTCCTGGACACGTTTAAATGAAAACTGAAAAGCGACCTGTGTAGTCCGGCATTTATGATCACATAACTTCTTCCCTGTACACATTACTGTGTACTGATCTGAGACAAGCTGAGAGCTTTGGGTCCTACAGGAGTAAATCACTTTGCAAATGTTGTGTTGTTGTTGCTGTAGCAATGGGGGATGGAAGGTCATGAATCTGGTCATTCGTTTATATTAAAGATTTTTTCTTTTATTAACAAAGATCACACAAAAACATGATAAAACAGTTAAAGAGACTCTGAAGTGAATAAAAAATGTATATTTGTACCTGCTAGTTTGTTTAAGGACTATAAGTAGAGGTGAAACGCCGCATTCCAGGGGCAAAACGAGGGCTTTATACCCTCCAAATCCCGACTTTCAAAGTCGTGGATTTTGCTGCACGGGGAGGCGGAGCTTAGCGATGTAGCTCTGTCTCTACTGAAGTCAATTTCTCCTCCTCTCCCCGCCCCTCTCTGTGAAGGAAGACTGAGATAGGTGGGGAGAGGCGGCAATCAGCAGCGAATGACTTCAATAGAGGCATTTTCATGCGAATTCGCATGGATGACGATGTATGCGAATTTAACCATGGCAGTGCTGGTGTGCTTTTCCATTGTTTCTATGCAAATTTGCATGCGAATTTGCATGAAAACATACCGAAACCTCATGCTAATTTCCTATTAAATACATTGTATGCGATTCGCATAGCGGTACGCGGTATGCAAGTTCTGAGGGCCCGTTTCCACTTGTGCGGTGCGAATCGCCACGGTAAAAATATGCATGCGGTTGTATGCGAATTTTCGTGCGAATTCGCATGAAAATTCGCATGGATGACGCTGTATGCAAATTTAACCATGGCAGTGCCGGTGTGCTTTTCCATTGATTTCCATGCGAATTCGCATGAAAATTCGCATACCAAAGCCGCAGGCGATTTCCCTATTAAATACATTAGCGGCGATTCGCATGCATTCCACACGCAGGTGAATTCTGAGGGCTCTGCCGTGCAGAAAAATCCTGTGCAGAAAAATCCTGCACAGAAAAACTGAAAAACTGACAAGTGGAAACAGGCCCATCCACTTGTATTGGCTGTGCGAATCTGCATGCAGGAAACGCATGCAGATTCGCGATAGTGGAAACGGGCCCTGATGGTTCTGCCATGCGAATTTTTTCTGCACAGAAAAACGCAAAGGAATCCTGACAAGTGGAAACAGTCCCATTCACTTGTATTGCTATGCGAATTTGCATGCGAAAAATGCATGCGAATTCACGATAGTGGAAATGGACCCTGAGTTCTGCCTCTTTCAGTAATCACTGCTCAGATTTACCCCCGGGGATTTGGAGGGTATAAAGCCCTTGTTTTACTGCTGGAATGTGGTGTTTAACCTCTCCTTATTATAGTCCTTAAACAAACTAGCAGGTAAAAATAACAATCTTTATTCACTTCAGTCTCTATTTAAGTAACATACTTTGCCATCAGTCTTTATACACAATCATGCATCCGGTATTGGTTTGCCTGCATGTTACACTCTAGGTTGCATGGCCAAAAGGGCATATTCTTCCAATAAAGGGCGCAAATGCCCATTTGCATCGCCTCCAATTTAGAATAGTGATCCCGTCAATCAATTATAACATAGATAATACATTGTTTTTACAGAGAGACTATATTCTTTTGTAACAAAGACCCTGGCTTTTAACTTAGCTGTCGGGATAGTATCGGTGATAGTATGTTTGATTTGCATGAAAGCATTTCTATGTCAGTGTGCAAAGAGTTAACTGATTTTGCTGTTTTGTTGGCCACACCCCCTTTGGTTCCTCACTTATATAACTTATATAAATGTCCTACCTTGGGGTGATGAGCCTGGACTCTATTTTATGTTTAGATTTTGGTCCACACATGTCTATATCCTGCAGCTTTAACTTATCTCATTATTTCTCCACCCTTTTATGCTGCAACTCTCACTTTTCACTTTTAAATAAACCTGTTAACGTTTGTTCTTACTGTGAAGAGAGGTGTTGCTTCTATATTTATTGTTGTTGTCATGCATAAAGGGGTACATGCTGTAACAATGCTGAGAAACAGTAATGTAGACAGAATGAGGTTGGTGCAGAAAAGGCCGATAATAACATTGCACACCGCGTGGCAATTTTACTGGCCTGTACTGAATCTTGTCATGCTCGTTGGACCAATTGTAATGCACGTAAACACTGTACATGTGGTATGGGGTTAGCAAAGCGCGCTACGCTACTGCCGTACCACTCGTATAGTGTTTACGCACGTTGCTATTGGAGCAACGAGGGTTACTAGGTTTAGTACAGGCCGGTACAATTGGGGCGCAGTGACAGTGTTATTGGCCATTACTGCATCAATCCCCATGTCTGTAGGACAGGTTACTCAGATCCCTCCAAAAAGAGAGGGGTGCCTGTGGGGTGAAGGGAAACCAGGAGCCAGATGGTGCAGTATCGTTAGCTGCATACGAGTGAAATTGCCACCGGGAGACTAATGACTATTCCCCTTCCAGGTCCATGTGGATGGTGGGGATGATGTAATTCAGCTTCCAGCTATTGCTGGCGGACGAATTACAGTGTTTTAAAAGTAACTTTGACTCCGTCTTCTGACAGCGCTGAAGTTACTCCCTGTGTGCCGCTATAGACGTAATTCCTATTCCGGTCTATGGTGGCGCCAATTGTGGGTAATGAATACTCACAAGGATGGGTTGCAGATCCTTCAACCACCCTTTGTACCTGCGGGGAAATAACTGTCCTCACTCGGTTCTTCAGATCCTCCAGGACCTGGGTGGTCGCTCTCCTCCTCAGCTTTTTCCTGACTGTAGGTAAACTACGAGTAGTAAAGACTATCACCTCTTGTAGAGGTGTCTAAGTTACAATAAGGCTTTTTTTGGGGAGGCGCCCCAATAATTGTGTACTCTGAAAAATGTTTTACAAACCACACTCTGTATTTTAAGCTATAAAATAAAGCAGAGCTAATGATCCTTTGAACTTTCCTGCAGTATAACCATATATCAAGCTGTCTCTCACTGTTTCTTGGCTGCTTAAAGCTAATGGGAACCATTTAAAAAAAAATACTCACCTAAGAAGAGGGAGGCTCTGGGTCCCATAGAGCATTCCCTCTCCTCTCCCGGTCCCCGCTGTTGTCCTGGCTCCCCCGTAGCGGTATTCGAGCCGTTTCGGTCAAATACCGCTGTCTCCCGGCCGAAGGGAGGCTTCGAAAATGCTTCGGGAGCCCGAGTGCTCCCGAAGACGGGCCGCTCTACACTGCGCACACGCCCTCTATGATGCACTCGCGTGTGCGAGGTATGGAGCCGCCTGTCTTCGGGAGGACTCGGCTCCCGAAGTCCCCTCAGCGGGGGATGTGAACGGAGGAGCCAGCGCAGCACCGGGGGCACCGGGAGAGGAGAGGGAAGGCTTATTAGGACCGAGCCTTCCCTCTCCTTCGGTGAGTATCTGCCTTTTTAAAAAAACGGGGTTACATTAGCTTTAAGTACTTCAGAAAACAGGACAATATTCGACCCAATGGGTGAAATCACTCAGAGAAGCTCTTTTGCATAGATAACTGAAGTTTTTTTCTAGTACTCTTCCTGTACTGGAAAACAATATGAGACTCTTTTCTTTGCTTCTAATGTTCTATTTCTTAGTTGAACAACACATTCAATTCCTTAACTCATAAGGTTATTTTTGCTTCAGATTTAAATTCTATAAATGATGTAGAGAGGTATCTTACCCCCTAAGAGGTAAGAGTTCTTTATGTTGATAACAGTATAATTGTGTTTGATCAATAAAGAGCTGTTTTTCCAATATAGTGGAGTGAATCCTCATAGGATGTAAGATGCCTCTTGCTATAATTTTATCGAATTTAAATGTATAGTCTTTCAGAGTACACAATTATTGGACTCCTCCCCCTAACCCTCCCCCCCCCACCCACCTCCTTGTTATTTGTAGGCAGAAGCTCATAACCGCATCCGTTGCCACGTATCAACAGTAAAAAAGGACCAAGATAACGAGGTAGTGTTGAGCTGCTGACGACCCTAATGCGCATACACTCTGTTTATTCTGGATTTGTCCCCGATAATGAATTCTCTGATGATTCAAAGAAGCCACTTAAAGAGCGTGGAGTGCTGTGAAATGGTTAATCGCAGCCTGCGCGGTGCTTATTAGCCCGAATGGAGGCTTTTATGCCATCACAATATTGGCAGTAGTAATCCAGGCCTCCTTTGCTTTCCGCAAAATCATAACATATTTCCCCGAAAGCCCAAATCAAACGTGTCAATCGCCTCCCACTTGTGTTTAGAGACATTTAATAACAGCCTACTGGCAGCGTCAGAAATCTCTGTACAGAGTGACATGTTTGCTTAGAAAACAACGCGCAGATTCGCTTTTCAGTAACGATGGCTGGCGGTTAGATGTGTCGTAACCAGGAAGTTCAATGACATGAAGAAAACAGAGTTGATACTATTTTTTAATGCTTACTTTATGCTAATTTATGCAGCGTGAAAATGGACCATTCAAAAAAAAACATCTTTGAGGGGGGGAGGGTACCCAGGCAGGAGGAAAAAAGAAAAAAAGGTCCATTCAAAATAAGTCAACTTTATTAACACACAATAAGGTAAATGGTTGGCACTCCAATCAATATTTCATCTTTATTGCTGCATAGTAAAATCATCCAATGTTTCGAGACAACAATGTGTCTCTTTTTCAAGAAACAAAATGGCAAAGCAAATGTGCACACAGGGAGGAAGTAAGATGCGCACATCCCTCACCTCCTCGAGTTGAGGGAAGGGGTGTGGTACACACCACAGGGCATAGTAGCCCATAAGTTCCTGGGTGCTGAGATGCCTATGCAACATCTGAAAGAAGCCATAATTGCCAGAGACAGTTGGTGTGGAGAAGTACATATGGTCTTGAAGAGTCGGAGTCGACTAAATGAGGAGGAATAGCACAAAATGGCGACGGTCTCAGTAAGTTTAATTTTTCATCTACAAAAAGTGCCATTTATGGAACTTCGCTCAGTTGGTATTTGTTATGTTCTTACTGGCTGTGAGTGACAGCCTGACGTCAAGGTTTATCTAGTTAGACACAAGTATCACAGCTTTATCTTCTCTCTTCCGTTCATTAGTCAGAACTACGTGTTGCAGCGGTTACTTCATTACCCGGCTCTGTAGAATGACTTCAACTTTTGCTTCGTCCGATAAATAAATTGGATCCACTGAGGTTTTGCCGACCTTCACAAAGAAAACATGAGGCGGATTTTTGCGGCTGTATAAAAGCAAATGACTGTCTCCTAGCATCACTCCGGAGAAGACTTGTAGCAACGGGAAGCACAATTATCTCAAGGATGGACCAGAGATGTCAAGATGGCTCATGTGAGTCACATGACCTTTCTCATTATGGCAGACCCTTGGATAATGATCTGCAGTGATTGTAAATTGGTGTTCTCACAAAACTAAAAGCATCTACAGTACGTCACCTTGGCTGATTGTACTGTAAAATGTAAATACCACAAGGTGTCTCCAATGTAAAGCTGAAGTTATAATTGGCCTAGGATACCATTGGTATGCAGATGACACACAACTGTATCTGTCCTTCAAGCCTGGCACCCAAGACCCATCAGCATCCATAAATGCGTGTCTAGTGGATTTACAAAATTGGATGAACACCAGCTGGCTGAGGCTGAACTCTGACAAAACAGAGGTGTTGGTGGTAGGTGGTCCACACATGATGGATAAAGTTCAAAACACTCACCACCTCAAACTAGCAATTGGGGGAGATACTGTACAGTATAAAGACTCTGTGCGAAACCTTGGGGTGATCCTGGATGGAAATCTAAAACTCAAACAGCAGATATCAGCTGTCGTCAAGTCTTCCTTCTTCCATCTAAGGGTGCATACAGACATGCGACTATAGTCGTTTAAAACGATCGTTACCGACGGCATTGCCCGACGATCGTTCGTAAAAAATGCACGAACGATCATTAAAACGACCGACCAACGAGATATGTCGTTGGTAAAGAACGATCCATTCTGCCAGATCTTTTCCAACGACCATCGTTCAAAAAGTAATGTCTGTACAACGATCGGTCGTTGATCGTTCGTTCTCAAAGCTTTGCACATGCTCAAACAGTTCTTTTTGACACTTGTGTTTGAAATCAGTTTATAAATCATGTTGCGCACGCAACGCTCGTTCCAAGATCGTTCGTACACGAATGATGTTCAAAGTAGCCTTTCTTCAAACGATCATCGGCCGATACCTCCTTTAACATCGTTCGTCGTTCAGAACGAACGATCGTTATTGTATGTCTGTACGTACCCTAAGAAATATAGCGAAAATCAAACACCTTATCCCAGCTGAAGACCTACCTGTCCTGGTTCATGCATTTGTATCCTCCCGCCTAGACTACTGCAACGCCCTGTTCATCGGATCTACAGAAAAGGTTCTGCGCCCCTTACAGCTAGTACAGAATGCTGCAGCCAGACTCCTAGCCAATGCCCCCCGCAGCTCACACATCACCCCAGTACTGCAAACTCTTCACTGGTTGCCAGTAAAATGGAGAATCAATTTTAAGATCTGCCTGCTGACATTCAAGGCTCTACACCACATGGGACCCAAATACATAGCGGATCTATTGGAACTTTATGCCCCTCCACGCACCCTCCGCTCTGCCAACAAGATGAAGCTGATTATTCCCAGGATACACTTAACATTTGGTGCCTGGGCCTTTTCCTATGCAGCCCCTACTCTATGGAACTCACTTCCACAATCAGTACGATAGGCTCCCTCTCTGGACAGCTTTAAAAAAAGGCTAAAAACTCACCTCTTTTCCCTAGCCTTTGAGACTGCATAATGCAGGGTCACAGCGCTTTGAGTCCCCAGGGAGAGAAGCGCTATATAAATATTATTGTTATTGTTATTGTTATCAATAGAGTGTAGTTTAGAGTGTAGTTTTCAAACCCCCGGAGGAAGCCGTATTAGTTTGGCAGCGAATCGCGACAGCTCTGCCCCTTAGGTCTCCTTGACACACTTTCCTGGTAAAGTTCTTCTCTTTTTACCATGCTCCTGCCTGCTGATATTGTCAATTATACATCACTGCTTGTTTTCAATTGCGCACTATCCAATCCTTTAGCAGTGGGTTTTTTATTATTGGTCTAGCGGCCTCTTTATTGTTATTCCATACTTCCACTTCAAAGCACTATATTGCACTTTATATGCCTTTGCACCTCTGGACACACTTTACGCTTACGCATACGCTTACTAATTGATTGTGTGAGTATATTTCATATACCATTCTTGGGCTACTATTTATCCTATTCATGACATATAGAGATTATATGTGCATATACTCTTATATGATGATTTTTTGATAGTAATGTGTAGAGATGGCCCAACCTTGGAGAACTCATGGAGGAGCACATGATCAGCTGATAGATTTGTAAGGCTCTGATTTGCTGGTCATGATCATGTGTTAAACCAGGAAGTCATCACAGCAAATCAGAGGCTTACAAAGCTGATCAAACTGATCATGTGCTTCTCCGTGAGTTCTCCGAGGCTGGGCCATCTCTAGGAATGTGTAATTGATACACTGTATTTAATATAATTTTTGCGCTACTCCTATTTTACATTAGTTTTAATTGTTTTTATCATGCATTTTTGTTTAATAAAGATGGCTAATTTGGTGCTAATTATTTATGAGTGTTGCGGTGTTTGCGGAACAATCTTTGGTCGTTTTCCTGCATTATGTAGTTTTCGAACAGCAGAAAACATCTAAAAAGGACTCAGAAATAAAGAATAAGGACAAATTGAAAAGAATAAGGAAAGTAAAAGATGGGCCAGGAGGAGCTTACCATGTAGTCATGCAATACATCTGTACAATACCCAAAGCAGTTTATGTGGTGGGATAAGGTGATCAGAGAGTGGTGAATAATCAGGATCTGCTGCCCATGCCTGGCAGGTCCAGCGCTATCAAGTGGCAAAGGGGGCAATCGACTCTGGGCCCCCGAGTGCTGCTGGGCCCACCAGGTCTCTCACTAGCTTGTGCTCTCCAAGGGCCCCTGTGACCCGGTGCGCTGCTCTGCCAATATTCCCCATCCCTACGGGCTGCCTCTTCTCCATGACCCGTCGCATGTCACTACACAAGAAAAAGCGCCGGGGTCACTGAGAAGAGATGCCCCTGCAAGGATAAAGATGAGAGCGCATGGACTAGTGGAGCACCGTGCTTGGACAGCAGGGATTTGGGGACAGGGGGTCCCCCGGGCTAAATTTGTCCAGTGTAACTTGAATTCGCCTGGTGCCTACATAATTACATAGGTCTGATTTATGAAATCTAGTACCGCGCACAAGCAGCTAGCGAGCGAGCATAATGCTAGCAAGTGTATGCTACAAGCGCTCCTGTCAGGGTAGCGTGCACTCTTACGTGCAATTTGTTCTCCCACAGTGAGACATGCTTAATTTCCAGAATGGACCAGTCGCAGACCACTGTGCATGCACGGGCCCGGCCATGCTCCTCCAATCGCTGCATGCGCAGTTCACAAAGACTGTAACCGTGCTTGCGGCAGAAAGAGGGGTGCACACTGCTGGGAACTCACAGTGGCCCGCAACCTGACTGGATCGCAGACTCCACTGCGGGAAAACAGAGGGGATTGGGAGAACGGCAGTTGAGCAGACGGACTACAGGGGGCTGGATGAAGCCCCAGGTAAGAACAGTATAAATCTTTATGTTCTATTCATCTCTGGTTCTCCTTAAAGTAAATGGGAATCGTGCAAAAAAATAAAATAAAAAACAAGCCAGATACTTAAGGAGAGGGGCGTAGCTAGGCTTTTCAGTTCCCAGGGACAAAGACAGTTTTTGCGCCCCCCTCTGGACAAATTGGGCATGGCCATGAATCAGAATGTAGGTGTGATCTTGGGTGGAGCCAAATGTACAAATGCTGTTTAGATAGCCAAATGTACCCCCCTTTAGATAGCCAGATGTGCCTCCCTTACCCTCATTTAGATAACCAGATGTACCCCCTATAGTTAGCCAGATGTGCCCCCCTTGTTCTGCTGCTAACACTTCTGCACTCCTCTGCAGAGGGAGAGAAGCAGGGGCACTTTGGGCAGCCAGCGTGCTACCTCTAACTAACGTGGGGGTGCGGTGGCCATGCTTTGTGCCCCCTTACAGTGCTACGCCCAGGGACCTGTGTCCCCCCTTGCCCCCCCCCATAGCTATGCCTCTGGAGAGGGAAGGCTCTGGGTCCTATAGAGCCTTCCTGCTCCTCTCTGTCCCCATTCCAGCGCTGGCTCCCCAGTAGCAGTATTCAACCAATTCGGTGAAATCCTGCTCTCTCTGCTGCCGTGGGGGACTTTGAAAGTCTTTGCGAGCCCAAGTGCTCCCGAAGACTGGCTGCTCCATACTGCGCACGTGCGTGCGTCCTCTCTGGTGCACTCGCGCGTGTGCTGTATGGAGCCACCTGCTTTCAGGAGCACTCTGGCTCCCAAAGACTTCTGAAGTGGTAGGGAATTCAAACGGAGAAGCTGCTGCTGCATTGAGGGGACCAGTAGAGGAGCAGGTAGGCTCTATAGGACCCAGAGCCTTCCCTCTCCTCAGGTAAGTATCTGGTTTATTTACTTTTTCAATGCCCAATTGCTTTAACTCTTTTTGGATTGTTCCGTTCTGGCTCCTTTTAGGGCCGGAGCCCTTTTTTTTTTAATGGGGGTGTTTTGCGAAACACTGTAATTGGCTCACAGTGATCACCTGGTAAGAAGCCAATGAAACTGGCTCCTTACTGATAGGAGGAAGCTGGGCTGTCACATGACAGTTGAGTCTGCTTCCTCAGCTAGCAGTGATCGGCTCGGGACCTTTGAAATCCGCAACGTAGAATCTACGTCGCATCAAAGATAGAGAGTTGCAGATTCTCACTTCCGCAGTCCCGAGCCGGTTAAACACCTGCGCTCATAAAGTTTGCCAATAATCCTTGCAATATGTAGAGCTGAACTGAATAATTGGTGCCTTAATTAAGGAAAGTGGAATTTTAAAGAAGAGTAGTCTATTACAGTCTATTATTACCATTGAGTGATACCTTTTGCCGTGCGGTGGTATCAGCATTATCATATCTGCTCCTTCCGCTCTGACCTTTAGCTAGTAGTGTACATCAATAAATCACGCTATTATGAGTATAAATAGCTCCTGGCACCCCGGCAGACCTTAAGGACAGAATTGTGCACGCCGGACCTGATGTAAGAAAACCACCTCGTACATTATAAAGATATTTGCAGCTAGTGAACTTATCAGTGATGATGAATTAGCTATTAATAGGCAGCGTCTGGATGGAGGGTTCACCTTCACAATGTTTATGCTGGTGTTCTAATGAAGTTCCGCCTTGCCTTCATTAAAGCCTGTCCAGCCTCCCGTTATTTTTAAACAACTACGATACTATATTTGCATTTAATTAGCCATGCATAAAGATTTACGGAATGCATATCTGTGTGCAGTACAAATATATGTAGAAATACCCGGCTGGCTGGCTCCTGTAGCACCATTTCCTGTTGAGATGATAGAACGTTTGTACTAGAGGTAGAGCTGTCCTCACTCCTTCACCTGTCCCTGTCTTCTCCCACATGAGGCAGTTAGGGAAGAGCAGGAAGGGGACACCAACCAGGCTTTTGTTTACCTGATCCCACCCACCTTCTCTCTTTGATGGTAAGAGATTAACTCTTTGTGCTCAGCACTGCAGCTACAGCAGAGCCTTACAATAGTAAAAAGAAATGCTCTAGCTGCAGTGCTGCAGTAGGGGGAAGGAGTTATGCAGGGAGGTTGCATGCTCACCAGTGTGAGTATGCAACCTGAAAGTATACTTGAACCAAGGCAAAGCTACATATTGTAGTCACAGCGGTGTGCTCATGCTGGATCCACATACCTCTGCTCGTTGTCTGTTCCACTACTCGTTACTGCCCAGTTCCCATAATCGTGTACATAAAATAAGGGCACCTGGAAATTTGGGCGCAGGATGAAGCCAAAAAAAAAACTCACCCTGCTCCTGCAAAAGCCCAGGTGGTGTTAATTACTATTCCCCCTCCAGTCCGCCGTGGATAGTGGGGCAAGATAGAATTTAGCTGCCAGCTGTTGCTGGTGACCAAATTACTTTTTTTAATCATAATTTGGCCTCTGTCTCTTGTGGGCACCCAAATTACTGCCTGAGCGCTGCTATAGAGGTCATTTCCATTTTGGCCTATGGTGGCGCCTGGTGCACCCAAATTTCCAGTGCCGTTTTTGCCTGACTCACCGTAATCACTCCTTGAAAGATTAGACTTTTGGACAAAAAGTCAAATATTAAGACAGGAAGAAGCAGACTGTCTGCCATGTTCCCTCCTCTCACCCTCCAATGCCTTCCTCCAGGTGATTTGGTCATGTGGCTCAGCAGGCATCTAATTGATGCCCATGCCAAGTATCTGTAATGGCGCCCAGACGGTAAGTGGGATGTCTGATGCAGAAGTAGTAACCAATATAGATAGGTAGATTGTCTACAAATAGTGGGCACCAGAGGGGTAAGTAAGGTTTAGGCATTAGAAGGGGGGAGAGGGGGTTAGTTTTAGTCATTAGGTGTGGGGGGGAGGTAGTTTTAGGAAATAGGTGGAGGAATTTGTTCTAGGCTTGAGGTATGGGGGGGAGTCATTTTAGGTATTAGGAGAGGAATTTGGTTTTAGGCATTAAGTGAGGTAGTTTTAGGCATTAGGAGGGGGAATTTGTTTTAGGCTTTAGGTGGTGGGGGGGTGGTCATTTTAGGTATTAGGAAGGGAAATTGGGTTCAGGCATTAGGCGGAGGGGGGTGATTTAGTTTTAGGGGGGGGGGGCGGTCGGATTCGTTTTAGGCACTAGGGGGAGGGTTTACATGAAAATGGGTGCTGGGTTGTCTATAGCAAGGGTGGCCAAACTTATTTAGGCCACCGTAAAAAGTTTTTGCTGATTGCCGTTAGGTACATTTCCGCGGGAAACAACCCATACACTGCATGCAGTTAGCACAGTGGCAGCTGCTAATCAGTGCCTCTTACTGCTGCTGGCCCCTGTAAGCGGAACCGCAACCTGTGAGCCGCATGCAACTAACAACTGTAGAGCGCTTTGAGGGCCACCAGGATTGGCTCGATGGGCCACATTTGGCCCCCGGTCCGGACTTTGGACATACCTGGTCTATTGTATAATATAGATCATTTGAATGACCAATACTTTTACTACCAGAAATACTTGTGTGCCCAGCTCATGCAGCGGCGGTGCTATACATACTCTAATAACTGTATTGGTGATGAAAGCACTGATCTCCATAGTATACATTCTGAGCGCCCTTGTATAAATTTGACATTATAAAAAGGGACAGTAAATTTTTTTCAAAATGTACAAAAAAGGGGAGTGGGGATCTGATATTAAAGAGAACCCGAGGTGTGTTTAAAGAATGTTATCTGCATACAGAGGCTGGATCTGCCTATACAGCCCAGCCTCTGTTGCTATCCCAAACCCCACTAAGGTCCCCCTGCACTCTGCAATCCCTCATAAATCACAGCCGTGCTGTGAGGCTGTGTTTACATCTGTAGTGTCAGTCTCAGCTGCTCCCCCGCCTCCTGCATAGCTCCGGTCCCTGCCCCTGTCCCTTCCCTCCAATCAGCAGGGAGGGAAGGGATGCAGGCGGGGACTGGAGTTCTGCAGGAGGCGGGGAGAGCAGCAGACTGACACTATAGAGATAAACACAGCCAGCTCTGACAAGCTGTTTGTCAGCAGCGTGGCTGTGATTTATGAGGGATTGCAGAGTGCAGGGGGACCTTAGGGGAGTTTGGGATAGCAACAGAGGCTGGGCTGTATAGGCAGATCCAGCCTCTGTATGCAGATAATATTCTTCAAACCCACCTCTGGTTCTATTTAAGCTACCATAGAGTGGCGTTACTACAAATCATGGGACAAAACTTTGATGGGGCCCCCTAACGTTAACACCCCTCCCCTTGCCTCCACCTGGTGACCCTCAGCCTGGCGGCCCATCCCACAAGGGTCATAAAACAAGTGTGGCCATCCTAATCTTCACACCCATAGTGTTGGCACAAAAGCACCTGATCTGGAGGACAGGGCCGGCGCTACCATAGAGACAAAAGGGGCAATTGCCCCAGGGCCCCAGAGCCTGTAGGGCCCCCAAGGTGTCTCCCCCCAACTTAACTGTTGCTCCCCAGGGACCCGGCAGACTCTTCAGCAGAACCATGGGGTGTCATCCCATGGCTCAGGAGTCCTGGGAGAAATTTGACTGCAACAAAGGTTCCCTACGGCCGCTTTTTGGTTGGGGGGTGTCTACTGAGGGCCCCCTGGTTAATTTTGCCCAGGGGCCCCACTGTTACTAGAACCGGCCTTGCTGGAGGAGGGAAGTAGTAGTTAAAGCCCCCTTACAGCTCTGTGTGGCCCAGATTTACATTACAGTAGCCTATAGGCACAGATGTCCTGGCTTCCTAGACTTCACCCTTCATGAACCTACAAATCCCCGCCAAACCGCACCACAAATGTGCTGGCTGTCCCCACTGTCCCTTCTCCCTTACTTCCATTGCTGTCATAGGTAGCTACAGGTGCCCCTTAGCATTAGGTAGCCAGAAGTACTCTCAGTATTAAGTAGCTAGAGGTGCCCCTGACTGAAGGGAGATCTCATCAGTGGAATGCAGAGAGCTGGGTGGGTAACCTGCCATATACGCTCTGCACAGGACTCTGCATAGTGATGGTGGGAGGTGCTCGGGGAGGGGAGTGAGCCGCTTTTCCATCATCAGACGCCTGTAGGCACGTGCCTACAGTGCCTTATGGTAAATCCTGCCTTGTGCTCTGGGAATCCTGCTGTCAGTGGAATGCTGAGACCCAGGTGAGTAACCTCTCATTTACACTCCTGTCAGGACTCTGCATAGGGAGGGAGGGAAGCACATGGGGAGGGGAGCCGCCTTTCCACCATCAGTCGCCTGTAGGCTAGTGCCTACAGTGCCTTATGGTAAATCTGGCCCTGCCTGCTTCTCTGTAGTTACACCCATTTTGCCATACTTTGATAAATAGGCTGTGATATATTTACTTTCAAGAGATTTTCTGCAGAGCAAATTGATGTGATTGTTGAGAGACGTTACAGGAACCTGGCTGTACAGAGAACCCTCCCGTGATCAGCGGATTGGCAGTTAGAGGAGCGCACAGGTGAACTGCATATTGCCATCTGTGTGCGCCATACGCCAGTTCATAAGATCTGTGTCCAGACATGTAAATCATGGACCACGGTGGCCAGGATTCATAATTGGAATTGGGTGAATCGTAAATCAGTCCATGAATATTTAAAATGTAATAGCCCACAACAGAGCAAACTGACAGCAACCAGCAGTCTGTGTCAGTGAATAATGGTTCTTACTTACTAAAGAAAACCGGTTACAGCTCTGCCCAACACAGACTAAGGATATTATAACAAGGTGACAGGAAAGTTAGGCCCCAGAGCCACCACGGCGGTTTGAGGGCCTTGAAGGTGATAATGTTAATATCAGCAATTAAGGTAAAAGCAAACTGCAGCTACCCATTACAGGCACAAAGCTGATGCCTTCTATGTAGAGATGGCTCGAACCTCCGATTTTAGGTTCGCGAACTTCCGAAAAGTTTGCGCGAACGCCTGCCATAGACTTCAATGGGCAGGCGAACTTTCAAAACTTCAAACATTAATTCTGCCCAGAAAAGTGATGGAAAATATGTTTCAAGGGGTTTAACACCTGGGGGGGGGGGCATGGGGGAGTGGGATAGACGCCAAAAGTCCCAGGGAAAAATCAGGATTTGATGCACAGCAGCGTTTTAAGGGCAGAAATCACATTGGATGCTAAATTGGAGGCATAAAGTGCTTTAAAACATCTTGCGTGTGTATACATCAATCAGGTAGTGTAATTAAGGTACTGCTTCACACTGACACACCAAACTCATTGTGTAACGCACCGCAAACAGCTGTTTGTGTAGTGATGGCCGTGCTGGACTGGTGCGCACCATGGCGAGAGTTCAGGCGATAGCGGTTTTCAAGCCCATATGGTCACCGGGCTGAGGTAGCTCAATGATAGAACAACATTGACTGTCCAGCTGATCGAATTTGGTCTGTCCACAATGAAGCAACAACCCTATTATCTTGGGTGTGCCCCCCAACACTTTCATATAGCCGGCGGTCATTGCTTCACTGTGATACGCAAACCCCGTCACCGCGGCAAGGTAACGATCACGAAGGGGAATTGACACATGTACATGCCTTTTGTTTTGTTGTTGCAGCCGCAGCCGCAGTGCAGCCAGAAAAATTAGGCAGGCATGTACACACACCAGAAAATATTGTTATTGCTTTTGTTAGCGGCTGCTGCTAGCAGCGGCCTTAAAAATTCAGAAATCCACCTGAAATTCTGGACCATGTTGGTGGTGGCGGAGAAGGCAGTCAAGCGGCCTGCAGGCAGAGATGCTGTGTGTAGGGACTGACTTAATCTTTGGGTGGGCAGTAGCCCTTCGGGATCCATGGCTCATTCATTTTGATAAAGGTGAGGTACTGAACACTTTTTTGACCTAGGCGACTTCTCTTCTCACTGACAATGCCTCCAGCTGCACTGAAAGTCCTTTCTGACAGGACCCTTGAGGCAGGGCAAGCCAGAAGTTGGATGGCAAATTGTGACAGCTCTGGCCACAGGTCAAGCCTGCGCACCCAGTAGTCCAGGGGATTATCTCTGCTCAGAGTGTCTACATCTGCAGTTAAGGCCAGGTATATAACACTGTGTGCTGTCACGCAGATGCAGTGAACATGAACAGGTATGCACGGTCGGACTGGTATTACAAATGTGCAGCTGTCACACACAGGTGCAGTGAACAGTTATGCAGTGACTGGTATTATATAACACTGCGTGCTGTCACGCACATGCAGTGAACATGAACAGGTATGCACGGTCGGACTGGTATTACAAATGTGCAGCTGTCACACACAGGTGCAGTGAACAGTTATGCAGTGACTAGTATTATATAACACTGCGTGCTGTCACGCAGGTGCAATGAACATGAACAGGTATGCACGGTCGGACTGGTATTACAAATGTGCAGCTGTCACACACAGGTGCAATGAAAAGGTAGGCACTGAATGTGCTGGGTCTGGCAGTGGCACAGTATAGGAATTAGCAATGGCCAGCTGTGACTGACAGGGCTGTATATGCAAGTGTCAGTGGGACACACACACAAAAAAATAACAGATAACAAGAACATTAGCTCTCAAAAGAGCTGTTGTGGGGTGCTTTTTAGCAATAAGTATCAGCAAGGAGCAAGCTAACAAGCCTAACAACAGCCTAACTAAGCTTTCCCTAATCTCTGCAGAAACTCTCTCCCTTCTCTCACTAACTACGCAGCACACAGATTGATATCATAGCCGATGCAGCTGCCTTTTATAAAGGGGGGGTGGGGCTCCAGGAGGGAGTGTAGCCTGATTGGCTATCATGTGCTTGCTGACTGTGATGTAGAGGGTCAGAATTTAGCCCAATGATGTAGTATAGGGGGCGGGTCAAACTCGCATTAAGTTCGCTTTCGATCGCGAACGTGAACCACCGATATTCGAGCGAATAAGTTCGCATGCAAACCGTTCGGGCCATCTCTACTTCTATGCAAACTGCAGCTACATTTTAAATAGCAGGTGTGAAGTCTCTGCCTGATATGCAAACTGCAGCTACAAATAGAGGGCACGAGGCCCTATGCAAACTACAAATAATGGGTGCGGTCTAACTGCATCCTGATGAGGCAGAGCTGGATTAAAGCAAAAACTGAAGCAAGAGGTATATGGAGGCTGCCAAATGTACTTCCTTTTAAACAATACCAGTTGCCTGGCTGTCCTGCTGATCTTTTTGGCTGCAGTAGTGTCTAAATACCACCAGAAACAAGCATGCAGATAATCTTGTCAGATCTGATAATCATGTCAAACACCTGTTCTGCTACATGCTTGTTCAGGGTATATGGCTGAAAGTATTAGAGGCAAAGGATCAGCAGGACTGCCAGGGATCTGGTATCACTTAAAAGAAAATAAATAAGGCAGCCTCCACATCCCATTCGCTTCAGTTGTTCTGCAAGTGGAATCGGGCCCCTAGTCAAGACAGCAGCACTGACACAAGATTTGGTAAGAACTGGAGTCAACCAGGCAACTGGAAAATCATCAGGAACTAAGGGCACCTTCCTAAGTTGCCTTGTTGATGATCCAGCCCTGCCATGAGGTTTGGGGCTCATGGCCCTTTGGGCGATCTCAGGTAAGTCTGCCCTTAGGGTTTTTATCCTCAGATATGTGTCCAATCATAGATACTAATGTATGAACACCACAATAGTCAAATCAAATATAAAGGCTTTGAGGAGAGTGGATCTGCCAAACGCAATGCTGTTTCTAAAGGTGGCCATACACTCATCGATTTTCTCATTTGATTCCTTGCCGATTCGATTAGTCTGCTGGGAATCAATTCCCCAAAATATGAGATTGGTCAGTTTTGGTCGATTTTAACTAAAAATTCGATCAAAGGTATCAATCGGACAGGATGGAAAATGTAAAACAACTGGGTGTGATGCAAGAGTATTGGCAGTTTGATGGCCTATAGCTTTGCACTGTATCGAACAGTGCAGCTCTGCAGTTCAATCGATTTTCAATACATTCCCTTTTGGACTCTATTGGAAATTGATTTACAGTGTATGGTAGGAACTGATTCCTTCTGAATTGATTCTTTTCAGAAAGGAATTGGTCGTTTTGATTGGATTGAAGTGTAACAACTGAAGCAAGAGGGATAAGGAGGCTGCCATATTTATTTCCTTTTAAGCAATACTAGTTGCCTGGAAGTCCTGCTGTTCCTCTGCCTCTAATACTTTTAGCCATACGCCCTGAATAAGCATGCAGCAAATCAGGTGTTTCTGACATTATTGTCAGATCTGACAAAATAAGCTACTTGCTTGTTTCTGGTGTGATTCAGACACTGCTGCAGCCAAATAAATCAGCAGGGCTGCCAGGCAACTGGTATTATTTAATGCTGCCATTCACAGTCTTTTTACTATCTTTGACCTACAGTCACCTCTGATGCTACTTGCTCTGTAACTTGCACGTCCCATGGCCACAATAGATAAACCCCTTCCTTTTCTTCCCCCCCCCTCTCCCCCCCCCCCCCACTCCCTCCTCCTGACACACACCCTTCCCTTGGTCTTCCCCCCCCCCTGGGTTTCCCCCAACCCCCACCCCTGTGTGGTTCTCCCCCCCCCCCCCTCTCTCTCTACCAAATTCTTTAACCCCCCCCCCCACACACACACTAACGCAGCCCGCCAACATAACAACTCTATAATACAAAATACTGTACCTTTACTGTCAATTTACTATATTATTTTGCACATGTTTGTCACTCAATGATTGAAGTTTTAAATGTAGGATGTATTATAGCAGAAACAATATACCCTCTGATCTCTGTCATTTGCAGCTGTAACTCCTTTTTCTATTGCCTGAGGAAGCGGGGGCTGACCCGTGAAACGCGTTGCTTTGTTTTATCTGGAGTTCGTTAATAAATAGACTGAATGTACAGTCGTGTTGTGTCTGCTTGGAGGGGGTAAGTCCACCACTGCCTCCTCTAATTACCAAGTTTGGGATTTTAAGCTCCTTTAAAACCCCTTTTATCCTTTTGGCGCCTCTGTTCTCTCTTATATAATATTGTATCCACCCTGGGAGGGTTGCGACTCTTTCTACTATCTACAGAGAGCGACTTCTTATTCCTGAGTGGGGTCAGGATAATCTCCCCACCTGCCTTTACAGTGGTTGCCTATTGGTGACCCATGCTTGTGAGTATAACAACTATTACTCTTTGTCATTACCCCCTTTGTCAATACATACTACACTATTGGGGCTCTTAGTGTTCCTCTGTTTATCTCATTATTTAAAAGGAGATCAATATAACAGCATTCTTACTTCAGTTGTCCTTTAAGTTTTTAGTTAGAACAATATGTTAGGCCCAGTGCACACCAAAACCGCTAGCAGATCCGCAATACGCTAGCGGTTTTGGGAGCTGATTTCAGAGCGATTCTAGGTATGTTTAGAGAGGTTTTCTAAACATACCTAGCGGTTTTGGGTGCGTTTTTGTGTGGCAGATTACAAATATTGTTACAGTAAAAGCTGTTACTGAACAGCTTCTGTAACAAAAACGCCTGGAAAACCGCTCTGAAGTAACGTTTTCCAGAGCGGTTTGCGTTTCTCCTATACTTTATATTGAGGACGAAACACTTCCAAAAACCGCAAGCGCGCAGCAGGAGGCGCGTTTGCGGCTTGTCAAAAACCTCAAACCGCCAGTGTGCACCATCCCATTGCAATACATTAGCCAAGCGTTTTTACAGGCGGATGCGACCGCTCGGTGTGCACTGGGCCTTAGTCTTTAACTTCAAAAACCTTTTACAATATAATTTGTATTTCATTCAGTGTAATGTCTGATGTCATACTGACTTACATTCCATTCTAGATTCAAGCAATGTTTTCATCCTGAAACAGAAAGGTTATGTAGCTAATTAAGGTCATTTCTTTTAAACTTGTCATCTGTGAAGATGTTTTAGTTGTTCATTTTTTCCTTTTTTTCTGTAGTTTAAACTTTGAATCCTATTAAGTGATATCAAAGGAAGGTTTTTTTATGTTTTAAAGCAAGTAGAGAAAGATGTTCCTGATTTTCTTTGATAGTGTCTTCCTTTTATACCCTATTACTTTGCACCTTGTAGTCTTTTGTCCTTTGTTTAAACTGTAAAAAGCTAGAATGCCATAGTTATATAGCTTTTAAGGGGGCCATACATCTGCAGATTTATTATCAAAATGGATGAAAATCAGTACCGCCAAAAGCATGCCCAATTGACGATGCAACCAAATTGGTCACATGTATCGATCGGTAGGGATGCTGAAATCCGAATTCGGTAGATACCCGGATAGTTGCTATCTGGATTTCACACAGATACCTGTGCGGGGTGGGCGGGGGGTCAAGCTTACCTGTCTGACGTCTTCTTTGGTCTGTCCCTCGGCGCCTCCCACGCGGTGGTCACGTGACTACAAACACTTCCTCCTTCCGGGTTGAAGGAGGAAGTGTTTGTAGTCACGTGACCACCGCGTGGACCGCATCGTGGGAGGCGCCGAGGGACGGACCAAAGAAGACGTCAGACAGGTAAGCTTGACCCCCCGCCCACCCCGCACAGGTTTACTGGGTGAAATCTGGATAGCAACTATCCGGGTTTCACCCGAATTCAGATTATAGCATCCCTACCGATTGGAAATGCAGGAAAATCACAGGCCGACGTGATCGATCAGGTGTGCGGTGGTAATAGCGTGCAATAATCGCGATAGACAAATTGCATTAACACTTTACCTGTCCGCTGCCCGCCGCTGCATCCAGGCTCCTCATAGGGCACCAACGCGGAAGAGGAATCTGAAAACAGTGGTGGATACCGGACAGGTAAAGTATTAATGCAGAGGCTCTGCGGGATGGGGGTACACACTAGGGGGGGGGGGCAGTGACCGAGCTGTAACAGGTTAGGGTTCTAAAAATGAGTTTGATGATTTGCATATGACGGTGATGAAAATTGTGTGCTTGCAATCTTTAGGCTGCTTTCACAGTGGGACGTTACAGGTGCACGTTAGAGTAGCCTGTAACGCCGAAGCAGGAAAATCTGGCGCATAGCTCCGCAGCTACTTTCTGGCGCGCCATTCAAATGTATTGAAAACGTAATACACCGTTTTCAGGTGGCATCGTTGCTGTGGTGGAGTCGGAGAGTGCATTGCCCGGCTGCCTGCGGTGGGGCGGGAGGAGGCAATAGCTGCCTGGGGAAAAGTGTAGCAGATGTGCGCAGGGAGTGGGGGCCAACTCCCACCCTCTGTTCCTCACCTCGGGAGCCCCCTCCTTTTAATGGCAGTCAGCGTAGCGGAAGATACAGCTGATCAATCACCGCCCGAGGCTCCGGTCTTCAGCAAACGTTAGAGCTGCAGGTCTACGCTGCCTCTTCTCTCTGCAATGCTGATTACACTACTTCCTGATCCAGTGTAATCAGCATTGCAGAGAGAAGAGGCAGCGTAGACCTGCAGCTCTAACGTTTGCTGAAGACCGGAGCCTCGGGCGGTGATTGATCAGCTGTATCTTCCGCTACGCTGACTGCCATTAAAAGGAGGGGGCTCCCGAGGTGAGGAACAGAGGGTGGGAGTTGGCCCCCACTCCCTGCGCACATCTGCTACACTTTTCCCCAGGCAGCTATTGCCTCCTCCCGCCCCACCGCAGGCAGCCGGGCAATGCACTCTCCGACTCCACCACAGCACAGGCAGCCTGGGGAGGAGAGACTGTCCTATCTTCTGCAAAAAAAAACGTTTTTAGCAAAACGAAAAATTGCGTTTGGATCACAAACGCTAAATATCGTTCAGAACCATGCGCCATTTTTTCCCTGGCGCCGTTTTTTACTGTATGCTGTAACGCAGCCCAACTCACAGTAATGAGAAATCAATGGGCTGTTCACAGTGCCCACGTTGCGTTACAGTGTAACACTACACGTTCTATGAAAGTGCAGCATGCTGTGCGTTATAGGTGGTTTTAGCCGCGTTAGACTGTTTGCACATGCTCAGTAATGTGTTTTTTTTTTTTATTTACTCGTGCAGGAGAGGAGGAGGGGAGAGTCCGCTATTGTGGCCAGCCACATGGCTAATTAATATTCACTGCATTGCAGTGCAGTGATGGGAAGATCAGCTCTTTTCAATGAATCGATTCATTGAAAAGAGCTGAACTTCCCATCACTAGCTTCAGTCCTGCTGCTCTGCCTCTGAATCGATTCTGAACAGTAGAGATGGGAAGTCCGGCTCTTTTCAATGAATCGATTCATTGAAAAGAGCCGACTTCCCATCACTACTGCAGTGTTTACTTCCTGGAGCGGCCGCTTATTGACTGGCGGGACCACGTGATGCGGAGTGTTCCGATCACGTGGTCTCCACAGTCATTTTAACGGCGCACTGAGAGCCGCATAACGCGGCTTTATATAGCGTCCACCTTTGCCACCAGCAAGCGTTGCGTTAGGGGACGTTATGCGACCTTAACTTCCCCTGCAACGCAACGTCTAAGTCTGAAAGAGCCCTTATAGGAAATGTATAATACGTATACTTAGAATTTACCGTATTTTCTGCCGTATAAGACACACTTTTTGTTCCTAAAAAATAGAGAGAAAAAGTCCCTGTGTCTTATACCGCAAGTGCAGGGGATCCCCGACTTACAAATTCCCACTTATATGATCCGCCGACCCACCGCGGCGTCTGAGACTCCCTGCATTGTGTCCCGTGCGTGCTGCTCGTCCCCAGTGTCTTTTGGGGGGCAGAAGGGGGACACACTGGGAACAGATTGAGACAGAAGGGGGACACACTGGGGACAGAAGGGAGCAAATAGGGGACACAATCATTGGGAAAGAACATCTACAAGAGACTCCTGGAATATGGACGCACCAAGTTTAGTGTATTTTTTTTTCCTGCTTTTTGCCATGTAAACCTAGATGAGTCTTATATTCTGAAGCGTCTTGTACGTCGGCAAATACGATATTTCCTACGTCGATATATAATTAGCGGAGTTGGAGGTACCGTAAATAAATAAGTGAGTGTTAGAGGTTTTATGTGCTTACTCAGCAGCCTTTTCACTAAGGGCCCGTTCACACTAGGGGCGTTTTTGCCCTTTTTTCAAGCGCAGGCGATTTTCAAAATCAACCTGAAAGCGCTTGTGCAATGATTCCTTATGAGATGGTTCACATCTGAGCTATTCCTTTCCGATCCGCTCAGGAAAGCGCTGCCTTTACCATTTTTGAGGTGATTCCGCCTCGATGAAAGGTATAGGCAAAAACACTCACAAAATTGCTTTGTGCAGCAATTGCGTTCGCGTTTTTTAAGAATAAATACGTTATATTTATTATTTTCCGGTTCAAAGAGTTCACTTCCTGACTTGCATCAGGGAGTGAAAAAACGCAATCGCTCTGAAAAAGCGCTTATTGAAGTGCTTTACAAAAACCGCAGCGCCCATCCGAGCGCCGGGAGGAGAAATAAAAAACTCCTCAAAAAACGCCAAATGCAAACGCAACAGCAAACCGAACGCAATGTGAACGAGGCCTTAAAGAGGAACTGTAACGTCAAAACGTCCCCTGGGGGGAACTCACCTCGGGTGGGGGAAGCCTCCGGATCCTAATGAGGCTTCCCACGCCGTCCTCCGTCCCTCAGGGGTCTTGCTGCAGCTCTCCGTGCAGCGATGACGTCAATATTTACCTTCCCGGCTCCTGCGCAGGCGCTCTGACGGCTGTCGGCTCCGAAGTTGGCGGAAATACCCGATCGCCGTCGGGTCTGCTCTACTGCGCAGGCGCAAGTTTCCGGCGCCTGCGCAGTAGAGCGGACCCGACGGAGATCGGGTATTTCCATCTATTTCCGTGCCGAAAGCAGCCACAGCGCCCCCGCTGGAGCCAGCAAAGGTAAATATTGAATCTACAGTCGGGTCTGTCGCCGGCTGTTCGGAGGGCTGCCTGCAGCGAGACCCCCGTGGGACAGAGGACGGCGTGGGAAGCCTCATTAGGATCCGGAGGCTTCCCCCACCCGAGGTGAGTACCCCCCAGGGGAGGTTTTTGATGTTACAGAGTCTCTTTAATATGTTTTGTTCTTTACTCTTCATAGGACACCCGAGGTGAAAATAAACTAATGAAATAAACAATTGTATCTATCTTCCTTATCCTAAAAAATGACTTAAGATATTCCACAGTTTTATTTTATATTTAAATCTACTTTTTTAAGTTTTTACTGTTTTATTGTTTTTGCTCAATGACACATTCATTGAAGTATGCCAGAGCTAAAATCTCTGAACTATTGACCCTTTTCATCTCTTTGCTGCTCTCAGAAGCCATTTTCATCTAGGAAAGTGTTTTGTAGTTGTAATTTCTTATCAGTGGTGGTCACACTGTAGTCTGACTCTTCAGACAGAGAAAGAAAAAAAAGGAACACAGCCTAGTTATTTGTGTGCTTGGCACTGTACATACACATGTCTAGCTCATTATGTCACATGTCACCTCGGGTATCATCAGAAACAAAACTTCTGACGTTTGTTTAGACTTTATTGCCTTTACTCAGAAACTGACTGTGAGGTTAGCAAACAAAGAAGATAAATACTTTCCTCAGCAGAAGGAAGGCTCTGTATTCGCCTGAGGCCTCTCCAGTCTCCCTGCACCTTGCTGTTCAAGACAGAGCCGTATCCTCCTTAAAGGACCACTATTGCAGAAACTGTAAACTTTAAAGTACATGTAAACCTATAGAAATAAGAAGTACATTTATCCCAGAGTAAAAGGTGCTATTAATTACTTTTCTCATATGTTGCTGTGATTTACTGTATGTTGTAAAAATCTGATAGAACCGACAGGTTTTGGACCCAACTCATCTCCTCATGGGGGGTTCTCTGTGTTTTATTTATTTTCAAAAGCATGTAATGAATGGCAGTTGCTCTGTCCAACTGACAAAAAAGTGTGCAGTGAGCAGGTAGGCTGGCTAGCATATTTTTTATAAATCATTTTCAGGGAGTGTGTTTGTAATGAATAAAGGCTATGCTGAGAATCCCCCATGAGAAGATGAGCTGGTCCAAAACCTGTTTGTTCTGTCAGATTTCTACTACGTACTGTAAGTGACAGCAACATAGGAGAAAAGTAATTTATGGCTCATTTTACTCTGGAAGAAAAATACTTCTTATTGGTATGTGTTTACATGTATTTTAAATTTTACATTTTTTTTCGCGATAGCGGTCTTTTAAGCTTGCTGTACTGCACCTTCACAGTAGCATGGACCCGCTAGGGCTTTGGAGAAAAAAGCAGAGACTGATTTACTATACATCGTTACCGAAGACGTTAGCGCTATATAAATAATAAAAAAATAATAATAATTGGGTTCGTGATACTGCGCATGCGTAACGAGTTGTTGACAAGGGTTTCTCTGCGTTTTTACGGAGGACAGAGCACTGGAACGGGCCAGTGGAACGGGAAGGAAAGGCCCCCAGATTACCCAGAGGCTTAAACCTAAAGTGAAAAAAAAAATTGCCAATTTACTTACCTGGGGCATCTTTCTGCCCCCCTAAAGTCTTCCTGGTCCCCCGCAGTCATCCCGCGCTCCACCATTCCTCCGGTGTCCTCCTCCAACGCTGGATGCGTGGCTCTATACTGAACAAGTCCTCTATCGTGCTCCCATGACTGGGAACGCTCTACACTTGCACAGGAAGGAAAAATTGCTACTTCGCATGTGCAGAATACTTCCGGGTGCAAAAGCGCGATAGAGCATGTGCATGTCCAGCACCGTGCATGTGCAGTGGGTGGCTGACTCCTCAGTCGGCCAGGTTACAGAGGGGGTTACCGAGGGAACTTTAGGTTCACTTTAACCTTTTGGGGACCACCTATATTAGATCCTATGCCGTACTTGTGGCTGTTCTAGCCTGATGAGGCGTAGGATCTACGCCGCCCACCGTTTCCGCTCCCGACGCGATCATGCGCACCCGAGAGGGGAGATTAAGCTGTCATATGACAGCTGACATCTCCCCTCAAGGATCAGAAGCCATCGCGTATGGCTGCTGATCACGTGATCACTATTATCACCGGCGGATCGTAGTGACCACTGCAACAGCTGCGGCAGTAGGGGGGGGGGGGAAGAGGATCCACTCACCTCCCTGCCGTTCCCACGACGATCAGCGCTCCCCTCCTCTCTGGCCGGCATTCCAGCTCGCTCTGACGTCAGTGCCGGGTTTTGGCTTGATGATGTCATCAAGCCGCAACCCGGAACTGAGTGGCAGTACGAGCAGGGATGCCGGCGAGAGCGGAGGGGTCCACAGCGGCTCATCGATGGAGCCAGGGAGGTGAGTATTGGCTGCTGCATGCAGGGGGGACACCTGGCCACACAGGGGAAACGATGCCCAGCAAGCCCCTACGGGTATCCGGCTGCCTGACCCCCCCATACGCTCCCCCCCCCGCATGCAAATTTTCCTGGTCCTTAAGGGGAGTCAGGCGGCCAGTCCCCAAAGGGTTAACCTCTTGAGGACTGCAGGGCTAAACCCCCCCTAGTGACCAGGCCATTTTTGGTAAAATTGGCCACTGCAGCTTTAAGCCCAAGCTGCAGGACCGCACAACACAGCACAGAAGTGATTCACCCCCCCCCCTTTTCTCCCCACCAACAGAGCTCTCTGTTGGTGGGGTCTGATCGCTCCCCCATGTTTATTTTTTTTTTAATAAATATTTTTGTCAGTGTTTTTTTAATAAAAAACACTGTTTCTTTAAATGTCATCCCTCCCTCCCTCCCCCCAGCCAACCAATTACAATGATCGGCTGTCATAGGCTTCTGCCTATGAGAGCTGATCGCTCTCTTGTCCCCCAGGGGGACAGCCGTGTCACACGGCTGTCCCCAGTACAGGGCTGCTGCCGATCGCAGCGCTGTACATGGAAATAGACGGCGATCACGTCGTCTAACAGTCTCCCGAGCGGCAATAGCTGCTCGGAGACTGAAGGCGGGGCGGAGCTCCACCCCCCAAGCAGGAAATGCGCGTGCAGCCTGCGTGCGATCTTCTGCAAAACAGAGCCCCAGGACTTTACGCCAATTGACGTTAGGCGGTCCTGGGGCTGCCGCCGCGGCCACGCCCGTCGGTGTGACGCGGGCGGCAACTGGTTAAGGTGAGGACCCATTTTGGGACACTATTTTCCCTACAGGTACACTTTAAAGTGCCCAGTAATAATACAATATTTGTTGTCCAGTCTTACCAAACCTCTGTAGTTGAAGGGTTAACTGAGTACTTTGGATATTTTAGGTAATCTGCCCCTCATATTACACAGAAGTGCTAAGATTGGACAAAAAAGATTGTATCATTGTTGGAAACCATAAGACGCATCCAAGTGTGGAAATAAAAAAAGAAACTGCAGTGTAACTTGGGAGATACTTAAAGAGGAGCTGTCAGCCATACTAGCTCAGAAAAAAACCCCTATATATGTAGATAAATACTTGCTCTACTTACATAACAGATGTATTGCACTGTCCATGTTTAGATTTTAGTGATTTTTCTACAGTAAAAAAAGAGAAAAACCTTCTTAGCATTCCCCTGTGGCTATTTTGAAGCCAATCCTGATGTAATTTCCTCCCTTACTCACCTCTGCCTGATTGTGAATGCATTACCCGCCCTCCACTATAGAAAGTGCATGTCACAGAATGAGAAATATTGGCCAATCAGAGAGGAGCAGAGGTCAGGTGTGGGAGGGGAAAACAGGAGGGAAAGAGGCTTCAGCTACTCAGGCTGCATTAGTTAAGGCCCCATTCACACTTGCGTTTTGGCAAGTAAACGGACCGGATCCTGATCGGATCCTGATTGGATCAGGACCTGATCCTGATCAGAACCGTACGGTTCCGATCCGGATCCGGTCCGTTTGTATCAGGCATGCATCAGGCTGCCATCCGGATCCGTGGGCAAAAAATAGTTAAATTTCAGTAAAAAAATGTTGGGGTCAGCAGAAGGTGCACCTGTAGAATCAGGTTCCTCCACTGTAGGTCTCACCTCCACCTCCGACATTCTGCCAAACAGCTCCAGCACGTCTGTCACTGCTGCTCCACTCCAGATATGCTGGGCCCATGTGTCCCCATCCGAAATGGCCGCTTGGATACGCATAGGAAGTGGGGTAGAACGTCAGGTTTTTGTAGGCAGTGTGTTCTGTGCCTTCCGTTTCCCATTGGTTTCTGTGTTCCGGATGGTGCTGTCAGGCTCAGGTCCGGCTCCGGTCCGGGTGCGTGGGCCGGAGATCCGGACCCAAAAAATAGCGCATGTTGGAAAAGTGTCCGGAGTCCGGATCCGGTCCGGCTCCGTACTGTACGGAACGGACACGTGTGAACGTCCGCATAGACTTTGCATTGCTATGCGGAACGTACGTTCCGTTTGTACAGTATACGGTCCGGATCAGATCAGGAAAATCCGGACAGGGAACGCTAATGTGAACCGGGCCTAACTCTGAGGTGAAAGTAGAGAAGCAAAAAAGGACAACCCAACATGCCCTGCAACTTCCTTTTTGAGTACCAAATTTTGTGTGTACCAAATAAGAGTCAGGTAAACTGGGGAATGATCATGTATCAACAAGGAAAGTAATAGTGATTTTAACTTTTGGGTTGCCTGGTGAGCATCCTTATTACTTGTTTACCAGATAAAAATAAATAATTGATTTTTGATTTTATGCCCGACAGTTACACTTTTGAATCAGGATGATACCATTCATTGGCTAACTTAGAGGTGAACAAAAAGTAAGCTTTCGGCTCATAAGCCTTCTTCAGACTTTGTTCCTGGTATTAGTATCCTGTTGGTGGAATAGATATTCTATAAGGCTTCAAAGAACTTCTCTGTAGCGAGATGTTTGCTGGCTCCCTCCCTCCATCAGTCATATTTCCTGTCGGAGGGCAGACATCTCATAGGAAAGAAGTCACGATATGGCAAAGGCTAATAGGAGATGGCTGAGATGATGAGGCCCCTGGTCACATGCAGGGGAATGGAAGCAATAAGCGGGACAGCAGGAGATTGCTGTCTGGAAGGACAGGCTGCAGAGAGGAGAGGTGTGAATGAAGCGATTACTGCATTCCCCAGGGTGAGGGACACTATATGAATCGTGCTCTATTCTTCCTGTTACCGCCGCACATCCCTCCAGCTCGGAAAGTTGCTCTGCCTGCTGCTGCTGCCGCTCCGGTTTTATTAAAGCAATCCCCATCCATGCCAGTCAGCTACAGTCAGTGCCTTGTAAGGCCTTCAGCAAACTTCATTTCACATCTTTTGTGTTTCTGTGCCACAGATGTAGAGAGATGAATTTAAAGTGAAATTCCACATCTATATATATAAAATCGGATGAATGTGTGTGTGTGTGTGTGTGTGTGTGTGTATTTGCTGTGATCACTCAAAAACCCCTTGACTGATTTCAACAAAACTTGGCATACAGATTCCTCACCACCTGCGATGATATGTTCTGGGGGTCTCCCCCCCTGCACACGTGGGCGGAGCTACAAATAGCCAATCAGATTTCAGCCATTCATGTCAAAGGTAAAAATGTAAAAGGCTGCCATTCTGACAGTCAAGCCAGCGTGCCCAAATTTGGCACACTTGTTCACTTACAAATTCAGGAAAAGTGGGCGGAGCGTAACCCAGCCAAATTTCAGCCGTTCATTTTAAATGGGAAAATGTAAGCTGCAGCCATTCTTACACTGTTAATAGCAGGGGTCTCAAACTTTGCACATGTGGTCACTGGGTGACCAGGATTAATATTAAAGGAATTGTCAGGCAAAAAAAAAAAAAATTTCACTTACCTGGGGCTTCTACCAGCCCCATGCAGCCATCCTGTGCCCTCATAGTCACTCACTGCTGCTCCAGTCCCCCGCCACCAGCTAGTTTTTGTTTTTTGCCTACCTCGGGGTCGGCGGGCCGCATTGCGTACATTTTGACGCATTCCCGCTAGTGCAAGAACATTAACGCATACATTTTTCCGCATTAGCGGTGCAACTGTAATAAATGTTGGCGTTAGCATTGCAACGCAAAAATTTATTAGCGTTGCACCCCTAACGCGAAAAATGTATGCGTTAATGTTCCTGCACTAGTGGGAATGCGTAAAAATGTACGCAATGCGGCCCGCCGACCCCGAGGTCGGCAAAAACGAAACTAGCTGGCGGCGGGGGACTGGAGCAGCAGCGAGTGATTACAAGGGCACAGGATGGCTGCATGGGGCTGGTAGAAGCCCCAGGTAAGTGAAACTCATTTTTTTTTTTGCCTGATAATTCCTTTAAGGAAAGTGGGTGGAGCCTACAACAGTCAATCAAAATTCACTTGATTTTCAAGGGGAATATTTCAAGAGAACCAGAGACGAAAACACATAATAGATTTATACATACCTGGGGCTTCCTCCAGACCCATCTGCATGGATCGCTCTCACGCCGCTGTCCTCCACTGCCTCTATCGCCGGTACCGGGTCCCATCACTTCCACCGGATGCGGCCAGTTGTACACATCCGCAGGGACTCCCTCCATCTCGCCAGCGCCATACCTTACGCATGTGCTTGCCTGACTGGCCGAAGTGACGGGACACGGTACCGGCGATAGAGGCAGTGGAGGACAGTGGCTTGGGAGCGATCCATGCTGATGGGGCTGGAGGAGGCCCCAGGTATATATACATTTATTATGTTATTCATCTCTGGTTCTCTTTAAACTGCTGCCATTCTTACACTGTTAATGGCAGAGGCTTCAAACTTGCTACAGTCGGTCATTGGGTGACTTGGGTTCAAATGTACTAAAGCGGGTGGAGCTACAAACAGCCAATCAGATTTCTTTGCTAGATAAACTGCTTCCATTCACACAATTTGCCAGGAACCTGAAAGCTCACAAACTTGGTCATTGAGATACTGTGTGTCAAGGTTACAAAAAGTGGGTGGTGACAAAAACAAATTTCCCTGGGAAAATGTAAACTGAAGCCATTCTTACACTGTTAGTAGCAGGATTCTTAAACTTTGCACAGTTGGCAACTGGGTGACTGGGATTAATATTCATGGAAGTGGGTGGAGCCTACGAAACCCAATCAAATTTCACCTACCTAAAATATGCCTCTGTGCATTCGCGCCGCAACACGAACACTATAACGGTTTAAAAAAACCTGCTTCACCATAGACTTATACGACTTCTGGTCCACCGCATGATGCTACACAACTCGCCCAACAACGCACGGATGCCCTTGCGGCAGATGCGCCACTTCCAGCGCATTGCATCCGGTGTGAAAGGCCCTATAGACTTTCATTGCCCTAGCTTCAACCTGCGGTGAAAAAAGGTTAATGCACCACAATGAAAACGTCCCAGTGTGAAAGGGGCCTGAAGCTTCTATTCGTGAAATAAAAATTATAACAAATAATATCAACGTCAATTTGGAAAATAAAGCAAAGATTATTATGATTCATCTGCATTAAAGCAGTATTACACTCTGACATAATATTCAATAAATATGTGTTTTCCTCCTTTTTATCACCCAATAGTTATCATATTTGCTTTTATGCATAAGTATTATTATTCATTTAGAAATTACAAGTTCTCAAAGTACAGTTTTATTCGCTCGGAAAGCTGCCATTGCATTTTATTCATAACTGGTGTATTTATATTTAATATACCCAGTGATGATTTCTGAGCTGCTGTCTGTGTTCTGGACACATTAGAAGGTGTTTCTGCACTGCCAGGGAATGTTTACATTCTTCACTTGCCACAATTAAGCAGACACAAGATAATGTTATCACCAGTTCGGATGCGGATCTCCCTGCAGGGAGCTTTCTATTGAAAAAGTAAGTCCTATGTTTTAACCCTTTGAATGCTGTTCTGCTTTAAAAAAAATGGTGGTAGTATATTATATGCTGTAAATAATATTTTAGAGCAAAGAAGAAATTCTGGGCTTTATACCACTTTAATATAGCGCTGACACAGGCCACGCCGCTCGCTGACCCCCAGAGAGACGCACAATCTAGTAACCATTTTAAAAAAGTTGAGTGACAAGCAGTATGGTTCCTTTTTAAATGCAGTGTATTTTCCCTTTAAACCCCCAAATCATTATTACACATGCTTTTTAAGAAAAACAGTGTTTTAAACCTCACATCTGCAGTCGGCACATTAGCGCTGTGTGCGGTGACCCCGACTGTGCCATCTACTTGCAGCGAAACGCGCCAGAATCCCACGGGTGATGTCTCTGCAAAGTAATTAGTCTTTGTTCTTTCCAGTTTGGTCAAAGCCATTTATTAAGCGTTGGCTTGTCATCGCGAACAGATTGCAGTGCGTACGGAGAGGGCAAAATATCAGCCAAAATATCAACAACAATTACGCACAGCACCCGACAGCAGGGAAACCGCAAATTCCTATTTCAGGAAGGAGTTTTATATGATTGCAGGTCACATAAATCCAGCCACAGAGAACGTTTTTGCAACACAAAGACTCAGTGTTTGTCAGCAATCTTGGATCACGTCATTTGGGCATTAGGATTTGCATACCTCACAACTTCTGTGATAAGCAAGAGGGACACTGCCACACCCCTAGTCACACCCCCACCACACTCCTAGTCACAGCCCCGCCACACCCCTAGTCACAGCCCCGCCACACCCCTAGTCACACCCCCGCCACACCCCTAGTCACAGCCCACAGCCCTGCCACACCCCTAGTCACACCCCCACCACACTCCTAGTCACGCATACCATAAATATGTCATAAGAAATATATGTTGTTTTATAGTTCAAACCACACTGGTCCTTTCTATCCTGGTTCATTTTCCTTCATATTAACACATGAAAATAAGAAATATATCCATTTAAATGATGGTAATAAAGTTTAGAGTCAATTAAACACATTTTTTCAGGAGAAAAATACATATATATTCAGTGGGATGTGAAAGTTTGGCAACCTTGTTAATTGTCATGATTTTCCTGTATAAATCATTGGTTGCTGCGATAAAAAATGCCAGCTAAATACATCATATAGGAGACACACACAGTGAAATCTGAGAAGTGAAATGAAGTTTATTGGATTTACAGAAAGTGTGCAATAATTGTTTAAGCAAAATTAGACAGGTGCATAAATGTGGGCACCACAAAAAAATAAATGAAATCAATATTTAGAAGATGCTCCTTTTGCAGAAATTACAGCCTCAGTCTAAACGCTCCCTGTAGGCTCCAATAAGAGTCTAGATTCTGGTTGAAGGTATTCTGGACCATTCCTCTTTACAAAACATCTCTAGTTCATTCAGGTATGATGACTTCTAAACATGGACAGCTCTCTTTAACTCACACCACAGATTTTCAATTATATTCAGGTCTGAAGACTGAGATGGCCATTCCAGAATGTTGTACTTGTTCCTCTGAATGAATGCCTTAGTGGATTTTGAGCAGTGTTTAGGGTCGTTGTCTTGGTGAAAAGTGTGCTGAATGGTTGAACGATGCAAAGTGACTCCATCTGCAGCAAGATGATGTTGTAGTTCTTTGGTGCTGGTATGTGGGTTAACTCTGACTGGCAGCAGGTTCTCTCCCTTCTCTAATTACTGCAGCCACACGAGTAAGTGAAATGGCTGATGCTGCCTGCGTTTTATAAGGGGGGGCTCCATGAGGGAGTGTAGCCTGATTGGCTACCCTGTGTCTGCTGACTGTGATGTAGAGGATCAAATTTGACCCTCATGATGTAGTATAGGGGCGGGTCGAAATCGCATATAGTTCTCGGTTCACCACGAATGCGAACCAGCGAAGTTCGCACGAATAAGTTCGCGTGCGAACCGTTTGGGCCATCTCTATCTGTGGGTTGACTCTGACTGTCTTCACCATTCATCGCTTCTGTCTATCCGAGATTTTTCTTGGTCTGCCACTTCGAGCCTTAACTTGAACTGAGCCTGTGGCCTTCCATTTCCTCAATATGTTCCTAACTTTGGAAACAAACAGCTGAAATCTCTAAGACAACTTTCTGTATCCTTTCCTTTCACCATGGTGAACAGTCTTTGTCTTCAGGTCATTTGAGAGTTGTTTTTAGACCCCCATGTTGCTACTCTTCAGAGAAAATTAAAAGAGGAGGGAAACTTACAACTGACCCCCTTAAATACTCTTTATCATAATCGGATTCAGCTATGTATGTAGGTCAGGGATTACTGAGCTTACCAAGCCAATTTGAGTTCCAATAATTAGTTCTAAAGGTTTTGGAATCAATAAAATGACAACAGTGCCCACATTTATGCACCTGCCTAATTTTATTTAAACAATTATTGCACACTTTCTGTAAATCCAATAAACTTCATTTCACTTCTCAAACATCACCATGATATATTTAACTGACATTTTTTATTACAACAACCAACGATTTATACAAGAAAAACATGATGATTTACAAGGTTGCCCAAACTTTCGCATCCCACTGTATAAATCTATATATATAATTGAGTAAGTGCTTCAACCTTCAAGCAAGAAGAAGAAGTAGTGCCCTGCCCCCAGGGCCGGGCCAAGCAAGAAGAAGGGGCCGGTCCAAGCAAGAAGAAGTATCGCCCTGCCCCCAGGGCTGGTCCTACACTTGGCGCCGAGCTGGAGGGGGTAGCGGGTATAAAGGGGGTATTGGGCAAAGTGACGGGGAGGGGGGTTGGACCCCCCGTCCCTCACCTGGGTCCCCCATCTGTGCACCCCCTCTAGCTTAAGGTCTATAATACATACACTCTAATGAGTTCTGGTTCACCATGAGCTTGCTGGTTAGTCTGTACCTCTCGGTGTTAAAAGCCCTAATCCATAGAGCCAAATTAATCCATGCCATGCACTGATGAGGATCAAAAAATCTGAAACAGTCTGTATGCATATTGGTTAATATGGCTCTGTGCAAATGAACAAGCTGACACATCATTGCATTCCAGCGGTTCTGGAGGTGTGTTTAGCTTCTAAGGGCAACAATGGTTAATTTGCATATATATTTAGCAGTGATGCACTGGGAGACATCTCAAGCTCACTGCAACCTGAATTATCGCAAATTCTTTCTGTTTTAAGAAAGCAAATTTTTGTTTTCCTTAGCTTAAAGTGAAATTAAAGCCGGTTAAAAAAAATGAGATTAACTCACCTGGGGCTTCCTTCAGCCCCCTGCAGCCGATCGGTGCCCTCGCAGCTCCGGTCCGATGCTTCTGGACCCGCCGGCGAACACTTCCGGTTTTGCCGTCACCGGCCGACAGGCATGGAAACGCGAGTGATTGTTCGCGTTCCCAGCCTGTATATCGCCCCCTATGCTGCTATTGCGGCCTTATTGTCGCCATACATTGTGATAGGGACATAGTTTTAGCGGTGTAATAACTGGGACACATGGTCAAATACAATACGTGAGTTTTAATTATGGAGGCATGTATTATTTTAAAACTACAATGGCTGAAAACTGAGAAATAATGAATTTTTCAGTTTTTTCTTATTCTTCCTGTTAAAATGCATTTACAGTAAAGTGGCTCTTAGCAAAATGTACCCCCCAAAGATAGCCTAATTGGTGGCAGAAAAAACAAGATATAGATCAGTTCATTGTGAAAAGTAGTGATAAAGTTATAGGCTAATGAATGGGAGGTGAACATTTCTCAAGTGAAAACGACGGAACGCGAATGGGATATATATATATATATATATATATATATATATATATATACTAGCTGATTACCCGGCGTTGCCCGGGTATGTATTTGGCTGCTATTGGCCCTGCCCACTTTTTCAAACCCTAACACACAAACACTCAATGAACAAGTTTGTGAGCTTTGGAGTCCTTGGCATCAATAATTTGTATTATGAATGGGTGGGTGAAATCTTATTTGCTGTTTGTAGCTCCACCCAGGTGCGCAGGGGGGACGCGAGGCCCCCAGAACATAGCATCCCAGGTAGTAAGGGATCTGTATACCAAGTTTCGTTCAAATCGGTCAAGGCGTTTTCGAGTGATCGCGGCACATACATACACACACATATACCTACATACAGTACATACATCCGATTTTATATATACAGATATATATATATATGGACATCAGTCCTGAAAGAGAGAAAACTGACGAAGAAAGAGAGACAGAGGGACAGGATTCCCAAAGAGGGAGTGGGTGTTAGGCGATGAGTTGGACTGCAACCCATTGGATACTACGTAGGGAATAACTGTTGCAGGTGATCGTCTATTTTAAACAATCGGCTTCAAGTAGTGGTGGTTTTGGCACCGGGATTAGTGTTCAGTATTTCATCTGCAACATCCGCCCTTTCCTGACCTCTGCCACCACCAAACTCCTCATCCATGCCCTCATAATTTCCCGCCTTGACTACTGAACTGCCCTTCTGTCTGGTCTCCCTATGACCCGAATAGACCCACTGCAGTCCACCATGAATGCGGCAGCCAGAATTATCCACTCCTCGCATGGCTCCACCAGGGCGTCTCCCCTCCGTGAATCCCTCCACTGGATTTCTATCCAGTCCAGAATCAAATTCAAGATACTGTGTCTGACCTACAAATCCGTCCACAGAACCTGTCCAACCTACATTTCCGAACTTACTCAGAGGTACACACCTAGCTGCTCACTCCGCTCCTCCAATGAACTTCGCCTGACCGCCCCCCGCATCACACAGTCCCATGCATGCCTCCAGGACTTCTCAAGAGCTGCTCCAACACAATGGAACTCCCTACCTCCACCCATTAGGGCAGCCCCATCCTTCAACATCTTCAAGAAGGCCCTCAAAACTCACCTTTTCACTCTGGCCTACCACCCCTCACAAGTGCTCCAAACCCACAGCTGAACTCTGGACTCCTACCTTTCGTGTCCCTACCTCTCCCTCTAGATCAGGAGTCTCAAACTCAATTTACCTGAGGGCCGCAGGAGGCAAAGTCAGGATGAGGCTGGGCCGCATAAGGGAATCAATCAGCAGCTCCCGCCTACCTGATGATGCACCTCCATTACTGTGAACCCATGCTATGCACTTGTGTGAACCTAAATTGCCTAATCTCCATGCTCCCATCCAGTGACTGACTAAGCATTACATTGTACGCATACTGTGCTGCGTGATCTGGATTTTCTTGTATTCCTGTATTGTCATATTACTGTATGTCACCCCTAAATATTGTCTGTAACTTAAATTAATGTCCAGCGCTGCGTAATATGTTGGCGCTTTATAAATACATTAAATAAATACATTTCAAGGGGAAGGTTAGTGTTAGGCACTAGGAGGGGAGTTAGTGTTAGGCATTAGACAAGGGGGTTAGTGTTAGTGTTGGGCGAACAGTGTTCGCCACTGTTCGGGTTCTGCAGAACATCACCCTGTTCGGGTGATGTTCGAGTTCGGCCGAACACCTGACGGTGCTCGGCCAAACCGTTCGGCCATATGGCCGAACTAAGAGCGCATGGCCGAACGTTCCCCGAACGTTCGGCTAGCGCTGTGATTGGCCGAACGGGTCACGTGGTTCGGACCCGAACGCGCTCTGATTGGCCGAACTGTCACGTGGTTCGGGTAAATAAATACCCGAACCACGTCATATCTCCGCCATTTGTCTGTGGGTTTAGCTTTGGGTAGGCAGGCAGGGTAGTTCGCGCTCCAGCCACGCTAGCCAGGGTCCCCCCCAGTCATTGTGTGTCACTGCTGGGAACAGTAGTACACCGCTCGTTCAGCCACACTATATAGCATTCTGTGTACTGTTCTGTGTCTGCTGGGAACAGTAGTACACCGCTCGTTCAGCCACACTATATAGCATTCTGTGTACTGTTCTGTGTCTGCTGGGAACAGTAGTACACCGCTCGTTCAGCCACACTATATAGCATTCTGTGTACTGTTCTGTGTCTGCTGGGAACAGTAGTACACCGCTCGTTCAGCCACACTATATAGCATTCTGTGTACTGTTCTGTGTCTGCTGGGAACAGTAGTACACCGCTCGTTCAGCCACACTATATAGCATTCTGTGTACTGTTCTGTGTCTGCTGGGAACAGTAGTACACCGCTCGTTCAGCCACACTATATAGCATTCTGTGTACTGTTCTGTGTCTGCTGGGAACAGTAGTACACCGCTCGTTCAGCCACACTATATAGCATTCTGTGTACTGTTCTGTGTCTGCTGGGAACAGTAGTACACCGCTCGTTCAGCCACACTATATAGCATTCTGTGTACTGTTCTGTGTCTGCTGGGAACAGTAGTACACCGCTCGTTCAGCCACACTATATAGCATTCTGTGTACTGTTCTGTGTCTGCTGGGAATAGTGGTACACCGCTCGTTCAGCCACACTATATAGCATTCTGTGTACTGTTCTGTGTCTGCTGGGAACAGTAGTACACCGCTCGTTCAGCCACACTATATAGCATTCTGTGTACTGTTCTGTGTCTGCTGGGAATAGTGGTACACCGCTCGTTCAGCCACACTATATAGCATTCTGTGTACTGTTCTGTGTCTGCTGGGAACAGTGGTACACCGCTCGTTCAGCCACACTATATAGCATTCTGTGTACTGTTCTGTGTCTGCTGGGAACAGTGGTACACCGCTCGTTCAGCCACACTATATAGCATTCTGTGTACTGTTCTGTGTCTGCTGGGAACAGTAGTACACCGCTCGTTCAGCCACACTATATAGCATTCTGTGTACTGTTCTGTGTCTGCTGGGAATAGTGGTACACCGCTCGTTCAGCCACACTATATAGCATTCTGTGTACTGTTCTGTGTCTGCTGGGAACAGTAGTACACCGCTCGTTCAGCCACACTATATAGCATTCTGTGTACTGTTCTGTGTCTGCTGGGAACAGTAGTACACCGCTCGTTCAGCCACACTATATAGCATTCTGTGTACTGTTCTGTGTCTGCTGGGAACAGTAGTACACCGCTCGTTCAGCCACACTATATAGCATTCTGTGTACTGTTCTGTGTCTGCTGGGAACAGTAGTACACCGCTCGTTCAGCCACACTATATAGCATTCTGTGTACTGTTCTGTGTCTGCTGGGAATAGTGGTACACCGCTCGTTCAGCCACACTATATAGCATTCTGTGTACTGTTCTGTGTCTGCTGGGAACAGTGGTACACCGCTCGTTCAGCCACACTATATAGCATTCTGTGTACTGTTCTGTGTCTGCTGGGAACAGTAGTACACCGCTCGTTCAGCCACACTATATAGCATTCTGTGTACTGTTCTGTGTCTGCTGGGAATAGTGGTACACCGCTCGTTCAGCCACACTATATAGCATTCTGTGTACTGTTCTGTGTCTGCTGGGAACAGTGGTACACCGCTCGTTCAGCCACACTATATAGCATTCTGTGTACTGTTCTGTGTCTGCTGGGAACAGTAGTACACCGCTCGTTCAGCCACACTATATAGCATTCTGTGTACTGTTCTGTGTCTGCTGGGAACAGTAGTACACCGCTCGTTCAGCCACACTATATAGCATTCTGTGTACTGTTCTGTGTCTGCTGGGAACAGTAGTACACCGCTCGTTCAGCCACACTATATAGCATTCTGTGTACTGTTCTGTGTCTGCTGGGAATAGTGGTACACCGCTCGTTCAGCCACACTATATAGCATTCTGTGTACTGTTCTGTGTCTGCTGGGAATAGTGGTACACCGCTCGTTCGCCACTGTATAGCATTGTGCTCTGTGTCGCTGCTGGGAATAGTGGTACACCGCTCACCCGTCACTGTATAGCATTGTGCTCTGTGTCGCTGCTGGGAATAGTGGTACACCGCTCACCCGTCACTGTATAGCATTGTGCTCTGTGTCGCTGCTGGGAATAGTGGTACACCGCTCACCCGTCACTGTATAGCATTGTGCTCTGTGTCGCTGCTGGGAATAGTGGTACTGTATAGCATTTCTGTACTGCCACTGTACTGCTGCCAGTCAGCGTGTACTGTAAGGATAAGTGAAATGAGGAAGAAATCCGGTGAAAGAGGGAGGGGCAAGGGAAGAGGTGTTTCCCCTGACGGTTCACGTACAGGCCACAGGGGAGCACCCAAGAAAACCCACTCAATACCGCCCATGTTGTCCAGGACAACAACCCTCACAAATCCAAAAGAACAGGACCAGATAATTACTTGGATGACCTCTCAAGCGTCCAGCAGTGGGTTAAGCAGCACCAGCACATCACGCACGAGGTCCGAGTCCTCAGCCAGTTACAAGGAGCCAGTGGGCACAAAGCTGACACAACCGGCAGCGACACCACGCACACAACTGCCAGATAACCAGTCCGATGAATTACCTCAGGACACAATGGGGTATTCGCAGGAGCTATTCCCAGCCCAACAAACTTCCACCTTTCAAAGGTCAATGGAGGAACAGCCAGAAATGTTGTGCCTGGATTCACAACCGTTAACTGTGGGAAATGCACCGCGCACTGAAATACAAGGCGAGTCCGAAGAGGACTCGGAAACCCAAATCCCAGAGCAATTTGGGCAGGAGGGGTTGCAATTGCAGGAGGTCGGCCGACAAGATCTGGAAGACGACGTTGGAGTGTGCTGCGCAGAGGTTGTTGTGGGGAGCTCTACTCCACGGCGGTGGCCCACAATGACATATGACGAGTTTGAGGAGATGGAAGAGGAGGGTATGGACAATGTGGACAGAGACCCAGATTTTGTTTGTGAACGAGAACATCGCCGTCGTAGCAGCAGCACAGATGAGTCTGTTGAAGAACACACTGCTGCACGAGTTCGCCTTGTGCCACAAGGTAGGCGGCGCGCAATTTCAGGCACCACAAGCGTGGAAGTTCAAGTGAGAGGCAAAAGAGGAGCAAACAGAAATCGCCAGCAAGGAGGCAGGTGCTCCAAAGTCTGGGCTTTCTTTGAAGACTGCACTGAGGATGTTACCATGGCGATTTGCAAGGTGTGCAAGACCCGCCTGAGCAGGGGGAAAAATATTAACAACCTCTCCACCACCAGCATGAGCCGTCACATGCTATCCAAACATCCCACTCTTTGGGCAAACGCGTCAGGACAGGGTACCAGAAACAACACTGCCTCCCTTGGGTTCACCAGACCCGCCTCAGCAGCAGCAGTAGCCCAGCCATTGCGTGGTTCACAACATTCACAAACATCAGACGACGCTGACACTGTCACTTTCCGGAGTAGTGCTCTTGAGGTCTCCCAGTGTTCATCAAACACAACAACCAACAGCCCTTCCGTGTGCAGCGCTACGGTTCAGTTGTCTGTGTCGGAGATGTTTGAGCGCAAGAGGAAATTGCCAGCAAATGACCCCCGGGCCGTGGCAGTAACAGCCAGCATAGCCAAGCTTCTGGCCTGCGAAATGCTGCCATATCGATTGGTGGAGACAAACAGCTTCAAGGGCATGATGTCAGTGGCCATCCCACGTTACGTGGTTCCCAGCCGCTACCACTTTGCACGCTCTGCAGTGCCTGAGTTGCATGAGCACGTGGTCAGCAAAATAACCCGAAGCTTGAAGAATGCCGTTGCCTGCAAGGTTCACCTCACCACTGACACCTGGACGAGTGCGTTCGGCCAGGGTCGATACATCTCCCTTACCGCGCACTGGGTGAACCTTGTGGAGCCTGGCAGCGATTCCTCACCTGCTACGGCACGGGTGTTGCCCACGCCACAAACAGCTGCACCGCCGTCCCTCCCACTGGATAACAGCAGCACCTACCTCTCTGACTCCTTCTCCTCCAACGCATCTCAAAGCTGTACCTCATCCGGAAACGCTAACCCAGCAGCAGTAGGATCGTGGAAGCAGTGCAGCACAGCTGTTGGCATGCGTCAGCAAGCGTTGCTGAAGCTAATCTGCCTTGGGGATAAGCAGCACACAGGGGAGGAAATTTGGAGGGGAATAAAGGAACAGACGGATTTGTGGCTGGCACCGCTGGACCTGAAACCGGGCATGGTTGTGTGTGATAATGGGAGTAATCTCATTCGCGCTTTAAGGTTGGCTAAGCTGACACACATCCCTTGCCTGGCGCACGTGATGAACCTAGTAGTTCAGCGGTTCCTGAGGACATACCCAGGCGTGCCCGATCTGCTGTTGAAGGTGCGTCGAGTGTCCAAACATTGTAGAAATTCCAGTACTGCTTCGGGGGCACTCGCCAAGATGCAGGAGCGCTTCAATCTCCCCCACCATCGCTTGCTGTGTGATGTCCCTACGCGCTGGAATTCTACGCTGCACATGCTAGCCCGCTTTTGCGAGCAGAAGAGTGCAGTGGTCCAGTACATGACGGCGCAGTACCGAGGCGCATCCGGCCAGCTGCCAAGCTTCTGTGGATCCGATTGGGCCAACATGTTGGACCTCTGCCAAGTCCTCCAAAATTTTGAGCAATCCACGTTGCTTGTGAGCAGTGACAACTCTTCAGTCAGCATTACCATACCACTGCTGTGTTTACTGAAGAGGTCGATGTTAAAAATCAAGGAAACAGCTGTCATGATGCAACTGGGGGAATCTGAAGGAGAAAACGATCAGCGTGATGGTACCAACATCAGGCCATCCGCCTCAGGGAACGCTGGCCCCAGCAGCTATGACGAAGAAGAGGAGGAGGAACAGCTGGAGTTGGAGCAGGAATTTCATGCCACCACTGACGAGGGCCAGAGCGGTGCACGTTGGACTTCCACAATTCAACGCGAATGGTCAGCAGAAGCAGACCAGGAGGAAGGTGACGACTATGATGCATCACAACAACTATCACAACGCTCACAAGAGGATGATGAGGATTCTGGTAGGACTCTGGCACACATGGCTCAATTCATGCTAGACTGCATTGAACGTGACCCACGCATTGTGCGCATTCTGGACAACACCAATTACTGGGTTTATACCCTTCTGGATCCACGGTACAAACACAATGTTCCAAAACTGCTTGAAGAAAGAGTCAGACAGGTCAAAATGGAAGAATACCAGCAGGCCCTTGTGGAGACTTTAGAGAGGAGATTGACATCCTCCCCCTCCTCTAGCCAGTTGTACGCAGACAGACTGACTTCCGCAAACCCAGGACGACCAGGAGGGCAGCAAACAACGCAAGCCGCAGCTAGTACCCAAAAGGGAATGGTATCGGCAGTGTCCTTGGAGTGGGAAAATTTTCTGACACCCATGCAGCCGCAGCCCACTGAACAGCAAGCGTGCAGATCCACCTCCAACACCGATCGCCTGGAGAAGATGGTCAAGGACTACATGTCAGATGGCGTAGCTGTGTCGAACCATCCATCTGCACCCTTCAACTATTGGGTATCGAAGCTAGACACCTGGCACGAACTGGCAATGTACGCAATAGAGGTGCTGGCTTGCCCGGCAGCCAGCGTTATGTCGGAACGCTGTTTCAGTGCTGCCGGAGGCATCGTCACAGATCGGCGTATCCGCCTCTCTACAGAAAATGCAGACCGTCTGACTCAAATTAAAATGAATCAATCCTGGATTGGAAACGACTACGCAACACTCCAGGACCCCAACCAAGTAACATGACCAATGAACATCTGGGATGGTGTAGCGTTTCCGGTCCCTGTTTATTGAACCTCTCATCTGTATTACATTTATGACTGCATGGCGGCAAAAAGCATTGCTGCTATATCCGCACGCTTTTTGTCCACATGCAAGGCCTGGGTTGTTGTGTCTCACAAAGCGTGGCCTTCTCCTCCTGCGCCTGCTCCTGTTCCATCACGTCTGCTGCTGCTGGGTTAGCGTTGCCGCGTGGTCCCTGTTTATTGAACCACTTATCTTTATTACATTTATGACTGCATGGCGGTACAAAGCATGCTATCCGCACGCTTCTTGCCCTCATGCAAGGCCTGGGTTGTTGTGTCTCACAAAGCGTGGCCTTCTCCTCCTGCGCCTGCTCCTGTTCCATCACGTCTGCTGCTGCTGGGTTAGCGTTGCCGCGTGGTCCCTGTTTATTGAACCACTTATCTTTATTACATTTATGACTGCATGGCGGTACAAAGCATGCTATCCGCACGCTTCTTGCCCTCATGCAAGGCCTGGGTTGTTGTGTTTCACAAAGCGTGGCCTTCTCCTCCTGCGCCTGCTCCTGTTCCATCACGTCTGCTGCTGCTGGGTTAGCGTTGCCGCGTGGTCCCTGTTTATTGAACCACTTATCTTTATTACATTTATGACTGCATGGCGGTACAAAGCATGCTATCCGCACGCTTCTTGCCCTCATGCAAGGCCTGGGTTGTTGTGTCTCACAAAGCGTGGCCTTCTCCTCCTGCGCCTGCTCCTGTTCCATCACGTCTGCTGCTGCTGGGTTAGCGTTGCCGCGTGGTCCCTGTTTATTGAACCACTTATCTTTATTACATTTATGACTGCATGGCGGTACAAAGCATGCTATCCGCACGCTTCTTGCCCTCATGCAAGGCCTGGGTTGTTGTGTCTCACAAAGCGTGGCCTTCTCCTCCTGCGCCTGCTCCTGTTCCATCACGTCTGCTGCTGCTGGGTTAGCGTTGCCGCGTGGTCCCTGTTTATTGAACCACTTATCTTTATTACATTTATGACTGCATGGCGGTACAAAGCATGCTATCCGCACGCTTCTTGCCCTCATGCAAGGCCTGGGTTGTTGTGTCTCACAAAGCGTGGCCTTCTCCTCCTCCTGCGCCACCCTCCTCCTGTTCCATCACGTGTGCTGCTGCTGGGTTAGCGTTACCGGTCCCTTTTCCTGGAACCTCTTATATGTATTACATTTATGACTGCATGCCGACAAAAAACATGTTACCTGTGCAAAGAAAACAGACATTTTCCGCATTTAAAAGACAGTTTTCCCTTTGAAACTTTAAAATCGATTTTCTCAAAAACTATAAGCTCTTTTTGCTAATTTTTTTTTCCTCTTGTACCCACTCCCAAGGTGCACATACCCTGTAAATTTGGGGTATGTAGCATGTAAGGAGGCTTTACAAACCACAAAAGTTCGGGTCCCCATTGACTTCCATTATGTTCGGAGTTCGGGTCGAACACCCAAACATCGCGGCCATGTTCGGCCTGTTCGGCCCGAACCCGAACATCTAGATGTTCGCCCAACACTAGTTAGTGTGAGAATGGGGGCCAGGTTAGTCTATAGTAAAATATCGTCAACATAAATTACTGATATTTTTACTATCGGCACCACCCGCCATTCAACTCACACAGTGGTGCATCTCAACCTATCCCTCCATCCTTTACTTCAGTCAGCTGAGCACACGAGGAAGACTGCATCGCTATTGCACATGAGCTAGTCCAGACTTGCGCATGCCCAGCAGTGATGCACTCCTCTTCGGAACTTCAAAGGGACACGAGTAGTTCCATAGAGCTGTTCGGTGGAAAAGCTTTCCTAGCTGACAGTGGCAGAACGACAGGCCGTACGGAGGAGTGGAAAGGCTCTACTATCCACAGGGTAGTGTAGTGTTTTTTCTTACCAACAACTATATAGGATTTTAAGTATACATGGAAGTGGCGGCTGCCAGTACCGATGACTGCGGATTTTTGGATGACTTGGGAAGGAAATGCAATTTTTACTAAGCTGGTCTTATTTTGGTATAAAAGCTGTTAAAGGCAATAAAGGGGTTGGGAGACAGATATTTACATAGGAACCGTAGTAAAAATAACATAATGAATAACATTGCTGTTTTTTTTTTAAATAATTGTTTATAAATTATTTTGTCAGCGTTTTCCCATTGTAAAATCTTTCCTCTCCCTGATCTACATTCTCAAATGTATCACAGGTGGTGACATCCTTATCATGTCAGGCGATTTCTGCGGAATGTTCATTAAGGGCTGGAACCCACAGGAGCGCTTTTGGCAGCGTTTTGGCAGCACTGCGATATGCTAGCAGTTTGCCAAAACGCTGGGCTAATGTTAATGGATGGGGCAACTTCCACAGGAGCGTTTGCGTTTCTCAGAAACGCAAACGCAGGACATGCAGCATTTTGGGAGCGTTAGCGCTTCAATGTAAAGTATTGAACCGCTAGCGGAAACGCTCAGCAAAACCTAAACTGAGCGGTTTTGCTAGCGTTTTGCGGTTCAGCACACTGTAACAAAATGAAACATAATTCACAGGACCAATCAGGATAAAAACGCAAAACGCAAAACGCTAGGCACCCGCTGGGGAAAAAAATACAATGTTGCAAAACACGACCAAAAACGCGCATGAATCCGCTTGCAAACCGCTCAGACAAAACGCTAGCGGTTGCGTTTTGCGTTTGCGGTTTTCAGTGGGTTCCAGGCCTTAGGGCTGGTTCACAGTACAAGAGCTTTTCTGAGCGCTTTGTGATTTTAAAAGTTTTGCTAATGTAACCCAAAAGCTTTTCAAATATCTAGTGCTTAGAGAGAACCTGAACTGAAAATAAAAAGTCAAAATAACCATACACAGGTCATACTTACCTCCTGTGTAGTCTACTCCTCAATCTCTTTCTCCTCTCCTGCGTCCCATTTGTCCACTGTGATGAATGCATTTCTCCGTCCTCCATTTTAAAAATGGCCGTTACCCCCTAACAGCTTCCTGGTCAGCACACTGTTAAACTGTAATATCACCCACTTGAACTATAGGGAAACATGGACATTGCCTTGCACATTCAGTTGTAACTGACAGCTGCTGATACATAACTGACAGCAACTGGTATATTTCAGTTCTGACAAAATATTGTCAGAACTGGAAGGGATCACTGTAAGAAGAAAATGGTGAGCTTCTGAGAGGAACTGACAGTGAGATTAGTATGTAATATTCATTTGTAGCTACATCTTGAGTTTATTTTAAATAATTTTACTCGCTTCAGGTTCCCTTTAAAAAGCTCTTGTAGTGTGAACCAGGTATAAGGCCCAGTGCACACCGAGCAGTTATTGATGCGATCCGCCGGACGCATCTGCCTGTCAAACCGCTCGGTTAATGTATCTCAATGGGATGGTGCACACCGGTGGTTTGAATATTGTAGCACTTCTGCAAACCGCGTGGGTTTGCGGTTTGCAGAAGTGTTTCTGCCTCAATGTAAAGTATAGGAAAAACGCGAGCCGCTCTGAAAAACGCTAGATCAGAGCGGTTTTCCAGGCGTTTTTGTTACAGAAGCTGTTCAGTAACAGCTTTTACTGTAACAATATGTGTAATCTGCTACACAAAAACGCAGCCAAAACCGCTAGGTATGTTTAGAAATCCACTCTAAACATGCCTAGAATCGCTCTGAAATCTGCTCCCAAAACCGCTATCGTTTTGCAGATCTGCTAGAGGTTTTGGTGTGCACTGGGCCTTACTGAGAGTTCAAAATATACCTGATCTCCCCAGAATGCTCTGGGTGGGGGGTGGGTCAGGGGGAGAATTCTGCATAGCTAATTAGCCTAGGCTAAGCATCACAGGGAGGGCGGGACTACATACATGTTTCTGATGCTGAAACCAAGAAAATTACCCTAAAAGTGTGTATCCTGTATAATTTACTGCATTCTGCTATATGTCACTACAGTAATGAATGAAAGACATCAAGGGAAAAAAAGGTGTTCGACAATGAATTGTAGTAACTGGAATAATCTGGGGAATACTTTTCGTGTTAATCTCCTTTCATTTGTAAAATAAAGACGATAGCAGAGTAACCTGAGGCTGCCTGAGGTTTCTGCACAGTTTTTTCTCAGCATACCTCAGGAGATGTGAGCTCAGGTCTCCAGTGCTACACCGTCACTTAAAGTATACCAGCAGTGACAGCGATGCCTGCAGGCTTTCAGGATCCCAGCACTTGTATTATGGTTGTTAGCTACAAAAATATAGAAGATCTGCTTAGACAGCACTAGCGGAATATAAAAACCAGCCGCTTCCTATGCGGATATTCCCAAGAGGCCCGGGAACAACTCTACACCTTCCGACAGAGAGGACAAGGACACAGAGGGTCACTTACTGAGCGCCTTTTTACATCAAAACCATCAACTGGCCTGTCATTCTGGTGGGCCTGTCCATGCAAAGGGTAGACAGGTCCTCTTTAAAGAATAAATGCACTTACAACTATTGAAAACCCTCTGGCTATAAGGGATATGGAGTTGAACTGGATAAGGACCGATCCACGGCAACTGGCATGGACGCGGTGGCAGCCCCAGGACTGTCTAAAGCCGATTGGCGTGCAGTCCTGGGGACATGTTTTGCAGGCAAAACCGCTGTCTAATAACAGTGTACAGCGCTGCGATCTAAGGCAGCACTGTACTGGGGACCGCAGTGTGATTCGAAAAATAAAAAATAGGTTTATTTATTTAAAAAAAAAAGAGATAAATATTTGTATAAAATAAATAAACAACCTGGGAACGATCAGACCCCACCAACAGAAAGCTCTGTTGGTGGGCAGAAAAGGGGAGGGATCACATGTGTTCTGAGTTGTGCTGCCCTGCAGCGAGGCCTTAAAGAGACACTGAAGCGAAAAAAAAATATGATATAGTGAATTGGTTGTGTACTATGAATAATTACTAGAAGATTAGCAGCAAAGAAAATATTCTCATACTTTTTTTTTCAGGTATATAGTGTTTTTTCTAACATTGCATCATTCTAGAATATGTGCAGATTACACAACACTCAGCATTCAAAATGAGTCTTTCAGAGCAGTCTGTGAAGTAATGACCTCTCCTCTGGCAGAGGAAAAGTAAATAGTCCAGGAACAGTTGAGATAATAAAAGTCAGATAACAGCCCTCTCCACGACTAACTTATGCTGGGAATACACGGTTCGTTTTTGCCTTCGTTTAAACCTTCGATTCGTTCGGTAAACGAATCGAGTGTTGAAAACGTATGTGAAAATAGTCATAATCTCATTATAGTTTCGATTAATAGACCCCAAAAACGAACGACTAGTGATCGAACATGTTTGATATTATCTCTCTTTATCCATCTAATCGAGCCATTGGTAGGCTTGATGGCTGTTCAGATCGATTATACATTCGTTTTTGCTAGTCCGTCCCTGTAAAAAGGGATTTTCGTTTCGTTTCTTTGCAGCCTTCGATCATTGGAAAAACGAAACCATCAGAATCGGAAAAAAAAACTAAACCGTGGGTGGTGATATTAACCGTATGACTGATTATTTCGGGATCGAAAAGGACAAAAGGCACAATCGAAACGAAGGTTTAAACGAAGGCAAAAACGAACCGTGTATTCCCAGCACTAGTCGGAGAGCTTAATGGCTTGTTTGCATAGAGATAACAACTGGAGTTTCTCAACTCTTCCTGTACTGGAAACAATTACACTGATGTATCTGATCTTAATGTTTTATTTCTTAGCTGTGCTACACATACAAATCATAATATCATCATTTTTTTTTTCGCTTCAGTGTCTGTTTAAAGCTGTTGTGGCCTATTTTGTAAACAATGGCCTGGTCCTTAGGGGGGTTTAAGCCTACAGTCCTCAAGTGGTTAATCACTGTAGTTACTTAGGTACAGTTTATAAAACAGCCAAAAGATGGCGTTAGATGAAGGTGACCATACACTATACAAATTTTTCTTTAGCTCATTTTATATTCAATCAGTCTTCTTGATTGAGTGTCTTCTACTCACATACAACTTTCAACGTTTCAGAGGAACAAACAAATTTGTTTTCATGTACAAAATATACAATACTGTTTTTTTTATTACATTTTTTGTTAAATGTTATAGTATTGTAACACTTTAAAAGCACATTTCCAAATCCATATGTCACGAGGTGGAGAACTGTTGACCTCACCACTGGGATAGAACCACTCCAGCACAGAGTCTAAGTGACCACGGGTCTTCACCAACACCCCCCTAATGGAGATGCTGGAACACCCCCCTAGCGGGGATGTCGGACTTCGCTGCCTAGTGCCTACCAGGTTGCGCTGGAAGTAGCCCACAGTGATTTGGAGAACAGAAGGACACTACTGGATGGATGATCAGGAGCAGCAGAGCAGGACGTAGTCAGAAACAAGCCAAAGGTCGGGGCCGGCTGAGTTCACGGATGGTCGAGGTCACAAGCCAAAGGTCGAGGCAGGCGGAGTTCGAGGATAACCGGGTACACAAGCCAAAGGGCGGGGCAGGCGGAGATCAAGGATAGTCGGGGTCACAAGCCAAGGGTCAATACAGGAGATCAGATCAGAGGTATAAATGCACTAGTAACACTAGCCAAAACTGCCAGAACAAGCAGCACTGCAGTGAAGGGCAGTGCTGCTTATATACTGTTGGTAATTGAAACTGGCGCCGGAACTAACGCAAGCGCAGTGCACAATGCTGCGCGCGCACTATCCTTTGCGCAAGCGCTGTGCGCAACTTGGTGCGTGCGCGCACACCGCACAACGCTGGGCGCCATGACAGTCTTAGAGGGACTACAAGACCCAGCGTTCTCCCGCGCGCACGTGTAGAGACACCAGCCCGAGAATGCTGCAACCCTCTGACACGGCGAGTATGACACCATAGTTGTCCCAAAGTAAATCATTTATCCACGTTTCACGTTTTAACACATGACTCAACTTACAAACAAATGGTTTTGTGGCCGCAAATCATGCATCAGGCACTACCAACAGTCGTTTACCTTAATAAGGTATGATCATGTAATGCACAGATGAAAATAGAGCAGCTATGAATGCCAGCTTGGCTGAAAAGTATCAGGACATGCCAGTGCTGTTGCCCTACACCCGCCATGGTGACAGCGAAGGGAGTGTACAGACCAGGAGGTCTGATCTGTTACCCTGAGGGTCTTTCCAATACTGGGTCTTTAAAGGATACGCGAGTGACATGTGACATGATGAGATAGACATGTGTGTGTACAGCACACAAATAACTAAGCTGTGTTCCTTTTTTTCTTTCTCTACCTGAAAGAGTTAAACATAAGGTATGTAAGCGGCAGTTCCTGTCTGAGTCAGGACTGGGTCAGACTACAGTGTGACCCTCACTGATAAGAAATTACAACTATAAAACACTTTCCTAGCAGAAAAGAGATCAGGAAAGAGATAAAAAGAGTCAATAGTTCATAGATTTTAACTCTGGCATACTTCATTGAATGTGTCATTGAGCAAAAACAATAAAACAGTAAAAACTTAAAAAGTAAATGTAAAATATACAATAAAACTGTGGAATATCTTAACCTCCCTGATTATTTCTTTATTTTAGTGTCTAAAAGCAGTACGTTTTCACACACTTTAAGACCCAAAAAATCATACCGCTAGATAGATTTGCGGCAGCCCTGTACATTACACCTCTCCAATGGATCCAGCTCGGGATAACCGCTCGTAGCTGAGGATTTCCATCCCGAGCTTGACTCGGGGTTACCGCTAAGGAGGTTAAAAAGTCATTTTTTTAGGAGAAGGAGTATAGATATAATCAGGGCCGGGCCGAGGCAGAGGCTCCAGCCTCAGGGCGCAGTGTAGGAGGGGGCGCACAATTCATTCAGCTGTCATTCCTAATTGTGTTTGAAGCAGAAAGAAATAAGAAAAGGGGATACATAGCAGTGACTGCAAGCCAGATAACTAGATATTAAGGTGTTGGGGAGGTTGTGGGCCCTGTGGCACCTCTTAGTCTAATAGCAATCAGTGTGTGACGGCTGGGGTGGCAGGGATGGAGAGGCGCACTTTGTTGTCTCAGCCTTGGGTGCTGGAGGACCTTGTCCCGGCTCTGGATATAATTGTTTATTTCATTAGTTTCCCGGCTCTGGATATAATTGTTTATTTCATTAGTTTTTCACCTTGGGTGCCCTTTAATGGGATAATGCAGCCCGTGCCATACCCCACCACACCCCTCACCTTGCATAGCGCAAAAAAATCAGCAGCAAAAGATGTTGTTTTATCATTCAAATCACACTGTCCTCTCTATCATCATTATTCTTCCTTCATATTAACATTTAAAAACAGGAATATGTCAATTTAAATGATGCAAATAAAGTTTAGAGTCCATTAAACACATTTTTTTTCTGTAGAAAAATACATATAAATAGATCTGTACATCAGTCCTGAAAGAGGGAGAAATGAGGAAGAAAAAGGGACAGGAATCCCAAAGAGGGACTGTCACTCTGAAAAAGTGACAGTTGGAAGCTATGTAAATTTAACCTCACTTCTGTTTGATTTCAAATAAGGGATTATTATTATATAAATTACATAGCACTTATGAGGGCATTTAAATATATAATGACATCCCAGAGGACACTTGAAAATGGCGGTACTATATAGCACTGTGTGTGTGTGTAAATACGGAGGCGAGCACTATTGAGGGAGAACAGTACTTGAAGACCACGCCCACATTTATTCCCTACAATCACCACCAGGAGCTGAATCTGAACAGAGCGCTAGCTGCCTCAGTCACAGCAGTCTGAGGAAACTACACTTCCCAGAATGCAGAGCGACCACCCCGGAAGTAAGGCGGGGGAAGCAGGGGAGGACACAGAGCAACAGTACAGTTCACTGAGACCTGATACAGGCAGGAGATGAGGGGTTTAGTGCTGTCCAGAAACATCTGTCAGCTGCTCATCAGCCATTCTCATCAGTGCAGCAGGAGAGGTAAGAGGACCTGTCTGTGTCACCAGGCTGGAGGTGACTGTGATATTGAGTCACTGCTGCTGAAACTTTCCAAACTTCCCCCAGACTTCTTCCCTATCACTGATGGTGACATGTGACGCCTGCAGATTATTGCTGTGCTTTTATACAGCTCTGAGGGACTGTACACTAAACAGAGTGATGCCACTGGTCACAGGAGCTCACAATCTAATACCTGCCATAGTCATTGGGCTCATACCCACCAGAAGATCTTCACTATGAATGTTTAACAATGAACGACTGCTAGCCTGAAAGTTCGTTAAATGATGGGTGCTAGTCTACTTTAGGGGACTCAGTAGTTATAGGGACTCCGAGCTCTAAAAAGAAACAAAATTGGTACTCACCAGGGTCTTTCTGCAGCCCACCGTTGGTCGGTAGGTCCCCCGGCGTGGTCCTGGCTCCTCTCCCGGTCCCTCCGCCGCATACCGCACCGCCGACACCTGGGCCGGGTGTCGGGCTCCCACTTCCTGAACGGGGAAGCTCTTCGTCATTACGCCGGCCGCTGCGCCTCATCATGGCGGCCGGCGTTACAGTACTGCGCATGCGTGGTTAAACCTGAAGAAGGCGAAGGCGATTTTGAACTGGAGCAGTTTGTAAGTGCAAATTTACTTTGCGTGTTATATTAATAAAAGGTTTAATGCACCATTGGAGTGCTCCCTCTGCCCTTGCTTTTTTTACATATACCTCTGGTACCACCCAGTACTGGGAGCTAGCACCGGGAGCAACAAAACCATTTTAAAGGGCCACAGTTGCAGCAGACTAGCGCAAGTAAAAATACACACTTTTCTCATGCAGCTAATCTTGTCAGATCTGACAATAATGTCAGAAACATCTGATCTGCTGCATGCTTGTTCAGGGTCTATGGCTAAAAGTATTAGAGGCAGAGGATCAGCAAGACTGCCAGGCCACTGGTATTAGTTAAAATGGAAATATGGCAGCCTCCATATCCCTCTCACTTTAGTTGTCCTTTAAAGTAAACCTGTGAGGAGTCAATGCAGTTACAGGGAATTTGAAACAAGAAAAAAAAACTAATTTCACTTTGAATTCACATCTTTGTAAAGTGAAGGCTCTGGGTACCATATAGACTTCCCAGTCCTCTCTCTGTACCGTTTCTGGTGCTAGTCTACTCTGGGGGACCCAGCAGCAAACCTTATAGGAAAGTTTCAGCTTACGTGGTTGGGTGGACAACACCCTCTCAAACAGTTAGGTTTTGGATAGGTTGAGGTAAGCTACGCCCACACTATTTGGCCAATCACAATGACTCGTGCCTTAAGAGGGTGCTGTGATTGGAGAAAACTGCTCCCTATGAGGTTTCCTGCTGGGTACCCTAAAGTAGACTAGCGTCCTGTTTCCTTTGCCATCCCCTGCCGAAGATTTTTTATTAGCTTGGCTGAATAACTCTTGGGCACTGCTTGTGCAGCCCTTGTAAACCTAGCCTAAAGGTAATGAATGTATGTGTACCTGTAGCATACAAAAAGTTTTGGCTTTAGTAGAATTAAATAATCGATTCGGTACAGAGATCACATTACATAACAAATTGTTTTTTTAAGATTTAACATTTACCGAATAGTCTCTAAGTGGTGTAACTATAGCAACCATGGTGCCGTCCCCCCCCCCCCACACACACACACACACTTCTGCAGAGTAGCACAGTTTACAATTAATATTATTGATTTATAAAACACCAACATATTCCGTGGCACTGAATTTTTACCTGTCCTAGTGCTGTTTCAGGTCTCTTTTGATGTTCCTGACAGCCGCACGCTCTATGCTGCATACCTCTAGCTCCTGAGGCATGTCACGTGATCAGGAGAAGGTAGTATGAACGCACAAAGCATGTAACTGACATGAAGAACAGAAGAGACATTGGCCTCAATTCACTAAGATCATGCTGGAGATAATAAGGCAAGAGATAACTTACCTCCACACAGTGAGAGAGTTATTTTATCTCTTCATTCCTTAAAGAGGAACTGTAACGACAAAACGGCCCCTGGGGGGTACTCACCTCGGGTGGGGGAAGCCTCAGGATCCTAATGAGGCTTCCCACGCCGTCCTGCGTCCCTCGGGGGTCTCGCTGTAGCCCTCCGTACAGCCGTGACGCAATATTTACCTTCCTGGCTCCTGCGCAGGCGCTCTGATGGCTGTCGGCGCCGAAGTAGGCGGAAATACCCGATCGCCGTCGGGTCTGCTCTATTGCGCAGGCGCAAGTTTCCGGCGCCTGCGCAGTAGAGCGGACCCGACGGAGATCGGGTATTTCCGTCTATTTCCGTGCTGAAAGTCGCCACAGCGCCCCCGCTGGAGCCAGCAAAGGTAAATATTGAACTGACAGTCGGCACAGTCGCCGGCTGTTCGGAGGGCTGCGGCGAGACCCCCGTGGGACAGAGGACGGCGTGGGAAGCCTCATTAGGATCCGGAGGCTTCCCCCACCCGAGGTGAGTACCCCCCAGGGGATCTTTTTGTTGTTACAGAGTCTCTTTAAAGGAAAACTTAAGTCAAATAAAAAAAATGACATTTACTCACCTGGGGCATCCCTCAGCACCCCGAAGCTGGATGGTGCCCTCGCAGCCCCGCTCCGATCGTCCTGTCCCCGCCGGCGGCTACTTCCGGTTCGGCGACAGCCGCCGACAGGCTGGGAACGCGGCTGATTTTCCGCGTTCCCAGCCGCTGCTATCACCCTCTATGCTGCTATAGCGTCTATATATACTATATATACGTTCCCAGCCTGTCGGCGGCTGTCGCCGAACCGGAAGTAGCCGCCGGCGGGGACAGGACGATCGGAGCGGGGCTGCGAGGGCACCATCCAGCTTCGGGGTGCTGAGGGATGCCCCAGGTGAGTAAATGTCATTTTTTTTATTTGACTTAAGTTTTCCTTTAAGTTACCTCTTCTGCAGTTAATTTACCTCCTCTGTAGTTAATTTCACACGCAGTTAATAAACAGCCTGTCTTTAAAGGACAACTGTAGTCAGAGGTATATGGAGGCTGCCATATTTATTTCCTTTTAAGCAATACCAGTTGCCTGGCAGCCCTGCTGGTCTGTTAAGCTGCAGTCGTGTCTGAATCACTCCAGAAACAAGTATGCAGCTAATCTGGTCAGATCTGACAAAAATGTCAAACACCTGATCTGCTGCATGCTCGGTCAGGGTCTATGGCTAAAAGCATTAAAGGCAGATGATCAGCAGGATAGCCAGGTAACTAGTATTTCTAAAAAGAAATATGGCAGCCTCCATATAATTCTCACTACAGTTGTACTTTAACTCTGGAGTTATTTTATGGCCTCAATTAACTAAGCTTATCTCCTGTCTTTAATAACGTTTCTAGTGTTATCACCATGGTGATAAGGCATGTAGTATTCAGGAAACATTTTACCTCAGGCAAACCTAAAGTTAACTCTTCTGTCTTTAAGTTAACTCTTCAATCCTTAAAATAACTCCAGAACTGCATATGAAAATAACTACAGCGGAGGTAACTTAAGGACTAAAGAGATAAGATAACTCTCACTGTGAAAACATATCTATACACCTTAATCGATGTGTGGAGGTGAGTTTTCTCTTGCCTTATTATCTCCAGCATGATCTTAGTGAATTTAGGCTAATGTATCGCTGGCGTTACACTGCTCCACTGCGCTACTCTGCTATGTGGGGAGATGGTGTCATGGGGGGGGGGGGGGGGGGGGGGGAGAAGGAGGAGGTGTGTGTATGATCCTCCCATGGGTTGTTGCTGCAACCCACTGTCACCGTTGTGCTCATTTCAACAGTGTGCTGTCTTTCTTATGCTGCTTACAATGATGCATATTTCAAGCTCTCAAGGGCCACATAAAATGACAAGAAGGGCTGCATTCGGCCTGTGGCCTTGAGTTTGACCCCTGTGCTCTAATATTAAAACTGGTCATTTTTCAGGGAGACCCACTATCCTTCTCTCAATAAACAGCACCATAGAAGCATGACTCGCACTGCACAAGAGTGCTGCAATAGTCATTGTGCGTAGTAGATCTGGCTTTTCCAGCACAACTGGTGTGCTGGGGGTTACCGCGGTGACGTTGCCAGACTTGGCTGAGCTCCACAGTCCTTACAACTGGCCTGAAGGGCATAAAGTGAACCTGTAACTTGCTTGGCCAAAATAACGTACAGCAAGAAGCGTAATAAAAAAAAAAAGGGTCCTATAGAGCCTTCCCGCTCCTCTCCTCATTTTCTCTTCCCCCCCCCCCACAGGCTTCTCTGTTTTAAATCCTCTGCTGCAGGAATATTTGGAAGTCTTCGGGAGTCCGAGTGCTCCTGAAGACTTCTGAAGCCCACCCGCAGCAGAAGAGAGCAGTCTCTGGACTCATGGGTCAGAGACTAACGGAGGAGCCTGCGGAGGAACGCACTCTTCTTAGGTGAGTATCTGTTTTTTGTTTTAAATTACGCTTCAGACTCCCTTGAATAAGGAATGCGGCTTGCCGGAGATCCTGCTCATAGGCAGATCTTATCAGGCTTATCTGAGATTTTATTGTGCTATTAGTTTGTTGTGCTATTACTGAATCCATCCTCTCATTTTCAATGCCTGTCTAGTTTGGCTCATTCACAGTATGGTAGAGATGACACTGCGGCTCATCATCTGATTCGCAGAGATAATCACTGGCTTCACCCTGCCCTCCCTGCAAGAGCTCTGTAATGTCAGGTGCAAAGAGAGAGACACCAATAATGTCACAGACTCCTCCCCCAGTCCCTCCCACCCTGCCCTCCCTGCAAGAGCTCTGTAATGTCAGGTGCAAAGAGAGGGCCACCAATAATGTCAGACTCCTCCCCCGTCCCTCCCACCCTGCCCTCCCTGCAAGAGCTCTGTAATGTCAGGTGCAAAGAGAGAGACACCAATAATGTCACAGACTCCTCCCCCAGTCCCTCCCACCCTGCCCTCCCTGCAAGAGCTCTGTAATGTCAGGTGCAAAGAGAGGGCCACCAATAATGTCACAGACTCCTCCCCCGTCCCTCCCACCCTGCCCTCCCTGCAAGAGCTCTGTAATGTCAGGTGCAAAGAGAGGGCCACCAATAATGTCACAGACTCCTCCCCCGTCCCTCCCACTCTGCCCTCTCTGCAAGAGCTCTGTAATGTCAGGTGCAAAGAGAGAGACACCAATAATGTCACAGACTCCTCCCCCTGCCCTCTCTGCAAGAGCTCTGTAATGTCAGGTGCAAAGAGAGAGACACCAATATTGTCACAGACTCCTCCTCAGTCCCTCCCACCCTGCCCTCTCTGCAAGAGCTCTGTAATATCAGGTGCAAAGAGAGAGACACCAATATTGTCACAGACTCCTCCCCCTGCCCTCTCTGCAAGAGCTCTGTAATATCAGGTGCAAAGAGAGACACCAATATTGTCACAGACTCCTCCTCCGTCCCTCCCACCCTGCCCTCTCTGCAAGAGCTCTGTAATGTCAGGTGCAAAGAGAGAGACACCAATATTGTCACAGACTCCTCCCCCCGTCCCTCCCACCCTGCCCTCTCTGCAAGAGCTCTGTAATGTCAGGTGCAAAGAGTGAGACGCCAATATTGTCACAGACTTCTCCCCCTGTCCCTCCCACCCTGCCCTCTCTGCAAGAGCTCTGTAATGTCAGGTGCAAAGAGAGAGCCACCAATAATGTCACAGACTCCTCCCCCTGCCCTACCTGCAAGAGCTCTGTAATATCAGGTGCAAAGAGAGAGCCACCAATAATGTCACAGACTCCTCCCCCAGTCCCTCCCACCCTGCCCTCTCTGCAAGAGCTCTGTAATGTCAGGTGCAAAGAGAGAGCCACCAATAATGTCACAGACTCCTCCCCCTGCCCTACCTGCAAGAGCTCTGTAATATCAGGTGCAAAGAGAGAGCCACCAATAATGTCACAGACTCCTCCCCCAGTCCCTCCCACCCTGCCCTCCCTGCAAGAGCTCTGTAATGTCAGGTGCAAAGAGAGAGCCACAGACTCCTCCCACCCTGCTTCTCACACCTTACCCTCCAACCCTGCCACTCACCGTCCCCCGAGTATGAGAGTCCTCGGAATAGAGACCACTAGATTGGCTATTGGAAAGATCACTAATGACAACAGTGCCAGTAGCCGGAAGGTTTTTATATACTCTCTGACGAAGGACCATTTCCGAAACGGCGCGCTGTCAGGGTATATATCTGACACTATGGGGGTATCACTATGATTGTTTGCATTGGCTACTATCTCATTAATCTCCTTGCTGTAACAATCTCCTTGCTGTAACAAGCATGTGTGCTTATATCTTGTGTTGATATCCCCCATGTGTATTTACTGCTAATTTCACTTGCTGTACTGTTTTTCTATGATGTAAATTGCTGTGAACTTTCTACAATTTTTGTATGGGCTGATATATTATCCATAAATTATCTTTGCATAGATCTTTGCGCTGGTATGCGAGTTATTTGTATATATAAGTAACAGTGCCAGCTGTGGACATCTGCTCCATGTCTGCCCCGGTTCTGTCCCAGCATGCCTTGCTGTGGTATTGGTACCTGTGCATTCCCCGGGGGTGCAGAATATCTACAGCAGTGTAGCAGGAAGTGTCAGAGGTAGTAAGATCAGTGGTAATACAGTGTGCTCAGTCAAGCAGCAAGATGCCACCGGAGGTTATACATACCACACACACCGAACACGCAGTGACTGGCGTGGTGCCATGACCCCTGATTTTTCATGTTTAAACTGTTAATGTACTCAGACATAAAGGACAACGGAAGCAAAAGGAATATGGAGATTGCCAAATGTATTTCCTTTTAAGCAATACCAGTTACTGAAGCCGGCAGGATCAGCAGGAGGCCAGGTACTGGTATTGTTTAAAAGGAAATAAATATGGCGGCCACCATATGTCTGTCACCTCGGGTTTTCTTCCAAATGGACAGGACACAGTGTCTTGCACAGGACAGAAGGAAAACATAGAGATGCGTCCTGTATGTATTTAGAGCGTTTATCTTGTCTATTTCCCCCTCATCTGTGACTTATCACAAGTTGTAATTTGATCTTTCAGTTGTGTCAGCTGGCTGCCTTGGCAAGCACAGGATGTTAACCTTATGTCTGCTTCCATGAAAGCAGGAAGTAGACACACTGCAGATTTATTGCAGGATTTGTATCAGCTGTAACAAAAATGTTTTTCTTTAAAAGTTATTATGCTGTCGCTTATCTTTTAGAGCAGAGAGGAAGTTCTGAGTTCAGATCCAGAGCAGCAAGAGTTCAGAACCAGAGATGAAACACCTTCTTGTATTTTACCTTATAAATCAGTGGGAACATGACAGTAAACACCTAATCTGCTCTTTGTTTCATTGTTCTCTGTTTAAACTGACTGTTATCACCTCTGATAAGAATCCCCGACTGAGCACTCAGTCTAGCTTTGCTATGGAAAGATTATAGCGGAGTCTGTCTTCTCTGGTGTCTTTTCAAGCCCAAGCCTGCCCCCTTGTGGCTCTGCTATAATGACTCAGCTATAATCATTCCCTGCAAAGCCAGACTGAGTGCTCAGTCCGGGATTCTTATCACAGCTAATAACAGACACTTTTAGCAGTGGATGAAACAGAGAGCATGGTAAGTGTTTTCTCTAATGTTCTTACTGAGATATATATGGTAAAATACACAAGGGTGCTTTGTCTCTGGTTCCCTTTAAGTGCAGTTAAAACGGGACCCTGACCAGGCATGAAGTATAGTTTTTCAAGACCCAATTCAAGGGTACTGCCATGTTACCCCCAGTATTTGCCTATATACTACCTGCAACGCATACAGATCCCTTGGTACTTATCAGTTAGCCGGGCGCATCCTCTAGGTGGCGACAAAACTCCACCAGAGTTACATCTTTCCCTACTATCCATGTCGGCCTGGAGGGGGAATAGTAATTAGCGCCACCTGCCGGATGCGCCCGGCTAACGGATAAGTACCAATCCCTTCTTGAAAAATGTACTTTTAAAATGTTCCTTCTCCCCTCCCTGCTTGTAAATTGTCCCTCTGTACTTCTCACCATGCAGATCTTTGTTAGCAAGGAGCCAGTTTTGCATTTAGGGTAGGTGCACATATAACATAACATGAAAAAGTGCAGGGGGGGTTTTGTATGCGTTTTTGGTGCGTTAGCGTTTTTTTTACCGCAGATGCGTTTTTCAAGCATTTTGCATGCGTTTTAATGCATTTGCGGTCGCATATACAAAACGCATATGCTTTTTGTATACGTTTTACAATTGCATTTTATGCAAATAACTAGGAAGACAAGAAGAAGCAGAAATGCAGCACACCATTTTTTTAGTTTTACAAAAACGCGTGGAAAACGCATACCATTGCGTTTCTATTGACTTTTATCATGTGCGTTTTTGATGCGTTTTTGCATATTATGCAACAAAAAACAGCATTCTTGAAAAAGCACGCATAGAAAACGCATATGCGGTTTTTATGTTTTTTCCTGCGGCCCATAGACTTCCATTAGCGGCAAAAACGCAGCATTTTCCTCAATGCTAGCGTTTCTGCTAAGTGTGCACTTAGCCTCAAACAAAGGGAGAGCAGTGCTTGTTGATCTGAAGAAAGCATAATCCTATCAGCTCCGATCTATAAACCAATAAGTACAAGTAAGGTGAAGATAAAAGTTTCTCGGCACTTTGGCAATTTGGATAAAGGAGGCTAGGCCAACACCAGTTATTATTACATACAGTCTGATCCCAGTCCATACACTTACATCAATGGCGCGAAACGGCTGTCGTGCCGTCCATCCATCCCCTGGTCACCCTCCCCGCACCCACTCCTGCACCGCAACTGACATGAGGTTTGTACCTCTCGGTGTTACAAGCCCTACTCCATAGAGCCAAATTAATCCATGCCATGCACTGATGAGGATCAAACAATCTGAAACAGTCTGTATGCATGTTGGATTATTATGGCTCTGTACAAATTAACAAGCTGACACATCATTGCATTCCAGCGGTTCTGGAGGTGTGTTTAGCTTCTAAGGGTAACAATGGTTAATTTGCATATATTCAGCAGTGATGCCCTGGGAGACATCTCAAGCTCACTCCAACCTGAATTATCGCAAATTCTTTCTGTTCTAAGAAAGCAAACTTCTCTTTTCCTTAGTATTTTAGTAAGGGGGCTTTTAGGACCATTGTAGCCCCTCACACACTCCAATGAGTTCTGGGTCACCATGAGCTTGCTGCTTAGTCTGTACCTCCTTTTTTGTAATAATACTGAACATGTGTTTGTACTTTCTCTGGCTAAAAACGGAATTAAAAGCAAGTTAAAGAGACAGTGCCTGGTCTACCTCCATGGTGCTTTTTCTCAGATCTATAAACCATAAGGATTTTTGCAAACCTAATTTCATCTTGCTTACCTCGGTCTCACTGCTTATCATTGCAGGTCTGTTTTCTACGGTAAAGCGACTTTCCAGCTACGATGTCCGGAGGGTGGAGATAACGCCGGCGGATCAGAGGAAGCTCACTTTTGACACCCACGCTCTGGTTCGGGATCTGGAGACTCATGGTAAATGGCCTAGCCTTGTCTAATTCCATCTGTGCTTCTTAAAGGATACATCTGGGGATTAAAAAAGAAAAGATCAGATTTACTTACCTGGGGCTTCCTCCAGCCCTTGGAAGCCTCTGTGTCCCTTACCGCCGAAGCAGGGCTTTTTGATGCCTGCTTCCCACAGCCGAAGCTTAGTCCGCGCCCTGCACACGGGTAGTTTGGGGATCCGGCGGTTGCAAGACCCCAAATTACTTTTCCCTCCGAGATGTGATGACTCGGAGGCGGAGTAAGTATTTAACATACACACCACACACACCCTGCCCCGAATTTGGGTGGCAGCAGGGTGAGAAGTCATTTGGCTCACCCTGTGCCAAAAAGGCCCCACGCCAGACAGCCATGTACGCCTCGCCACAGCTCCCCTCTCAGTGGGTCACCAGCAGGGCTGTGGAGTTGGAGTCGGGGGAAGTTTGAGCACCCGGAGTCGGAGTCGTGGTTTTGTAATCTGAGGAGTCGGATGATTGGAGTCGGAGCCATTTTGGGTACCCAGAGTCTGAGTTGGAGTCGTGGTTTCATAAACCAAGGAGTTGGAGTTGGAAGATTTTTGTACCGACTCCACAGCCCTGGTCACCAGGGGTGCTGTCGGTAGCAGCTGACAACCCAGCCAGGTTGGCAAGCCTCTGCGCATTCGTGCTTCTGCGGCCGGGTTTGTCTTGTGCAGGCGCAGTGGACCGTTGCGAAAATTGCAGCATCCCATGGCTAGTTGGCTACAACCAAATCCAGCATCATATACACTAGAAAAGCTTATGGAACAGAGGACTACCATCCCAGATGCACAGAGCAGCTCACAGGTAGCCAGCGGAGTGCCCCTTTAACAGAATTTCTGATGTTCTGTCCAGTTCCCGGTGAACGTGCTGTCATGGGATCGGGGACGGTATCGATCCGCGCACATTTTCCTGGCAGATTCGGTTGCATGTGTAGCAGGTTTATTGATTTGTTGTTGTAGCGTGCAGGTATCATTGGACAAGGATACGGCAAGGACGCGAGATTGGATTCCATTCTTCGTGACAGCGGCCCCTGCCAGCAGCTATTGTTACCGCGATGCTATTGTCTGCTGGTTACGGGATTGCAGCCAGTTATCTCGCGTGCAATTGTGAAGGCGTGTTAGAGAGCACGACATGAAAAGATGCTGAGGCGGCTCCTGGCTCCAGATTCAGCGGAAATTGAAAGACATAAAAGTTTGACGTTTTATTTGTTATCTTTTGTTCTCCGTGGAGTTTATGTGTAACCTTTCCCCTTTCTTTAGCAGAAATCTTCCATCATCTTCTCTTGCTTGACCCCTCTTCTCCTCCTCCTCCTCCACCTCCTCCTCCTCCTCCTGTTCTGCTCTTTATTTACTTCTTCTCTATCTTCCCCTTCTGCTTTCCTTACTAAACAACTCCCAAGAACTTTTGTCTTTCAACTCCCTCCATTTCCCTCTTTTGTTGTGCTTTTTTTTTTTTCTGTTACTTCTCGCCCTTACATAGTTACATAGTTACATAGTTACATAGTTATTTTGGTTGAAAAAAGACATACGTCCATCGAGTTCAACCAGTATAAAGTACAACCCCAGCCTGCTCCCTCACATATCCCTGTTGATCCAGAGGAAGGCGAAAAAACCCTTACAAGGCATGGTCCAATTAGCCCCTAAAGGGAAAAATTCCTTCCCGACTCCAGATGGCAATCAGATAAAATCCCTGGATCAACATCATTAGGCATTACCTAGTAATTGTAGCCATGGATGTCTTTCAACGCAAGGAAAGCATCTAAGCCCCCTTTAAATGCAGGTATAGAGTTTGCCATAACGACTTCCTGTGGCAATGCATTCCACATCTTAATCACTCTTACTGTAAAGAACCCTTTCCTAAATAAATAGCTAAAACATTTTTCCTCCATGCGCAGATCATGTCCTCTAGTCCTTTGAGAAGGCCTAGGGACAAAAAGCTCATCCGCCAAGGTATTATATTGCCCTCTGATGTATTTATACATGTTAATTAGATCCCCTCTAAGGCGTCTTTTCTCTAGACTAAATAAACCCAGTTTATCTAACCTTTCTCGATAAGTGAGACCTTCCATCCCACGCATCAATTTTGTTGCTCGTCTCTGCACCTGCTCTAAAACTGCAATATCTTTTTTGTAATGTGGTGCCCAGAACTGAATTCTATATTCCAGATGTGGCCTTACTAGAGAGTTAAACAGGGGCAATATTATGCTAGCATCTCGAGTTTTTATTTCCCTTTTAATGCATCCCAAAATTTTGTTAGCTTTAGCTGCAGCTGCTTGGCATTGAGTACGATTATTTAACTTGTTGTCAATGAGTACTCCTAAGTCCTTCTCCAAGTTTGATGTCCCCAACTGTATCCCATTTATTTTGTATGGTGCTAGACCATTAGTACGTCCAAAATGCATGACCTTACATTTGTCAACATTGAATTTCATCTGCCATGTATGTGCCCATATAGCCATCCTATCCAGATCCTGTTGCAATATGACACTATCTTCCTGAGAGTTAATGATTCTGCACAATTTTGTATCATCTGCAAAAATAGCAACATTGCTCACTACTGCATCTACTAGGTCATTAATAAATAAATTGAAGAGCACTGGACCCAGAACAGACCCTTGTGGGACCCCACTGCTAACAGTCTCCCATTTTGAGTATGATCCATTGACCACAACTCTTTGTTTTCTGTCCATTAGCCAGTTCCCTATCCATGAACACAGACTCTTCCCCAGTCCTTGCATCCTCAACTTTTGCACCAGACTTTTGTGGGGAACAGTGTCGAAGGCCTTTGCAAAGTCCAAGTATATCACATCTACAGCATTCCCAATATCCATATTAGCATTCACTACCTCATAAAAGCTGAGCATGTTAGTCAAACAGGACCTGTCTTTAGTAAACCCATGTTGATGCTGAGAAATAAGATTATTTTCTACTATGAAGTCATGTATAGTATCTCTTAGTAACCCCTCAAATAGTTTGCATACAACTGATGTTAAACTTACAGGTCTATAATTTCCTGGATCAGATTTTTTGCCCTTCTTAAATAATGGGAAAACGTGGGCTGTACGCCAATCCACTGGGACTCTGCCAGTTGCAAGAGAGTCACAAAAGATAAGATAAAGGGGTTTATCTATAACTGAACTTAATTCCCTTAGGACCTGAGGATGCATGCCATCCGGGCCAGGTGCCTTGTCTATTTTTAATTTATTTAGTCTTGCCTTCACTTCTTCCTGCGTTAAGTATTTAATATTACAGTTAGAAGATTGAGACTCTTCCGCCTCTGTAGTTTGCAACAGTGCTGTTTCTTTTGTGAAGACAGAAGCAAAGAAAGCATTTAATAACTCTGCCTTACCTTGGTCATCCACCATTGAGTTCCCATCCTCATCCTTTAGGAGTCCTATACAGTCAACCTTTCTTTTTTTAGAGTTAATGTACTTGTAAAACTTTTTTGGGTTAGATTTGATATCCTTAGCGATTTGTTTTTCAGCTTCAATCTTTGCCTGCCTAATTTCTTTTTTACAATTTTTATTGCACTCCTTATAATTGCTTAGTGCAGCCTCTGTCCCCTCCTGTTTTAAGACCTTATAGGCATTCTTTTTCCTCTTCATTTTATCTTTAACCTTTCTATTCATCCATAGAGGCCTTTTTTTATTCCTAGACATTCCTTCTTCTCCTTTTTGTTTTTTACACTTATTTTTAGCTCCCTTTAGCTCCCTTTTTTCTTCCCCTGTTTCCACTTCTCGTTCCCAACCCTTCCCAATTCTTTCTCTGACTCCTTCCTACTTTTTCTTTCCTTCTTTGCTCCCTTTACACTTATCTTGCTAACTCCTTTCTTGTTTCTATTTCTCCTTTCCCTCTTTTCTTTCTTTCCTCCACTTTGTAGTTCTTTCTGTTCCACCTTCCCCATCACTTCTCCTTCTCCCTCTTTACTCTTTCCTTTTTTCCCTTTCCCTTCCTGCTACTTGTGCTTTCCCCCTTCCCGCTCCTTGCGCTCTCTTCTTTCCCACATCTCGTGCTCTCCCACTTCCCGCTCCTCGGGCTCTCCCACTTCCCGCTCCTCGCGGTTTCCCTTCCTGCTTCTTGTTCTCTCCCCTGTCCCTCTTCTCATGCTCCCCCTACCTGTTTCTCGTGCTCTCCCACTTCACGTTACGTGTTTTTTACCACAATTTGGCAAAGTGGGCAATCACAAACTCGCTGCCTGCAGCATTTTGGGGGCAATTGCGTTGTGATTCTCGTTCTATCGAATTGGAATCACAAATCGTTAAAAAAAAAAGCTAAATTTTTGTGCCACAAGATGACAATTTGCGCTCCCAGTGTGAACTAGCCCTGAGTCATCAGGAAGAACACATGTTTGTTCAACCAAAGCACGAGAACATCACTGACTGCTTTTCTGATGTTTTCTGCCGGTGCCGTATCCAGGCATTAACCAGGGCTGTCGAGTCGGTACAAAAAATCATTGACTCCTCAGTTTATGAAACCACCGACTTTAGGTACCCAAAATTGCTCCGAGTCCACATCCCTGGCGTTTACTCAGTGCTTTCTCCCCCGCTCCAACCTTAGACAACCGAGGGGGACATGTGACATAATGAGATAGACATGTGTATGTACAGTGCCAAATAACTGTGCTGTGTTCCTTTTTTTTGTTTCTGTGCCTGAAAGAGTTATGCTGGGTCTACATGTGCCGATGTATCTTATCAATCGAGCTGCTGATGCGGCTCGATTGATAAGATCCAACAGGTCCGATCTCGCTGCGGCCGATTCCCCGCGAGCGGGGAATCGAGCGGAAGATAAGCGGCGCTGGCGGGGACAAGCGGGTGTCGAATCCGACGCACGAGCGGGGACGCGGCGGGTACGCGGAAGAGTCGATCCTGCGGCTAATCGAGCCGCCGGATCGCTCCGTGTAGATTAGGCTTTAACATTAGGTATGAAAGTGACAGTTTCTATGCGGGTCGGGACTGGGTCGGACTATAGCGTAACCCTCACTGATAAAGAATTACAGCCATAAAACATATTCTTGTAAATGGCTTTTGAGAGCAGGAAAGAGATAAAAAGGGTCAATAGTTCATAGATTTAAGCTTAGGCATACTTCAATGGCTGTGTCATTGAGCAGAGACAATGAAACAGTAAAAACGTAAAATCTAGATTTAAATATAAAATAAAACTGCTGGGTATCTAAAAAAAAAAAAAAAAAAGTCATAATTTTAGGAGGAGGATAGATACAATTGTTTATCGCATCAGTTAATTTTCACCTTGGATGTAATACGATTCCGCACCCGCAGTTATAACTGAGGTATCACAGTATGAAGAATTCAGTCCTAAAACCTGCATTTACTTCCTTCATTCACAGTAATGGATGCCATCGACCTTTATTTGTGTATTTTCAGGGTTTGATAAAGAGCAGGCAGAAACGATTGTGTCTGCGCTGGCCTCGCTGACTAACAGCTGCCTGGACACGGTGTACAGGGACATGGTGACTCGCGCTCAGCAGGTAAGACTTCCCTGGTGTGTTATGTAAGTAATGGCCAGTGCAGCTCTCAGCCTGCTGGAAGCAGGGGCAGCTTATCCGGCTGATAGACTTGTTTATAGCTCCCTCTGCTGGTCACTGGCTTGTTACAAAGGACAAGAGATAAGAACTGGTGATATCCGATTTATGAAACTGCGCTCCAGGCAAACTGTTATTTCGAAGTGTTAAAATGGCCATACACTAAAGGTAACCAAACATCTACCGAATGGCAGCTGATCAACCATCCGATTTGATAATTATTGAATTGGATGAAAATCTGTGCTGCCAAAAGCATGCCCAATCAACGATTCTACCAATTTGCACCGAAATTGGTTGAATGTATAATTCGGATGTGATGCAAGATGTCAGGCCAACATGCTTGAATTGGTGCGCAGCAGTAATGGCAAATGCAATGTAAACCCCCGGCTACTGCCAACCCCCTTCAGGCCTTTCCCCCCCTCCCCCGGGTGCCCCTGCATTTATACATTACCTCTCTGTTGCCAGCCGGACTCCTCTTCTGGTTCTTCTGAGTTCTTGCCGGCGCATTGCCAAAGGGGGGAGGGGAAACCCGGAAGAGGGTGTATTAATGCAGGGGTATGGGGGGGGGGTTACATTTACACTAGGGGGGAGAGCAGTGCCAGTGAAGCAATGAGGCGGCGTCACAATGGTGATTGTCGGAAAGCGGCCTGGGAATTGGCCTGTGGTTTTTAGCTGCCACCAGATCTCCGATCAGATTTGATCAGAGAAAGATCTGTCTATTGGTCGGTTGGTCACCAGAATCGCTATATGTACAGCCTCCTTAATAGACTCAAATGACTACTGCACCTGCGCAGTATGCTGCGGACAAAGTGGACTTGATTGACAGCGGCGCAGTAGAGGAGGTCGGCCTCTGCACCAGCGGGGGGACCCCGAGCCGGCGGCTGCGATCGGAGATGCGGCGTGGGACATGTCAGCTTCAAGGGGCTGGAGGAAGCCTCTGGTAAGTATATCAGGAGGCAGGAAAATTTGATGCTTCCTTTAACCACTTCAGTACCAGCACCCTCTGCCCCCTTAAGGACCAGAGGGTGCTGGTACAGTAAATCGCCGCTTACCGACGAATCGCCACTAAAATCCGCCGGTCACGCCGCTCTGTCGACGCCGCAGGCTGCTCTCTCTGCCGTCGCTATGACGGCAGAGCGCTGTGCGCCGGTCAGGAACCGCTTTCACTGGCTCCTGACCCTGTCACTCCATGTAAGCCAATGGGAACGGCTTACAGGAATGACAGGGCCAGAAGCCAATGAAAACTGCTCCTGCCCGGCTCACAGTGCTCTGCCGTCATAGAGGCTGCTGGGCACCACATTGCGGCGGGGGCGCGCGGTGAATGGGACGTAGAGTTTACGTCCAGTCAGAACTGCAGACGCCACCTGCCCGTCGTAGATTTAAACTGCGTCGGTCCGCAGGTAGTTAAGAAAGTCCTATTTAGGATAAGGGCTATAGATACAATTGTTTATCTAATCAGTTTAATTTCACTTCATTTTTGCTTTAACATCTTGCTGGCGGGCTCTCCTTTATCTGTCCTTGCCGAGGAATATTGATACCAGGCAGCCCACACATTGCAATGTGGGAAGTCTCTGATTCCCATGCATATTTGATGACCCTCTTCAGAGTACGGCTATATCAGATGATTGTATGTGATGACTGACCACACGTCTCCCGCATCAGATTTATGGCAGCAGACCCTTTCTTAGCGTTTGGCGGCAGAATCGCTGCGTGTCGTCATTAATCCTCCCGTACCGAGATATTTATTTCCAGGAAGTAATAGGATCTGTCATTCTCCCTGTCTGCCTGTCACACATCCGTCATCCTGGCAAGAAATTACTGCTTCATGCAAGAAAAGGAAACTCAACACCCAGGAGGAAATATAAAGTCACCCAACAAAGATCACGTCCAAAGTTCTGTCACTTACACACAGAGAGACTGGCTTTGTGGTGTATGTGCTGTATGGCTTCATTAGAATCCTAGTGACATGCGTGAGAATGCAGCCCATCCAATCACTAGAGACCAGTGACATCACTGAGGATGCAGCCTATCCATTCACTAGAGGCCAGTGACATCACTGAGAATGCAGCCTATCCATTCACTAAAGACCAGTGACATCACTGAGAGTGCAGCCTATCCATTCACTAGAGGCCAGTGACATCACTGAGAATGCACCCTATCCAATCACTAGAGACCAGTGACACCACTGAGAATGCAGCCTATCCATTCACTAGAGACCAGTGACATCACTGAGAATGCAGCCTATCCAATCACTAGAGGCCTGTGACATCACTGAGAATTCAGCCTATCCATTCACTAGAGACCAGTGACACCACTAAGAATGCAGCCTATCCATTCCCTACAGACCAGTGACATCACTGAGAATGCAGCCTATCCATTCACTGGAGACTAGTGACATCACTGAGAATGCAGCCTATCCATTCACTAGAGACCAGTGACATCACTGAGAATGCAGCCTGTCCATTCACTAGAGACCAGTGACATCACTGAGAGTGCAGCCTATCCATTCACTAGAGGCCAGTGACATCACTGAGAATGCAGCCTATCCATTCACTAAAGACCAGTGACATCACTGAGAGTGCAGCCTATCCATTCACTAGAGGCCAGTGACATCACTGAGAATGCAGCCTATCCATTCACTAGAGACCAGTGACATCACTGAGAATGCAGCCTATCCATTCACTAAAGACCAGTGACATCACTGAGAATGCAGCCTATCCATTCACTAGAGACCAGTGACATCACTGAGAATGCAGCCTATCCATTCACTAGAGACCAGTGACATCACTGAGAATGCAGCCTATCCATTCACGAGAGACCAGTGACATCACTGAGAATACAGCCTATCCATTCACTAGAGACCAGTGACATCACTGAGAATGCAGCCTATCCATTCACGAGAGACCAGTGACATCACTGAGAATACAGCCTATCCATTCACTAGAGACCAGTGACATCACTGAGAATGCAGCCTATCCATTCACTAAAGACCAGTGACATCACTGAGAGTGCAGCCTATCCATTCACTAGAGGCCAGTGACATCACTGAGAATGCAGCCTATCCATTCACTAGAGACCAGTGACATCACTGAGAATGCAGCCTATCCATTCACTAAAGACCAGTGACACCACTGAGAATGCAGCCTATCCATTCACTAGAGACCAGTGACATCACTGAGAATGCAGCCTATCCATTCACTAGAGACCAGTGACATCACTGAGAATGCAGCCTATCCATTCACTAGAGACCAGTGACATCACTGAGAATGCAGCCTATCCAATCACTAGAGGCCTGTGACATCACTGAGAATTCAGCCTATCCATTCACTAGAGACCAGTGACACCACTAAGAATGCAGCCTATCCATTCCCTACAGACCAGTGACATCACTGAGAATGCAGCCTATCCATTCACTGGAGACTAGTGACATCACTGAGAATGCAGCCTATCCATTCACTAGAGACCAGTGACATCACTGAGAATGCAGCCTGTCCATTCACTAGAGACCAGTGACATCACTGAGAATGCAGCCTATCCATTCACTAGAGACCAGTGACATCACTAAGAATGCAGCCTATCCATTCACTAGAGACCAGTGACATCACTGAGAATGCAGCCTATCCATTCACGAGAGACCAGTGACATCACTGAGAATACAGCCTATCCATTCACTAGAGACCAGTGACATCACTGAGAATGCAGCCTATCCATTCACGAGAGACCAGTGACATCACTGAGAATACAGCCTATCCATTCACTAGAGACCAGTGACATCACTGAGAATGCAGCCTATCCATTCACTAAAGACCAGTGACATCACTGAGAGTGCAGCCTATCCATTCACTAGAGGCCAGTGACATCACTGAGAATGCAGCCTATCCATTCACTAAAGACCAGTGACATCACTGAGAGTGCCGCCTATCCATTCACTAGAGGCCAGTGACATCACTGAGAATGCAGCCTATCCATTCACTAAAGACCAGTGACATCACTGAGAGTGCAGCCTATCCATTCACTAGAGGCCAGTGACATCACTGAGAATGCAGCCTATCCATTCACTAGAGACCAGTGACATCACTGAGAATGCAGCCTATCCATTCACTAGAGACCAGTGACATCACTGAGAATGCAGCCTATCCATTCACTAGAGACCAGTGACATCACTGAGAATGCAGCCTATCCATTCACTAGAGACCAGTGACATCACTGAGAATGCAGCCTATCCAATCACTAGAGGCCTGTGACATCACTGAGAATTCAGCCTATCCATTCACTAGAGACCAGTGACACCACTAAGAATGCAGCCTATCCATTCCCTACAGACCAGTGACATCACTGAGAATGCAGCCTATCCATTCACTGGAGACTAGTGACATCACTGAGAATGCAGCCTATCCATTCACTAGAGACCAGTGACATCACTGAGAATGCAGCCTGTCCATTCACTAGAGACCAGTGACATCACTGAGAATGCAGCCTATCCATTCACTAGAGACCAGTGACATCACTAAGAATGCAGCCTATCCATTCACTAGAGACCAGTGACATCACTGAGAATGCAGCCTATCCATTCACGAGAGACCAGTGACATCACTGAGAATACAGCCTATCCATTCACTAGAGACCAGTGACATCACTGAGAATGCAGCCTATCCATTCACGAGAGACCAGTGACATCACTGAGAATACAGCCTATCCATTCACTAGAGACCAGTGACATCACTGAGAATGCAGCCTATCCATTCACTAAAGACCAGGGACATCACTGAGAGTGCAGCCTATCCATTCACTAGAGGCCAGTGACATCACTGAGAATGCAGCCTATCCATTCACTAAAGACCAGTGACATCACTGAGAGTGCAGCCTATCCATTCACTAGAGGCCAGTGACATCACTGAGAATGCAGCCTATCCATTCACTAGAGACCAGTGACATCACTGAGAATGCAGCCTATCCATTCACTAGAGACCAGTGACATCACTGAGAATGCAGCCTATCCATTCACTAGAGACCAGTGACATCACTGAGAATGCAGCCTATCCATTCACTAGAGACCAGTGACATCACTGAGAATGCAGCCTATCCATTCACGAGAGACCAGTGACATCACTGAGAATACAGCCTATCCATTCACTAGAGACCAGTGACATCACTGAGAATGCAGCCTATCCATTCACGAGAGACCAGTGACATCACTGAGAATACAGCCTATCCATTCACGAGAGACCAGTGACATCACTGAGAATGCAGCCTATCCATTCACTAAAGACCAGTGACATCACTGAGAGTGCAGCCTATCCATTCACTAGAGGCCAGTGACATCACTGAGAATGCAGCCTATCCATTCACTAAAGACCAGTGACATCACTGAGAGTGCAGCCTATCCATTCACTAGAGGCCAGTGACATCACTGAGAATGCAGCCTATCCATTCACTAGAGACCAGTGACATCACTGAGAATGCAGCCTATCCATTCACTAGAGACCAGTGACATCACTGAGAATGCAGCCTGTCCATTCACTAGAGACCAGTGACATCACTGAGAATGCAGCCTATCCATTCACTAGAGACCAGTTACATCACTAAGAATGCAGCCTATCCATTCACTAGAGACCAGTGACATCACTGAGAATGCAGCCTATCCATTCACGAGAGACCAGTGACATCACTGAGAATACAGCCTATCCATTCACTAGAGACCAGTGACATCACTGAGAATGCAGCCTATCCAAGATTAACATTGGACACTACTGTATACTGCATGGCCTGCCCTCTGCTGGAGAGTCAGGAATTGTCACCTCACTTGGCTTTTGGCAGTGACAAGCTGTGTTACTCCAGACTACAGGTGGTTCATGTAGATGTAAGGAAATGATTGTGGCTGTAATGTTGGGGAATGTGATTGAACTTCCATGCCTCCCTGGAGCCTCATAAGCAGAGCTGGTCGGTTGGGCAGATATGTGACCCAGGCTGCATCCGTTTACTGCTGAACTCACAATTAAGAGTCCTCCCCATCCCCTCATGCAGAGAGTCACTGATACTGCTCTCCTCGGCTTCAGCTGCATGCCAGTCATTGATCTGCACCATCAGCACATAGTGAGAGCTCAATTAGCAAAACCCTCCTTCATGGCTTATATATGACTCTAAAGAGGGAGCCGAGAATAGCGGAGACCTGTGATAACAACGCCTCTGTGATTAGCTGGAAATTGTGGCGGGTTAAGCGATCGAACCTTGTAAAGACAAGGATGAAGCATGTCGTGCTTAATAGAGGCCCGTTTCCCAGAACCCTCCTCTTCTCCCGCCCCTGTGTATAGTAAAAGGAGCACATCTGTGATAAAATTGTCTCTAGGCTCCATTTACAGATTAAAACTATTAGTCACCTCTGTTCCTTAATGCATATGCTTGAGCTGCTCCGTGTAACTGCGCAGGCGGGGCCACGCTCATGCCAGAAGAGGGGCGGGGCCCTGATGTTAACGGCGGGTCCCGGGCAGCGATGGAGGACAGTGTGGGAAGCCTTTGGAGGATCTCACGGGGGTTTGCATGGGGCCTATCGGTGGGCCGGGTCGGTGCATGGTCGCGTCATGGCAACGTGCAGCCATGACAACGGGATGCCGATCCTGCAGGAATAATGATAATTAAGTCCTCACAAACAGCGATGTAAATAAAAACACTGGGGCTCACAAATCAAGGAATGAATCCCATTTTGGCAATTTAGTCTTGACACGTATAGTAAATTAACTAACGGTACAATTACACAGCCAATTAGATCATTAACCGCTGAAACGATCGGTCGTGCCTATTAACCCCTGAATTCGCGGTAACCAATTTGATCAAATTAATGGAATCGATCCAAAAAAGGGATCGATTCCATTAATCTAATTGAATCGGTTAGCGTGAATTCAGCCGTTAATAGGCATGACTGATTGGTTCCAATCGATTACTGCTACGTTGAAAAATGATCCATTGGCCGCGGGACCATTAATAGCCACCATAGGGATTTACCAGCCAATGTTCTAATGTGTGTTCTCCTTCTACAGGAAATCACCGTCCAGCAGATCATGGCACACCTGGACTCCATACGGAAGGACATGGTGATTCTGGAGAAAAGTGAATTTGCCACTCTGCGGGCAGAAAACGAGGTAACTACAACATACACACTCATCAGCTACCTACCGTAATATTGTGCAGGCTCGCCTTAGGCCATAGAGACAGGTGTGACCCATGGAGGCATGGACTCCACAAGACTTCTAAAACTATCCTATGACATCTGGCAACAAGATGTCCTGTACAGATATTTAAAGGAACACTATCGATTAACGTGTTTTTTTTTTTTAACCTGAGTTTGAGAGAATTCCTGAAGTGCTGGTAAATACTGATGTATCTCTTTTGTTTACTGTAACAAATTCCTTTCACTCTGAACTATTGGCAGTTTGCTCAAATTCTGAAAGGGAGTGAACAATGAAGGGAGGGGGAATTCCCTCACACTACATCTGTTAACCCTGTGTGCAACTCTGTGTGTGAGAGAAAGCTCTCAGAAGTTGCCTGTTTCTGAGCTGCAGAGAGCACAGGAAATGTAACTTAATTTCAACATTTGTAATTGTCTGTGACTCCACAGCTTTCATACCTTTTTTATTTTTGCTTTCAGGGAAATATACTCTGTAGTCTGATATGCAAAAAAACAACACTGGCTGTGCATTGAAGCAGACACCTCTTTGCGAATTATTTGTCACAATAGAGCTAAATACTACACACAAAGAATTAAAGCTTTTGCCTCTAAACATTTCCTACTTTTAATATTAAATATCACACAGCTACTTAGACATTATTTGTACATCGTAATTTTAGAACACTTGATTTGATAGTCTTCCTTTAACTCCTGTAAGTCGTGAGGTGAGGTCTCCATGGGTTGGACTTCTTCTTCTGTACATCTCACAGATGATAAATTGTATTGAGATCTGGGCAATTTGGAGGCTGCAGAAAATAGGATTCAGCAGACCAGACCACCTTTTTTCCATTGCTTTTGAGCAGCACGGTGGCGTAGTGGTTAGCGCTCTCACCTTGCTGCACTGGGTCCCCGGTTCCTATCCCAGCCAGGGCACTATCTCCATGGCGTTTGTATGATCTCCCTTTGTCTGCATGAGTTTCCTCCAGGTACTCCTGATTTCCTCCCACATCCCAAAAACAAACAGCCCTCCTTGCAGCGATCAGACTTTAATGTCAAAGTAGCCACAAGTCCGCCTGCTTAAAGCTCTCGCAGGATTGTTATCATCCTGGAGTCCACATTGCCAACAAGTTTGTTGGCAGATTTTTGGGGGATGCAGGAGAGGGCGGAGGAAGCCTCCATTAGGATCCAGAAGCTTCCCCCTCCTGAAGTAAGTATCCTCCTGGGGCTCTTAGTTTTTTGTTGCAGGCTTACTTTAATCTATTGACGTGTTTTCTTGAAAACAGTACTTATCATTACAAGCCCTCCATAAGGTTACATCTCAGGAGATGGGTGGTTGAAGGGTGATCCTGAGATCAGGGCTTCATATTTAATTGCTTAAAGAGAATCTGTACTGTGAAAATCTTACATAAATTAACGTACCATCCTGTTTGTTGTTTTCTCTTAGCCCCCTCTCTGACATTTTCGCCGCTCCTCGCTGCTTTCCTGGTTATAAAATCACAGTTTTATTCATTGTTTTTGTAAACCATGAAGATGGCCGCCAAACAGGAAATACATCATTAGAGCAGGTGCCCGTTTGCAGAGGCTCCTCTCAAATGTGACTTGATTGCTGGAATGTTACTCCCATGTGTTGCCTGAGTTGCTTGTCTGAGCTCTGCACTGATCTCTCTGCACTCACAGCTGTTTGAAATGTCTCAGCTCCACAAGCCTTGCAGAGACACTGGATGTGAGCAGAGACATTGCCTGTGACTCATACACACAGGAGAGCCTGCAGGGGGTGTGCATAACTTCTCCCTATCACAGCCAAGCAGTGCATTCCTCTTTGGCTCGACAAATAAAAGATTAGATATATTACAGAGACAGTGCAACTAGAAAAGGCTGCAGTAATCCAGAGCACAATAGAACAGGTATAGGAACTTATAGGATAGAAAAAATAAGGCTGAAAATGTTGTTACAGACTCTCTTTAAAGCGATTTGTTTTCCTATGTGCTATAGAATACTGTCGCTGTTGCCCCCCCTCCTCCATCCCTCCCCGAGCAGGGTGTCTGTACAATGGACACTCATGAAACTGTCACCTAAAACAATCATTTACTCATAGTTTCAGGCAGCAGTGACAGAGTGTACCGTCAGACATAACCTCTGATTTGTAGCACAGCGGCACGCCTAATGAGCTCAGGTACAATGTTTTGCATAAGGACATATCTTGACGTCGAAATGCCAGTTTTTAATTAAACATGCGGAATGTTCGGAATAATAAACTTGACGGCTAAACTGCACTTAAAGGCTACGGAAATGTCAGGCAGATGCTCTAGGACTTTGTGAGCTTTTGACATATACCCACATGTAATACCGTTACAATGACAGTAGCCCGCAAATGACATTTCTGCAGATATCCGGGATTATACGGAGCCTCCCAGAGCTGACTGTCACCATCTGATGCGCTTCTCTCTCTACATAATGTATGTCAACCTGCATATTGTGATGTCACCCTCCTGACTATCCCAGGCATCACACACTCAAACGTGACTGATCTGAGCTATACATGAGCTGATAGCATCTCGATCCGGCAATCGATTGATCATGCCTTGATCAGGAATCCTGACAGACGTATAAAACTTCCCCCGTCTTCAGCAGGCTTTGGTTGCAATCCAACATAAGATATCACAGCGAGTAGAAACTGAAATTGTAGGGACACCTAAAAAAAAAAATAACAATTGGGTAGATTACAATTACATTTTTAGAGTGTTAATTGTTGCCATTTTGGCCTGTTAACCCTTTAGCAGCCCTGCATGCATTAACTCGATGCCAGGGCATCTTCTCCCGGCATATGCCATTTAGCTGCCTAATGCAGCTATGTAGAGTGGCGCAGGAAGCTTCTTTATATTAAAGTGAACCTCCAGACTAAAAATCTACTCAGCAGCACTGAAAACGCTTGGAGTTTCTTTAACAGTTTCACAGCATCAGAACTTTGTTTTTCTTACCCAAGCCTCATTTTTAGCTGCACAGAAGAAATCTGCCCGGGTATTTTTCCCCTGATGCTGTGCAAAGCATGATGGGATTTCTGATGTTGTTCTGCTGTTTTGGTGCAATTATTTTTATTTTGAATTTGAGATTTGAAGCCTAGCGTACGCAGCTGGGAGGGGTAATCAGGACACAGGACAGTTGGAACTGTGTCTCGTGTTTCCTGTCACCTCCTTTCAACCAGAATGATGGCTGCCCCCATGATATCACAAACATTTGCCTGTTCTTTTAAAACAGGGGGTGGGTAAGAGATTAGTTTACCTATCTATTTTAATTAACATAACTAATGTAACTTAATGACAGTGTGTTAGTTTAGGCTGAAGTTCCCCTTTAATCTTTTAGCAGCCCTGCACACATTATCTTGAGATAGATTTTGCGTGCCAGGGCATCTCACGCCGTTTAGCTGCCTTATGCAGCTACCGGTATGTAGAGTGGCGCAGGGAGCTTCTTTATATTAACCTGCTCTGGGTGGCATCTCCTCCCCTCCCTCGGTGGCGCTGCAATCTCTGCATCCTCCTCCAAGTTCCAATAACCTGGTATGACGCGATCGGAATGCAGGGGATGGTGTCGGTGGTGCAGCGTTACACGGTGGTGGAAGTATGGATGATGCCAATGGTGGAAGAGGGGTGGTGGAAGTCTCTTGCATCAACCCTCTTCCACCACCGGGTGGCGCTGCACGGCTGACACCATCCATTGAGTTACAATCACCAAGCCAAAAGGATTGGTTAGCACACCAGCTTCTCAAAGAGCAATGCATGACTTTATTCTTCCATAAGTTAAGTTGACAAATATTTTGGGGCCACACAGGTTCCCTTTCTTCAGAACAGTGTGTTTTTGTCTGCACTGTTCTGAAGAAGGGGACCCTGCGTGGCCAGGAAACAATTGTCAACTTATGGTGTTTGACATGGTGAAAGAATAAACTCACGCATCGCTCTTTGAGAAGCTGGTGTGCTATCCAATCCTTTTGACTACTTGATTGACACACGGGCCCATATGCAATTCACGTTTTCTCCCAGGTGATATTTTCACAACTTGTAAATAAAATGCTTTTTAAACCACCAGCAAGCAAACAAATACTCAAAATAACGTTTGATAGTTTTTTCACCTACATTTTGGTACTTTTTTCCTTTTTCAAAGTCCTAAAAAATATTTTAAATCGAAGATGAAAAATTATCTCCTAAGAGAAAACTCAGGAGAAAAAAATAATTGCATATGGCCCAGGGTGTTGCTTTGCATCCCTGGTTATGCACCCAAACCGATACGGCAAGGTGTGCCGCCCCTCAGTTTTTTACTTTTCTGGGTTACGATCACGCATACCATGTTATCGTAACTCCCAGGAGGATACAGAGATTGCAGCACCCCCAGGGGAGGAGAGGAGATGCCGCCCAGAGCAGGTAAATAGGAAGCTCCCCACACCGCTCTGCACACCCTGCCAGGCTGGAGAAGGCACCCTTCCCCGGCAGCAAAAACGGCGCTGCAGCCACATATAGCTTATATGTGGCTACCGATGGGTTAAAGAAAAACGTTAGTGTGGGGAAAAAAAAAACAAGGCTGTGAAGTTGGAGTCGGAGTCGGGGCAATTTTGGGGAGTCGGAGTTGGAGTCGTGGGTTCAGAAACAGAGGAGTCGGAGTCGGATGATTTTTGTACAAAATCCACAGCCCTGTTAAGTATTAGACTAAGGAGTCGGAGTTGAGGCGCCGGAGTCTGAGCAATTTTGGGTACCCGGAGTCTGAGTTTGAGTCGGAGTCGAGGTTTCAGAAACTGAGGAGTCGGAGTCGGGAGTTTTTGTACCGACTCCACAGCCCTGAAAAAAACTCAGTTTCTCACCAATGGACAGGGAAGACTCTAGATCCTATAGAGTCTAGCCTATCCCCTCTCGGCCCCCTAGTTTCTGTGCTTTCACCCCCATTGCTCGCACGTGCCCAGTACAGATCTGCCCATCTATGGAAGCACTTGAACACGAGTGTTGCCAAAGCATTCTGAGGGTACCCAGAGGCAGCAAATTTAAACAAGGGACATCGCTGGAACAAACATTTTGAATCACAATGAAGTGAGTGCAGACAACTTTGCTTCAGAAGGACTGAAAGGGGGAACACAGACTTTTATAAACTCTCTTGAAGCACACCTGAACGGAGAGGGATATGGAGGATGCTATATTTATTTCCTTTCAACCAGTTCACCCCCAAGGGTTTTTACCTAATGGACCAGAGCAATTTTCACCTGTCTGTGCTCCTCCCTTTTATTCCCTAATAACTTTATTACTATTTATCACAACAAAATGATCTATACCTCGTTTTTTTTCCACCAGTTAGGCTTTCTGTGGGTAGTACATTTTGCAGAGTTTTTTTTTTTATTCTAAATGTGTTTTAACTATAAAAATAAGAAAATAATGGAAAAAAATAATTATTTCTCAGTTTTCGGCCATTATAGTTTTAAAATTAAGCATTCTCCTGTGGATAAAACCGACCCATTTTATTTTCCCAGTTGTCCAAATTATTAAACTGTTTAAGCACCTTGGCGATAATGACGCGCTCAGCTCGTACATTACCGCCGCGGTGGATTTCTCAGGGACCGATTTTCACCGTTTTTTTTTTAACACACAGCTAGCACTTTGCTAGCTGCGTGTTGGACGCGATCGCCGCGGGGGGGGGGGGGGGGGAGGAGGCTTTGGAAGTGTAAGTTATTAATTTTATTAATCTTGTGTATATATGTATGTGTAATTATACTTTTTGGCCACAAGATGGCGTTAGTGAACACTTTCCGTTTGATCCTTTTCCCCAATCACTGAACATGGAATCCTGACGGAAATGGCGGTGGGAGCAGCACGCACTTAATAAGTCAGGATGCCATTAACTGGTTAAAGAGTTAAAGAGAGCCTACAAAATTACTTTTTTTTTTTTTTAGGTAGTCCTCTTCAGCATTAATGCCATAGCTGAAACGCTGCTATCCCGCAGCAAAACGAGGCCTTAATCACCCCGAAATCCACGGGGCAAATTGTTGGGCTCCTTCCTGTTAGAGGCAGAGATTTGTGCTGTAGCTCTGCCTCTCCTCTCATCAATCCCCACTGATCGCCGCCTCATTCCACATTGGCTATCATTCATAAAGCATTCCCGCATGCGGAAATGCTTAATACCGCTGACTTTACCGACCACATTGCAAAATGGCCATTCATAAAGGCTCTTTCCGCATGCGGAGCCGACATTCCCGTGCAGAGTGACAACTTACTGCCTTGTGCGGTGTTGTCCAGAAAAAGTAGCAAAATGCCCATTCATAAACATTTCCGCATAGCGGTATGCGGGAGGGGATTACCGATCCCCTGGATGTAGCGGGAAGCTTGCGGAGTACTTGTAAGTGAATGGGACGGACCTCCCAAGCAGCAGAAGAGAGAGCAGCGCACGGAGGGAATCGGGCAGCTTTTCTGTTTCCGCATGTCTACCGCCCGCCTACCGACACCATTCTCCAGAAAACCTCCGCACTGCTATCGCACCAGGCACAATGTTTATGAATGACCACCCAGAAGGCTAAACTACCGACGGCGGTATTCTCCCGCACGGGTTCTCCTTACTGCCAGCAAGTTTATGAATGATAGCCAATGTAAGTTTGTAAGGAGCTGGAAATACAAGGTGTAGGTAGCAAGCCTCTTTCAGGGCTGCCTGGTCATACATTGTATCTGTTGCTTTGCAGAAAATGAAGATCGAGTTGGAACACGTGAAGCAACATCTCTCGGTAAGTGGAGTCTCATCTCACGTTTGCTGTAGGGGCCTTTTCAGGCTGTTGTTATGACACGTTGGAGGATTTTACATTTTTGCTAATAAATAACAAAAAGGATTCCATCATTCCAGACTAGTGCTTCAGCTGCAATACGGACATGCCTCTGTGGATGTCGGGATTCCTGTCCTGCTGGAGAGGAAATCCCTGCCCTGCCGCACCTCACCTCCTCTCCATTCCACTTCCCACTGGTTAGGTTAGTTTCAGGGTTGAAATAGCCCCTGCTCAGAGCCCGATCATCCACAAGCAGGGCTGGATTTGTACGCTTTACCGCCCAAGGCCGCTTTCACCAGCCACCCCCCTTCAGTATAGGTAGCGAGATGACCCCTCCCCTTTCCCTTCAGTATAGGTAGCCATATGACCCCTTTACCTTCAGTATAGGTAGCCAGATGACCCCTCCCCCTTTCCCTCCAGTATAGGTAGCCAGATGACCCCTCCCCCTTTCCCTCCAGTATAGGTAGCCAGATGACCCCTCCCCCTTTTCTTTCCAATATAGGTAGCCAGATGACCCCTTTCCCTTCAGTATAGGTAGCCAGATAACCCCTCCCCCTTGCCCTCCAGTATAGGTAGCCAGATGACCCCTCCCCCTTTCCCTTCAGTATAGGTAGCCAGATGACCCCTTCCCCTTTCCCATCAGTATAGGTAGCCAGATAACCCCTCCCCCTTTCCCTCCAGTATAGGTAGCCAGATGACCCCTCCCCCTTTCCCTCCAGTATAGGTAGCCAGATGACCCCTCCCCCTTTTCTTTCCAATATAGGTAGCCAGATGACTCCCTTAATCCCACCCCCCTTTCAGTATAGATAGCTAGCTCACCTTCACACCACAGCAGCCATCAGTGTCACTCATTTCTCCACTCATCTCCAGTGTAGAAGCTTCCTCTTCCCCCTCCGTCTCCAATGCTGCCTAAGTCCGTAGCCGCCCGCCACAACGCCAGCGTGCACAGAGAGCAAGGTGGCTGCTGCACAGGCGGCTAGCAGCGCTAGCCTAATCTCCCTGCATTGCAGCATTTGCAAGCTTGCAAATGCTGCTACAGTTTAGCCTGTTGCTTTGGTGCCCTTGCTCCTGTGGTGCCCTAGGCCATGGCCTAAATCCGGCCCTGTCCACAAGGCAAACCTAGGCAGTTGCCTAGGGCCTGGAGACAGTCCAGGGGTCTAGTGGACGATACCCCCACCAAATCTTACTGAAAAGCCAGGTGACCATCAGCAGTGGGCAAAAACTGCTCTCTTGCCTAGGGCCCCCTTTCATCTTAATCCTTTTCAGCCCCTGCTGCCCCCATTGTCACGAGGGGGGAAGCGGTCCTGGGGTGCAGAGCAGTGGCAGCTGAGGTTCCTTGTGTGCGCCTTCAAACTTTTGGAGTTGCAGAGCTTAATACCTAACCCCAGTCTAGTGGCGGGACAGGTCCTCTTCACTCCTCTGTGTAGCCACCTCGTGCAGCCTATGCAGCTTCCTGTCACATGACATGCTGTGTCGGGACCTGCATCGAGCAGCGGTGACCCCTCTAAGCTGGCCAGTCGGAGGCTACTGCGCATGCATGGCCCCAAGCCGCTCGCACCCTGATCACGCACCCGCTGCCCGGAGATCTTGGGCATGCACAGTAGGATGGGGAGGCTCGTGACCGGCCAGCTTTGCGGGGCTCACGGCTGCTGACTGGAGGGTCTCTGAAGGATGGCACAGGCACAGAGTGACTGCAGGGGGCTGCTAGAGACAAAGCACTCTCATGTATTTACCATATATATCAGTGGGAACATTAGAGAAAACACCTACCCTGCTCTCTGTTTCATTATTTACTGTTCAGCTTGCTTCTTATCAGTCCTGATAAAATCCCTGACTGAGCATTCAGTCTGGCTTTGCTCAGGAATCATTATAGTGGAGTCTGTCTTCTCTGATGTCTTTTCAAGCCCAAGCCTGCCCCCTTCTGGTTCAGCTATAATGACTCAGCTATAATGATTCCTGTATAGGGGAGGAAGGGCCACTAGACCCCAGGGAACTGTATAGGGGTTGGAGGGGGGCCACTAGACACCAGGGAACTGTATAGGGGTTGGAGGGGGCCATTAGACACCTGGGAACTTTAGAAGGGAGAGAAGTGGTCACTAGACATTGAGGTTGGCCCGAGACAACCGAGCATCCCATATTATAAGACCTACCCCTAAATAAGACCTAGCTGTGGGATGCTTTGTGTATGGGTAGGTGTGTGGTCTCTTACCGCACCTCCCTTGTGGCTGCGTCCCCCTATGTTCTAAGTAACTTCTCCGGTGGTGGTAGCGGCAGCATATTATTCAAGCTATGAGGGCACCCTTTGACCCTCATGCTGAAGCTGCACACAGTACACTAGGCCAGCTCTGCGCTGGCGCTCCCCTCTTCTAATAATCGTGCACCTGGGACGCATCAGCCGGGCGCACATGATTGTGATAGGAAGGGAGCGCCAGCGCAGAGCCGGCAAAGCGTACTGCGTGCAGCGTGCGGGTCAAAGAGCTGAATACTATGCCGCCACCACCGGAGAAATTACTTGGAACGGAGGGGGACGCAGCCACAAGGGAGTAGCGGTAAAAGCCTCCGCATATACATCGCGTCTAGCCCCCCCTCACCCCCCTGAAAATAAGCCCTAGCACGTATTTCCCCCCATATAAGAATATGTGTCTTCTATTCGGGGAAAGACAGTAGGTCACAGCATTCAATTTCGGCCCACTTCTTTGTATTTAAGTTTGACACTCCTGTTGTAGATGAAGAAATCAGTGGTAACAAAGGTCTGCGTTCTTCCCTTACAGAATGAAACCAATCAGATCCGAGCCGACACCAAACTGGATATCAACCTGGAGCGGAGCCGCCTCACTGACCTGGTAATAATCTCTCCACCACACACTGACATAGAGAGACACATTTATGCTAAGCAGCTGCTGCCATCTGGTGGCTGAAGGTGGGAAGGACAGCACAAGAAATCTTATCGCCTCTGTTTTATTATTAGGGCCCTTTTCCACTGCCTGCGTTTTACGATCTGACCCCGATTGCTACCGGATCACAAAACACCGGAAAAGAGAAATCCAACAGTTTTCATTAGTTCGATTAGTTTGCGGGGTGATTCTCTCTTTGTTATTGTTTTTATTTGAAGCGGTCCTGAAGATACCTTAAAGTGGAAGTGTCACCATAGAAATCAAATTTCAACAGCAACTGGTCTGAGTGTATTAAGTGATAAAGATGCTAATCCTGCATGTAAAACTTTCAAAACCTCTGCTGTTATGATTTGGAGTTATCACATACTTTAGGAGCACTGGCCCTTTAGTAGTCAGTGCCAACCAGTTGCATGCGGGGTTTTTTTTTTATCTATAATATATTCCTCTTCTTCCCTTTATTTCCCTGCCTAGCTGAAACATGGCAAAGAAATGAACAGCGCTACTTAAAAACAGATGAGTGCTTACCTGCAAAAAAGTGCACACCCCACTCATGGGATTCAAATACACAATGAGCATACACATGACCTGTCTACCACTTGGAGGATGTTAGTTTCACTAACAATTTGCAATTTGTTAGGTACTTGTCCCTCCCACTGTCGAAGAAGTCTTTCCTCCATGGGAGGGGACCTAACACTAACTAAATTCTACCTATGCATATGCATAGCCTGGGCGCGCTACCAGTAAAATTGACAATTGCGCAAAAAAAGTGGGATCAGCGCATCACCAGGCCGCCTCTGAATGGCCTCAGCTCAGAGATGCGCCGAGCCCCCCCAGAAACTGCAAACGCACCTTGAACCCAAACAGAGGCTCTGCATATACACCAAAGGAAAACTATTAAGTGGGAGCAGCTGACCAGAAATAAATCAATCAAACATAGCAAAGAAATGAACAGCGCTACTTAAAAACAGATGAGTGCTTACCTGCAAAAAAGTGCACACCCCACTCATGGGATTCAAATACACAATGAGCATACACATGACCTGTCTACCACTTGGAGGATGTTAGTTTCACTAACAATTTGCAATTTGTTAGGTACTTGTCCCTCCCACTGTCGAAGAAGTCTTTCCTCCATGGGAGGGGACCTAACACTAACTAAATTCTACCTATGCATATGCATAGCCTGGGCGCGCTACCAGTAAAATTGAGAATTGCGCAAAAAAAGTGGGATCAGCGCATCACCAGGCCGCCTCTGAATGGCCTCAGCTCAGAGATGCGCCGAGCCCCCCCAGAAACTGCAAACGCACCTTGAACCCAAACAGAGGCTCTGCATATACACCAAAGGAAAACTATTAAGTGGGAGCAGCTGACCAGAAATAAATCAATCAAACATAGCAAAGAAATGAACAGCGCTACTTAAAAACAGATGAGTGCTTACCTGCAAAAAAGTGCACACCCCACTCATGGGATTCAAATACAGCTGAAACATGATCCTCTGCTCTCTTGTGTTTACAAGCACGGCTGAGGTGACTCAGCAATTGGAGGAGAAAAGAAAAAAAAAGTAAAGGGCAGAAATGACATCAGGATTTAGCCTCAGCTGTGGGCAAAAGACATGGTTCCCACCAGGAACTGTTGCTGGGAGCGTCTTGCACAGGCACAGTAGAGCTTTTCATTTACTTCCCCTGCGCAGAACGATCCCGGCTGCGGGAGCATGAATGAGGACACGTGCGGCCAGGGCCATACAGTCGCAGTGGATGTCAACTTCTAAGTTGGCGAAAGAGAAAGTGAGCCGGGGTAGGGGACCGGAGGATCGTTCTAGGGCACAGGACGGCTGCAGGGGGCTGGCAGAACCCCAAGTTAGTGAAACTTTTTTTTTTTTTCACGTATCTTCACGTCCGCTTTAAGTATCTAGTTGACTCGTCCTACAACACAACAGATAGCAGGTGATCTATCAGCTATGAGCAGGCCCAATGCAGATGGGCATTGAATGTTTTTGTGGTTAGTGTTGGGGGTGTTTAGGGCGACGGTGTCTTGGTCCTGTTACAAGTTCGGTTAGAATTAGACAAGGCTTATCAGCCAGGGTTAGGGAAGGGTGTTGCGGCCATATAGGTTTATTGAAAGATGAAACAATGGGTTGGGCATCATTTATAGCAGTGAACCATTGCTCACATTGCGTTCGACTCACGTGTCCGTCCGCAATGGGTTTTTTTTTTTTTTTTTTTTGTGTTTTCCAGTGATTTTGCCAAAGCGATTTTGTGAGCGTTTTGCGTTCTTTCTATACCTTCCATTAAGGAAAATGGCCCAAGCACCGCTTTTCAAAGCGGATCGCAAACGAACTGCTCAGATATGAACTCTCTCATAGAGAATTATTGCACAAGCGCTTTCAGAGCGATTTTGAAAATCGCCTGTGCTTAAAAATTGGCCTGACTGAATATTTCTGAGAAGATTGTATACAATCTGTGGTGCAGGAATTGGCCAGCACCTGGGCTACTGATTAGGTCATTAAAAGTTAGTTGATTGAGATGTGCAAATCAAAGAACCTCTAGACAGACCAAAACAAGCTCTACGACCTAAAGCCTGGTACACATCCAATTTTGATTGGCCAATGACTGGCCAATTTCACCACTGCCATGTAGGGGGAGGGCCAACAGATTTGAATGCTATAACCACATTGGCCTCAATTCACTAAGCTTTATCGAACACTTTATCGAACGTTTGATAATTTACCTCATGAGTAAAATCCAGTTTACAATTCAATAAGGTGTTATAGATTTATCGGATGTTTTGTCGATAAAATGTTTAATAAATCTAAAAACACTTTAGTGAATTCAAAATTAGATTTTACCCATAAGGTAAATTATCAAACATTCGATAAAGTGTTCGATAAAGCTTAGTGAATTGAGGCCAATGTGTATATAAGTTCTCGTACCACATGGTGGTGGTAAAAATAGCCAGTGACTGACCAATCAAAAGTAGATGTGTTTACCAGGCTTAAGACCTACAAAGGTAAAGTGGGGCTTTAAAGGGGAACTGAAGAGAGAGCTATATGGAGGCTGTTATGTTTATTTCCTTTTAATCAATACCAGTTGCCTGGCAGCCCTGCTGGTCTATTTCTCTGCAGTAGTATCTGAATAAAACCAGAAACAAGCATGCAGCTAGTCTTGTCAGATCAGACTTTAAAGTCTGAACCACTGAAACACCTGATCTGCTGAATGCTTGTTCAGGGGCTATGGTTAATAGTATTAGAGGCAGAGGATCAGCAGGGCTGCCAGGTAACTGGTATTGCTTAAAAGGAAATAAACAGGACAGCCTCCATATACCTCTCTCTTCAGTTTCCCTTTAAAGAGGAACTCCAGTGAAAATAATGTAATAAAAAAAAAGTGCTTCATATTTACAATAATTATGTATAAATGATTTAGTCAGTGTTTGCCCATTGTAAAATCTTTGCTCTCCCTGATTTTACATTCTGACGTTATCACGTGGTGGCATTTTTACTGCTGGCAGGTGATGTCAGTGGAAGGAGATGCTGCTTGCTTTTTTGGCAGTTGGAAACACCTGTAAACGGCTATTTCCCACAATGCAACGTGGTTCACAGACAGGAAACTACCAGGACCATGGTCCTCACAGTTTCCTGTGGGAGGGGTTTCACCACAATATCAGCCATACAGCGCCCCCAGATGATCCGTTTGTAAAAAGGAATAGATTTCTCATGTAAAAGGGGGTATCAGCTACTGATTGGGATGAAGTTCAATTTTTGGTCACGGTTTCTCTTTAAATGTTGCATGGTGCCCCTTTTTTGCCCTCGTAAGGTAGCAAGTAGAATTACATGGGGAAGGGAGGGCCCATCTGCACCCTGATCTGCTGTGGTTGCAGCTACATCCGTGATGCATTAGAATGTCATCTACCAAAAAATTGTCTAATTTTTTTTGTTTGTTTTTAGTTTACAGAACAAGAGAAGAAGCTGATGGAGGCCAGCACAGAGTTTCATAAAAAGGTGACATCTGATAAGTAATGATGTGAAGGCGAGCCATGACCTTAAAGTAAAACTGAAGGGACCCAAAAAAAATAGATACTCACCTGTGGACAGGGAAGGCTCTGTATCCCATAGAGTCTTCCTGATTCTCTCTTCCTCCTCTCAGTCCATCACTGTCCCCACCTGCGGAAGTTTGTCGAATATATCTTCAGACCTACCTCCATAAGTGGATTAGATGAGTTTTAGGCACTGGGTGGTGGTAGGTTAGTGTTGGGCACTGGGTTGGACTTGGGGTTATGGACTGGATTAACTGGATAACTGGATATGTAAGGGTGCAGGCTAGTGTTGTACCATCTCCTCCCTGCTGGCCCGCAGCATCAGACCCCCAAGATGCCGGGTATGTGCTGCACCGGCGCCGCATCATTCACCTGCTCTCAGCAGATTAGTGATGGGATCACCAGCCACATGTTAAAGGGGGGGTCGGGGGAAAATGAGTTGAAGTTACCCGGGGCTTCTAATGGTCCCCCGCAGACATCCTGTGTTGGGGCAGCCACTCACCGATGCTCCGGCCCCGCCTCCACTTCACTTCTGGAATTTCAGACTTTAAAGTCTGAAAACCACTGCGCCAGTGTTGTCGTGTCCTCACTCCCGCTGATGTCACCAGTAGCGCACTGCGCAGGCACAGACCATAATGGGCGTGTGCTATACACTCCTGGTGACATCAGCGGGAGTGAGGACACGGCAATGTTGGAGCAGTGATTTTCAGACTTTAAAGTATGAAATTCCATAAGTCAACCGGAGGGGGGGCCGGAGCATCAGTGAGTGGCTGCGTGGGCACAGAATGTCTGCGGGGGACCATTACAAGCCCCGGGTAAGTTCAACTCATTTTCCTCCGACCCCCCCTACAGTGTCCCTTTAAGTTGTGCTTCCTCTCTGACGACAGTGGACCTCATGTGACCCAGCAGCATGTAACAGGTCACACCGCTGTAGCCATGAATACAGGACGGGTGGATGGAGATACTATCGCTGGAACGCTGAGAGCAGATGAGTGAAGCAGCCCTGCGCATTTAGGGAGGGGGAGACGGGAGTGCGACATTTGGGGAGGGGAGCTGCCTCTTGCCGCCCTCTAATTGTTGCTGCCCTGAAGCACATGTTGTTTCATGGAAGAACCTCCCCCTGCTGCCAGGAAGGAGGTGAGGTAACTATAAGGCCTCTTGCACACTGCAAGTGATTCAGATTCCGCTTTTTAATCAGTTTTTACATCCGATTCAGATTCCGATTTGCAGTGTGCAGGGAGCAAACTGCAAATCGGAATCTGAATCGGATGTAAAAACTGATTAAAAAGCGGAATCTGAATCGGAATCACTTGCAGTGTGCAAGAGGCCTAAAGCACGGCACGCTTCCAATGTGCACTCTGCATCACTCAAGGAGGCTAGGGGGAGACATTGGCAGGTTCTAACGGGGTCCACATTATAGTTTTTTGAGCATGTGAAAGTAGTGGGGTGGGGCTATACTCTGGTGACTTCTACGCCAGTATACATACCGTGTATCAGACTGAACCGTTGCGATTTGATAAATGACAAATGAATATAGTAGATATAAGAACTGCTGATAAGAGATATTGCAGATGTACCTGGAAGAAGGGATGCGAGCGTTTGTGCTTCATGAATAAAGCAGCAGCAGTTCCACGCAGCCTCGTATAATTCATACCCTCTCAGTGTTCCGCCAGTGCTTGAACTCTGCAGATGATCTGTACTCATTCCCTCCCAGAATCCTCTGCAGTCAGCAGTACAGCCAGAGCAGGCGGAGGTGAGAGCCGCTTACCGATGGCCACACTGACTTCACTTTCATATCGGGCTCCGCTTGTATTCCGCTTTCATCTTGTGTTAAAGTTTCTGGAATGTCAGGACTGGTGCGTTCAGTGAAATCATGAATAAAAGCTGGATCTGGCAGGATAACTAAAAGATTAACCTTTAAACGACCTCCTCACGCAAATCGTGTGAGCGGCGGCGGCAGCCCCAGGACCGCCTAAGTCCTGGGGGCGGGGATTTGCAGGAGATCGCATCTCCGCTTGAATGACGGAGCTCTGCTCTGTCAGCAGTCTCCCAGCAACGATCACTGCTAGGAGACTGTTAGAAGGTGAAAACGCAGTCTATTTTCACTGTAAATGTGCTGCGATCTACGGCAGCGCTGTACTGGGGACAGGCTGTCCCCTCTGGAGACAGGGAAGCGATCCCCTGAAGCCTATGACAGCCAATCGCGCTGATTGACTGGCGGGGGGAGGGCGGGGCTTTAGATAGTAACATTTATTAATTTAAAAAAAAAAAGGAAATAAATATTTATAAAAAAACAAACATCCTTGGAGCGATCAAAGACCACCAACAGAAAGCTCTGTTGGTGGGCAGCAAAAGAGGGGGTGGGGTGCGGGGGGGTTGAATCGCATGTGTGCTGAGTTGTACGGCCCTGCAGCGAGGCCTTGAAGCTGCAGTGGCCTAAATAGCAAAAAATAGCCAGGTCACTAGGGGGGGGGTGCAAGCCTACGGTCCTCAAGTGGTTAAAGGACCACAGCACAAAAACAAAAAGTACATTTAAATGTGCTATATTCTGACAGAACTGACAGGTTTTGGACTAGCCCAAATCCTCATGGGGGATTCTCAGGATTTTCTTTACTTTCAAAAGCACTTAATTAAGGGGGGGGTGGGGTATGGAGGCTGCCATATTTATTTCCTTTTAAGCAATACCTGGCAGTCCTGCCGATCCTTTCTCTACTACTCTACTTTTAGCTATAGACCCTGAACAGGATTGGCTGCATGCTTGTATTTGGTGTGATTCAGACACTACTGCGGCCAAATAGACCTGCAGGGCTGCCAGGCAACTGGTATTGTTTAAAAGAAAATCAATATGGCAGCCGCTATGTCCCTCTCACTTCAGTTGTCCTTTAAATACCGAGAATCTCCCATGAATAGATAGATTAGTCAAAACCCGGTCAGTTCCGTCAGATTTCTACTAACTACTGTAAGTAACCGCTACAAAGGAGAAAAGATATATATAAATTTGACATTTTACTGGTTTTCAGCAATAGTGCTTCTTTAATGTTATATTTGATTTATACAGGGAGTCCCTGCCTTACAAACGCCCGAGATACGAAACAGCCCACCGAACCCGTTGTGTCATTTTGTGAGAGGAGAGAGAAGTAGATGCAAACCCACGTGTGTTTTCTTAGCGCACGCCCCCCCCCCCCCCCCCCTCCTGCACTCTCCCAGCTCAGTGTGTATTGCAGAGTATAGTGCAGCGGCAGCGCTATCCAATACGTGGACTGTCAGTCTGCCACAGCTCCCCCGCCACAGAAATTAACCATGCGATCGTAATTTTGATATATATTTTTGCTGCAAATTAAAGAGACTCTGAAGCGGGAATAAATCTCGCTTCAGAGCTCATAGTTAGCAGGGACAACGTGTGCCCCTGCTAAACCGCCGCTATCGCGCCACTAAACGGGGATCCCTCACCTCACAAATCCCCTCCGAGCAGCCGGGGATCTCTTCCTGGTTGAGGCAGGGCTAACCGCCGCAGCCCTGCCCCACGCGTGTCTGTCAGCGCGTATCTCTGCCTCTCCCCCGCCCCTCTCAGTCTTCCTTCACTGAGAGGGGCGGGGGAGAGGCGGCGATGCGCGTCTGATAGACGAGCTGAGAGGCAGGGCTGCAGCCGTTAGCCCTGCCTCTAGGAGCAGCAAAGTATACAACCAATTTGGTCATTGATTTTTGCCGGGGGGGGTGAAGGGACCCCCGTTTAGCCGCGGGATAGCGGTGTTTTAGCAGGAGCACACGTGCCCCTGCTAACTATGAGCTCTAAAGCGAGATTTATTCCAGCTTCAGTGTCTCTTTAATTTGAATTAAGATTGATGTGTGATCAAATCTGCTTGTAAAAATAAGTGCATGTATGGCCAGCTCAAGTTTGTAAGCTTTGCTTTGCTTGTACAAACTTATCTGAAAGTCCTTTCCATCTTATTGTAAACATGAAGTGATCATAAAACGGACTATTCCTTCAGATGCAATGACATAATGGTAATACTTATTGAGTGCATAGTGTTTCATGAATGCTTTGTTTTGCTGTGCAAGCGGTACTTTTAAAGGACAACTGAAGTGAGAGGGATATGGAGGCTGCCATTTTTATTTCCTTTTAAGCAATACCAGTTGCCCGGCTATCCTGATGATCCTCTGCCTTTAATACTTTAAACCATAGCCCCTGAACAAGCATGCAGCAGATCAGATGTTTCTGACGCTATTGTCAGATCTGACGAGATTAGTTGCATGCTTGTTTCTGATGTTATTCAGACACTACTGCAGCCAAATAGATCAGTAGGGCTTCCAGGCAACTGGTATTATTTAACAGGAGATAAATATGGCAGCCTCCATACTTTTCTCACTTCAGTTGTCCTTTAACAACTTTTTTCCATTAACCCTCCAGGACAGGTATACATCGAGATTTGGCCCCTCCCAGGAAACAGGAAACATCCACAAGCCTCTCTATAAATAAAAAACTTTGTCAGGTATCCGGCAGTATGGATGTTTCCTGTTCCAGGGACAGGTCTCTCTATACTTGCGCTGCATGTCCTGGAGAGCCTGGGGGGCTAGGGACTGTTGGTGCTGCGGGGGCAGGTGAGGATCATTAGGCAATGTTATCTGCTGCCAGCCGCTTACCTCTCTCTATAAGCCGCTGTGGAGGGTCTGGGGAGAGAGATGGCTGTGGTAGCTTCTGGTTTGGCAGGCGCCGCCGGCTGGAATGATGAGAGCACGCTGCGGGGAAGGCGGAGGCCGAGTGGGCGCAGCGTGCCAGTATCCAAGATGGCGGATGGGTTACTTCCGCTTCCGCCTGTGTCGTCATTTCCGCCCGCCGGAGTGAAGAATGCACAGCGTTCCCCGCGTCTGGGCACTCGTACAGACGCAGCATGGAGGCACAGCCAGCATCTGGGACGAGCGGAGGCCAGCAGGCTGCTCAGGAGGATCCCAGGGCACATGAGCCTAAGCCGGATACTAAGGTATCTTATGGTATCACATGGAAAACTGTTGTTTGTGTGAAGGCTTCTTTTCTAAGGCTCACTGTACTGGCTGTGTTATGGGGAATTGTTTGGTGAATAGCTTCTTGTGGGAAGTTGCCTCACACTGTGGTGAATTATGATTACTTTGGCTGCAGGGCAGTTAAAACAATATCTGTATTGTGTTATTGTATTACAGAGCACTGCAGCTTCATCCTCGGCTCCATCTGCTACTGCTACTGAAGCATCAGATACTGCCAGGCCTAAAAAACGCTGTCCCTCTTGTAATGTGAAGCTGCCAGTGCCGTGGAATAAGTTATTATGTCAGCAGTGTGCAACTCGTGTTTTAAATGAAGAGTCGGCTGTGGCTTATAAAGATTTCCTTAGAATGGTTCGCAAAGAGATGGCAGAGTCAATGAAAGTATTTAGAGAATCCATGTCGGCTCAATCTTCTGTTAACCCTCCACCTATTGTTATTGCACAAGTACCGTCTGCTTCTGGGACCATATCGTCAGCTGCTACGGTGCCACAGCCAATTGTACAGCAACCAGTAGTCATTACTCAGTCACCTACTGCTTTGCCTAACTATCCCATAGATCAAACAGCAGTGCCTGCTGACGGAGCTGCTGATAGACCTATGGAAGAATCTACACCACCTGTAACAGGACATAGGAAAGCATCCGCTAAAACAAATCGTCCTGTTTTGTCAGACTCTGAACCAGAGGAATATTCTGATGATATCTCTGAGTGTGACTCTGATGAGGACTTGTCTGGAAAAGATCAGATTAAAATGTCTAAATTTAGATTTTCTGCTAATGAGACAGACGAATTATTAAAAGCAATTTACGATTCTTTAGGTTTGAAGGATGACGCTCCTTCTTCAGTGTCCACGCATGATGCATTATATGCGGGCATGGAAGGGGAGAAACCGATGGTTTTTCCAGTACATTCATCTACTAAACAATTGATTAATAGTCAGTGGAAGAACCCCGATAGGAAGGTCTTTTTGTCAAGAGGCTTTAAAAGAAGGTTCCCTTTTGCAGAAGAGGACTGTAAACAGTGGGATAAATGCCCTAAGTTGGATGCAGCCTTTTCGCAGGTCCACAAGGAGAATGAGTTGTCCTTTGAGGATCTAGGTTTTCTAAAAGAGCAATCAGATAAAAAAGCTGAGTTTGCTTTAAAGAAGACCTGGTCAGCTATCTGCGCAAATTTCCGTCCTGCTGCTGCTACTACATGTGTAGGCCGTACACTAGATTTATGGATGCATCAAGTAATGCATCATATTAAAATGGGGTCAAGTAAAGAAATTATTTTAAATTCATTTACCGTAATGTTTAAAGCTATAAACTTCATTATAGATGCGGCAACGGAGTCTATCCGTTTGACCGCAAGAGCGGCAGCATTGTCTAACGTGGCTAGAAGAAACATCTGGGTCAAAACCTGGGAGGGGAGTAATGTTTCTAAAAACAAGTTATGTACCATTCCATTCTCAGGTGACCTGTTGTTTGGTCCCCAGTTGGATGAAATCCTTGAAAGGACATCAGATAAAAAGAAGGGATTCCCTAAGAAAAGGCAATTTAGACAGGGGAAACAGTTTTTTCGAAAGAACCGACAAGAGAATAAAACTAGACCCCAAAACAGACGTAAACCCTGGTCCTTCTCGCGCGAGCAGAACAAGCCAAATGCATTGTTTGGCGGTTCAGACTCCACTACAAGAAAGCAGCAGTGACAGCGAAGAAGCTGTGGGAGGAAGGTTGGGCTCCTTCCTTCCGCAGTGGCAGAAATTTGCGACCAGTCCATTCATTCTCAATCTGATCGAGTTGGGATACCATATTGTATTCCAACAAAGACCTCCATCAAAGTTCATAGTGACAAAACAGTTAAGGTCAAACGAAGAACAGAGAGCCATATCTTGCATTCTACAAGATATGTTAGCAAGAGAGGTGGTCACTCTGGTGCCAGTTCTGGAGCAGGGAAAGGGGTTTTATTCAAAAATCTTCCTAGTGAAAAAACCGTCGGGCAAGTATCGTCTTATTCTGAATCTCAAGCCACTCAATCCTTTTATAAAGCATCAGACATTCAGAATGGAATCAATTTATTCACTGAGAAATCTGCTGACAGCCAATTGCTTCATGCTCAGTATCGATCTCAAGGACGCCTATTGGCATGTCCCAATCGAACTGAAATCCCAAAGATTTCTAAGGTTCGCAGTGAAAGAAAACTCCATGGTGACTCATTACCAATTCCGTTGCCTCCCCTTTGGCATAAAGTCCGCTCCGAGAATTTTCACCAAGGTGATTGCCGAGCTGATCTCACATCTGCACAAAAGGGGTATTATGATTGTTCCCTATTTGGACGATCTTCTGGTGATGGCAGAATCAAAGCAAACATTATTGCTCCACAGAGAAATAGTGGTGAGGGAACTCCAGCAAGCAGGATGGATTGTAAGCTTGGAAAAATCACAGTTAGAGCCCACTCAGAATATTCTTTTTCTGGGATTTATGATAAACTCAATAGAACAGAAGATGTTCTTACCAGAGCAAAAGCTTGCGAAGGTAATACAGCAGGTGGAAAATTTCAAAAAATTGGATGTCATCTCGATAAGGGATGCAATGAGACTCCTGGGACTGTTAAACTCAGTGGCACCAGCAGTACAATGGGCAATGAAGCATTCACGAATCCTACAAAGTTGGGTCTTGAAAAATTGGAGCAAGACAGTCGAGACTTTGGATCAGTTGGTACAGATTCCAGTGCCAGTAAAGGAAAGTCTAGATTGGTGGACTGTTCCCCACTCGCTATCACAGGGCAGACCTTGGCAGTTTCCAACACAGGTAGTTTTGACCACAGATGCAAGCCTATTAGGTTGGGGGGCCCATGTTCAGAATTTCAAAACACAGGGTCTTTGGCAACATCATATGAAAAATCAGTCTTCAAACTACAGGGAATTGATGGCAGTGAAGTTGGCTCTGATAGCATCTCAACACTTAATAGCATTCAAGCATGTTCAGATAAGGACGGACAATTCCACAGTTGTGGCGTATATAAATCGCCAGGGGGGAACGAGGTCACACAAGCTATTGACCCTGGCATTAGAAATACTGGACATAGCGGAACAGACGCTGTTGTCAATTACAGCAATTCACTTGAAGGGGTCCATGAATATACTAGCAGATCTACTAAGTCGAAAACAGCTGTCGAATGCAGAATGGCAATTGAACCCCGAAGTATATCAGTGGATAACATCTGTGTGGGGGACGCCTGTCATAGATCTGTTTGCCAACAGGGAAAATACAAAGTGTCGTCAGTTTTTTTCCCTGAACGCCAAAGACAATCCAACGGCAGTGGATGCTTTGTCACAGACGTGGGATTTCAATCTAGCATTTGCATTCCCTCCTCTGAATCTGTTACCGTTGGTATTGAGAAAGATTGCAATATCCAGAACAAAGGTGATTCTTATTGCTCCAAACTGGCCACGAAGGTCGTGGTATCCTCTGCTTCTGAAATTAAAAGTAGCGGAGCCGATACTACTTCCTTTTCTAGACAATTTAATTCTGATTCAGAAACAGGTTGTTCCAGACATCAACAAATGGAAGTTAACAGCCTGGTTACTGAAGAGCGTATTCTAAAAACCTACGGACTTTCAGATAAGGTAGTAGATACTCTGATCAAGAGTCGTAAAAAGAACACTAGAGCAATATACTTGAAATATTGGAAAACTTATAATTTATGGAAGGAACAGTCAGGATTTAGGTCTAATGAAGTTGCTACTGTTTTAGAATTTCTCCAGAATGGAGTTGATAAGAAATTGGCCTTAAGTACGATTAAGGTACAAATTTCAGCACTTTCTGTTTTTTTGGACAGACAATTGGCTGGCCATCCTTTGATTGCTCGTTTTGTCAAATCAATAGAGAGGAATAGACCAATTGCTGTTAAACCATTCCCGAAGTGGGATCTATCTTTGGTTTTGAAGGCTTTAACGAAGCCTCCTTTTGACTGTGCCAGTAACATGAATTTACGTTTGTTAACTTTCAAAACTATTTTTTTAGTAGCGATCACCTCAGCAAGGAGGGTGAGTGAACTTGAGGCCTTATCCTGTAGGGAGCCCTATTGTATTTTTTATAACGATAGGGTAGTCCTTAGAACCAGTTCAGAATTTATTCCGAAAGTGGGTGATATTTTCTACCGGTCACAGGAAATTATACTACCATCTTTTTATCCGAATCCAACAAATGATAATGAGAAACAACGACACTTATTGGATGTAAGACAAATACTTAAAGATTATCTGCAGAGAGTAGAGAGTTTAAGGAAAACTGAAGCCCTTTTTGTAAATTTCACGGGAAAACTAGTGGGGCAGAGGGCTTCGAAAAGAACGATAGCTAACTGGATCAAATTGTGTATTATGGAAGCCTATAAAGTAATGGAAACGGCTCCTCCGAAAGATCTAAAAGCTCATTCTACTAGAGGGACAGCAACAACTTGGGCCTTCAGAGCTGGTGCTTCTCCTCTGGAAATCTGTAAGGCAGCAACGTGGAAGAACTTGGGAACGTTCATGCGGCATTACAGATTGGATCGGATATCTTCATCAGACCAAGACTTTGGAAGAAAAGTCTTGGAGGCAGTCAGCCCACCCTAAGGTTAGTGTTTACTTGAGAATCATCTCGATGTATACCTGTCCTGGAGGGTTAATGGAAAAAACTAAACATTAGCTTACCTGGTAATTTAATTTTAAGTAACCCTCCAGGACAGGTGGGGTAACCCACCCCAACTTTTTTCTGTATGATAAATAGTGTTAAAATGTAGAGATATGAATTATATATAAATGTATGTGGGACACTATGTTAATGGTTAGGTGTCAGGTAGTTAAGACCTGTTGGAATGTTTCTTTATTTAATACTGCCGGATACCTGACAAAGTTTTTTATTTATAGAGAGGCTTGTGGATGTTTCCTGTTTCCTGGGAGGGGCCAAATCTCGATGTATACCTGTCCTGGAGGGTTACTTAAAATTAAATTACCAGGTAAGCTAATGTTTAGTTTTATGACCTAGCGAGAGTCTCAGCTGCTTCTCTGCCGGACTGCTGAGCTCATTTCTTTCAAAGAACATTGGCAGGAAGAGTTTCATGTCACTTTTACCCCTTTTACAGAGTGCGATGACAGACGGCACTATCACAGAGATCCACAAGAAGATCGATATAGACATCGCCTCGCTGAAGACACTCATGGAATCCCACAAACTGGACACCGTCCGCTATCTAGCAGGTGAGAGACTCGACCTTCTCTGTCCTCCAGCCGCTGATATCAGAATCTCACTAACTGATTATTACCAGGAACTGGCGTATAAAGCAGCCTTGATAAGGGGGGGGGGGGGGGGGGGCGACACACGAGAAGAGGAGGAGCCCAATATGGTGTAGTAAATCTGGTAATGGTAACATGATGATAAAGGGGGGGTGTACTCATAAACTAGGGTTGCAAAACAGCAACCGCCTCCGGTTCCATTGCATTCAGGTTATTACCCTGAGGAAGTGGGGTTGTAACCCACGAAACACGTTGTCTTTTTGCGCAATACATTTTCCTGTTAATACAGGCTTAGACCTTCATTTGTGGGTAAGCTAACTTTACCATATTTGTTTATGATCTACACACATTTTCCACCTCTCATCCCCAATACCAGTAACACCAGGAACTGGCCAAGTTGCTCAGCATGAAACACACTTAAAAACATGACCAGTCCAAGGAACACCTCGGCAAACAGATAACCTTCAAAGACTGTCAATGTGCATCAATTAGCTTATTTAATTCGGGTAGGAGGCGCCCTGTCCAGGTAAGGTTTTTACAGTAGTGGTACTAATTCATAGTATATATCATTTTATTTTTAATTTTAATTGCTTCAAAAGAATAAAGAATAAAATTGTCCTACCTTGATGGTGTATGGTAGGATATACAAACAAGTAGAGGTTCGAAATTGATAAATCCGTTTTATTGTGCACTTGACAACGCGTTTCGCGGCCAGCAGCTGCTTCCTACCCGAGTTAAACTAGCTGTTATCCCTTATATACTAAGGGTGATTTTAGTCATGGGTTCTCGAGGGATAAAATCCTTTTTTCCGGAGCAGCGACCGTCTAGGAACTAAGAGGCCGAGTAGGGACAGTATGCTTCCCACCTGCGAGTACAAGTGTTTGCCTCTTCTGCAACCCACCCTTGTGAGTATATTCTCAAGTGTTTTTGAACCTACTCCGATATACTAACGGTGTTGCACCAGATTGGGCTCCCGGACTTTGTGTTTTTTCCTCTCTACCACTGTACAGATCAATTAGCTTAGTTCCTCAGACCAATTAGGTACTCACAGCAGTCAGGTAGACATAGAGTAAAAAAAAGATCTCCAAAGTCCCAACATAACGGCATCTTTTTTTCTATTGCAGCGTCCGTATTTACTTGCCTCGCAATAGCGCTGGGATTTTACAGACTGTGGAAGTAGAAGAGGCGGCCCCCTTTAAGTGAACCCGTCTCTGCACTGCGACAGGACCCCTGCAAGGGAGGAGGGGAGGGGTAGACAATACCATCTTTCTGGACTACTGTAGCAGGTTTCTGAAAGGTTAAAGGGTAATTCTGCTTCCACTGAAAAATTTCTATAGACATTTCATTGTTCTGCAAAACTTTGAAAAAGTGACTTTCCATTTTGGTTTGCAGCCAGCTACAAATGTGCAGAAACAACTGAAGCTGGAATTCCTCTTCCTTATAAGCCTGTGGTCTCTTTGCGAAGTATGGACTGCCCAGAAACCCCACTGCTGCAGCAGTAACTTTAAGCCCCGCCCTGCTCTTTCTAGACACACCCTAATGTAGATGCCACAACGAGAAATGAGATGGTTAGATGTGGATGACTGAGGCTGTGCTAGGTAGTGAATGGGGTCTCTGCTTTGCCTTTCTGAAACCTCCCATTGCAGCATCTCCTCGCAGCCTTCAAGTGTACCGGAGACGAACCGTAGGTTAAAGACGTACTTAAGAACAGGAAAGCCTCTGGATCCTGTAGAGCAGGGGTGTCAAACTCAATCGCGTAAGGGGCCAAAATCCAAAACGTAGTCTAGGTTGCAGGGTAAAAGTGCTTATTAAGATTTAACATTTATTGTCTCAAACTAAGTGCCGCAAGTGGAGCGGCCATGTGTGTGGGGGGGCGCACTTCCCTCTCCAGCAGAGTAGCTTAGTTGAGCAGTTTAATATTTTTATAACTAGATAGATCTCAAGTGTACGGTGTGGCACATCCCATACAGTGGGCGAAAAACACAGGTATCAACCCTCACTGACCGCAATGGCAGCACTTGCAACTGGGACTAGCTGTCACTGGACGTGTGCTCCGCTTTAGGGCAGCAAAAACAGTTAAATTCATATCACAAGAATCACAGAGGCGTGCACCTTCCATCTAAGGCTTTCATTCCACAAAGGTGACAGTATAACATTCCAATCACACATGCATCTCATCAGAGTGCATAGCCATATACAAATGAATAGTAAACTTGCGTGGATCTTACGTGTCCATACAGTGACTGGGAGGTGGGTGGGTGCCACCTCTGTGCCTACCACCCACCTCCCACCCACTGACCAGTCACTGTATGGACACGTAAGATCCACGCAAGTTTACTATTCATTTGTATATGGCTATGCACTCTGATGAGATGCATGTGTGATTGGAATGTTATACTGTCACCTTTGTGGAATGAAAGCCTTAGATGGAAGGTGCACGCCTCTGTGATTCTTGTGATACCAGTTTAATATTTTACCTGCTCCAGTCCTTCATGGTTTCAGTGCTGCTACATCTCCCCCGATCTTCCTGACAGCTGCACAGACTATGCTGCATACCTCTGGTTCCCAATGCATGTCACGTGATCGGGAGCTAGAGATGTGGAAGCACTCAGCGTGTAAAACGAGTCACAACACATCGCTGGAGCAGGCAAATATTACAACGCTCCAATGCACTACTCTGAATTGTGTGGGGGGGGGGGGGATGTTTACCAGCCTCACGAAGATGTGTGGATTCTAGGAGGGGGCCCCATGCTAATATCGCTGGTGGGTGCCATGGGCTGTTGCTGCACCCTGGCTCAGACTGCCAGTGTTTCATCCAGAAACTGTCCCTGGTGTGCTTCTCTGGACAAGAAGGCAGTATGCAGTCATTCTCTTACCACTTACAATGACATTTAAAGCTCAGAAGGGTCACATAAAAGGGAAAGGAGGGCCGCGAGTTTGACACCTGTGCTGTAGAGGATCCCCACTACCAAGCAAGTTTGGCCGCATCTACACAGCCGATGCACGGGCTGCTCGGTGCAGGCGAGGCCATCCTGGCACGGGTGCAGCACGGCTGCGTTCATGCCTGCAGAGACGCCCTGGATCTTCCGAGAGGTGCTGGCGAGAATGACACGCGATCACGCATGTGCGGCAGGGACCATGTATGAGCAGTGGAGTGCGACTGGGCTGGATTGTGGACTCCACTGCGGGAGAGACCTACAGCAGCTTCCGCCTTCTTTGGTAAGTATGTTTTTTGTTGTTTTTTTTTACCTGAAGATCGTTTTGCATTCCTTTCACACCCAACTCTCCTAAACCCAACCGCCTAGCAAACCCGCAGGAAGGGAAATTCCATTTTAGGCCCCATGCACAATACATGCTTTTCCGATTTCGACGCGGTTTTACATGCGATTCCGATTTGCCATTTTTTTGTAATCGGTACTGCATGCTGCGTTTTTTTTTTGTGTGTTTTTCTTCTTATTTTGATAGCATCCAGGGAAAGTCGCAAATCACAAACGCAAATTGGAATCGCAAATCAGATTTGCAGGGGGCCTTACAGATAACAGAATTCACGTGTGATTTTGTGTTTTTGCACATTTACATTCCCGGCACATCTAATGCAAGTCTATGGGATCGCACTTGACTTGCATGTTGTGCGATTTTTCGGGATGCAAATTTTGTGCAGAAAGAATGTCTGGAATACGATACGTGAAAATGCAGAAAAATGTGGCCAGAAATCACAGGGAGAAGTGTAGAAGCTGCCGCACCGAGAAAACGTGGTGAATGGATCAGCCTACAGCCACTGGGATATGCTGCAAATTCTGCTTCCTGATATGTGAAGGTTCGGTCCACAGAATGGAAACGGAATACCGTCCATTCTGCATCCACTTTGCGCAAACACTCCGTTCCGTGTCCGCAGCGTGGCTAGGTCGGCCCGTACGCATCGCCGCTCACCTGTCTCACCGCTACCGCTCTTTCCGTGCTCGGTCCCTTCAGCAGCCTGGAGCCCAGCTGAAGCGTGCTTCTCCATAGGCTGCAACAGGCCAATCCTGCCTAGCAACAGGGAGAATTTTAATGGTTGAAAATGAACCAATGATAATTCTCTATATTGCTGAGGATTCCCATTGGTCTATTGCAGCCTCATGGAGAATCCCCATGGTTCTGTCAGCCTCCGACTCTTCAGAATGGACCAGCAAGTACCAGCAAGTCCGTCTCTTTTTGATGAATCCATTCATTAGATTCAATTCATTAAAAAGAATCGGACCATAAACCGAATCATTTGATTCATTTCACTGGGGAGTGTGTGGCTAGCAGTAACTGGTTGCTGGTCAGTCCCCTCCCTGCTAATTGGCCCAGACCTCTATTATTCCTCCTCCTGGCTCATTCTCCTTCAGGGCCCTTTTCCATTAGCTACGTCCAAAAACGCATGTTTGCTGATTCTTAAGTACAGCCTGTTTCAAATAATAATCCTGGGTGGCCTTTTCCACTGCTGCGTTCCGATTTAAAAAAACAACGCATGGCTGTGCGATTATGATGCGTTTTGTGTTTCAATGTAAAGTACAGGAACGCATTGCGTTTTGTATTGATTTAACCACTAGTATCTATTTTCAAAAATCAAGACAACACCTGCCAATCAGAAAAACGCAAACTCATAAAAAACGCACAAAAAAACCACATCGAAATTGTTAAAAAAAAAAAAATGCAAACGCATAAAAAACGCACATCAAAATTGGTCAAATTTGCATTTTGCAGTGGAAAAGGGCCCTGTGCAGCTGCAGTTCCTGACTCTCCTCCACTAAACTGATTTGGTTCAGTGTGATGAGTCAGATCACTCAACTCACAGGAAAGAACCGTCTCAAATGAACCAATCACTCATGAACCGGACATCACTAAGCAGCGGTGAAGGACGGCAGGACGGTGGAGTATGACGTTGCGACAGGATGCGGCTGAAACAGGCGAAGTGGATGCGGCGACTAGCCTAGTGAGAGCGGACAGTCCAGGAAAAAGTGTCAAATCCGAACTCTCCGTTGCGTTTTCTTTCTGTGCAACACGGATCTGTGTGCGATCCATGTTTCTGCACGAGTGGGAGCGGGTCCTGTTTTCAACATAGGATCCGCTTCCTGCGTTTCCCACTGATACATTTTTAACAAGTGTGAACCTGGCCCTAAGCCATGCGCCAATGGCACTAACGGAGAGAGGAGGATTCTGGGATACCCTGACTGCACTTTTATATACGGTTGCTATGGTATCCAGCCAGTTTAGCATGAACATTTTATAATACTTATACAGTATTAGGAAATTACAGCTGCTGCAGACTTACATGGAAAGACATCTTATGACAATATAAATTTACAGAATGATTTGTGTAATAAGGGTTACCAATTATTCTTAAACATAAAGTGCAGTCACTCTTTTTAAAAGGAACCCGAGGTGAGTGACTCATGGAGGATGCCATTTGTATTTCTTTTTAAACAATATACCAGCTGCAGTTCTGGCATCAGTAGTGTCTGAATCACACACTGGAAACAAGCATGCAGCTATTTTTGTCAGAAACATCTAAACTTCATGCTTGTTCAGGGTCTACTGAAAGTATTAGAGGCAGAGGATCAGCAGGGCAGCCAGGCAATACTTTTAGCCGTAGCTCCTGAACAAGCATATCTGGTGTTTCTGACTGGATTAGTGGCATGCCTGTTTCATGATTGTGATTCAGACTCCACTGTAGCCAAAGAAATCAGCAGGACAGCTAGGCAACAGGTATTGTTTAAAAGGAAATAAATATGGCAGCCACCTCAGATTCCCTTTAAAGGATATCCGAGGTGACATGATGAGATAGACATGGGTATGTACAGTGGCGAGCACACAAATAACTATGCTGTGTTCCTTTTTTTCTTTCTCTGCCTGAAAGAGTTAAATATCAGGTATGTAAGTGGCTGACTCAGACAGGAAGTGACAACAGTGTGACCCTCACTGATAAGAAATTCCTATTTTTATCTCTTTCTTGTTCTCAGAATCCATTTTCTGCTAGGAAAGTGTTATATATTTGGAATTTCTTATCAGTGAGGGTCACACTGTAGTCACTTCCTGTCTGAGTCAGCCACTTACATGCCTGATATTTAACTCTTTCAGGCAGAGAAAGAAAAAAAGGAACACAGCCTAGTTATTTGTGTGCTCGGCACTGTACATACACATGTCTATCTCATGATGTCACATGTCACTTCGGGTATCCTTTAAAGAAAACATGTAACAAAAAAAAAACCCCTCTGGGGGATACTTACATCGGGAGGGGGAAGCTTCTGGATCGTAACAACGCTTCCCCTGTCCTCCTTTGTCCCACGGTGGCAGCACTAGAAGCCCCCGAACGGAGGGCATGTAAATAGTTACCTTTCTGGGTCCAGCGCAGGTGCAGCAACAAACCACTCTCGAGTTTAGACGGAAATAACCAATCCCAGTCAGGTCCGCTCTACTGCACAGGCACAACTGACTGACAGGGATCAGCTATTTCCTCCTCATCCCATCGGGGAGCTGCTACTGCGCCTGCGCTGGACCCGGGGAAGGTAAATATTGCAGGCGCTGCTGCATCACAGCATGGCAAGTTGTTGGCTGTGGTTTGAGGGGGGTCCAGTGCTGCCACTGTAGGACGGAGGAGGATGGGGGAAGCCTCTTTAGGATCCAGAGGCTTCACCCCAGGGGTAAGTACCCCCAAGGGGGTGGTTTTTTTCGTTACAGTCTCTTCAAGCTCTCATGTACTGCAGCCTCAGCCAGTCTAGTACATTGTTTGGTTTCTTTTTTTATTTGCTTTGCAGACACAATTGTAAAATGTCTTACCCATGGAATATATCTACCACCACTATACGCACTGCATTGGGGGGGGGGTTCATGTACAAGGAAACGGTAAAGTAACCAGGGGAGACGCTGATGACAGCCAATCAGGTGTCCTCTTTCATTCTCTAATTTGCACTCCCAGCACAGAAACAAAGATTCTGCTCACTATCGGCAGACCCACCCTGCTTTATACTGTGTTTCTATTTGTTTTTATTAGCCTGTGGGCAGTAATGCGACAGGTTCTCTTTACATGATTGTATATTCTGTATAAAGGGCAGCTGTATATTTTCCAGTTCTTCTTTAGCTGTGAACTGCTACAGCCACAGCTGGGGGGTATTTGAACGCACAATATAGGGCTTCTTTGTAAAGGATGCCAGTAAAGTTGTTTGTTTTTGTGCAGTTTTCTTTGTCATTATAAAAAAAAAGACTTGTAGTGAGAGAAATACAGGGGCTGCCATACCACAGCTTGGCTGGTTATAATAATGGTTTGGATCCAGTCCTGTCTGAGTTTGGCTCGTTTCACACTGGGGCGGAGCACATCCTGTCATGACAAGATTGCAACGTGACAGAGGAGAATAGTCGCATTGTGTGTTATCTGTGTGATGTAAGGGATGCAGTACATGAAAAGTAGGATTGCCTGCGACTGTTAGCACACGCTTCGTCCCATACCGTGAAGAACGTCTCACCTTATGCCAATGGATTCCCCGGCACTGCTATTGTATTGATGCACCATTACTGCATAAGTGTATTACTTTGCAATGTGAAACGGAGCAGGAAAATTTGGACGCACTATGTGCCGCCATAGACCGTCATATGAATTACGGCTATAACGCCGTCAAAAGACTGAGCCCAAATTACTTTAAACACAGCGTAATTCAGCCGCCAACAATAGCTGGCAGCCAAATCACGTCTTACCCCAGAGTCCGCGGCCGCCTGGAGGGGAAATAGTAATTAACGCCCTGGGACTTTTGCAGGAGAGCTGTTTTTCATCTTCATCCTGTGCCCAAATTTGCTGGTGCCGTTTTTTACTTGTATGCGTCCAATGCAACGCAACATTTCAGTGTGGAAAGTACCCTTAATGAAAACCTGAGGCAGAGGGTGACCTAAAAAAAATGATACTTACCTAGGATGAGCCAGCAGCTTCCTGTGTCGTCCAGCCCTGTGTCCTCACTTCCTGCTGTGCACAAGCATGGCCGTGCAGCACCCATGATAAGCTTTAGTCTGATATGTTCCAGGAGTCCATGCTTGGCATCGGTGGGGGCGAGGAGGACACAGGGAGTCTTTGTTGGATCCAGAGGCTTCTCTCTTCCTAGGTAAGTATCTGCTTTTTTGGTTACAATGCGCCTCAGGTACACTTCAAGGTTAAAACACATTATACAATTTTGCTGGTAGATTAAAATTGATAGACTTACTATAGGAGATTTCTGCCTGATACTAACTAGGGTATTATGGCAAGGTGCTAAAGCCTGGTACACACCAAGCAATTTTCAGATAGATGTGTTGAATCGATTATTTTCTGATCAGACCTGTCGGAAATAATTGATTCTACCCATCTATCTGGCCGGAAATTGCATGGTGTGTACCAGATGTAATACGTAATACTGGGTAGATATTCATTGTTTATTATACTGTATTTATCAAATGCAAGCCTAGCTTTACTCCTGATATTAAAGGGGTTCTGTAGCTCTATATAAAAACAAAAAGTGACACTTACATGGGGCTTCTAATGGCCCCCTGCAGATATCCTGTCCCACGCCATCACTAAAGAATCCTCCGTTCCCTGCCACGGGCCACCGTTCAATTATTCCTCTAGCTAGACGAATGGCACTGCAGCTGCGCGGCGCGCGCGTCCTCAGAAGCTTACTGCGCAATACGTGAAAACTTTGTACTGTGCCTTCGCAGTAACCTCTAGGAGACTGGAGCGAGGATGCGTGCAGCCCCGGCTGCGTAGCCGCAGGGACATTCGTCTAGTTAAAGAAATAATTGGATGGTAACCCGCGGCGGGGAATGGAAGATTCTTCAGTGACAGCGCGGGACAGGATATCTGCAGGGACCGTTAGAAGCCCCAGGTAAGTGACACTTTTTGTTTTTATATAGGGCTGCAGAACCCCTTTAAGGGGAATTAGAGTGCAGTCAGAACACAGGATCTGTATATTTACTATGTTGCCCAGATTCACTTAAGGGAGGGATTGCCTTTGCGGCAAAGTGCTGCTGTACTGCACAATGTGAAATCACAAGCAAAAACGCTAGCAGTTGTTTCCTATAAGGGCCACTGCATTTTCTGGAGGCGTCTGCGATTCTGTATAGCGTTAAAAAAAGAAAAAGTTACAATGAGTGCTAATTCTACGCACAACACCTGCAATTCCTACCTTAGAAAATGTATTTGTTAAAATGGAGACAAAACGCACATATTTTGTAGCAAAACGTTTGTGAGGAATTGTCTGTGTTTGCCAAAAACACAAGTGTGATCCCTCCCTGAAGCTTCTTTCACACAGGCAGCTGACAGCTGTGCGCCCTCCACCTCGGGAGCATTGGTAGCAGGGTGGCGTTCATCCCATGCATGAACACTGAAGTGGGCGGCAGCTGCCCGCTAAACGTGACATGAAGCGGGTTTCTGGTGCACTCTTTCCCTGGCAGATCGGCAGTTGAACCATGTGACAAATGCACAGTTCAGCCATCTGTGTGAATGAGTTTTCACACTGCCATGACTCCACCCCATCTTGCTCTCTGACTGCCATAACTCCACCCCGTCTTGCTCTCTGACTGCCATGACTCCACCCCATCTTGCTCTCAGGCTGCCATGACTCCACCCCGTCTTGCTCTCTGACTGCCATGACTCCACCCCGTCTTGCTCTGAGGCTGCCATGACTCCACCCCGTCTTGCTCTCTGATTGCCATGACTCCACCCCGTCTTGCTCTCAGGCTGCTATGACTCCACCCCGTCTTGCTCTCAGACGGCCATGACTCCACCCCGTCTTGCTCTCAGACGGCCATGACTCCACCCCGTCTTGCTCTCAGACGGCCATGACTCCACCCCGTCTTGCTGTTTGTCACATGCCGAGACATGCAGCTGATCAGTAGAATTCTAACTAAATCCGCTCCTCATCGAAGGAAAGATGCAATTGTTTCTTACATCTTGCCTGAAGTGTCTATGTTTGGGTGTTTTTGAAGTTTATTCACCTTGCTGTTTTTGTATCCTTGCATTATACTTTATTAAATGTTTCTCCAATGTAAAGCAATCAGATGATTTGTGTCTTTTTCTTAATCAAATGCCTGCAGTGAGCAGCATGACAAAGATGGCTAAATTTTCCTGCTTTCATAACATGAACTCTTGCCTCCATTCATGATTGGTTTACCAAACTAAACATTTGAATTATTACCTACATTTTGTACCCCTTAAAAGCGGACCCAAACCAAACTTTTTTTTTTAATTCAAAATATTTAGTTGCACCACTCTGACACATACAAAGATAAATAAACACTCTTTTAAGTAGAGTGACCAGATTTTTGTGGGTCCAACCTGGGACAGGGAGGGGGGGCGCCGCGGCGAAAAGTGGGGAGGACTGAGGAGCGCGCAGCGATTAAGAACGGGGGGGGGGGGGGGGTTGCGCCGCAGCGAAAAATGGGCATGGCCATGACATTGTATGGGCGGAGCTAACAATGTTGTAACAGCGAGGCATAAGAAAGCAGTGTTTACGCCATGATGTGGACAAACGAGACTTTGCATCATGGGTGTGCAGAAACTGTGTGATGCTAATAGTATACCGTAACCACAAAGCAGCAAACATAGCCATCTATGACCATTAAATAATAAATGCAGTAACAGTTACCCCGGACACCAGAAAATAAACGCAATGGGCAACATGTCAGCACAAAATAAACGCAATGCGGGCAACATGTCAGTATAAAATAAATGCAATGCAGACAACATGTCAGTACAAAATAGACGCAATGCGGGCAAACATGTCAGTACAAAATAAACGCAATGCGGGTAAACATTTCACCAGAAAATAAACGCAATGCGGGCAAACATTTCACCTGGAAAAGAAACGCAATGCGGGCAAACATTTCACCAGAAAAGAAACGCATTGCGGGCAAACATTTTACCTGGAAAAGAAACGCAATGCGGGCAAACATTTCACCAGAAAAGAAACGCAATGCGGGCAAACATTTCACCAGAAAAGAAACGCAATGCGGGCAAACATTTCACCAGAAAAGAAACGCAATGCGGGCAAACATTTCACCTGGAAAATAAACGCAATGCGGGCAAACATTTCACCTGGAAAAGAAAGCATTTACTCACCTGGCAGAAGTCTCCGGCCTCTGACGCGCTGCTCCCGGGACCACCTTCCTCCAGCTCGTCTCCCGCGCTGACAGGGCTACGGCAAGACGGCGCCCGAAGCCCTGTACTGGAGACACAAATAGTCTCCAGTACAGGGCTTCGGCAGCCATCTTGCCGTAGCCCTGCTCGCCTGCCGGTGTCGGAACAGACCCTGGAAGACGAGGCTGGAGCGGGGCTGCGGGCAATGAACTGGCATGGTGTCTATAGACGCCGCTGCCAGTTCATGAGGATAGAGTGGCCAGAGTCCCGAGGCCGGGACGTCCCGCTGCAGAAAGCGGGGCGTTTCCCGGGACCTCATGCAGCCTGGGACAGCGAACCCCGAATCCGGGATGCCTGGTCACTCTACTTTAAGCCTATGAGCATTTCAGTGCATGCTTTTTACCCTTCTCTTTTCATAACTAGGGTTATACAGGTGGCAGCCATTACTTCTAAGATTAGTAGGAGGTTTTAGATCATGGATGGGATTGTCATCAGCTACCCTCCCTCACAGGGGCGTCATCTATGTGAAATCTCACAAGCTGAGATCACCTCCCCTGGGACATCACCAGTAGCACACTGTTTTGTTTTTATCTCCTCCACCAGTTTGCCGGATTCTGTCCCGGCAATATGAAAGGAAGGGAGGGGTTCCTCCAATAAATGTAAAATATTTTATATTTGTCATCATGCAGCTGAAAAAAGGCTGCTATTTATTATTATAATTTAGAAAATAGATTTTATTTCTGAAATCTTGTATTTTTGATTTGGGTCCACTTTAAGTAAAACATTTTTTTGTAAATGAAGGCTATGCGGGGCTGCTATACCTGCTGCTGACCTCCTCCTTGGGGTTCACTGGCTTCAGGGCTCCCTTCTGTTCTCTGAGCTTTGGCGCTAGTGTAGTTGAGGGGACCCGATGGGAAACCTCACAGATGGCTGCTCCCTAGCAATTTGGTAGAGTCAACTGACTTGTAAGAAATAGGAGTTCCAGTAGGAACTAAGGCTAGGTTTACAGTGTCCGTTGGGCTGCATTCTCTGTAACAGCAGAAACCCAGCGGAACGGGAAAATGGAGCCAAACTTTACCTGTCCGTTGAGTCGGATACAGTGAAGCATACAGTTAATGAAGAGTATGCCTCAGTGATTGACAATGTTTCATCAGTCTTTCAATGCATATAGAAAGCAGAGAAAACCATATTCAAAGATGAGTTGCAGTAACTGATATCAAGGAGACTTATTTAGCAAACACCAGAGTTCTCCTTTATTGTTGGAAAGGGTGGTGCTTAACTCTAGTTTAGGGAATGTATGATCTCCATAATAGAGCTGGCCAATGAGATGCTAATCATTTTGAGTTGATGCAACCTCTATATTGATTTTACATAAATGTATGCAGCTTGGAGCTGAGCCAGTTAAATGCAGCAGCTGATCTGATTGCTCCAGCTCAACACACAATGAGTACCTCATCGATCATCGCTGATAATGGGGGCTCCGCAGGTTTAATCTGCTAATCATTATGGGGAGTTACTAGAGATGGCTGATGAGGTGCAAATTGTATGCTAACAAGAACTGAGCCAAACCAGGAGGCTCGCATGATTGGCCCAGATCTGAGCTGAATACAATTTGCATTATTAGCATCTGATGGAACAAGTTATAGTTAGTGTTGCTGTAAGTTTCCGGATATAGACTGTACTTTGGGGTGTGATCATGTTCTCTGATGACAGGTGCCCTTTAACATATATATTTCTATAGAAGTTTTTGTACACACTGCAGATAACGTTCTTGGTATGAGCTGAGACCATGTGACCTCGCTGTATGTCCCAGCATGCCTTGCCCTTGTCTGGTTCCCCATCACTTCTCGCTAGGTCCTTCTGACAAAGACTCCTCCAGGGTTTGGCTGCGGAGTGACCTTCTTCCGGCCTTTCTTCTTCTCCTTGTACTCGTCTGACAGCTTCACCCCCTGGAGAGCAGAGAGAAGAGACAGTAATGATGAAAGCTGCGGAGTCGTCCCTAATGTCAGAGGGTAAGGAAGGGGGGGTAACCTGTCTGCACGCTGCATATCTGGCTGCTCTGAGGATGATGGATGGGATAATACATTATTGTTATTCATTGGCTTTATATAGTGCCAACATTTTATGTAATGCTGTCCAATACATAAGTGATAGACAACACAGTACAGGTAATAAGCAAAAATATACACAATGCCAAATACACTGGAGTGGTAGTCCCTATAATATAAGTTCACATTATTCTGGGAAGGTTGTAAAATCAAGTATGATACGCAAGGAGATAGGGCCATGCCAAAGGCTTACAATCTAGAGGGAGGGGGTGGTGACATGAAAGGAGGGGGGCTGCATCGAGAGGTTTGCAGTAGAAAGAGGGCAGTGTCAAGGTGGGGTAGGTGAGGTGAGTTTTGAGTGCTTTTTTGAAGTTGTGGAAGGAGGGGAAAAGCCTGATGGGCAGTTGGAGAGAGTTCCATAGGATGGGGGCAGCTCTAGTTAAGTCCTGTAGTCATGCATGGGAGTGTGAGATGCATGGGGTGGTTAGGAGGAGATTGTTGGAGTAGCAAATTGGGCGGCCAGGTGTGTATCTGTGTAGGTTGGGCAGGACTTGTGTATAGATTTGTAGGCATTCTCTGTACAACTACCTGACTGCAATTATTCTACAGCACCAACCTGCAGGATATAGATATGTATGTATGTAAAGAAACATCCAAAGCCTCATACACACCAAATGAAACTCGGCTAAGGCAGCCGATAATAACCGCAGCGGCCGAGAATCTAGACTGTGTATAGCGACTCCCGATACTCCATGAGTACCGATTAGAAAATAGCCCTAACACATGCCGAGTACTGATTAGAGAATAACCCTAACACATGCCGAGTACCGATGAGAGAACAGCCCTAACACACGCAGAGTACCGATTAGCGAACAGCCCTAACACACGCGGAGTACTGATTAGAGAATATCCCTCTAACACACGCCGAGTACTGATTAGAGAATAGCCCTAACACACGCCGAGTACCGATTAGAGAATAGCCCTAACACATGCCGAGTACCGATTAGAGAACAGCCCTAACACACGCCGAGTACTGATTAGAGAATAGCCCTAACACATGCGGAGTACTGATTAGAGAACAGCCCTAACACACGCCGAGTACCGATGAGAGAACAGCCCTAACACACGCCGAGTACCGATGAGAGAACAGCCCTAACACACGCCGAGTACCGATTAGAGAACAGCCCTAACACACGCAGAGTACCGATTAGAGAATAGCCCTAACACATGCCGAGTACCGATTAGAGAACAGCCCTAACACACGCCGAGTACCGATTAGAGAATAGCCATAACACACGCCGAGTACCGAAGAGAGAACAGCCCTAACACATGCCGAGTACCGATTAGAGAATAGCCCTAACACACGCCGAGTACCGATTAGAGAATAGCCCTAACACACGCCGAGTACCGATTAGAGAACAGCCCTAACACATGCCGAGTACCGATTAGAGAATAGCCCTAACACACGCCGAGTACCGATTAGAGAACAGCCCTAACACAGGCCGAGTACCGATTAGAGAATAGCCCTAACACACGGCGAGTACCGATTAGAGAATAGCCCTAACACACGGCGAGTACCGATTAGAGAACAGCCCTAACACATGCCGAGTACCGATTAGAGAATAGCCCTAACACACGCCGAGTACCGATTAGAGAACAGCCCTAACACAGGCCGAGTACCGATTAGAGAACAGCCCTAACACACGGCGAGTACCGATTAGAGAATAGCCCTAACACACGGCGAGTACCGATTAGAGAACAGCCCTAACACATGCCGAGTACCGATTAGAGAATAGCCCTAACACACGGCGAGTACCGATTAGAGAATAGCCCTAACACACGCCGAGTACCGATTAGAGAATAGCCATAACACACGCCGAGTACCGATTAGAGAATAGCCATAACACACGCCGAGTACCGATTAGAGAATAGCCATAACACACGCCGAGTACCGATTAGAGAACAGCCCTAACACACGCCGAGTACCGATTAGAGAACAGCCCTAACACATGCCGAGTACCGATTAGAGAACAGCCCTAACACACGCCGAGTACCGATTAGAGAATAGCCCTAACACACGCCGAGTACCGATTAGAGAATAGCCCTAACACACGGCGAGTACCGATAAGAGAATAGCCCTAACACACGGCGAGTACCGATTAGAGAATAGCCCTAACACACGGCGAGTACCGATTAGAGAATAGCCCTAACACATGCGGAGTACTGATTAGAGAATATCCCTCTAACACACGCCGAGTACTGATTAGAGAATAGCCCTAACACATGCGGAGTACTGATTAGAGAATATCCCTCTAACACACGCCGAGTACTGATTAGAGAATAGCCCTAACACATGCGGAGTACTGATTAGAGAACAGCCCTAACACAGGCCGAGTACCGATTAGAGAATAGCCCTAACACACGGCGAGTACCGATTAGAGAATAGCCCTAACACACGGCGAGTACCGATTAGAGAATAGCCCTAACACACGGCGAGTACCGATTAGAGAATAGCCATAACACACGCCGAGTACTGATTAGAAAACAGCCATAACACACGCCGAGTACCGATTAGAGAATAGCCCTAACACACGGCGAGTACCGATTAGAGAATAGCCATAACACACGGCGAGTACCGATTAGAGAATAGCCATAACACACGGCGAGTACCGATTAGAGAACAGCCCTAACACATGCCGAGTACCGATTAGAGAATAGCCCTAACACACGGCGAGTACCGATTAGAGAATAGCCCTAACACACGGCGAGTACCGATTAGACAATAGCCATAACACACGCCGAGTACCGATTAGAGAATAGCCATAACACACGCCGAGTACCGATTAGAGAATAGCCATAACACACGCCGAGTACCGATTAGAGAATAGCCCTAACACACGGCGAGTACCGATTAGAGAATAGCCCTAACACACGGCGAGTACCGATTAGAGAATAGCCATAACACACGCCGAGTACCGATTAGAGAATAGCCATAACACACGCCGAGTACCGATTAGAGAATAGCCATAACACACGCCGAGTACCGATTAGAGAATAGCCATAACACACGCCGAGTACCGATTAGAGAATAGCCATAACACACGCCGAGTACCGATTAGAGAATAGCCCTAACACAGGCCGAGTACCGATTAGAGAACAGCCCTAACACACGCCGAGTACCGATTAGAGAACAGCCCTAACACAGGCCGAGTACCGATTAGAGAATAGCCCTAACACACGCCGAGTACCGATTAGAGAATAGCCATAACACACGCCGAGTACCGATTAGAGAATAGCCATAACACACGCCGAGTACCGATTAGAGAATAGCCCTAACACAGGCCGAGTACTGATTAGAGAACAGCCCTAACACAGGCCGAGTACCGATTAGAGAACAGCCCTAACACATGCCGAGTACCGATTAGAGAATAGCCCTAACACACGCCGAGTACCGATTAGAGAATAACCCTAAAACAGGCCGAATACTGATTAGAGAATAACCCTAACACATGCAGAGTACCGATTAGAGAACAGCCCTAACACATGTGGAGTACCGATTAGAGCCCAAGTGTCAAACACAAGGCCTATGGGCCGAACGCGGCCCTTTTTGCCATTTTATGTGGCCCTCGAGAGCTTCCAATGTCCATTACTGTAAGTAGCAAAAGAAAGACACTGCACTGCCTTCCTGTCCGGAGGAGCACACCGGTGACAGCGTTTCTGATTGAAACATTGTCAGTTTGAGCCAAGGTGCAGAAATAATCCATGAGAGACAACCCCAACAAGATTAGCATTAGGCCCCCTCCTTGGATCCAAACCCAGCCCAACCCCTCCCCCCAGTATAACTGGTAAGACACACACTCTCTCTCTCTCCCCCCCACCCCCCCCTACAAAGCAGAACAGAACAGTGGAGCAGTGTAATATTTACCTGCTCCAGCGTTGTGTTATCTCTTCTGTTCTTCCTGGCTATCGCACATGCTCTGTGCTTCCACACCTCCTTCTCCTGATCACGTGACATGCATTGGGAGCCAGAGGTATGCAGCATAGACTGGGACAAAACTACAAATCCCATCATGCCTCTGCCTCCCCGAGTTATGCTTAGAGCTGTCAGAGTATTGCAATGCTTCATGGGACTTGTCGTTCTACCAGGGCTGGAGTGCCACGGTTAGCCATCGCTGGCATAGAGCGTTTGGCGGTCAGGAAGATCAGAGAAAACCCTAAGCAGCACCGGAGCAAGAAAATATTAAACTGCAGAAGGGAAAGACGCGGGTCTCTCGTGGTCGCTATAGTTACGCAAATTAGTTGAGACTGTTCAACAAATGTTAAATCTCACACAATTTAGCTAGCGGCCTAGACTGTGTTTAGATTTTGGTTCCTTACATGACCGAGTTTGACACTCCTGGATTAGAGAAAAGCCCTGACACACACCGAGTACTGATTACTAACATACAAAGTACTGATAAAGGTGTCCATTTACGTTATGATTTTTTCACCAAATGCTATTGTTCAATGCGATTTGAATGATTGTAACTAATCAGAAGGCAATTATCGATTGTTCACATTTAATGAATAATTCTTTCTCCAAATTGAATCATAAAATCCAACTTTCTAATCGATTTTATCCTATATAGCAATCGATCAATCAATCGTTACTTATCGATTGCCTTTGTAAACGGAAAATTGTCTACACAACTCGATCACTAAAATTGCATCGAAAGATCGCATTTGGTGAAAAAAAATTGTACTGATGGGCGCCTTTAGAGGGATCTTGTGACAAACCATTGAGAGTCGGTATTTTTAAAGAGAAACCATAACCAAGAATTGAACTTCATCGCAATCAGTAGCTGATACCCCCTTTTACATGAGAAATCTATTCCTTTTCTCAAACCGATCATCAGGGGGCTCTGTATGGCTGATATTGTGGTAAAACCCCTCCCACAGTGTGATGTCATGACCATGGTACTGACAGTTTCCTGTCTGTGAACCTCATTGCATTGTGGGAAATAACAGCTGTTTCCAAATGCCAGAAAAGCAAGCAGCATCTCCTTCCACTGACATCACTTGCCTGCAGTAAAAATGTCACCATGTGATAAATGTCAGAATGTAAATCAGATCAAAGCCTTGTTTTAAAAATGTATCCATGCTGTAATAGAAATAAATTAAAGTGTACCCAAGGCAACATGAGATAAACAGGTGTATGTACAGGCAAAACATATTAATAACCAGGCTGTTTTACTTGTTTAATTTTGCTGGCAGAAAGAGTTAATTTCTAGGCATGGAAGAGACAGCCATAAAAGTTTTCCTGGCAGAATACAACTTCTGAGGGCAGGGAGAGATAAAATACATGAACTATTGATCTTTTTCAAATTCTGGAACACTTAATAGGCTGCCACTGTTTAGAGAAATTAAAATATTCAACCTACTTTATAAATGTTTAAATAACAAAGAAAACCCTGGGATACTTAAAAAAGTAATGTTTAGGAGTAGGAGGATAAATACAATTGTTTATCGCATCAGTTTATTCTCACCTCGGGTTCACTTTAAAGGAAAACTTAAGTCAAAAAAAAAAAAATGACATTTACTCACCTGGGGCATCCCTCAGCACCCCGAAGCTGGATGGTGCCCTCGCAGCCCCGCTCCGATCGTCCTGTCCCCGCCGGCGGCTACTTCCGCTGCTATAGCGTATATATATACGCTATAGCAGCATAGAGGGTGATAGCAGCGGCTGGGAACGCGGAAAAACAGCCGCGTTCCCAGCCTGTCGGCGGCTGTCGCCGAACCGGAAGTAGCCGCCGACGGGGACAGGACGATCGGAGCGGGGCTGCGAGGGCACCATCCAGCTTCGGGGTGCTGAGGGATGCCCCAGGTGAGTAAATGTCATTTTTTTTTTTTGACTTAAGTTTTCCTTTAACACTGAATTAGAGGGAAAGCTGACTGTGTCATGTGACCTGCTCTGGCCAGACTGCTGGTTGGAGTGAGCACTTTCATGCACTGGCAGTTTTTTCTGTCATTCGTGCAGCTGGTTCAGAGACGCTTCCTTTATGTGAGGCACAATGCACAGCAGTGCCTGTTGTGTGTTCTCGGTTGGAGGTCACACAAAGCATTCTCTGTGGCAGCGGAATCTATTGATGCTGGATCTGTATCAGCACCACATTGTATTTATGCTGCCACACTCCAGCACTACGGGTCACGTCACTTCAAAGCCTTCTTCCACTTCTGATGATTAAGGTTCAGCTCCGTACATTACAAGGATTTTCACTTCACCCTAGTTCAGGGGTGTCGATCTCTAATACACAGTGGGCCAAAGTTGAAATCTGGGACCAAGTTGTGAGACAACATGTCTTCTGTCTCCCTGTGGCTTTGTCTGTCCCCTTCTGCCTCCCTGTGCCCCCATACATCCCCCTCTGCCTTTTTCTGTCACCCTTTTGTGCCTCCTACTGTCTCCCTTTGCCCCCTTTGTGTTTTTTTCTGTCCCCCACTGTGCCTCCTTCTGCCGCTTTTTGTGCCTCCTTATTTCCTCCTGTGCCTCCTTTTGTCTCCCTTTGTGCCTTAAAGAGGCACTTAAGCCAAACTTTTTTTTCAAAACTGACAGTTTGTCAAATAGAGTAGGCTGATAAAACACTTACTGCAGTTTTTTTTTCTTATGTCCCACTAATCCTCACTGACAGCCAGGCCTGTCGGCGCCTGACGGCGAATGACCCAGGATTGTAAACAGCTCAATCTTCCATTCACTCGCTGGGTCCTACTGCCGCCGCTGCCTATACTGCGCTGTGCGAGTGCCTGACTATGAGAAACGTGCGCACGCGTGCACGGCGCGGGCATACAATAGAAGCATGCACTGTAAACCTAACACATGCGAAACTCAGCCGGCCACTAAATCAAGTGTCAGCGCATGTTCCGGCTATGCCTCGGGAACAGCGCGTTACGGACACTATGCTCGTGCACTGAAATAGGCAAGGCAGTGCACGAGCGAGCGTATCTAGGAGACAGGAGACTCAGGAAGCTGACAAGCGCTGGCTGACCTGGAAATAGTTCCGGCCAGCAGCGCCATTTTGAATAAATTAAAAATAATCACCCTGCCGATAACACTGAAACTAAAGGCTCCACAGCGGCGATATCCATGTGAAATTGCAGGGCTGGGACACAGCATCAAGGTACTATATTCGTTTTGATCATAACTTTTGGCTTAAGGTTCACTTTAATCTGTCCCACATTGTGCCTCAATCTGTCGCCCTTTGTGCCCCCTTCTGCCCCCGTGTGCCTCCTTCACTCCCCCTGTGTCTCCTTCTGTCCTTTTTTGTGCCTCCTTCTGGCCCTCATGCCTTGTTCTGTCCCCCTGTACCACCCGCTGCCCCTCTGTGTACCTCCTTCTGTCCTCCTGTGCCTCCTTCTGTCCTCCTTTGTGTCTCATTCTGTACCCCATTGTGCCTCTTTTTGTTGCCCATGTGCCTCCTTCTGTTCCCTTGTGCCTCCTTAGGTCCTCCTTTGTGACTTCTTCTGACCCTCATGCCTCCTTCTGTCCCCCTGTGCCTTCCTGTCACCCTGTGTGCCATATTTAGTCCCCCTTTGTGCCTCATGAAAGTGGAGCCCTGCCTATGTGTATTTTCTGGTGAAACACTGCCCGCATTGTGTAATTTCTGGTGAAACACTGCCGCATTATGATTATTTTCGGGTTAACCGCTGCTGCAATACGATTATTTTTGGGTTACACGCTGCTGCAATATGATTATTTTCTGGTGAAACGCTTCCGCAATACGTGTATTTTCTGATGTAACGCTGCCGCATTACGATTATTTTCTAGTGAAACGCTGCCGCATTACGATTATTTTTTTTTGGGGGGCGCCACAGGTTTTCTCGCCTGGAGTGACAAAATGGCTAGAGGCACCGCTGGACGCCCCGGTACTCTGGTCATGTCGCGCCACAGCAATGGGAGCACGACGGGGGAGCTTGCGTGACCGGGCCACACATGTATGACGAAGCGCGATTCAGCCACAGTACCATGCCATGCAGCGGGGGACAGGAGTGGTGCGGGGAGACGGCGAGGGACTGAATGGCCTCAAGGGGGCTGGAGGAAGCCCCAGGTAAGTATAAAACCTGAACCTACTTTCATATTAGGTACACTTTAAATAACTAGCTTGCTAAGATGAGAATTGTAAAGACACATCTCTCAAACAATTCCAGGGACGTCCTCTTACATAGTTAGTATAAATAAATCAGCCTGGCTCCTCTCCATGCCCCCAGTCACTAGGCTGAGAGCATACAGAGAGTGTGATTGGTGGGGCTGCCAGGACGGCCCGCCCCACCTCCACTGATAAGTGTAGCGATGCATAATCATTGTTAGCACAGCGGTGAGGTGGCAGAGTTGCCCTTGAAACGCACTCACAGTGGGCCGCGGAGGCGCCTTCATCTGCTCCAGGCAGCTGTTCAGCTGTGAGATCTGTACTCTGTATTCATCCAGCTGGATCTCCATCTTCTCCCGGCGTAACCGCTCGTACTCCAGCTGGGCCTCCAAGTCTCTGATCATTCTGCAGGGAAAGTCACACATCAGACACAGCACAATCCGGCATCACTTCCTGGCAGACAGTAATGTAAAGGGGAACTATTCTTCTGCTTTATATATCCCAATCCCCACACCCAGCCTATCCCTTCACTAGAGACCAGTGACATCACTGAGAATGCAGCCTATCCCTTCACTAGAGACCAGTGACGTCACTGAGAATGCAGCCTATCCATTCACTAGAGACCAGTGACATCACTGAGGATGCAGCCTATCCTTTCACTAGAGACCAGTGACATCACTGAGAATGCAGCCTATCCATTCACTAGAGACCAGTGACGTCACTGAGAATTCAGCCTATCCATTCACTAGAGACCAGTGACGTCACTGAGAATGCAGCTTATCCATTCACTAGAGACCAGTGACATCACTGAGAATGCAGCCTATCCATTCACTAGAGACCAGTGACATCACTGAGAATGCAGCCTATCCTTTCACTAGAGACCAGTGACATCACTGAAAATGCAGCCTATCCATCCACTAGAGACCAGTGACATCACTGAGGATGCAGCCTATCCATTCACTAGAGACCAGTGATATCACTGAGGATGCAGCCTATCCATTCACTAGAGACCAGTGACACCACTGAGGATGCAGCCTATCCATTCACTAGAGACCAGTGACATCACTGAGAATGTAGCCTATCCGTTTACTACAGACCACTGACATCATTGAGAATGCAGCCTATCCATTCGCTAGAGACCAGTGACACCACTGAGAATGCAGCCTATCCATTCACTAAAGGCCAGTGACATCACTGAAAATGCATCCTATACATTCACTATAGGCTAGTGATTCTGAAATAACGCTACGGTGTGTATTTTTCACTATGAGCTAATAAAATAAATGTATTTTTAATGGTAAAAATCAATCTTATTGGCTTAGGGTACATATATTCCCTTTCACCAATTAGTGCTGCAGCAGATAGTGCCGGAGGTTTTGCACTGGAGCAAGCCCCACCCTGCACAGCTGTGCTTCAGATACACGACTTATATCCATGTCCTCGTGGCTTAGATTAAGTCACAGAGTAGATATACTGTAGTGGTGGAAAAGGTGGTTAAATTTGCGATAGTTTGAAATTTTGCATCATGACTTTGCATCGCCATTGCAAATTTTGCAGCAAAATTACTACTATGCGAAATTTGAGCTCATCACTAATAAGCACATGGGCTGGTGATAAGAAAGGGCACATTTACCGCTCAGATTCCTTCTGCTCCCTCTTCTTCTGAGCTTCCTCCTCCAGGATGCCTCCAAGGTGCTTATAATTGCTTTTTGCAATCTCCAGTTGATTCTCCAGTTCCTTCATCTTTTTGAATGCTCTCACTGCAAGAAAGAGGATGATCATGGCAATGGGCACTGACATAACTTAACACTGTAACCCCCATCACCTCAATCAGGCCTAGGCTGCATCTCATAGTCATTTGTCTACAGATTCTGGCTGGAGGACTGGCTCACTTATTATGTCACTACAGGGAGTCCCTGACGTACGAAGGACATGCCGACCTGTTTCAATATCATCCCGCTGCGTCGGGGGACTCCCTGTCCTGTGGGCCTGCCACAGCACCTATCTCACCTGCCCCAGCAATGAGTGACCTCTCACCCTCACTTCTCTTGGATATCGCGTGTAATTACAAGGAGAAGCTGATGGCAGGGGGAGCTTTTTAGGGTGAGAGGAGGTCGTTCATCGCTGCAGGCGCCTCCGGAGCAGGTGAGAGAACCGCTGCTGTTTGCTACCACTGCACACACTCTGTACCGCACTGGGCTGGGGGAGCCCAGGAGTTGAGTGGGGACAGAACAAGGAACCAAGGAAGACAGAAGGAGGCATACAATGTATATGAAACTTGCACGCTATCCTGAATAACCTGCATTTCATTGACTGCAGTGTGGGTTTGATGAGAGGGTGGGTTGACAATGACCTTGGGTGACTATATAAATTACCTTGGGTGAGTATGTAAGATTCTTGGGTGAGCAAGTAAGGACCTTGGGTGGGTACTGTATGTAAGGACCTTGAGTATGTAACGACCTTGGGTAAGTATGTAATGACTGTGGGCGAGTTTGTGACTTTGGGAGAGTATGTAATGACCTTGGGTGAGTATGTGACCTTGAGAGAGTATGTAATGACCTTGGGTGAGTATGTAAGGACCTTGGGTGAGTATGAAAGGACATGGGTGAGTATGAAAGGACATGGGTGAGTATGTAAGGACCTTGGGTGAGTATGTAAGGACCTTGGGTGAGTATGTAAGGACCTTGGGTGAGTATGTAAGGACCTTGGGTGAGTATGTAAGGACCTTGGGTGAGTATGTAAGGACCTTGGGTGAGTATGTAAGGACCTTGGGTGAGTATGTAAGGACCTTGGGTGAGTGTGAAAGGACCGTGGGTAGTATAAGAACTGATATAATCATTTTATTGCCCACATTAGTACAGAGCAAACAGAAAGCTTTCAACGGTGGTGGGGGAGCGGGTGATTGTACACTGTGCTTCAAAGAGTTTAGAGAAGTCACAGCTGCTATCTTCACACCTTCCCCTGGATAAATAATGGGCAGCTAGAAGGGGAGGGACATGGCAGATCCTATAGCTTTTAGAAACCAGGAAATAAAAAGCGGTGCTTGGTTCCCTTTCAGAACAGTAAAGGAGGCCGGGCATATACTGACAGACGTGTGGAAGTGAGACGTACTGCGTGCCTGCTTCTTCTCTGCTGAAGTCAGGTTCAGGTCATCTTGCTGGTCTGTGCTTCCCTCTACTCCGTGTCTATCAAAGAACAATGGATCATCCTCACTTAATTCTTCATCAGAGTCCTCTTCCATTCCACCACTCAGGAGCTTGACGGCCGCTAGCTGAGCAAATCTGGAACCAACATAGAAAACAGTCGCTATGATCATCTATTTACACATTCATACTGTCAGCCATGCACTCCAATCGCTGACAAGATCCACAGCGTATACAGCCAATAGCATCACTCACAGAAGGCTCTGAGTCAGAAACAGCAAACGCTCTAACGTCCACATTGGATAGAAATGAATGATGCAAGGATTACGGGGGCCGGGGGGGGGGGGGGGGGGATGGGGAGAGGATCCAGCATGAGCACACCTCTGTTGCTTAGCTAGCTTTTTCTGTGCTCAGGTATACTTTAAAGTGAACCTTAACCCTTTGGGGACCGCCTGCCTAACCCCTCTTAAAGAGACACTGAAGTGAAAAAAAAAATTATGATGATATTATGATTTGTATGTGTAGTACAGCTAAGAAGTAAAACATTAAGATCAGATACATCAGTCTAATTGTTTCCAGTACAGGAAGAGTTAAGAAACTCTAGTTGTTATATCTATGCAAAAAAGCAATTAAGCTCTGCGACTTTCAAAGTCGTGGAGAGGGCTGTTATCTGACTTTTATTATCTCAAGTGTTATTGGACTATTTACTTTTTCTCTGCCAGAGGAGAGGTCATTAGTTCACAGACTGCTCTGAAAGAATCATTTTGAATGAAGAGTGTTGTGTAATCTGCACATATTATAGAATGATGCAATGTTAGAAAAAACACTATATACCTGAAAATAAAAATATGAGAATATTTTCTTTGCTGCTAAACTTCTAGTAATTATTCATAGTACACAACCAATTCATTATATCATATATTTTTTCGCTTCAGTGTCTCTTTAACGACCAGTGTATTTTACATGCGGGGGGCGCATTTGGGGGGGGGGGTCAGAGATCCGGATCCCCAGTATAGTTAGCTGGGCATAGTGTCCCCAGTGTAGCCAGGTGTCCCCCATATTGCCAGCAGCCTTTACTCACCTCCCAGGCTCCAGCGTTGAGCAGCTCTAGCCCCCTCTGCTCTGGCCGGAATCCTCGCTCTGCCATTAAGTTCCAAGTTGCGACTTGATGACATCATCAAGCCAGGACCGACACTTAAGGCAGAGAGAGTGGGGATGCCGGCCAGAGCGGAGGGGAGGGACGATCGCCGGGGGAACGTCAGAAAGGTGAGTGTATCCTCTTCTTCCTCTCAGACCTCCGCTGCTATAATAGTGATCACTATGATCAGCCAGCGATCATAGTGATCACGTGATCAGGAGCCAATCACTGAGGGGAGATGTCAGCTGTCATATGACAGCTTAATCACCCCTCTCGGGTGTGCATGATCGCGTCGGGAATGAAAATGGCAGGTGGCGTAAATCCTACACAGCATCAGCCTAGGGCAGCCACAAGTGCGGCGTCGGATTTACTACACGTGGCCCCCAAAATGTTAAAGAATACCTATAAGGAAAACAAATGCCCCTGAGGGGTACTTCCCTCGGGAGGGGGAATCCTCTGGATCCTAATGAGGATTCTCCCATCTTTCTCGGCCAGCCCGAGGAGATCTTCGAGGGTCCCAGTGCTGGATTCCCTCTACTGCAGAGGACGGGGGAAGCCTTCTTAGGATCCAGAGGCTTCCCCCCTCCTTCTTCTCAGGTACACTTTGCCAGAACAGTGGAAAGCATATAAATATCTATGATTTATACCTTTTCTTCCATTTCTCTGCCTGAAAGAGGTAATATTCAGGTATTCAACTGACAGTTTTTCTCCAGTCGGTTCCCAGTTGGACTATCGCATCCCTCACTGATAACGAATTACAGACATAAAACACTAAAGGTGCCAATACATTTGCCCGATTTACCGCTGATAGACAGCAGATTCGATCACAGTGATCGAATCTGCTGTGAAATTGATGCGCAAACGCTGACCGTTCAACCGATTTCCGCCCAAAAACGATCTATCCCGTCGATCTGTCTGCACGGAAAATTTTGCTCCATCGCCGGCGGGTCAGGAGCTCATCGATAGCGGCGTTCGAATGTCCGACGAACGACACTTGCGGCAATACATTGCCTGTTCCACCGGCACGTGTCCCCGCTGTCCCGGCGGTCTCTTCTCCGCGCTGGGCTACAGCTGGCTTCACTGACTTCCTGTCGGGGGAAGTTTAAACAGTAGAGTGCCCTCTACTGTTTAAACTTCCCCCGACCGGAAATAAAGTGAAGCTGAAGCCCAGAGCGGAGAAGAGACAGCGGACACCGGGGGACTTGCGCCGGCCGGATCAGGTAATGTATGCTGGGGACGGTCGCGGCAGCTCCACAGATTGCGAATCGGTGTCATAGTGAAATTGATTCACAATCTGTTTGCAGTGTAGGCAGCCAATAGATACCTCTTTGATCAGATTCGATCAAAGAAGGATCTATCTGCTGGTCGATCTAGTGGCATAATCGACCAGTGTATGGCTTCTGGGAGCAGGGGAAGATATATAAAAGTTCAATCGTTCATAAAGTATATTTTAGCTCTATGAGACATGGGACAGACTATTTCATTGAGCCGAGGAAAAACAATAAATCTACTTTTTTAAAATCTTAAAACATATAATTTTCTGAAGTTGATAATATTTTAAAAAAATAACATTCAATTAAAACATTTTTAAATTACAAGTGGCAGTTTGCTCATATCAGCGTATAACCTGTGCAAGTGAAGCACAATAGGAACAGTCAAAATTAGAAAGAAACTCCCCTCCCTTCCACCCATTCTGCAAAAAGCATTTGTCTCTAAACTTCCCTTCACGTGTATATCCAGCAGCAAAGGATGAAGATGGATCAAGCAAGGTACTATCCTCCGCTGCCCCATAGTCTTTTAGGTAAGCCTGAGGTGGAAGAGTGGTAAGAGAAGGTGGCAGCTGGGCCCCTTGATTTCCAATAGGCCCCAGGCAGTTTCCTAGGTTGCCTTGTGAATAATTGTGCTCGGATGTCCAGTGATGTTTTTGCAGATTTAGTAGGAGTGAAATGGGATTCCTCTTTCATCTATTATATGTGTTATTTCAATCAAACGTCATATTAACTTTTTCTTAAGGCACGAGTTCAGTTATTGTTTTATGTGCATTTGGCAGAACACTACGTTATATTATTAATGCGTTTTGGTAGAACATTCTTTAACTACATCCGTCCCGGCAGTCTCTGGCCCCTTAAGGACCAAAAACTGCTGGTATCGTAAAACACCACCTCCTGACGAATGGCCGCATATACCCGCCAGTCACACCACTCTCTATCCACCACAGGTCCCTCTCTCTGCCCTCTCTACGACGGCAGAGCTCTGTGCGACGGGCAGGGGCCACTTTCATTGGCCTTTGACCCTGTCAATCAATGTAAGCCAATGGGATTGGCTTACAGTGATGATAGGGCCAGGAGCCAAAGAAAACGGCTCCTGACCGACTCACAGAGCTCTGCCATCATACTGACAAGTGGGCAAGTGGCGGGGGGGGGGGGGGGGTTTGGGGGCAGCGGGATCGCGCGGCAATGATTGTTGAAATCTATGTCCTGTGAGAGCCGCGCAGCTACAAGCAGGACATAGATTTCAACCTTACTGTCCTGGGAAGCAGTTAATGTATTAAAAATGTTTTGTAATAACACTGCTGTTTCTGCAAAGTAAGAGGAAAATACATATCTGCAGCAACTGATAGAACTTTATCAATCTCCAGTTGCCTGCTCACAGATCTCCTCCCACCTTTCATTCCAAAACCATGCGTCATGATAGGCTTTCAGTCAGCAAGGGGGGCGTGGCTTCAGCTGACTAACCAATCACCTTACTTAGGAGACTAAAGGTGAAGTATTGTAGACTGACTGGGTGTAAAGCAGACAGTGGAGATCACTGGGGATCTGTAATTTTTTTTATTTTTATTAAGAACTACTACATTTTTCAGAAAACCTGAAGCGAAAAAAACAACAACTTATATTGTATGTGTAGTACAGATAATGAATAGAACATTAGTAGCAAAGGAAAAAAAAATATTTTCCGTTATATAGCTTTTTTTAAATATTTTTTCATAACATTGCATCATTCTGAGGTATTTGCATTTTACAAACCACACTCTATATTTTAAGCTATAAAACAAAACAGAAATAATGAATCTTTGAACTCTCCTGCAGTAAAACCTTATCTCTAGCTGTTTCACTCTGTTTTTGTTTAAGTGCTTCAGAAAACAAGTCTGTAAAAGAAGCTCTTTTGCATACATAACAACTGAAGTTTTTTAGCTCTTTTTGTACTGGAAAACAACATGAGACTCTTTTCCTTGCTACTAAAGTTCTACTACTTAGCTGTACTGCACATTCATTATTGCATACGTTTATTTTCGCTTCAGGTTTAGTGCTGAAAATGTACACAAGGACACGATTACATTACCGCTTGGCGACATCCTTGGGGGTCTCTCCGGCCTCGTTAGTGATGTTGTAGTCGGCCCCCATCTCCAGCAGCCACTGCAGACACTCAATTCGGCCCTGGCCTGCAGCTGAGAACAGCACAACTATTACACCACCGACTCTATAATCTACAGCTTTTTAATGTTTTTTTTTTTTTTTTTACATATTTTAAGCATTCATGCAACATTGTAAGCTTAAAGAGAAACTGTAACCAAGAATTGAACTTTATCCCAATCAGTAGCTTATACCCCCTTTTACATGAGAAATCTATTCCTTTTCACAAACGGATCATCAGGAGGCTCGGTATGACTGATATTGTGGTGAAACCCCTCCCACAGGAAACTCTGAGGACCATGGTCCTGGCAGTTTCCTGTCTGTGAATCTTGTTGCATTGTGGGAAATAGCTGTTTATAGCTGTTTCCAACTGCCAAAACAGCAAGCAGCAGCTACATCACCTGCCAGCAGTAAAAATGTCACCATGTGATGAATGTCATAATGTAAATCAGGGAGAATAACGATTTTACAATGGGCAAACACTGACTAAATTATTTATACACAATTATGGTAAAAATGAAGCACTTTTTTTTATTACATTATTTTTCACTGGAGTTCCTCTGTAAAGTGGAATAAAACTCTGACATAACATTCAATACAAATGTGTTTTCCTGCTTTTTGTTACCCATACAGCTATCATATTAGCTGTTGTGCACAAGTAATATTGTCTGTCTACAAATTCCCAAAGTACAGTTTATTTGCTCTGAAAGCTGCCATTGCATTTTATTGCATAGCTGCTGTATTCATATATTAAAATCTAGTGATCACTTCTCAGCTCTTTCTGCTTCTTAGCTCAGTTTGCTAATGTTTACTAACTGTATCCGACAAAGGAATGTAAACAAAAGATTTGGTGACAGCCAGTGGAAACAACTTTAGTTAAAGTGTAACTGAGATGGGTATACTAAAAGATTTTATACTTAGGTGGGGCTTCCTCCAGCCCCGTGAGCACCGATGTGCGGCCCCTCCGCACATGCGCAGAAGAGCACGAATGGTGCGGCTGAGCCAGTTACTGGGACCGATACAAGGCGACAGAGCCACTCAGGAGGACAGCGAGGGACGCATCGGTGCTCATGGGGCTGGAGGAAGCCCCGGGTAGTATCATATCTTTTAGTGTGCCCATCTAAGGTTTACTGAGGACAAGGACAACTGTAGTGAGAAGAATATGGAGGCTGCCATATTGTTTTTCCTTTTAACTACTTGCCGACAGCTCCACGCCAATTGGCGTGAGCAGTGCGGCAGCCCCAGGACCACTGCACGCCGATTGGCGTGAACGGCCGTCTATGGGGCTATGGGAGATCGCGCGCAGGCTGTGCCCCGCCTTTTCTGGAGACTGTTTCGCCGTCTAATTACTTTGTACAGCCCTACGATCTGCAGCAGCGCTGTACTGGGGACAGTCATGTGACACGGATGCCCCCCTGGCCCACAGGAGAGCAATCGGCTCTCATAGGCTGAAACCTATGACAGACGATCACGTGATTGGCTGGGTGGGGGGAGGGAAGGACGGGAATGGTAAAAAAAAAAATAAAAAAAAAATTGTAAAATTGAATTAAAAATAAATAACAAATATTTATAAAAAAAACAAAACAAAACAATGTGGGGGCGATCAGACTCTCTGTTGGTGGGGGGAAAAGGAGGGGGGATCACTTATGTGCTGTGTTGTGCAGCCCTGCAGCTTTGCCTTAAAGCTGCAGTGGCCCAATTAAGTAAAAATGGCCTGGTCACTAGGGGGGGGGGGGGGGTGTTTAACACCGCAGTCCTCAAGTGGTTAAGCAGTGTCAGTTGCCTGGCAGCCCTGCTGATCTATTTGTCTTCAGTAGTGTCTGAATAACACCAGAAACAAGCATGCAGCTAATCTTATCAGATCTGACAATAATGTCAGAGACACCTGATCTGCTGCATCCTTGTTCAGGGTCTATAGCTAAAAGTATAAGTGGCTGAGGATCAGAAGGATAGCCAAGCAACTAGCATTGTTTAAAAGGAAATAAATATGGCAGCCTCCATATCCCTCTCACTATAGTTGCCCTTTAAAGGAGGAAGAAAAAAGTGGGTATAATTTATGACTCAGGACTACACCCTTCACAGGAGCTGGACGAAAGTTCACTTTCAAACCAGTCCGTGCAGCTGCTAAGGTCACTAGTGACTCTCAGCTAGATTACCAGCCACTGAAACGTATCTGCAGTCTGAGCTGTTGACACAGTGGCAAAAATATATTGCTTATCAGGTATAAATTACTACTTACAAACTGCAATTTATTGCAATGAAGTAGACAAAAGAGTAGATCTGGGCATCGGCCAAGCTTCAAAGGCACATCCATGCTTTAGGTCTTCCCCAGTAAAAGACAAACAGCGCAGCGTAGATGGCCTGACAGCTGTTTCACACGTACTCCAGACTTCATCAGAGACCACAAAATAAGAGTCATTTTGTGGCGTCTGACAAAGCGGGTACTATCCACGAAACGGCTGTCTGGCCATCTACACTGTGCTCTTTAAATAGATTCTTTTCATGAAATAAGGCGGTGATGTGCTTTTGAAGCTTGGCTGGTGCCCAGATCTACTCTTTTGTCTACTTTATTAAAAACATTTTATTAAATTGAAGCACTTGATCTACTGGAGGCGGAGCCACACACTGGAACCCCCGGTTGGCTGCCTAATCGGGGGTCTTGTGCCGATCACCCGTCTCTTCTTTGTTGGGGTGAAATTGCAATGTATAGCCATAAGTCTTGCATTGTAGGTTGCCACAATTGCAATTCTGAAGCCAACTACACATAGATAGTATGAGAGGCCTGTGCTGTGGTTTTTAGTAAGCAGGGGATAATATTTACATACACCATCCCTGTCTACATGAGCCAGACCATTAGCTTTACCTTTGTGCAGCGGTGTGGCGCCTCTGTCATCCCGTTCATTGATGTTGATTATTCCACTTTCCACGAGTTTACGCAAAGTCACCAAATCACCTTTAAAGGCAGCGACGTGAGCAGGGAACGCCAGATCTGAAAAAACCCACACATCAATGTTACACCATGTGTTAATACTGGATTGGTCTCCCAGCATGCACCTGGGTCAGTAGCTTCCTGTAGGCATTATCATGTGACCACTGCCCAGGGGAAAACAAAACCCTAACAGAAAAACAGTAAAGCTCAGTCCCTGTGCCAAGTGATAGCTATGCCATAAAGAGAAAGAAAAAATAGAAACATGAGTGGAGGTGAGGAACAATAGGGGGCCTGCATTTTTCTCAGCTTGTTAGTTTGTACAGTTAAATTCCTACACTCGGAGGGAGTTAGTAAACAAGCAGTGTGTGCAGTACCGAGACACACAGGGTCATGTGACACACAAGCAGTGTGCGCAGTACTCAGACACACAGGGTCATGTGACACAAGCAGTGTGTGCAGTACCCAGACACACAGGGTCATGTGACACAAGCAGTGTGTGCAGCACCCAGACACACAGGGTCATGTGACACAAGCAGTGTGTGCAGTACCCAGACACACAGGGTCATGTGACACATAAGCAGCGTGCGCAGCACCCAGACACACAGGGTCATGTGACACACAAGCAGCGTGCACAGCACCCAGGCACACAGGGTCATGTGACACAAGCAGTGTGTGCAGTACCCAGACACACAGAGTCATGTGACACACAAGCAGTGTGTGCAGCACCCAGACACACAGGGTCATGTGACACAAGCAGTGTGTGCAGTACCCAGACACACAGAGTCATGTGACACACAAGCAGTGTGTGCAGCACCCAGACACACAGGGTCATGTGACACACAAGCAGTGTGTGCAGCACCCAGACACACAGGGTCATGTGACACAAGCAATGTGTGCAGTACCCAGACACACAGGGTCATGTGACACAAGCAGTGTGTGCAGCACCCAGCCACACAGTGTCATGTGACACAAGCAGTGTGTGCAGCACTCAGACACACAGGGTCATGTAACACAAGCAGTGTGTGCAGCACCCAGACACACAGGGTCATGTAACACAAGCAGTGTGTGCAGCACCCAGACACACAGGGTCATGTGACACAAGCAGTGTGTGCAGTACTCAGACACACAGGGTCATGTAACACAAGCAGTGTGAGCAGCACCCAGACACACAGGGTCATGTAACACAAGCAGTGTGTGCAGCACCCAGACACACAGGGTCATGTGACACAAGCAGTGTGTGCAGTACTCAGACACACAGGGTCATGTAACACAAGCAGTGTGAGCAGCACCCAGACACACAGGGTCATGTAACACAAGCAGTGTGTGCAGCACCCAGACACACAGGGTCATGTGACACATAAGCAGTGTGTTCAGCACCCGGACACACAGAGTCATGTGACACACAAGCAGTGTGTGCAGCACCCAGACACACAGGGTCATGTGACACAAGCAGTGTGTGCAGTACTCAGACACACAGGGTCATGTGACACATAAGCAGTGTGCGCAGCACCCAGACACACAGGGTCATGTGACACAAGCAGTGTGTGCAGCACCCAGACACACAGGGTCATGTGACACACAAGCAGTGTGTGCAGCACCCAGACACACAGAGTCATGTGACACACAAGCAGTGTGTGCAGCACCCAGACACACAGGGTCATGTGACACAAGCAGTGTGTGCAGTACTCAGACACACAGGGTCATGTGACACATAAGCAGTGTGCGCAGCACCCAGACACACAGGGTCATGTGACACAAGCAGTGTGTGCAGCACCCAGACACACAGGGTCATGTGACACACAAGCAGTGTGCGCAGTACCAAGACACACAGGGTCATGTGACACATAAGCAGTGTGTGCAGCACCCAGACACACAGGGTCATGTGACACATATATGCAGTGTGTGCAGCACCCAGACACACAGGGTCATGTGACACATAAGCAGTGTGCGCAGCACCCAGACACACAGGGTCATGTGCCACATATCATATGCAGTGTGTGCAGCACCCAGACACACAGAGTCATGTGACACACAAGCAGTGTGTGCAGCACCCAGACACACAGTGTCATGTGACACAAGCAGTGTGTGCAGCACCCAGACACACAGGGTCATGTGACACAAGCAGTGTGTGCAGCACCCAGACACACAGTGTCATGTGACACAAGCAGTGTGTGCAGCACTCAGACACACAGGGTCATGTAACACAAGCAGTGTGTGCAGCACCCAGACACACAGGGTCATGTGACACACAAGCAGTGTGCGCAGTACCCAGACACACAGGGTCATGTGCCACATATCATATGCAGTGTGTGCAGCACCCAGACACACAGGGTCATGTGACACAAGCAGTGTGTGCAGTACTCAGACACACAGGGTCATGTAACACAAGCAGTGTGAGCAGCACCCAGACACACAGGGTCATGTAACACAAGCAGTGTGTGCAGCACCCAGACACACAGGGTCATGTGACACATATATGCAGTGTGTGCAGTACCCAGATACACAGGGTCATGTGACATATATCATATGCAGTGTGTGCAGCACCCAGACACACAGGGTCATGTGACACAAGCAGTGTGTGCAGTACTCAGACACACAGGGTCATGTGACACAAGCAGTGTGTGCAGCACCCAGACACACAGAGTCATGTGACACACAAGCAGTGTGTGCAGCACCCAGACACACAGGGTCATGTGACACACAAGCAGCGTGCACAGCACCCAGACACACAGGGTCATGTGACACAAGCAGTGTGTGCAGCACCCAGACACACAGAGTCATGTGACACACAAGCAGTGTGTGCAGCACCCAGACACACAGGGTCATGTGACACACAAGCAGCGTGCACAGCACCCAGACACACAGGGTCATGTGACACAAGCAGTGTGTGCAGCACCCAGACACACAGAGTCATGTGACACACAAGCAGTGTGTGCAGCACCCAGACACACAGAGTCATGTGACACACAAGCAGTGTGTGCAGCACCCAGACACACAGAGTCATGTGACACAAGCAGTGTGTGCAGCACCCAGACACACAGGGTCATGTGACACAAGCAGTGTGTGCAGCACCCAGACACACAGAGTCATGTGACACACAAGCAGTGTGTGCAGCACCCAGACACACAGGGTCATGTGACACACAAGCAGTGTGTGCAGCACCCAGACACACAGAGTCATGTGACACATATGCAGTGTGTGCAGTACCCAGACACACAGGGTCATGTGACACAAGCAGTGTGTGCAGCACCCAGACACACAGGGTCATGTGACACATAAGAAGCGTGTGCAGCACCCAGACACACAGGGTCATGTGACACACAAGCAGTGCATGCAGCACCCAGACACACAGGGTCATGTGACACATAAGCAGTGCGTGCAGCACCCAGACACACAGGGTCATGTGACACATAAGCAGTGTGTTCAGCACCCAGACACACAGGGTCATGTGACACACAAGCAGTGTGTGCAGCACCCAGACACACAGGGTCATGTGACACACAAGCAGTGTGTGCAGCACCCAGACACACAGGGTCATGTGACACAAGCAGTGTGTGCAGCACCCAGACACACAGGGTCATGTGACACAAGCAGTGTGTGCAGCACCCAGACACACAGGGTCATGTGACACACAAGCAGTGTGTGCAGCACCCAGACACACAGGGTCATGTGACACAAGAAGTGTGTGCAGCACCCAGACACACAGAGTCATGTGACACACAAGCAGTGTGTGCAGCACCCAGACACACAGGGTCATGTGACACAAGCAGTGTGTGCAGCACCCAGACACACAGGGTCATGTGACACACAAGCAGTGTGTGCAGCACCCAGACACACAGGGTCATGTGACACAAGAAGTGTGTGCAGCACCCAGACACACAGAGTCATGTGACACACAAGCAGTGTGTGCAGCACCCAGACACACAGGGTCATGTGACACATAAGCAGTGTGTGCAGCACCCAGACACACAGGGTCATGTGACACATAAGCAGTGTGTGCAGCACCCAGACACACAGGGTCATGTGACACATAAGCCGTGTGTGCAGTACCCAGACACACAGGGTCATGTGACACATAAGCAGTGTGTGCAGCACCCAGACACACAGCTTCATGTGACACAAGCAGTGTGTGCAGCACCCAGACACACAGGGTCATGTGACACATAAGCAGTGTGTGCAGCACCCAGACACACAGGGTCATGTGACACATAAGCAGTGTGCGCAGTACCCAGACACACAGGGTCATGTGACACATAAGCATTGTGTGCAGCACCCAGACACACAGGGTCATGTGACACATAAGCAGTGTGTTCAGCACCCAGACACACAGGGTCATGTGACACACAAGCAGTGTGTGCAGCACCCAGACACACAGGGTCATGTGACTCATCATGTACTCACTCTCTTGTTCCTCGGGATGATCCCTCTCATACTGCACTCCATCGATATACTGCACTATCCTCTCCTTGTAGAAGCGGTGTGCCAGCTCCCTCGGGATCTCCTGCTGGCTGTTCCTTGCTTCCAAGGCCCGCGTCATACTGACAGCTTTACTGAGCAGAAACTTAAAGCAGTGCAGGTGCCCCTCCATGGCTGCCAAATGGACTTTGGTGGGGGGAAAAAAAAACATGGTAAAGAATGTACAGTAAAGCTAATAATATTATTATCTGAATGCAAGTTTATGAAATACGTACTTCAGCCTCTAATTTTATAATGTATAAGATTGTAAATTTGCATTAATTAGCAGCTTGACACTTAAAGGAAACCTTAACTGAGAGTTGTGTCATGTGATGTGTCACATGACACTCGAGGACCGCAGTGTTAAACCCCCCTAAAGACCAGGCCACTCCAGCTTTAAGGCCATCTCAGCACACAAGTATTCCCCCCCTTTTCTCCCCACCAACAGAGCTTTCTGTTGGTGGGGTCTGACCGCTCCCCCAGTGTTTATTTTTTGGGGAGCAAATATTTATGTCCTTTATCTTTAAATAAATTTGTCTACTTTTTTTCTACTCCTCTTCAGCCTATGAGAGCCGATCGCTCTCCTGTCTCCCAGGGGATAGCCGTGTCACGTACAGGGCTGCAGTAGATCGTAGCGCTGTGCAGCAATAAAGACAGTGGTTTACCGTCTAACAACAGTTTCCCAGCAGCGATCGCCTCAGGGAGACGGAAGGCGTAGCGGAGATCTGTAATCAGAGCTGGGAGGTGCGTGTGATTGCCTGCAAACCACGCCCCAAGGACCTTAAGGACAGCGTGACATGGTCGGCAAGTGGTTAAGCAATACCAGTTGCTTTCCAGCCCTGCTGATCTATTTGGCTGCAGTAGTGTGTGAACCACACACCTGAAACAAGCATGCAGCTAATCGAGTCAGACTTCAGTCAGAGCACCTGATCTGCATGCTTGTTGAGGGGCTGTGGCTAAAAGTATTTAAGACACAGGATCAGCAGGAGAGTCAGGCAACTGGTATTATTTTTAAAGGAAAAATCCATATCCTTCTCAGTTTAGGTTCCCTTTAATAACTATACTGAAAGTACCTTGCTGGTTGGGTTCTGTAGCTCTTTTTCCTGATAACGGTGCGATTTTAATAAGCAGTCATCTGGTAAAACTCCTCACCTTATTCCATCACCACCCACATGAGAAGGGGATGGTGCAGCAGCCGGTCTTCCTGTATGAGCACAAATTACTAGACCCAGCTCACCTCCTCCCTCTGCTAAGAGATTAGCTCCATGTGGCCAGCATTATAGCACTACAGCTATGTCAAGTCTTACCTCTGTGTGCATTAAGCATTCTACCCTTCCCAAACCCTTGTCAGTGTTTTCATGAAGCGTTTCTTACTGCGGGCAGAGTCGGGTGATGAGAGGGACACATGGCTTTTACACTGGTAACACACTGGTAAGGGTTGTGGAATGAACCAGGAGATTTGTGCGTGGGAATTGGTAGGCGTCTGCACAAAGTGTCAGTAATGGGGTGCCCAGCTGTTGAATTGGGGCCTACTAGTACTAGTGCGGTATTAGTAACTGTAGCCAATCAAATACTGAGTAAGGAAGAAACAGAGGAGCCAATGGTCTATTTTGTGCAGCTACAATAGCGGTGGTTTTAGTGCTGGCAGGAGAGTTAAGTGTTAGGCATTAGGTGGAGAGGGGAGCTTTAGGCCAGGGGTCAGGAAGCTTTTTGGCTGAGAGAGCCATAAACACCACATATTTTAAAATGTAATTCCATGAGAGCCATACAATATGTTTCGAACTGGGACAGTGAGCATGCACAGCAGAGGGCTCACATCCCTGTTGCCATGGTGATGTGTATACAGTTGATGAGCCAGGCAGCAGCAGTGTCAGACACGTCTTCAGCTTCTCTTGGGTTTCAGCAACATCAGCAATTTCCCTGAGAGCCAGAGAGGAGAAATACCGACTAACAGCTTGTACAATTAGCTTGGGGGTTGATTCACTTTGTAGGATGAGATCCCTGCACTTTGGCCCAATAGGCTGCCTGTCAAGTGACAGGCAGCCTATTGGCCCAATCAAAGTGCGAGGATCTCGTCCTACAAAGTCACTGGACCTGACAGGGTCTAGAGTGGGACAATTGGAGCGGCCGTTCGTTTTGGGGTAGCGCGAGTAAGTTAGTAGTGCATGCTACAGAAGTAGCATGTCTACTCTGAAAATTTTACTTGCGCTGCAACACTAAGCTGCGCTGCTTGAGCAGTGTAGCTTAGTGAATCAACCCCTATCTGTGAGCCAGATGTAGCCATCAAAAGAGCCACATCTGGCTCCGAGCTATAGGTTCCCTACCCCTGCTTTAGGCACTAGAAGGGGACTGAGAAGGGGTGCTGGGTAAATGCATAGAAAAATTTGAGTAATTAAAATTACCAATAATTTTACTAGTGGCACCAGCTAGGGCCCAACTCATGTGACGCCGCAAAATGTATGCGACGTAACAAGGGTAAAATGTTTAATACACACTTTGTTACATACCTGGAAAGTTTCCATTGTGATCCACGTCCTCTGTAGAAGCCCCCCACCTTGCAAGGAGCTGCAAGCAGCCAAGGCGGCCGTGGTAGGCGGCGTAGTGCACCGGCGTCCAGCCATTCACATCGGGACTGCTGGTGTCCTGTGCAACACAAGCACACATAACGTTTCTTATTTTCATATAGAGTCTCTGCCTTAAAGTGACTCTGCATCCAAATCATGGGAAGTTAAAGAGGAACTGTCAGCCATACTATCTCATAAAAAACACATATATAAGTAGATAATGACTTGCTCTACTTACATAACATGTGTATTGCCCTGCCCACGTTTTGATTTCAGTTAATTTTCTACAGTAAAAAAAAGAGAAAATCCTTCTTAGCATTTCCCATATTAAGTGTGGCTATTTTGAAGCCAATTCTGATGTCATTTCCTCCCTTAGTCTCCACTGCCTGATTTGCCCGTTCTTCACTATAGAAAGTGCATGAGAAATATTGGCCAATCAGAGAGGAACAGAGGTGTGGGAGGGGAAAACAGGAGGGAAAGAGGCTTCAGCCAATCAGGCTGCATTAGTTAAGTCTGATGGAAATAGAGAAGCAAAAAAAGGACAACCCAGCATGCCCTGCAACTTCCTTTTTGTGTACCAAATTTTGTGTGTACCAAATAAGAGGTAAACTGGGGAATGATCATTTATCAACAAGAAAAGTAGTAGAGATTTTATCTTTTGGATTGCCTGGTTGGCATCCTTATTACTTGTTTACCAGATAAAAATAAATAATTGATTTTTTATTTTATGCCCGACAGTTACACTTTAAGCAAACATTACACATGTTGCCATCCTATTGACTTCTCCATGCTTGACTTCAAAACAATTGTTCCTTGCTCTGGCATTGCCTTTTTTCATATTTCTATGGAATAAAAAAAAAAAAAGTTACAGTGGGATGCGAAAGTTTGGTCAACCTTGTTAATGGTCATGATTTTCCTGTATAAATCGTTGGTTGTTATGATAAAAAAAATGTCAGTTAAATATATATATATATATATATATATATATATATATATATATATATATATATATATATATATATATATATATATATATATATGAGACACGCACAGTGATATTTGAGAAAAGTAAAAGAGAAGGGAAACTTACAGTTGACCCCCTTAAAGTGAACCTAAAAAACGAGATGAACTCACCTGGGGCTTCCCTCAGCCCCCTGCAGATGATCGGTGCCCTCGCAGCTCCGCTCCGATGTCCCAGGACCCGCCGGCGAGCACTTCCGGTTTGGCCGTCACCGGCCGACAGGCATGGGAACGCGAGTGATTGTTTGCATTCCCAGCCTGTATATCGCCCCCTATGCTGCTATTGCGACCTCCTGGCCGCAATAGCAGCATAGGGGGCGATATACAGGCTGGGAACGCGAACAATCACTCGCGTTCCCATGCCTGTCGGCCGGTGACGGCGAAACCGGAAGTCGTCGCCGGCGGGTGCAGAGGAATCGGAGCGGAGCTGCGAGGGCACCGATCGTCTGCAGGGGGCTGAGGGAAGCCCCAGGTGAGTTCATCTCGTTTTTTTTTTACTGACTTTAGGTTCACTTTAAAGGCCTTACGAGGCCAAATTATAAAAAAAAAAAAAAAAGTTTAAAAAGTTAAGTAACTTTTTAAACTTTTTTTTTTTTTTTATAGTTTGGCCTCGTAAGTCCTTTAACCACTTGCCGACCGCACACTCATAACGTGCGTCGGCAAAGTGGCAGCTGCAGGACCAGCGACGCAGTACTGCGTCGCCAGCTGCAGCCTAATTAATCAGGAAGCAGCCGCTCGTACGAGCGGCTGCTTCCTGTCAAATCACGGCGGGGGGCTCCGTGAATAGCCTGCGGGCCGCCGATGGCGGCTCGCAGGCTAGATGTAAATACAAGCGGAAATAATCCGCTTTGTTTACATTTGTACGGCGCTGCTGCGCAGCAGCGCCGTAAGGCAGATCGGCGATCCCCGGCCAATCAGCGGCCGGGGATCGCCGCCATGTGACAGACCACATCCTGTCACTGGCTGCACAGGACGGATAGCGTCCTGTGCAGCCCGGAACACCAGGGGGAGGCAGCAGGTAGGAGAGGGAGGGGGAATTTCGCCGCGGAGGGGGGCTTTGAGGTGCCCCCCCCGCCACCCACAGCAGGCAGGAGAGATCAGACCCCCCCAGCACATCATCCCCATAGGGGGGAAAAAAGGGGGGCAATCTGATCTCCCTGCCTGCACCCTGATCTGTGCTGGGGGCTGCAGAGCCCACCCAGCACAGATCAATCAAACCAGCGCTGGTCCTTAAGGGGGGGTAAAGGGTGGGTCATCAAGTGGTTAAATACTCTTTCTCATAATTGCATTCACCTGTGTATGTAGGTCAGGGGTCACTGAGCTTACCAAGCCAATTTGATTTCCAATAATTAGTTCTAAAGGTTTTGGAATCAATAAAATGACAACAGTGCCCAAATGTATGCACCTGCCTAATTTTGTTTAAAGGGAACCAGAGGCCCCAGAAAAAAGATTTTATACATACCTGGGGCTTCCTCCAGCCCCATACGCACGGATCGCTCCCACGCCGCCGTCCTCTGCTGCCTGGATCCGCCGGTACCGGGTCCCGTCATGGCCGCCAGGCGGCCAATAGTCCGCATCACACGGAGCTCCCTCCATGTACGTACGCGTGAGGCTGCCTACTGCGCAGCCGCATGCGTACGGGTATGGAGGGAGCCCCTGTGATGCGGACAATTGCCCGCGTCCGCCGGAAGTGACGGGACCCGGTACCGCCGATCCAGGAAGCGGAGGATGGCGGCGTGGGAGCGATCCAGGCTTATGGGGCTGGAAGAAGCCCCAGGTATGTATAAAAGCTTCTTCTTTTTTTTTTATTACGTTCCTCTCTGGTTCCCTTTTAACAATTATTGTGCACTTTCTGTAAATGCAATAAACTTCATTTCACTTCTCAAATATCACTCTGTGTGTCTCCTATATCATATATTTAACTGACATTTTTTATCGTAACAACCAACGATTTATACAGGAAAATCATGACAATTAACAAGGTTACACAAACTTTTGCATACCACTGTAGATACTCACCTATGGAGAGGGAAGGCCATGGATTCTGTAGAGCCTTCCTGGTCCTCTCTACATACTATAGTTCCAGCCAGCTTGATGAAATATGTCTTCAGCCCTCCTCAGCAGTCTCTGGAAGTACTTGCATCCCTGAGAACTTCTGTAGACAAGCAGATCCATACTGCGTACATGAGTCCGGTTCCATGTACCTTATATACTCGTGTATAAGACTAATTTTTCAGCACAAAAAAATGTGCTGAAAAGTTACCCCCTCAGCTTATATGTGAGTCAGTGGAGCAGAACGGATGGTGGAGCTGGTTTTGTTACTGGCAGAGGAGCGCGAGGATCGTGCACTAGTGATCCTGCTCTTGCCAGCTAGCTCCCTGCTGTGTCTGTGCCCTCCATCCCCTGCAAAATGGTGTGCAGAGGGCGCTGCTCAAGACTATCTGTGCCCCCCGACTTGTGGAGCAGAGCGTGCAAGCAACGTGTCAGCGGTGCAATGATCGGGGAATCTTCCTGTGTGGCAATCGATGTGTCTCATATCTATGATGCCATCTAGTGGCGTCTTTAGATACAGCTGTATGATCTTGCGGCACACCTGGCTATGAGGAGAGGGGATGACTTGTACTAGGGGCACATCTGGCTACTGTGGAGGGGGGTATACTGGGGAGGAGGGCTTATACATGAGTCAATCACTTTTTCCTGGTTCTGAGGGAAAACTGGGTACCTCGGCTTATAGGCAGGTCTGCTTATATGCGAGTATATAAGGTAACTTCACAGAAGAACAGCAGTACAACAAGGGGACATATCGAGGACTGGGAAGGTTCTATGGAATCCAGAGGCTTCCCTCTCTATAGGTGAGTATTAAACTCTTTATTTTTTTGTGCCGCTTCACATCGACAATACTGAAAACAAAAATGTACATTTCATCTTGTGATTGGACCAGGGCTGAAACGCGTTCCCTTCAGGACAGATTGATGTCACTATATGGCACTCGCTGAATGCATCAGGCCCAAGGGCGTAGGGCCCGTGGTCGCAGCGGTCGCCTTGGCGACCGGGCCCGGCTCCTGAGGAGGCGGGGGAGGGGCCCGGGGGGCCCATCTCCGTTTGGAGGGCCATGCGCCCGTTCGCGCTGGTAGGAGGGAGCCGCAGCCGCGGGGAGGGCAGCCCGACCTCTCCCTCCCTTCCTCTCCCCGGGGCCCCCCCTCAGATGCAGAGTAAGCGGCTAACGGAAGCGCTATAGGCAGAACTCACCTCCCTGCGTTCCACTCGCCGCTGATCTCCTCTCTGGCTGGCTCTGCATAGATGTTGTTACACACGCAGCTTCCGGCTAAACAGGAAGCTGCGTGTGTAAGCATCTATGCAGAGCCAGCCAGAGAGGAGATTAGCGGCGATTGGAACCAGGGACGGAGGTGAGTTCTGCCTATAGCGCTTCCGTTAGCCGCTTACTCTGCATCTGAGGGGGGGCCCCGGGGAGAGGAAGGGAGGGAGGTCGGGCTGCCCTCCCCGCGGCTGCGGCCCCCCCCTCCATTATGGGGACGGGCAGCTACCTAATCTATCCTGGGGGGCAGCTACCTAATCTATCCTGGGGGGCACCTACCTAATCTAACCTATACTGGGGGGCAGCTACCTAATCTATGCTGGGGGCAGCTACCTAATCTATCCTGGGGGGCACCTACCTAATCTAACCTAATCCTGGGGGGCAGCTACCTAATCTAACCTATACTGGGGGGCACCTACCTAATCTATCCTGGGGGCAGCTACCTAATCTATCCTGGGGGGCACCTACCTAATCTAACCTAATCCTGGGGGGCAGCTACCTAATCTAACCTATACTGGGGGGCACCTACCTAATCTATCCTGGGGGGCAGCTACCTAATCTATTCTGGGGGGCAGCTACCTAATCTAACCTATACTGGGAGGCACCTACCTAATCTATCCTGGGGGCAGCTACCTAATCTATCCTGGGGGGCAGCTACCTAATCTAACCTAATCCTGGGGGGCAGCTACCTAATCTATCCTGGGGGGCAGCTACCTAATCTAACCTAATCCTGGGGGGCAGCTACCTAATCTATCCTGGGGGGCACCTACCTATTGTAACCTAATCCTGGGGGGCAGCTATCTAATCTATCCTGGGGGGCAGCTACCTAATCTATCCTGGGGGGCACCTACCTAATCTATCCTGGGGGCAGCTACCTAATCTATCCTGGGGGGCAGCTACCTAATCTAACCTATACTGGGGGGCAGCTACCTAATCTAACCTATACTAGGGGGCACCGACCTAATCTAATTTATACTGGGGGCACCTACCTATCTAACCTATACTGGGGGCACTTACTTATCTAACCTGTATTGGGGGCACCTAGCTAGCCTATACAGGTGGCAACTAAACTGGCTACCTATATTGGAGGCACCTACCTAACTAACCTATACTGGGGGCACCTACCTATCTAACCTACGCTGGGGGCAACTATTCTGGCTACCTATATTAGAGGCACCCACCTAGCTAACCTGTACTGGGGGCACCTATCTATCTAACTTATACCGGCGGCGCCTGCCTATCTCACCTATACCGGGGGCAACTATACTGGCTTACCTATGCCTGACTACCTATACTGGGGGTACCTATAGCTGGCTATAGGGATTTTGATATGTGTGTGCATCCGTCGGGTGTTGTCGGGGGAGGGGGGGCTGTTGTTGCCGGGGGGGGGGGGGGGGGCCCACATCCAGATTCCGCATCGGGGCCCAGAGGTTTGTAGCTACGCCACTGATCAGGCCATATATTCTGGAACTATATAAACACTTATAATACTATACATTGGTTAGTACAACCTATAATAATACTCACAGCTCCGCTGCGCAGTATGGTCTGCAGGGTGAAGGAATGGCCGTGAGCTGCAGCCAGGTGAGCTGGGCAGCACTGCCGATCATCCTTAGCCGACAGGTTTGCTCCGCTAAGCAGCAATGCCTGTAGGGGAACATAAATCCACTGTACATAAAACACTATATGCACTATACCTGAATGTTAGAATGTATAGTTCTATAATTTGTATGAGGAGGTCTGTTTGTTTGGCACTTGCAGCAGATTGGGGAGGTCGGCTGCGATGAAATGTTTAATGTGAATACACCACATACTACCAATCTGAAAACTGAAGCCAATAGAAAAAAAGTCACATAGTCACCTATGAAGAGGGAAAGCTCTGGATCTTATAGAGCAGGGGTGTCAAACTCAAATACAAAGTGAGCCAAACCCGAACACTGGGATCAAGTCGCGAGCAACCTCAATATCTAGTGGCCACCAACGTCCCTTATAAAGTTTTTTGGTGTCTAATACCCCCCTCACATATACAGTTCCCTGGTGTCTAGTGGCTCCCTCCTTCCTCTTTACACTTCTCTGGTGTCTAAAGGCCCCCTCCCTCCCCTATACAGTTCCCTGGTGTCTAGTGGCTCCCTCTTTACAGTTCCCTGGTGTCTAAAGGCACCCTCCATCACCTATACACTTCTCTGGTGTATAGCAATCCCTATTTCTCCCCATACATTTCTCTGGGATCCAGGGATTTTAATTTGATCCAGGAATTTTATCTGATTGCCATCTGGAGTCGGGAAGGAAAATTTCCCCCTTTTGGGGATAATTGGAGCATGCCTTGTAAGGGTTTTTCGCCTTCCTCTGGATCAACAGGGATATGTGAGGGAGCAGGCTGGTGTTGTACTTTGTTCTCTGGTTGAACTCGATGGACGCATGTCTTTTTTCACCCCAAATAACTATGTAGTGTTCCTCCCCCCTACCCTATACAGTTCCCCGGTGTCTTGCGGCCACCTCACCCCCCTATACATTTCCCTGGTGTCCACTTCTTTCCCCTCTTCCTCCACCATATGGCTTCCCTGGCGATGTAAGATTTCACCTCCAATATAGGTTCCTTGGTGGTCTAGAGTTGGCCAAACATAATGCAACATGGGGAAACAGCTTGCAGGCCAAATTTGATGGCTCTGCGGGTCATATTCGCCCGCAGGCCGGAGTTTGGCTTGTATGCTATAGAGCCTTCCCCATCCTCTCGCTCCAGCGATGTCACCCCTGTTACTGATATTCATCCAACTGGTCGAATACACCTTTGGGGATCCTCGGGGACGCGAGTGCTTCCGAAGTGGCTCCATAATGTGCATGTGCGAGCGTGCACAAGAGCATGCGTAGTATGGAGCCGTCCGTCTTTGAAAGCACTCAGGAACGCAGTGCTTCTGAAGTCTTCCAAGGGCTCCCGGAGGCAGAGAATTCGAATGGGGACATCGCTGGAACTATTATGCAGGGAGAGGTCAGGGAAGGCTCTCAAGTTGCACCTCCATAGGCGCAACTTGAGAGATAGGAATGAACCTTGTAAAATCAAACGAGGAGACAACGGGAGCTCAGATTGTGTAGGATTTTCCATCAGTTAGAGAAAAAGTGTAACAAACTCACAAGATAAGGTTGCTGCAAGGGCAACCAATCAGTAGAGCCTTTGGGAGGATAAGAATAGCCCCATGGGTACAGGGATCAGCACTTGGACTTGGCTGCTCTTTTGAAAAACAGGCTGACATCCGGTCAGTTGGAACCAAATGGCAGGAGGCTGCCATCCCCGGGAGGGAATCAAACACAATGGGGGGAGAAGAGACACCCAGGGAGAATACAATACATTAAAATACTTGAAGTCGAAATTAAGAGGTGGCTTACCTCAAGTATGAAACTGGATACAGGGTAAAACGTTTATTAGCACTAAGGCTTAGTGCTGATAAACTTGTTTACCTTTCATCCAGTTCCATCCTTGAGGTATGCCACCTCTTATTTTCAGTTTTAACGATTTTAATGTATTTTATTCTCCCTTGGTACTATATTTACACATTTATCTCAACATTGTCAGAAGCCATTTCTGGTACACGTTGTATGTAGAGATGGAGTGAACAGTTTGCCTGTCCCTGTGATTAACTGTTCGTTGCCTGCAGCTACTCCAGGGTCGGCAAGGTCTTTAAAGCGGATCCGAGATGAAAAACTAACTATTACAAGTAACTTGTCTATATATCTTATCTAAAGTTTAGATCGTATACACAACATATCTAGCTGCAAAAGTTTATGATTATTTATTCCTGTGATACAATGAGGGCAGCCATGTTCTGTTTGTCACATTGTCACAGGCTGAGGGCTGGAGATGCTATCAGCTTGCCTGTGTGTAAATTCAGTCCCCTCTCCTCCTCCCCTCTGCCTCTGAAATCAATGGCTAGTAACACCTCCCCCCCGTCCTGCCCAGACTGTGCTCCTGTAAGCACTTGTTATTGTCTAAAAATGCCAAGGCACTCTGAAAAGCTGTGGGCGAGGCTTGTTTAGTTTATAGGGAATTAGAGTATTAAAACAAAAAAAGTGTTTGGCTTGAGGAAAGCCCTATAAACTATATTGAAGAAACACAATCATGCAATGAGTAAAATTTTATCTCGGATCCACTTTACGTAATGTGCAGGTTCTGGCTGGCGGCATGCGTCCTTGATCGCTTACCCACGCCCAGGAGTGCTCTGCGCATGCGCACAATGTGCCAGACAGTTCACCACAGGGACAGGCGAACTGTTTGTTCCATCTCAATGTGATAAACCGTGAAGATGTGGATCCAGTTTAATGGAAAGTTCTTGGAGAGCCACTGCTCATATTGGAGCAGGGTGACCAGCTGTGCTCACATACTGTACCTGCATGCAGGCATCCTGTCCTCTTATAGCAGCTAGGTGTGCTGCAGTCCAGCCCCTTGTGGTCACTTCATTGATATCCGCTCCATGCCACAGCAGCCAGTGGAGACACTGAAATATATGAAGATGGACAAGGTTATAGCTAACACTATTGGCTGCAACATGCCCTCCCTATAGGACCTCTATAGCAGCGGGCACAAAGAGTCATCAAGATTACCACTGACCCTATTTCACCTTGCCCCCTATTCTCTGACTCATCCCTTCAGAAGTGATGAGCAGTGAGACATAGAGCTGTCAGAGTAACCACTTCCAGGCACACACACTGTACTTTTCCCAAATAAAAGTCATACTTAAAGCGGACCTGAACTCAGAACTTCATCTCTGCTCTAAAAGATATGCAACAGCATAATAACCTTTAAAGGATACCTGAAGTGACATGATGAGATAGACATGGGTATGTATAGTGCCTAGCACACTAATAACTATGCTGGGTTCCTTTTTTTCTTTCTCTGCCTGAAAGAGTTAAATATCAGGTATGTGAGTGGCTGACTCAGTCCTGACTCAGACAGGAAGTGACTACAGTGTGACCCTCACTGATAAGAAATTCCAACTATAACACACTTTCCTAGCAGAAAATGGCTTCTGAGAGCAGGAAAGGGATAAAAAGGATCAATAGTTCATAGACTTTAGCTCTGTGTACTTCAATGAATGTGTCATTGAGCAAAAACTATAAAACAGTTAAAACTTAAAAAGTAGATTTAAACATAAAATAAAAAACTGTGGAATATCTTAAAAAGTCATTTTTAAGAGAAGGAAGATGGATACAATTGTTTATTTCATTCGTTTATTTTCGCTTCGGGTGTCCTTTAAATAAAAACATTTCTTTGTTACAGCTGATACAAATCCTGCAATAAATCTGCAGTGTATCTACTTCCTGCTTTCATGGAAGCAGACATATTGTTAACATCCTGTGCTTTCAAATTAGCCTCTCTGCCGAGACGGCCATATGACACAGCTGAGGGATCAAATTACAATTTGAGATTAGCCACAGAGGAGGGGGGATTAGACAGGCTAAAATCTAAATACATACAGGGTGCATTTCTCTACGTTTTCCTTCTGTCCTGTGCAAGAGTTCAGGTCCAGTTTAATGATGAATTGCACAAAATTCAGTAAGGCTGCAGGTGCTGGAATACAGGGCAACACAGTACAGAGATTTATATATTTAGGACATATGTGTAATAAAGGCGCCTACAAAAAGAGGTGCTGGATAATACTGCTGTAGAATATCTGTAAAATTGCGTCTAACCCTCAGTCACGTGCACAGACAGAAAGTGCGTCACACAACTCCGCCGCTATGCGCATGCGCGCCACCCTGCAGCAATCTATAAAGATTGTTGTGGTGCCATTAAATGCAATACAATTGTGCGCCTCCCAGCGGTACCACTCGGCAACACACTGCAGCCGCTGCATGGATCGAAAGCGACTCCGTTTCACCGTGGGTACCATAGTTTATAACAACACCAAAGAGAAACAAGAATTGGCCCTGCAAGAACTACACCACAAAGTATATCGCAATTAGACAAAAACTTTATTAGTTCCATATAAATCAATAAAACCATAAAAACAATGGCACAAGAAAAAGTTACAGCCCCAATACATTGGTAATATTGCAAAGTCAGCAAAGGACAATGTATGCTAATATTGATAAATAATAAACTCTACTCATCAACACTGGTTAGACATGATGATGAGAGTGAAATGAATGACTGTCAAATAGTGAAAGAGAACATCAAGTGCTAAATTGTAATGTGTAAGAAGAAAGTGACCCGTGCCTAATAGAATGAGCCCCAAGGAAATGGGGTGCAATGGTATGCCTGCACCAGGCAGATCAGTGATAAGGCAGCATGATCCCCATGCAAGGGAAAGGAGTGGGAAAAGAGTGAAGAACGGTGGGTGACAAGAAGGCTTACCAGTGGTGAGAGTGAGCGGGCATCAGCGTGCCAAACCGTCGCGATTCGCCGCACGGATCGGCTTCGGCTTCTTCCGGGCATCACAGGTTATCTCATAGAGATTAATAGCCACTATCGCTTCGGGGGGGGGAGGGGAGAGAGTTCTGCAAGGGGTTAGTATGAAAGGAGCCTCAGGCCGGGTGCACACATGGCAGAAACGCACATATGGCAGAAACGCTTGTGGAGCGGGAAACGCTGTGTTTTATGCAGCAATGTTAGTCTATGGGACGCAGAAGGACCAGCGTTGCACTTGCGATTAACAGTACGCATTCTGCAGACGCTGTTAGTGTTGCATAATATGCAGGCTGGCTGCCAAAACGCACATAATGAAAGTCTATGGTAACGCATATGCATTGCATTTTGCGTGCGTTTTTAATTAAAAAATAAAGATCTGAATATATTTAAATTCAAAAACTCATACAAAACGCATATGCGTTTTCTATTAGCAAACCGCAAACGCAATTCAACGCACGCAAACGCATGTAAAACACATCAGCGCAAAAAAACCTGCAAACGCACTAAAAACGCAAACGCATCTTCCTAAAACGCTGGCTTTTCACGCTATGTCATATGTGAACCCAGCCTCAAACAATACAAATTTCCTGGCTATTCTGATAATCCTCTGCCTCTAATACTTTTATTAGACCCTGAACAAGCATGCAGCAGATCAGGTGTTTCTGACAAAAAATCTGACAAGATTAGCTGCATGCTTGTTTCTGGTGTGTGATTCAGACACTACTGATGCCAGAACTGCAGGACAGCCAGGCAACTGGTATTGTTTAAAAGGAAATAAATATGTTACCTGCCATATACCTCTCGCTTCAGGTTCAAAATAAGACAGATAAGGACAATATAAAAAATTGACAGATATGCTTTACTTAAGTCTGAACAAAAGATAAGAGTAAAATCAACTGCGTATGAAGGAAAAATAGCATATAATTCATAAACTAAGTATACTGAATTATTGATCAGGTCTTTATTTTAACCACTTAAAGAGAGTCTGAAGCAAGAATAAATCTCGCTTCAGACCTCATAAATAGCAGGGGCACGTGTGCCCCTGCTAAAACGCCGCTATCCCGCGGTTTAACGGGGGGTCCCTGATCCCCCAAATCCTCTCGGTGCAGCGGGGGAGCGCTTCCTGGTTGGGGCAGGGATAACCGCCGCAGCCCTGCCCCACGCGCATCTGTCAGCGCGTATCTCCGCCTCTCCCCCGCCCCTCTCAGTCTTCCTTCACTGAGAGGGGCGGGGGAGAGGCGGCGATGCGCCGCTGATAGACGCGCAGAGAGGCAAGGCTGCAGCCATTAGCCCTGCCTCCAGGAGCGACCAAGTCTGCGACCAAGTGTTGCAGTGGGGGGTTTGGGGGTGAAGGGACCCCCGTTTAGCGGCGCTATTGCGGCGGTTTAGCAGGGGCACACGTGCCCCTGCTAACTATGAGCTCTGAAGCAAGATTTATTCTTGCTTCAGAGTCTCTTTAAAGAAACAAAGACTTTTTGGTTAGGAAAAGGCGCTCACCGACATCACACCACATGGACCCATCTTTCTTGCTATTTACGCTGCTCTCCTGTCGCTGCAGCCCACTTGCTCTGCTGTTGCTATGACAGCAGAGCTCTGTAAGCCAGTCAGGTGCCGATTTCATTGGCTCCTAACCCTTTGATTACTGTTAGCCAATCACAGTGATCACAAGGTCAGGAACCAATGAAATAGGCTCCTGACTGACTTATGGAGCTCTGCTGTCATTCCTACGGCAGAGCGAGTGGGCTGCAGCAATGAGAGATTGGTGCACTCATTGAAATCTACGCCCTGGCAGGGATAACAGGTCCCAAACACAGTGTAGATTTCAATTACCAAGGTCCGGAAGTGGTTAAGAACACATAGCTAGATGCACATCCAGCTTCTACATAAGGAGACTTTCGTGTTCACACATCACTGGGGTCCCTTACCTCCAGGCTGCCGCAGTGGGCTGCCCAGTGCAGGGGGGTAAACTTATGTACAGGGTCCACCTCGTTGACCGCTGCCCCATTTTTGACAATCCACTCGAGCTGCTGCACATCTCCACACTTCACTGCCTCATGGATGCTGCTGTAAGTCCTCTTCTTCTGCACCACAGCTGAAACACACATACAACATCATCAATCATCATACATATCACTACATATCTTTGGAATCCAGATAGAGGGAGTTATTAGAGCCCAAGTTTTCAGGGGTGCCACAAAAGGCAATGTCTGTCTCTATCCGTCGGAGCAATTTTAATAATTTGATTTGACTACCGGGGGGGGGAGAGATTTACCAGGGGGGGGGGGGGAGATTTACCAGCTGGACAGTGATTCCAACCATGACAGTAACTCCAACCCTTCTCTGACAGCTGGTGCACACCAAGAGCGGTTCTGAGCGTTTTTTAAAACGCTTGTGGGGGAAAACCGATTGGCTAATGAAAGTGAATGGGATGGAGCACACCAGAGCGGCTCGTTTTTTCCCCAAATGCAAACTCGGGTCCTGCAGCATTTTTGCAGTTTTCTGCCTCAATGTAAAGGAAAGTGGAAAACAGCTCTGAAAAGCGCTAGATCAGAGCGGTTTTCCAGGCGTTTTTGTTACAGGAGCTATTCAGTTACAACTATACTGTAACAAAATATAAAATCTGCTCTGTCACTCACTGCCTAAACGGGGTCCTTGTCACTCACTACCTAAATGGGGGGCCCTGTCACTCACTACCTAAAGGGGGTCCCTGTCACTCACTACCTAAATGGGGGGCCCTGTCACTCACTACCTAAAGGGGGTCCCTGTCACTTACTGCCTAAACGGGGTCCCTGTCACTCACTACCTAAATGGGGGGCCCTGTCACTCACTACCTAAAGGGGGTCCCTGTCACTCACTACCTAAACGAGGTCCCTGTCACTCACTACCTAAACGGGGTCCCTGTCACTCACTGCCTAAATGGGGTCCCTGTCACTCACTGCCTAAAGGGGGTCCCTGTCACTCACTGCCTAAAGGGGGTCCCTGTCACTCACTGCCTAAAGGGGGTCCCTGTCACTCACTACCTAAACGGGGTCCTTGTCACTCACTACCTAAAGGGGGTCCCTGTCACTCACTACCTAAAGGGGGTCCCTGTCACTCACTGCCTAAAGGGGGTCCCTGTCACTCACTGCCTAAACGGGGTCCCTGTCACTCACTGCCTAAAGGGGGTCCCTGTCACTCATTACCTAAAGGGGGTCCCTGTCACTCACTACCTAAACGGGGTCCCTGTCACTCACTACCTAAAGGGGGTCCAGGCTGGCTACATATACTGGGGGCACTGGCTGTTTGTCATTATGTGCATTTACTGGTGAAAAGCTGTCTCCTATTATGTGCATTTACTGGTGAAAAGCTGTCTCTTATTATGTGCATTTACTGGTGAAAAGCTGTCTCTTATTATGTGCATTTACTGGTGAAAAGCTGTCTCTTATTATGTGCATTTGCTGGTGAAAAGCTGTCTCTTATTATGTGCATTTACTGGTGAAAAGCGGTTTCTTATTATGTGCATTTACTGGTGAAAAGCGGTCTCTTATTATGTGCATTTACTGGTGAAAAGCTCTCTCTTATTATGTGCATTTACTGGGGAAAAGCTGTCTCTCATTATGTGCATTTACTGATGAAAGGCTGTCTGTCATTACGTGCATTTACTGGTGAAACGCTGTCTCTTATGTGCATTTAGTGGGGAAATTTTGTCAGTAAAAATAATCTTTTGTCAGTAAATTTTTAGGTATTTGTCAGTAAAAAATAACGTGAAAGGTTGGCAACACTGGCAGGCTGCGCGGTGCAACGGTAAAGATACAGGCAGCCCACCTCACGCTTGGGCTTGGCGGGGGGAGGAGCCAACGACAGCGAGCGAGAGTAGGGTGGCCGCAGGCAGCCATAAATACGCAGTGTGTTACTGCGTCGCACTCGCAGAGCCTATCAGCCTGAGTCAGTCCAGAGACTAGCAGACTCGCAGGCAGCCAAAGCCAGCCAGGAGCAAGCCAATGGAAGAGGGGTAGGAATGGGGTATCACATGCATGCGTAAAGAGGTGGAAGGTGTGGGTGTGATTAGGCAGGACATGGGTGTGGTTATGTGGTTGGGCACGGTTAATTTAACCACATAACGACCGCCCCCAGCCGATGGGCGGCGGCAAAGTCTGGGCCCAAACGACCGCAATACGCCCATCGGCGGGGGCGGCTGCGGGAGTGGCTATGCGGCGATCGCGTCATTCGTGACGCGATCAGCCGCCGGGGACTGGCTCCGCCCCCCGTTCGCCGTAACCCGCCGGCCGTTCGGAAGCGCCGGCGGGTTACTGGCATCCGGATCGCCGCTGCAACAGTGTATAATAGGCTTTGTAATGTATACAAAGCCTATTATACTGGCTGCCTCCTGCCCTGGTGGTCCCAGTGTCCGAGGGACCACCAGGGCAGGCTGCAGCCACCCTAGTCTGCACCAAACACACTGATTTCCCCCCCCCCTGCCCCCTGATCGCCCACAGCACCCCTCAGACCCCCCCCTGCCCACCCCCCAGACCACTGTTTGCACCCAGTCACCCTCCTAATCACCCATCAATCACTCCCTGTCACTATCTGTCAACGCTATTTTTTTTTTAAGTCCCTAATCTGCCCCCTACTCCCTCCTGATCACCCCCCCACCCCTCAGATTCTCCCCAGACCCCCCCCAGACCCCCCCCCCCCCCCGTGTACTGTATGCATCTATCCCCCCTGATCACCTGTCAATCACCTGTCAATCACCTGTCAATCACCTGTCAATCACCCGTCAATCACCCCCTGTCACTGCCACCCATCAATCAGCCCCTGATCTGCCCCTTGCGGGCAATCTGATCACCCCCCCACACCAATAGATCGCCCGCAGATCCGACATCAGATCACCTCCCAAATCCATTGTTTACATCTATTCTCTCCTCTAAACACCCACTAATTACCCATCAATCACCCCCTATCACCACCTGTCACTGTTACCCATCAGATTAGACCCTAATCTGCCCCTTGCGGGCACCCAATCACCTGCCCACACGCTCAGATTGCCCTCAGACCCCCCCCTTATCAATTCGCCCGTGCAATATTTACATCTGTTCTCCCCTGTAATAACCCACTGATTACCTGTCAATCACCCATCAATCACCCCCTGTCACTGCCACCCATCAATCACCCCCTGTCACTGCCACCCATCAATCAGCCCCTAACCTGCCCCTTGCGGGCAATCTGATCACCCACCCACACCAATAGATCGCCCGCAGATCCGACATCAGATCACCTCCCAAATCCATTGTTTACATCTATTCTCTCCTCTAAACACCCACTAATTACCCATCAATCACCCCCTATCACCACCTGTCACTGTTACCCATCAGATTAGACCCTAATCTGCCCCTTGCGGGCACCCAATCACCTGCCCACACGCTCAGATTGCCCTCAGACCCCCCCCTTATCAATTCGCCCGTGCAATATTTACATCTGTTCTCCCCTGTAATAACCCACTGATTACCTGTCAATCACCCATCAATCACCCCCTGTCACTGCCACCCATCAATCACCCCCTGTCACTGCCACCCATCAATCAGCCCCTAACCTGCCCCTTGCGGGCAATCTGATCACCCACCCACACCAATAGATCGCCCGCAGATCCGACATCAGATCACCTCCCAAATCCATTGTTTACATCTATTCTCTCCTCTAAACACCCACTAATTACCCATCAATCACCCCCTATCACCACCTGTCACTGTTACCCATCAGATTAGACCCTAATCTGCCCCTTGCGGGCACCCAATCACCCGCCCACACCTCAGAACGCCCTCAGACCCCAGCCCTGATCACCTCGCCAGTGCATTGCTTGCATCTATTTCCCCCCTCTAATCACACCTTGAGACACCCATCAATCACCTCCTGTCACCCCCTAGCACACCTACCCATCAGATCAGGCCCTAATTTGCCCCGTGTGGGCTCCTGATCACTCGGCCAAACCCTCAGATCCCCCTCAGACCCCCTTCCGATCACCTCCCCAGTGCATTGATTGCATCTATTTTCCCCTCTAACCGCCCCCTGAGACACCCATCAATCACCTCCTGTCACCCCCCTAGCACTCCTATCCATCAGATCAGGCCCAATACATCCTGTCATCTAAGAGGCCACCCTGCTTATGACCGATTCCACAAAATTTGCCCCCTCATAGACCACCTGTCATCAAAATTTGCAGATGCTTATACCCCTGAACAGTCATTTTGAGAAATTTGGTTTCCAGACTACTCACAGTTTTGGGCCCGTAAAATGCCAGGGCAGTATAGGAACCCCACAAGTGACCCCATTTTAGAAAGAAGACACCCCAAGGTATTCTGTTAGGTGTATGATGAGTTCATAGAATATTTTATTTTTTGTCAAAAGTTAGCGGAAATTGGATTGTTATTGTTTTTTTCACAAAGTGTCATTTTTCACTAACTTGTGAGAAAAAATAAAATCTTCTATGAACTCACCATACCCCTAACGGAATACCTTGGGGTGTCTTCTTTCTAAAATGGGGTCACTTGTGGGGTTCCTATACTGCCCTGGCATTTTAGGGGCCCTAAACCGTGAGGAGTAGTCTAGAAAACAAATGCCTCAAAATGACCTGTGAATAGGACGTTGGGCCCCTTAGCGCACCTAGGCTGCAAAAAAGTGTCACACATGTGGTATCGCCATACTCAGGAGAAGTAGTATAATGTGTTTTGTGGTGTATTTTTACACATACCCATGCTGGGTGGGAGAAATCTCTCTGTAAATGGACAATTGTGTGTAAAAAAAATCAAAAATGTGTCATTTACAGAGATATTTCTCCCACCCAGCATGGTTATATGTAAAAATACACCACAAAACACATTATACTACTTCTTCTGAGTACGGCGATACCACATGTGTGACACTTTTTTGCAGCCTAACTGTGCTAAGGGGCCCAAAGTCCAATGAGTACCTTTAGGATTTCACAGGTCATTTTGAGACATTTGGGTTCAAGACTACTCCTCACGGTTTAGGGCCCCTAAAATGCCAGGGCAGTATAGGAACCCCACAAGTGACCCCATTTTAGAAAGAAGACACCCCAAGGTATTCTTTTAGGTGTATGATGAGTTCATAGAAGATTTTATTTTTTGTCACAAGTTAGCGGAAATTGATATGTATTGTTTTTTTTTTCACAAAGTGTCATTTTCCGCTAACTTGTGACAAAAAAAAAATCTTCTATGAACTCACCATACTCCTAACAGAATACCTTGGGGTGTCTTCTTTCTAAAATGGGGTCACTTGTGGGGTTCCTATACTGCCCTGGCATTTTAGGGGCCCTAAACCGTGAGGAGTAGTCTAGAATCCAAATGCCTCAAAATGACCTGTGAATAGGACGTTAGGCCCCTTAGCGCACCTAGGTTGCAAAAAAGTGTCACACATGTGGTATCGCCGTACTCAGAAGAAGTAGTATAATGTGTTTTGGGGTGTATTTTTATACATACCCATGCTGGGTGGGAGAAATCTCTCTGTAAATGGACAATTGTGTGTAAAAAAAATCAAATAATTGTCATTTACAGAGATATTTCTCCCACCCAGCATGGGTATGTGTAAAAATACACCCCAAAACACATTATACTACTTCTCCTGAGTACGGCGGTACCACATGTGTGGCACTTTTTTGCACCCTAAGTGCGCTAAGGGGCCCAAAGTCCAATGAGTACCTTTAGGATTTCACAGGTCATTTTGCCACATTTGGTTTCAAGACTACTCCTCACGGTTTAGGGCCCCTAAAATGCCAGGGCAGTATAGGAACCCCACAAATGACTCCATTTTAGAAAGAAGACACCCCAAGGTATTCCGTTAGGAGAATGGCGAGTTCATAGAAGATTTTATTTTTTGTCACAAGTTAGCGGAAAATGACACTTTGTGAAAAAAAACAATTACAATCAATTTCCGCTAACTTGTGACAAAAAAAAAAAATCTTCTATGAACTCACCATACATCTAACGGAATACCTTGGGGTGTCTTCTTTCTAAAATGGGGTAATTTGTGGGGTTCCTATACTGTCCTGGCATTTTAGGGGCCCTAAACCGTGAGGAGTAGTCTTGAAACGAAATTTCTCAAAATGACCTGTGAAATCCTAAAGGTACTCATTGGACTTTGGGCCCCTTAGCGCAGTTAGGGTGCAAAAAAGTGCCACACATGTGGTATCGCCGTACTCAGGAGAAGTAGTATAATGTGTTTTGGGGTGTATTTTTCCACATACCCATGCTGAGTGGGAGAAATATCTCTATAAATAGACAATTGTGTGTAAAAAAAATAAAAAAATTGTCATTTACGGAGATATTTCTCCCACCCAGCATGTGTATGTGTAAAAATACACCCCAAAACACATTATACTACTTTTCCTGAGTACGGCAATACCACATGTGTGGCACTTTTTTGCGGCCTAACTGCGCTAAGGGGCCCAAAGTCCAATGAGCATCTTTAGGCTTTACAGGGGTGCTTACAATTAGGCACCCCCCAAATGCCAGGACAGTAAACACACCCCACAAATGACCCCATTCTGGAAAGTAGACACTTCAAGGTATTCAGAGAGGAGCATAGTGAGTCCGTGGCAGATTTCATTTTTTTTTGTCGCAAGTTAGAAGAAATGGAAACTTTTTTTTTTTTTTTTTTTTGTCACAAACTGTCATTTTCCGCTAACTTGTGACAAAAAATAAAATCTTCTATGAACTCACCATGCCTCTCACTGAATACTTTGGGATGTCTTCTTTCCAAAATGGGGTCATTTGGGGGGTATTTGTACTATCCTGGAATTTTAGCCCCTCATGAAACATGACAGGTGCGCAGAAAAGTCAGAGATGCTTGAAAATGGGAAAATTCACTTTTGGCACCATAGTTTGTAAACGCTATAACTTTTACCCAATCCAATAAATATACACTGAATGTTTTTTTTTTTTATCAAAGACATGTAGCAGAATAACTTTCGCGCTCAAATGTATAGGAAATTTTACTTTATTTGAAAAATGTCAGCACAGAAAGTTAAAAAAGTCATTTTTTTGACAAAATTCATGTCTTTTTTGATGAATATAATAAAAAGTAAAACTCGCAGCAGCAATCAAATAGCATCAAAAGAAAGCTGTATTAGTGACAAGAAAAGGAGGTAAAATTCATTTAGGTGGTAGGTTTTATGACCGAGCAATAAACCGTGAAAGCTGCAGTGGTCTGAATGGAGAAAAAGGCTCTGGTCCTTAAGGGGCGAAAAGACTGTGGTCCCGAAGTGGTTAACCACTCCCATAGGCGCCAGAGAAAATCTTGCACCCAGGTGCTAGGCACCCCAGGTTTACTCCTGGAGTCATGACTGTGGCTGTAAGACTCCTGCAATGCATTGTGGGACTTGTAGTTCCTTAACCTCTTGAGGACTGCAGGGCTAAACCCCCCTAGTCGAACACACTTTCCACACACTTATACAGGCCTATCCGTCTCCAGGCCTGGAAGCAGGTGCCGCTCTCCCGCAGGTACACCACTCCTGCACTCTTTGTACTATGCAAAAAACAGGAGACAGCACGCCGTTTGCTTCTTCAAGTGATCTGTATTCAAGCCATACAGTTCAAGAGCACACAAGGACACGACATGTTTCGGGCGTGGCACACCTGAGGAAGGGCTACGCCCGAAACATGTCGTGTCCTTGTGTGCTCTTGAACTGTATGGCTTGAATACAGATCACTTGAAGAAGCAAACGGCGTGCTGTCTCCTGTTTTTTGCTAAACCCCCCTAGTGACCAGGCCATGTTTAGTATAATAGCCCACTGCAGCTTTAAGGCTAAGCTGCAGAGCCGCACAACACATCACACAAGTGATCCCCCCCCCCTTTTCTCCCCACCAACAGAGCTCTCTGTTGGTGGGGTCTGATCGCTCCCCCCATGTTTATTTTTTTTTAAATAAATATTAGTTAGCTTTTTTTTTTTTTTTTAAAGCTGTTTCTTTAAAAATGTTCCCTCCCTCCCCCCAGCCAGCCAATTATGGTGATCGGCTGTCATAGGCTTCTGCCTATGAGAGCCGATCGCTCTCTTGTCCCCCAGGGGGACAGCCGTGTGACACAGCTGTCCCCAGTACAGCGCTGCTGCCGATCGCAGCGCTGTACATAGAAATAGACGGCGATCACACCGTCTATTAGTCTCCCGAGCGGCAATAGCCGCTTGGAGACTGAAGGCGGGGCGGAGCTCTGCCCCCCAAGCAGGAGATGCTGCGCGCGATCTCCTGCAAAACAGAGCCCCAGGACTTTACGCCAATTGGCGTTAGGCGGTCCTGGGGCTGCCGCCGCGGCCACCCCCATCGACGTGGCGCGGTCGGCAAAAGGTTAAAGGAGTTGTCAGGCATATATTAATAAAATAAACGCTACTTACCAGGGGCTTCCTCCAGCCCCAAGCTCCCAGGACCTCCCTCGCCGCAGCTCTGCCTGCAGCAGTTTGCCGGAGCTCCGACCCGGTACCCGGCGATGACGTCAGAGCGACCTGGAGGTCGCTCTGTACTGTGCCTGCGCGATCGGCGCTGTCAATCACCACCACGTGGGCCGGAGCGGACTGCACAGGCGCAGAACTACTCCTTTAACAGCTGGAGGGCCAAGTATGCCCATGTCTGTTCTAGGGCTTCACCTCCAATATAGCTTCCCTGGTGGTCTAGAGTGGGACAAACATAATGCAAAGTGGGGAAACCACTTGAGGGCCAAATGTAATGGCTCTGGGGGCCAAAGGTTGACATGTACGCGTAGTGGTTCGCGCTCTCGCCTTGCAGCGCTGGGTCCCCGGTTTGAATCCCAGCCAGGTCAACATCTGCAAGTAGTTTGTATGTTCTCCCCGTGTCTGTGTGGGTTTCCTCCGGACACTCTGATTTCCTCCCACTTTCCAAAAACATACAGATAAGTTAATTGGCTTCCCCCTAAATTGGCCCTAGACTACAATACATACACAATACATACATAGAAATATGACAATGGAAAGGACTAGATTGTGAGCTCCTCTGAGGGACAGTCAGTGCAAGACTATGGCCTCAATTCACTAAGATCAGGGGCGTAGCAATAGGGGTTGCAGAGGTAGCGATCGCATTGGGGCCCTTGGGCCAGAGGGGCCCCGGAGGGCCCTCCCTCAACTACAGTATTAGCTCTCTATTGCTCCTGTGCTCATAATAATCACTTCTATAGATACTTTGAATAGTAGTAATCACGAGCAAACAGTTCCCCATCCCCTTCTTGCATCTCTGACTCTGTAGTTGCCATTGGCAGGTTTTGGTGCGCCGTATCAATTGTTATGTATAGAGTGCTTGGGGGGGCCCATGTGAAACTTGCACCGGGGCCCACAGCTCCTTAGCTACGCCACTGACTAAGATCATGCTGGAGATAATAAGGCAAGAGAGTTCCTTAAGTTACCTCCTCTGTAGTTAATTTACCTCCTCTGTAGTTAATTTACCTCCTCTGCAGTTAATTTACCTCCTCTGTAGTTATTTTCACATGCAGTTAATTAACAGCCTGTCTTTAACTCTGGAGTTATTTTAAGGATTGAAGAGTTAACTTAAAGACAGAAGAGTTAACTTTAGGTTTGCCTGAGGTAAAATGTTTCCTGAGTACTACATGCCTTATCACCATGGTAACAACTCTAGAAGAGTTATTAAAGACAGGAGATAATCTTAGTGAATTGAGGCCAATGTATACTCTGTACAGCGTTGTGGAAGATGTTGGCGCTATATAAATACTAAATAATAATAATATGTTCTAAAAAGTACATTCCTGAAATCTGGGGCAGATTTGCAGACTGGAGGAACCCTGTCAAGCAATCGGCATTCTTGCTTCATTCCATACAGTGTAAAATCTGGCAGCTGCACTGCTTGGCAACAGTGAGGAAGACCAGTGAGGTGGCTCAGAGCCCTCATAGCTGTATCTGTCTCTGCTCATCTGGCTGCATAGCAGTGACGTCACCAGCCGCTCTCTGCACGAGCTGATCTCCAGGGACAGGTCACGTGACGCACGCCCCGGCGTCTCCTATCAGTTCCAGCCGCTCACCGTCTGCAGAGGGGGCTCCCGGCATCTTCAAAGTCTGCTCTGTCGTCTCTGCCCCGCAGTCTGGCAACGCTTCCTGGACGCCCAGGGGTTTCCACGGAGACGCTGTTTACAGATACGTCACTTCCCGTGACAGGCCAAGCCGCCGCCATCTTTATTTCTGGAAAGCCATTCCCTGTTCTCTGTAATGTGGTGGGAAACATGATGAGGCCGCTGAATGTTTGGAGTTCTGGAGTGTAAATGGCTAAAATACAAGGAGCAGTTTGGGCAGTATGGTGGTGTGTAGTGGAGATCCCTCTTACCTTGCAGTGCCAAAATCAGGATCAGCCTATTTACAAGGAGTGAAAAGGGCTACATTGCAGGAGTAAAAAAAACAACAACATTTTAACCAGTTCACTACTGAGGAGATTTTCCCCTTCTGTACCAGAGCAATTTTCACCTTTCAGTGCTCCTCCCATTCATTCGCCTATAACTTTATCACTACTACAATGAAATGATCTATCTTGTTTTTTTCGCCACCAGTTAGGCTTTCTTTGGGTGGTGCTTTTTGCCAAGAATTATTTTATTCTAAATGCACTTTAATGGAAACAGAGTAGGTGTGAGTCAGTGACATAAGCAGTTTTCCTTCAAGTGCAATGAGTTTTAAAGGGAATCTGAAGTGAAAATAAACGTATGATATGATTTGTTTGTGTAGCACAGCTAAGAAATCGAACATTAGTAGCAAAGAAGAGTCTCGTATTGTTTCCAATACAAGAAGAAGAAACTTCAGTTGTTATCTATGCAAAAGAGCTTCTCTGAGCTCTCCGACCCAACTTGGGTCGCTGTTTTCTGGAGCACTTATACAATGAAACAGAGACAGATTTAGATAAGATTTTTACTGCAGGGAAGTTGAAAGCGTCATTAGCACTGCTTGTTTTATAATTTGGAATACAGAGTATGTGGCTTGTAATTGCAAATATGACAGAATTATGCAATGTTATAAAAAAAAAAAAAAGCTATACATCTAAAAATTAAAATATGAGACTATTTTCTTTGCTATTAACGTTCTATTAATAATCAGTACTACACATACAAATCATTACATCATGTTTTTTTCACTTTAGTGTCATAATGTCAGCAAATGCATGTCCTAATTCATTTTTCTCCATGGAGACCAGCACACTCAAAATATTTTAAAATAATAATCTTGCTTTAGAATTTCTTCATGTAAGGTGCATGTTTTGGCTTGAAGATGGACAGCCAAACAGCTGGAGGCCGATGTCTGTTGCCGATAATTTGAGATACATATATGCAGATCCGAGATGAAAAGCTAACTATAACAAGTAACTTGTCTACACTGTATATCTTATCTAAAGTTTAGATAGTTTACTCAGCAAATCTAGCTGCAAACAGCTTTTACAGTTTATGATTATTTATCCCTGTGATACAATGAGGGCAGCCATGTTCTGTTTGTCACATTGCACACAGGCAAGCTGATCTTCCCTCTCCTACTCCCTTTTCCCCTCTGCCTCTGAAATCTCTGCCTAGTAACACCTCCTCCTCCTGCCCAAACTGAACTCCCATAAACCCTTGACACTAAGGCTGAGAGTGCCAAGACTCTCTGGAGAAGCTGTGGGCAAGGCTTGTTTAGTTTATAGGGAAATAGAGTATTAAAGAGAACCTAAACTGAGAGCAGTAGTGGCTGAATCACAGACCTGAAACAAGCATACAGCAATCCAGTCTGACTTCAGTCAGAGCACCTGATCTGCATGCTTGTTGAGGGGCTGTGGTTAAAAGTATTAGAGACACAGGATTAGCAGGAGAGTCAGGCAACTAGTATTATTTTAAAAGAAAAAATCCATATCCTTCTCAGTTTAGGTTCCGTTTAAAACAAAACAAAAAAGTATTTGGCTTGAGGAATGCCCTATAAACTATATGAAAGGAACACAATTATGCAAATAAAAGTTTATCTCTGATCCACTTTAACTTCAGAAAGCAGTGATTGGGTGAAACATGTAGGTGGGGAGGAGGCGGAACAGGGCGGACCTCAGGACTCACATGACAGCACCAGCTTTTGTGTGTGGTTGCACACCACATCCCTGGAGGTTTAAGATGTGATGCACTGTTTATCTAGGAAGGAGCGGTGAGATCTGTGCCTGCCACCTTGGCCATATGTTCACACACTGTCACACAGCATGTTGCCTATACTGAACAGTCCTTAAGATTCTGGCCAGCAGGTGTCCATGTGTTTTGGGTATGTGATGACTGGGGCCGGTCCATCTAGTTTGAGTCACAAGGTCCCTTCAATTCATGTTTTTAACAGGTCTGGGTTCGCCCTCTGCAGTACACCCTGTAACCATCACTATTTTGCAATAGATACCATTTTAATAGTTTTGAGCACCAGTTTATTTTTTTCAATATACAGGTCCTTCTCAAAAAAAATTAGCATATTGCGATAAAGTTCATTATTTTCTGTAATATACTGATAAACATTAGACTTTCATATATTTTAGATTCTTTAGGAACTGTTTCCACTACACACAGATTCTGCATGCAGAAAACTGACTCCAATGAATGCCTATGGGAAATCTGCATCAGAAAAATCGCATTCAGTGGAAACAGGCCCATAAGCATTCATTGGAGTCAGTTTTCTGCATGCAGAATCTGCGTGTAGTGGAAACAGGCCCTTTACATACAACTGAAGTAGTTCAAGCCTTTTATTGTTTTTAATATTGATGATTTTGGCATACAGCTCATGAAAACCCAAAATTCCTATCTCAAAAAATTAGCATATTTCATCCGACCAATAAAAGAAAAGCGTTTTCAAAACAAAAAAAGTAAATCTTCAAATAATTATGTTCAGTTATGCACTCAATACTTGGTCGGGAATCCTTTTGCAGAAATGACTGCTTCAATGCGGCGTGGCATGGAGGCAATCAGCCTGTGGCACTGCTCAGGTGTTATGGAGACCCAGGATGCTTCGATAGCGGCCTTAAAGAGAATCTGTACTCTGAAATTCTTACAATAAAAAGCATACCATTCTATTCATTATGTGCTCCTGGTCCCCTCTGTGCTGTTTCTGCCATTCTCTGCTGCAAACCTGGCTTGTAATTGCCAGTTTTAGGCAGTGTTTACAAACAAACTAACCAGCTTCTAATAGGCTCAGCTAAGCAGAGTGTGTTAGTCACACAGAGCCTGCAGGGGGTGTGTACAGCTTCTAGCTAATCACAAGCAGCCCTGCACATTCCAGTCTGACTGCCTCAGCCTGACTGTGCCGACTATAGAGAGAAGATTAGATCATATAACAGAGATAACACAGCTACTGTGCAATTAGGAAAAGCTGCAGTAAGCCAGACCACATTAGAAAAGGCATAGGAACTTATAGCATAGAAGAAATAAAGATAAACAATTTGTTACAGAGTCTCTTTAAGCTCATCCAGAGTGTTGGGTCTTGCTTCTCTCAACTTTCTCTTCACAATATCCCACAGATTCTCTATGGGGTTCAGGTCAGGAGAGTTGGCAGGCCAATTGAGCACAGTAATACCATGGTCAGTAAACCATTCACCAGTGGTTTTGGCACTGAGCAGGTGCCAGGTCGTGCTGAAAAATGAAATCTTCATCTCCATAAAGCTTTAAAGCAGATGGAAGCATGAAGTGCTCCAAAATCTCCCGATAGCTAGCTGCATTGACCCTGCCCTTGATAAAACACAGTGGACCAACACCAGCAGCTGACATGGCACCCTAGACCATCACTGACTGTGGGTACTTGACACTGGACTTTAGGCATTTTGGCATTTCCCTCTCCCCAGTCTTCCTCCAGACTCTGGCACCTTGATTTCCGAATTTGACATGCAAAAGTTGCTTTCATCCGAAAAAAGTACTTCGGACCACTGAGCAACAGCCCAGTGCTGCTTCTCTGTAGCCCAGGCACTTCTGCCGCTGTTTCTGGTTCAAAAGTGGCTTGACCTGGGGAATGCGGCACCTGTAGCCCATTCCCTGCACACGGTGGCTCTGGATGTTTCTACTCCAGACTCAGTCCACTGCTTCTGCAGGTCCCCCAAGGTCTGAAATCAGTCCTTCTCCACAATCTTCCTCAGGGTCCGGTCACCTCTTCCCGTTGTGTAGCTTTTTCTGCCACACTTTTTCCTTCCCACAGACTTCCCACTGAGGTGCCTTGATACAGCACTCGGGAACAGCCTATTCGTTCAGAAATTTCTTTCTGTGTCTTACCCTCTTGCTTGAGGGTGTCAATGATGGCCTTCTGGACAGCAGTCAGGTCAGCAGTCTTACCCATTACTGCGGTTTTGAGTAATGAACCAGGCTGGGAGTTTTTACAAGCCTCAGGAATCTTTTGCAGGTGTTTAGAGTTAATTAGTTGATTCAGATGATTAGGTTTATAGCTTGTTTAGAGAACCTTTTCATGATATGCTAATTTTTTGAGATAGGAATTTTGGGTTTTCATGAGCTGTATGCCAAAATCATCAATATTAAAACAATAAAAGGCTTGAACTACTTCAGTTGTGTGTAATGAATCTAAAAGATATGAAAGTCTAATGTTTATCAGTACATTGCAAAAAATAATGAACTTTATCACAATATGCTAATTTTTTTTAGAAGGACCTGTAACTTCTTATTTCAGGTTCCCTTTAAGGGCCCATAGGCGGCAAGAAAACTTTCTGCACGATTATTTTAATCCATTGTCCACTGTGTTGCAGGAAAGCAGACGATAGTGGGAATGGGCCCCAAGAGTTAACCTCCTTAGCAGTATAATTACTTCTGGTTTTTAGGGTCTAAAAGCGGTGAAATTTTCCCACAAACTTTTTAGACCCTAAAAGGGGAAGGGGGGGGGGGGGGGTAGATCTGTGGCAGCCTTGCATGCACCTCGCCATTCCCAGGATCCAGCTCTGCAATTCTCCCTCCACCCACCGGGTGACATTCTACCCCCATAGTAAGATTGCCTTCAGTCGCCATGTGACAAACTGATCTCACCAGAGGGATCGAGAGCTTACAGGAACGTTGGAAGAATGGCTGCTAGAGTGTGGATCCCGGAGAAGGCGAGTTACAAACCCCCGGTATGGGCAGGCTCTGCATACCTCCCAATGGCTACCCCCCTCACACACACTTTAAAGAGGAAATCCAGTGAACAGTTTTGCTGTTGGCAGGTGATTTAGCTGCTGCATGGTTTTTGGCAGTTGGAAACAGCTGTAAACAGCCATTTCCCACAATGCAGCAAGGTTCACAGACAGGAAACTGCCAAGAGTATGTACTTTTCTTGTGGGAGGGGTTTCACTACAATATCAGTCATACAGCGCCCCCTGATGCTCTGAAAAGGAATAGATTTCTCATGTAAAAGAAGGTATCAGCTACTGATTGGGATAAAATTCAATTCTTGGGCGGAGTTTCCTTTAAGGCCGTGCTGCAGGGCCATACAACTCAGCACACAAGGGATTCCCCCCCTCCCCTTTTCTGCCCACTAACAGAGAAATGTTTATTTTATTGTAAATATTTTTTTTTTTAAATAAACGCTTTTTTAATGATTTCCCCAGCCCTCCCTCTGCCAGCCAATCAGTGTGCGATCGGAAGTCATAGGCTTCAGCCTATGACAGCAGATCGCTTCCTTGCCGCCCAGGGGAATATCCGCATCACATGGCTGTCCCCAGTACAGCGCTGCCGAAGAGCACAGTGCTGTACAGTGTAAATAGATGACAGTGTCGCTGTCACTCTAGCGGCGGGGAGAATGATGACAGATCGGAGATACACACGCATCGGCGCGCGCAAACTCCTGCAAATTCCCACCCCATTACTTTACTCCGATCAGCGTTAGGTAAAGCCCTGTCTGCATTGCCACGGTCTGCCCCCAGCCACCAATTAGGCCGCAGCTATCGAGCTGAGGGAGGGCCATGGCAACACAGACGGGGGTGGCCAGAGCCTCGGTGGAGATTTGAAAAAAGCGATCTCCTGCCTGGATGAATTACCTTGGATCAGGTGAGTATTTAACCTGGCATGACAGCCTCTGTTTTTTAACTTCAAGTATTTTAACACAGAGTCTGAAGCGTAAAAACAATTACTTTTTGTTTAGGCAGTCCTCTTCAGCATTAATAGCATAGCTGAAACGCCGATATCCCGCGGCAAAACGAGACATCACCCCAAAATCCCCGGGGCTCCTTCCTGTTAGTGCAGTAGCTCGCCTCTCCTCGCATCAATCTCCGCCCCTCTCAGTCCTTTCACTGAGAGGGTTGGGGAGAGGCGGAGATTGACGCAAATGGAGGCAGAGCTACAGCGCTAAGCTCTGCCTCCCCGGGCAGCAAAATCCACGACTTTGAAAGTCGTGGATCTTTGCCCCGGTATTTGGGGAGGATTAAGGCCTCGTTTTGCTGCGGGATATTGGCGTTTCAGCTATGCCATTAATGCTGAAAATGAAAAAAAAAGAAAAAAGCAGGTAATTTTGTAGGCTTTAGAGTCCCTTTAAATGCTTACCAATCAACAGAAATAAAAAAAAACACAAGACACATTCAGCTAAATTCATTGGGGTTTTTATTTTTTATGAGCCTTAACACATGTCCATACTTTGCACCTAATTCACTTAAACTCGGAACACTGAAAATAAAGCAAACGGGAGAGAAAGCGTCTCATCAGTCAGTCATGGTGAATACTGACGCCAGTTCCACAATGTACATGCTTGCTGAACATAAAGGTCTCCTCCGAGAATGTCCTACGTGCTTCGTCCCCAGCACATAGGGCTCTCCGTTTTAGGCGTTACCTGGCTTTTTATTAGACAACTCTGTTTATAAACTATTAAAAAGAATACTTGTAACCAACCAGTTACCAGTTCAACACGTAAGAGAAAGAAAAGAAACAAACAAATGGCAATCCCTTTCAGCTTGAAAAACACATACATTTGCATCAACCAGAGACAAAAAACAACTTTATTGTCAACCTCTGTATGGTGTGCATAAACATCACACTCCCGGTATAGCAAAAATATTTTATTTATAATTTACAGTCAAGTGGAAATATCTTACAACAGCTTTTTTTTGTACAAGTCCATTCTATCGGCACGCATCCACAGAAGTACACATGAAACTGTGCGGGTGTAAGAAAATACAAATACGAAAATGTATTCAAGTCGATAGGTAACCAGAGGCCCCGCCCCCAGTTCACATTTCATTATAAAGTTTTCGGGACGCAGATTCTATTCGGGCTCGGGTTTGATCTCTGTCAACAGAGGTATGCTCTCTCCACAGCTTTTGGGAGGGTCTTCCGTGGGCTCTTCCTTCACTTGGACTGGGGTGCTGGAAGTGTCTGGCACTTCCTCTTTCACCAGATTGAGCATTGCACTTAGTGGGTTTTCCAGGAGTATTTTACTTGGAGAGGGTGTGGTGTCCAAGGAGGTCTGGAGAGTGAGGAGAATAGATTGGTGATCATAGGCTATATAAAGTAATGGTTAGGACAGTACAGACATCCTCATGGGCCTAACCTCGCAACAGCTTCACACATGTCCAAGTAAAATCAAGCAAGTTTGCATATATATGGTTTCACTTCCCCTGCTGTGCTTAGAAACCTGCACTGAACACTGGTCTAGTTTAGATCACAAGTCTCCAGTTGAAGGCACTATTTTTTAAAAAACGCCATCTCTAGATGACTGCTATGTTCAGGCTCGTACACATGCTTGACTGATGTTGCCACCAGACAGGGATCGGAATCTGATCCCTGGCGTGATAGCACTGGGCAGAGGCTGTACAGATGCAAGTCAGCCTACAGGCTGATGATGTGTTCTGTTGCAGTGCATGGGTGCGTGCGTGTGTGTATGTCCACTGAAAATACTTCAGAATATTGAGTGAGGCAGTCATTATTGGCCATCTCAGCTGATTAAACTAACGTGTGTGCAGGCTTTTACTTTACAGCAGTGAATATGCACAGATAAAGGGACTTTTCAGATAAAAGAGGAGGTAGAGAAGACATACCATAGACAAGCAGGCTAGAAGCTTTCTAAAAAGTCTCTAAGGAGACTCAATAGCCCTTTGTTCAGTAGACTGGTTATTGCATATTACTGGCATGTAAAATTGGCATCACCGACTTATTTATAAGACTGCAGAAATTAAACCACTATTCTGTGTTCATCGTCATGAATGTTGAATTCATTCATTTTACAGTATTGCACATTTTTTTATTGTAAAAGGTGCAACAAGCTTCAGAGCTCAGTCACTACAGTCTTCACGGGGCCATTAGATAGCTGCGCAGTTTGGTCCATTTATGAGTGACGTAAATGGCCAGGGTGATGCGTCACTACGAGGGAGGAGTGCAAGTATGCCAGAAAGAGCACTATTGTCTGCCTGACATTACGCTTGCTAGGTACTGCAGGATCAACCAGGTGACAAATCTAAATATATAAACATTAAAATAAAATTGGGGAAAACTATGTTAAACTATTACTCATGTACATAGTACAAAAGTTTCCCAATGGCAGTGCCATCCCTCTAAATAGAACCTGGCAGATTTGATAGCTATCTGCATGCAGTGACTGCCAGACACTAACAGGAGGCCTTTATTCCAGCATTGGACAACATCAACATACTTACATTTTTATAATCATCATAGCATGAAGGGTGGTAAATCTGAAAATAAGCAAATGGGGGAAGGCTTATTAGTTCACCTAATCAAAATAAGGAAAATCACAATCACTTTTACAATAAATAAACTGGGAAAAAAGAAATGAAAAGTTAGATATTTATATAGGAAGAGGGGGGCTGGATAATTCGGATGCTTCCCACCTCTTCCATCTCACGCTAGCGCTGAAAGGAATCTCTGAATATAGACAAGAGCTTGCAGGATATGCAAAAACTGCACCAGGAAATTTAGGCGCAGGGTAAAGCCGATCTATAGCTCTCCCTGCTCCTGCAAAAGTCCCGGCACTATTACTATATCCCCTCCAAGCCGCCATGGACTCGGGATAGATATAATTCAGCTGCTAGCTACCGCTAGTGCCAAATCATGCCGTTTTTAAAGTAAATTGAGAGCAGACTGCACCCAAATTACTGTCTGACCGCAGCTATATGCTATAATTCACTATAATTCACATTATTGCCTGCGCTGTTTCGATTTCTCACAGCTCGAGTTTACTTCAATGTTGGCGTTACATATCATGAATCACTGCACTGAATAGGAAGATTTGTAACACCCTTTTACTTGTTTTGCCCTTTAACCTCCTTGGTGGTAATCCCGAGCTAGGGTCGGGGCGGAAAACCGCAGCTAAGAGCGGTAATACCGACCTCTGCTCGGGGGAAGCCGCTGGGAGGTCTGTGCAGAGTATAGAGCGGAGCGGACGATTTTACATACCTCCCGGAGGATCTTGATGTCGGCCGCCATTCTTCCTCTCCTCCAGGGCTCTGCTTCCTGCTGGTGAGATTGCCGGCTGTCGTCATGACGACAGTTGCCAATTTCACTTTAAAGTTGCAGTGCCACCTAGAGGATGGAGGCATAACTGCAGCGCTGGAGCCAGGGAGGTGAGTGATTGCAGGACTGCTGCAGATCTCCCTGGCAGCATGATTTTTTTTCCCAGGTCTTAGGGACTAAAAGGGTGCAAAAAAAAAAAAAATGGCACCGCTTTTAGACCCTAAAATCTGGAGAGAATCGTACTGTCAAAGGGGTTAAAGAGAACCAGAGATGAAGCACCCTCTTGTATTTTACCTTATAAATCAGTGGGAACATGACAGTAAACACCTAATGTGCTCTTTGTTTCATTGTTCTGTTTAATTTGACTGTTATCACCTCTGATAAGAATCCCCGACTGAGCACTCAGTCTAGCTTTGCTACGGAAGGATTATAGCTGAGTCTGTCTTCTCTGGTGTCTTTTCAAGTCCAAGCCTGCCCCCTTGTGGCTCTGCTATAATGACTCAGCTATAATTATTCCCTGCAAAGCCAGACTGAATGCTCAGTCCGGGACTTATCACAGCTGATAAGACACTTAGCAGTGAGGATGAAACAGAGAGCAGGGTAGGTGTTTTCTCTAATGTTCCCACTGATATATATGGTACAATACACAAGGGTGCTTCATCTCTGGTTCCTTTTAAAAGAGGTGGTAAGTTTCCTTCCTATGTAACCACCTGTATGAATTTGTCCAAGATGAGCAGAGCCCACTCTAAAGACAGAATCATCTCAAAGGACACCTGACGTGACAGAAATATGGAGGCTGCCATATTTATTTCCTTTTAAACAATATCAGTTGCCTGGCAGCCCTGCTGATCATCTGCTTCCAATACTTTTAGCCATAGACCCTGAACAAGCATGTGCAAATCGGATGCTCTGACATGATTAGCTGAATGCTTATTTCATGTGTGATTCAGACACCATTGTAGCCGAAGAGATCAGCAGGGCTGCCAGGCAACTGGTATTGTATAAAAGGAAATAAATATGGCAGCCTTCACACCCATCTCACTTCAGGTGTGCTTTTAAGCCAATACAATGGTTCCACCCTGGAATAATCTGCTTATACTGTAGTTGAATACTTAAGTGCCCTAAAAAAAAATGACTTGTACTCACCCGGGGCTCCCCTCAGCCCACTGCAGCTGAACGGTGCCCTCGCCGTGTCTCTCCGATGCAGCTGGACTCGCCGGCGGCCACTTCCGGTTTCGCCGTCACCGGCCGACAGGCTGGGAACGCGGCTGATTAGCCGCGTTCCCAGCCGCAATAGCGCCTTCTTTAATGCTATTGCGGCCGGTGACGGCGAAACCGGAAGTGGCCGCCGGCGAGTCCAGCTGCATCGGAGAGACACGGCGAGGGCACCGTTCAGCTGCAGGGGGCTGAGGGGAGGCCCGGGTGAGTACAAGTCATTTTTTTTGGGACACAAGTTTTCCTTTAACATGTTAAGGTTGTTCATTAAAAAAACAGGATGTGACAAGACTTTGCAGCACCTAAAATCTTATGTTAGGAATGCATGAAAGCAAAACCTAACAAGGCAAGGAGAGCAATCAATGAACTGCAAGAACTGCTAATTACAGGGACAGACCCCATCTATATGGTAGTCAAACGGGCCCTGTGGTTTACTTTAACCTCCTTAGCGGTAATCCCGAGTCCGCAGAAATCCGCAGAACAGGGTGGTAATGCGGTGCCTGAGTGAGTTTCATGCAGGAGCACACTGCTGCCGCCTCCTCTGCCCATAACACCTCACGGATGCTAACCTTTCAGCATATGCAACACATTCTGACCGTAAGACGCAGCGACTTTCCCCCCCTACACTTTTGGGGGGAAAAAAGTGCATCTTATAGCAGATAACTTTAACTATAAGAACTTATAGGACCCCAATTACAGAGCAAAAAAAAAACGTGGCAGGCCTGAATCAGGTATGGTAAAATTGCTCACTGCCTACATTTCTTAGGTAGAGTTCTCACCAGCAGGTCTGCTGGGAAATAGTTGGGATCTCCCGGGCCACCTGCTCAAGAACTTTATTTGTATAGTTTATCAGCAGCTTGCGGATTTTACCGACAGGTTATCGCAGACTTATCAACCTATTACCGATGAGCATAGCGCGCGGATACCGAAGAACACCCGCTTTCTGTAATCTGTATGTGGTTTGGAAAAACAAAACAAAAACTGCTAGCAGTAATTTACCATAGAAACTGTTAACCGCACACAGCTTTATGAATGGAAGCCGAAATACCCAGACGTGTCCCTAACCCCCGACAGACAAGACATCATTTATATTGCACTTTTCTCCTGGCGGATTAAAAGCACTTGAGCTGCAGCCACTACGGCATGCTCAGTAGTAGCGTTAGGGAGTCTCGCCCAAGGACTCCTTACTGAATAGGTGCTGGTTTACTGAACAGGAAGAGCAAATATTCGAACCCTGGTGTTCTGTGTTAGAGACAGAGCCCTTAACCATTAAATAGCCGAGGCATCTTAATGTGGCCTGCTACGTGGATGAAAAACAAAAATCCTTGGGCCCAATAGTTTACCCACTGTAGGCATTCAATGGCTGGTTTTCGGTGCACAGTGTGTTTAAGTTGCCCCAGGATATTCCCATCAAGCTCGATGTGGTCCTGCTTACCTTGTCCTGAACACGCAAAGCATTTTTCAGATGCCATTCCTCCTCCTCCTCATCCCAATACTGTTCAAACGCCTCTTGGCAAATTTCACAGGTCTGTCGTAAGAGAAACAAAGTCGTCAGTGCACAGGAAACCCAACACTGCGTATACTGTACCAGAATTCCTCCACTGCTTGACAACAGGTTCTGTTACTGCTGGTAAAACTGAATTAATGGGAAAGGGCCATGTGATATGCAATGCAGATAAAATATAAGCAATCAAGCTTTACAATAAAGTTGAATAGGTTTGAATCCTGCGGCAGGCAGGCAGACACCAGACACGTTACCTCATCAGCTCCTGCAGGACCAGCCGGCACGCTCTGAAACTCCTTCTCCTTAGCAGCTTCCTGAGTTTTTAATATGACTTCCTCGTGGACTTTTTCAAAGAACTGGCTCTTAGCCCTTTCCTCCAAGTCTGCAATTTCCTCAAACTCTATCCAATCCTAGAGAAAACAGAGGAACCGTAAGAACAACCACAGAAGTCACCCAGATTTTCCAACAGACATACTTGTAGGCTCTATTTCATACAATAAAGGCCACCAATGATACACACTATACACTCACTTTGCAGCAAGAGGTGTAAATACATCAAACGATCACATATCATGGTAATAGTCAGTAGTATCCTTTATTAAATATCCTAGAAATACCACATACTGTACTGAAATCATACATTTCAAATTGACCAGTGTTACAGAAATGGGACGGCATAGCTTGCAATGTGACCAGGCTTAAAAGAGTAAATATGGCAGCCGCCATACCACTCTCACTTTAGGGGTCCTTTAATTCCATTATCCTATTAAGGTATCCATGGTTAGGAAACTTACCTGGCACATTATCACATGTACAGGAAGGAACAACGAGGTGCAGAAATCCAGAAGCCTTCAGTTAGGTCATGCTTTGTGGAGTTTCAGTCATACAATACAAAGCCAACAAACTGCTGAAAGAATTAGCCTGACATTGCAACATCAGGACAATGGGCACAAAACTTACCGTTAAGCCATAGTACCACCTTCGGTGTGTGATTTTCCTGCTGACATCTTTTTCTGTGCGGTTTTGACGATAGTGCCAGTCCAAATGGTCAGCGTACACATCAGTCTGTGACTTGGTAAACCTCATACCACATGAATAGCACTGAATGCCTGTGTACAACCGGGTTATGATACATTCAAAGCGCCTGCAAGAAGAATTCACACAATTACACAGTGCCATAGCAGAAAAACAAGCCATGTAAAAGCAGACCTCACTATAAATCCAGTAGAACTTAGAGAAACCGTAACCAAGGATTGAACTTCATCCCAATCAGTAGCCGATCCCCCCTTTCCCACCATTAGAAATCTTTTCCTTTGCACAAACTGATCCATCAGGGGGCTCTGTATGGCTGATATTGTGGTGAAACCCCTCCCACAATGTGATGTCAGCACATCACTGAGGTGCTGACATCACACTGTGGGAGCCTTGTTGCATTATGGGAAATAACAGCTGTTTCCAACTGCCAAAAAAGCAAGCAGCAGCTCCTTCCACTGACATCACCTGCCAGCAGTAAAAATGTCCCCATGTGATCAATTTCACAATGTAAATCAGGGAGAGGAAAGATTTTACAATGGGTAAACACTGACTAAATTATTTCTACATAATTATTGGAAAAATGAAGCACTAATTACGTTATTTTAAAGCGGAATATAACCCTGCATTTCAACTTTGCTCTAAAACATTATTTACAGTATATTATATGCAACCAGCATTTATTTTTTTTTTACTAGACCAGCATTGGAAGGGTTACACAGTGCTTTAAGGAGATTTCTGCAGACGCATCCGAAGCTGACAGATACATTTTGTTTACATAAATGTATCTAAGTGTTAAATGTGACTCATCTCTCTGAGAAGGAGTTGGAGGACAGCCAATTTAACTAAATAGAATGTAACAATCTGAACTTCTGCACATCTCTCCATGGAACTTTAAACCTCTGTGTTTAACCCTTCCAATGCTGGTCTAGTAAAAAAAAATGCTTTTTGCATATAATATGCTGTAAATAATGTTTTAGAGCAAAGTTGAAATGCAGGGTTATATTCCGCTTTAACTGGCTTTCCTCTAACAAAGCACTAGTGGCTATATGCAATTCACTTTCACAGGAGTTTCCTTCTAGAACATAATTTTTCATATTTTATTTAAAAAAACCTTTTTAACATATTACACTGGAAACCGTACCAAAATGTAAGTAAAAAAGTAATGTTAAAATTATTTTGAGTATTTGCTTGCTTGTTGGTGGTTTAAAAGGCATTTTCTATACAAGTTGTGAAAATATCACCTAGGAGAATACTCAGGTAAAATGCAGAATTGCATATGGCTCAAGGTGCTGTTGCAAACACTAATTTAGTTGCGGAAACCTCTTCTGTGGCATTAATTAAACTTTGCTCTGAAGCACCAGTTTCTTTAACCACCCTAGCGTTCTATTAGAACGGCCAGTGCGGTGGCGCAGCACATTTTTTTAAATTTTTGACATGTAGCTAGCCTAGCACTAGCTACATGATAGCCGCTGTGCAGCAGCATCGCCCCCACCCCTTCCGATCGCCAAACAGAAAATCCCAATTACAACAGGATTTCCTGTTTGGCTTCCCGTCGCCATGGCGACGATCGGGATGACGTCATCAACGTCATGGCGTCGGAGGGAGTCCCGATCCCCCCCTTAGCGCTGCCTGGCGCTGATAGGCCAGGCTGCGCACGGGGTTTGGGGGGGGGGGCTGTTATGCTTCGGGTAGCGGTGCATCGGTATAAACACGCAGCTAGCAAAGTGCTAGCTGCGTGTTTTTGTTTTCCATACCGCTAAGCTGGTTAAAGTACATGAGATTCAGACACAAGTCCACCAGAAGCCTGTGAAGTCCACCAGAAGCCTGTGAAGTCCACCAGAAGCCTGTGAAGTCCACCAGAAGCCTGTGAAGTCCACCAGAAGACTGTGAAGTCCACCAGAAGACTGTGAAGTCCACCAGAAGACTGTGAAGTCCACCAGAAGACTGTGAAGTCCACCAGAAGACTGAAGTCCACCAGAAGACTGTGAAGTCCACCAGAAGACTGTGACAGAAGACTGAAGTCCACCAGAAGACTGTGAAGTCCACCAGAGGACTGTGAAGTCCACCAGAGGACTGTGAAGTCCACCAGAGGACTGTGAAGTCCACCAGAGGACTGTGAAGTCCACCAGAGGACTGTGAAGTCCACCAGAGGACTGTGAAGTCCACCAGAGGACTGTGAAGTCCACCAGAGGACTGTGAAGTCCACCAGAAGACTGTGAAGTCCACCAGAAGACTGTGAAGTCCACCAGAAGACTGTGAAGTCCACCAGAAGACTGTGAAGTCCACCAGAAGACTGTGAAGTCCACCAGAAGACTGTGAAGTCCACCAGAAGACTGTGACAGAAGACTGTGAAGTCCACCAGAAGACTGAAGTCCACCAGAGGACTGTGAAGTCCACCAGAGGACTGTGAAGTCCACCAGAGGACTGTGAAGTCCACCACCAGAGGACTGTGAAGTCCACCACCAGAGGACTGTGAAGTCCACCACCAGAGGACTGTGAAGTCCACCACCAGAGGACTGTGAAGTCCACCACCAGAGGACTGTGAAGTCCACCACCAGAGGACTGTGAAGTCCACCACCAGAGGACTGTGAAGTCCACCACCAGAGGACTGTGAAGTCCACCACCAGAGGACTGTGAAGTCCACCACCAGAGGACTGTGAAGTCCACCACCAGAGGACTGTGAAGTCCACCAGAAGACTGTAAAGTCCACCAGAAGACTGTAAAGTCCACCAGAAGACTGTAAAGTCCACCAGAAGACTGTAAAGTCCACCAGAAGACTGTAAAGTCCACCAGAAGACTGTAAAGTCCACCAGAAGACTGTAAAGTCCACCAGAAGACTGTGAAGTCCACCAGAAGACTGTGACAGAAGACTGTGAAGTCCACCAGAAGACTGTGAAGTCCTCCACCAGAGGACTGTGAAGTCCACCACCAGAGGACTGTGAAGTCCACCACCAGAGGACTGTGAAGTCCACCACCAGAGGACTGTGAAGTCCACCACCAGAGGACTGTGAAGTCCACCACCAGAGGACTGTGAAGTCCACCACCAGAGGACTGTGAAGTCCACCACCAGAGGACTGTGAAGTCCACCACCAGAGGACTGTGAAGTCCACCACCAGAGGACTGTGAAGTCCACCACCAGAGGACTGTGAAGTCCACCACCAGAGGACTGTGAAGTCCACCACCAGAGGACTGTGAAGTCCACCACCAGAGGACTGTGAAGTCCACCACCAGAGGACTGTGAAGTCCACCACCAGAGGACTGTGAAGTCCACCACCAGAGGACTGTGAAGTCCACCACCAGAGGACTGTGAAGTCCACCACCAGAGGACTGTGAAGTCCACCACCAGAGGACTGTGAAGTCCACCACCAGAGGACTGTGAAGTCCACCACCAGAGGACTGTGAAGTCCACCACCAGAGGACTGTGAAGTCCACCACCAGAGGACTGTGAAGTCCACCACCAGAGGACTGTGAAGTCCACCACCAGAGGACTGTGAAGTCCACCACCAGAGGACTGTGAAGTCCACCACCAGAGGACTGTGAAGTCCACCACCAGAGGACTGTGAAGTCCACCACCAGAGGACTGTGAAGTCCACCACCAGAGGACTGTGAAGTCCACCACCAGAGGACTGTGAAGTCCACCACCAGAGGACTGTGAAGTCCACCACCAGAGGACTGTGAAGTCCACCACCAGAGGACTGTGAAGTCCACCACCAGAGGACTGTGAAGTCCACCACCAGAGGACTGTGAAGTCCACCACCAGAGGACTGTGAAGTCCACCACCAGAGGACTGTGAAGTCCACCACCAGAGGACTGTGAAGTCCACCACCAGAGGACTGTGAAGTCCACCACCAGAGGACTGTGAAGTCCACCACCAGAGGACTGTGAAGTCCACCACCAGAGGACTGTGAAGTCCACCACCAGAGGACTGTGAAGTCCACCACCAGAGGACTGTGAAGTCCACCACCAGAGGACTGTGAAGTCCACCACCAGAGGACTGTGAAGTCCACCACCAGAGGACTGTGAAGTCCACCACCAGAGGACTGTGAAGTCCACCACCAGAGGACTGTGAAGTCCACCACCAGAGGACTGTGAAGTCCACCACCAGAGGACTGTGAAGTCCACCACCAGAGGACTGTGAAGTCCACCACCAGAGGACTGTGAAGTCCACCACCAGAGGACTGTGAAGTCCACCACCAGAGGACTGTGAAGTCCACCACCAGAGGACTGTGAAGTCCACCACCAGAGGACTGTGAAGTCCACCACCAGAGGACTGTGAAGTCCACCACCAGAGGACTGTGAAGTCCACCACCAGAGGACTGTGAAGTCCACCACCAGAGGACTGTGAAGTCCACCACCAGAGGACTGTGAAGTCCACCACCAGAGGACTGTGAAGTCCACCACCAGAGGACTGTGAAGTCCACCACCAGAGGACTGTGAAGTCCACCACCAGAGGACTGTGAAGTCCACCACCAGAGGACTGTGAAGTCCACCACCAGAGGACTGTGAAGTCCACCACCAGAGGACTGTGAAGTCCACCACCAGAGGACTGTGAAGTCCACCACCAGAGGACTGTGAAGTCCACCACCAGAGGACTGTGAAGTCCACCACCAGAGGACTGTGAAGTCCACCACCAGAGGACTGTGAAGTCCACCACCAGAGGACTGTGAAGTCCACCACCAGAGGACTGTGAAGTCCACCAGAAGACTGTAAAGTCCACCAGAAGACTGTAAAGTCCACCAGAAGACTGTAAAGTCCACCAGAAGACTGTAAAGTCCACCAGAAGACTGTAAAGTCCACCAGAAGACTGTAAAGTCCACCAGAAGACTGTAAAGTCCACCAGAAGACTGTAAAGTCCACCAGAAGACTGTAAAGTCCACCAGAAGACTGTAAAGTCCACCAGAAGACTGTGAAGTCCACCAGAAGACTGTGACAGAAGACTGTGAAGTCCACCAGAAGACTGTGAAGTCCTCCACCAGAGGACTGTGAAGTCCACCACCAGAGGACTGTGAAGTCCACCACCAGAGGACTGTGAAGTCCACCACCAGAGGACTGTGAAGTCCACCACCAGAGGACTGTGAAGTCCACCACCAGAGGACTGTGAAGTCCACCACCAGAGGACTGTGAAGTCCACCACCAGAGGACTGTGAAGTCCACCACCAGAGGACTGTGAAGTCCACCACCAGAGGACTGTGAAGTCCACCACCAGAGGACTGTGAAGTCCACCACCAGAGGACTGTGAAGTCCACCACCAGAGGACTGTGAAGTCCACCACCAGAGGACTGTGAAGTCCACCACCAGAGGACTGTGAAGTCCACCACCAGAGGACTGTGAAGTCCACCACCAGAGGACTGTGAAGTCCACCACCAGAGGACTGTGAAGTCCACCACCAGAGGACTGTGAAGTCCACCACCAGAGGACTGTGAAGTCCACCACCAGAGGACTGTGAAGTCCACCACCAGAGGACTGTGAAGTCCACCACCAGAGGACTGTGAAGTCCACCACCAGAGGACTGTGAAGTCCACCACCAGAGGACTGTGAAGTCCACCACCAGAGGACTGTGAAGTCCACCACCAGAGGACTGTGAAGTCCACCACCAGAGGACTGTGAAGTCCACCACCAGAGGACTGTGAAGTCCACCACCAGAGGACTGTGAAGTCCACCACCAGAGGACTGTGAAGTCCACCACCAGAGGACTGTGAAGTCCACCACCAGAGGACTGTGAAGTCCACCACCAGAGGACTGTGAAGTCCACCACCAGAGGACTGTGAAGTCCACCACCAGAGGACTGTGAAGTCCACCACCAGAGGACTGTGAAGTCCACCACCAGAGGACTGTGAAGTCCACCACCAGAGGACTGTGAAGTCCACCACCAGAGGACTGTGAAGTCCACCACCAGAGGACTGTGAAGTCCACCACCAGAGGACTGTGAAGTCCACCACCAGAGGACTGTGAAGTCCACCACCAGAGGACTGTGAAGTCCACCACCAGAGGACTGTGAAGTCCACCACCAGAGGACTGTGAAGTCCACCACCAGAGGACTGTGAAGTCCACCACCAGAGGACTGTGAAGTCCACCACCAGAGGACTGTGAAGTCCACCACCAGAGGACTGTGAAGTCCACCACCAGAGGACTGTGAAGTCCACCACCAGAGGACTGTGAAGTCCACCACCAGAGGACTGTGAAGTCCACCACCAGAGGACTGTGAAGTCCACCACCAGAGGACTGTGAAGTCCACCACCAGAGGACTGTGAAGTCCACCACCAGAGGACTGTGAAGTCCACCACCAGAGGACTGTGAAGTCCACCACCAGAGGACTGTGAAGTCCACCAGAGGACTGTGAAGTCCACCAGAGGACTGTGAAGTCCACCAGAGGACTGTGAAGTCAACCAGAGGACTGTGAAGTCAACCAGAGGACTGTGAAGTCAACCAGACGACAACTAGCTTTAGCTTCAATAAAGAAAAGCTTTTGTTCACATTAACCTAGTATACCCAGTAAGGACAAAGCTATTAATGCAAGCCTACTACATGGCGAAGGTGAAGGTGGTTACGTACGATTTCATATCATCCAAAACAAAGCTTGTGAGGTCAGGGATATCACTTTCTTCAGTTGGCTCCTCCTCCTCTTCCTCCTCCTCCTCTTCCTCAACTGCCGCAGGTTGGGTTGAAGTCTCCGTCACTTCTAATAAATTAAACATGAAGTATTAAGTAACTGGCAAGTACATATAGCACCACACAAAAAAAAAGTCTAACTCCAGCTACATATATAGTTACATTTTGCAACTGTAAATGCTATGTCACACCACTGTTGCACTTCAGAACCCTCTTCACAGCCGTGTACACGCAGGTGCAAGTACAGCGCCGTGCAGGGGCCGCTCCTGAACAGAGGAAAAGCCCTGCATGAGTGGTTCCATGTTACTGCACAAGGCTATACCTGCACGGTGTGGCTGCAGTCGTACACAGAAACCATATTCGACACGCCCTTGTCTAATATGCTCAGAGGGTCCCATGTTGGATTGGTGGGGTCGAAGAGTATGGGGGAAGACTCTGGCCTATCTAGACACTTCCCTTTAAGTATTTACATTCTCCTTTTCGTTCACTTCAGGTACCCTTTAACTGCTTGCCGACCGCGTCACGCCGATGGGCGTGGCCGCAGCCCCAGGCCTGCCTAACGCCGATCGACGTAAAGTCCTTGGGGCTCGCAGTGCAGGAGATTGCGCGTAGGATGCGCGCGCATCTCCTGTTCGGGGGCGGAGCTCTGCCCCTCCTTCAGTCTCTGAACGGCAATCACCGCTCGGGAGACTGTTAGACGGCAATTACATTGTACAGCGCTGCGATCAGCAGCAGCGCTGTACTGGGGACAGCCGTGTGACATGGCTGTCCCCCTGGGACACTGGAGAGCGAGCGGCTCTCATAGGCAGAAGCCTATGACAGCCGATCGCAATGATTGGCCGGCTGTGGGGAGGGTGGGGAAATATTTAAAGTAACAAGGGTTTTATTAAAAAAATAAAATATATAAACAAAAATAAACATGGGGGGGTAGCGATCAGACCCCACCAACAGAGAGCTCTGTAGGTGGGGAGAAAAGGGAGGGGGAATCACTTGTGCGCTGTGTTGTGCGGCCCTGCAGCTTGGCCTTAAAGCTGCAGTGGCCTATTTTACTAAAAATGGCCTGGTCACTAGGGGGGTTTAGCACTGCGGCCCTCAAGAGGTTAAAGGGAACAGAGCATGATTTTAATTTCCAGGGCAGATTAATAGCAAATTAAAAATGCATGCAAAAAATGATTAAAAAAAGGATTTCATGTTACCTCTTTTTACATTTAAGGGTTAATCACAGGCAGAATCAAAATTACATGCCTGTGATGTAGGATTTGAACCCTTGCCCAGGGTTAAAATCTCAGCTCAAGTCAATATGTAAAACAGTAAAAAGTCTTTGTGCAAGGCTCCCTAATGATCCTGGTCGCTCCCTAATGCTGAATACACACGGTGCGTTTGCGCACTCGATTTCCCGCTCGATTCCCGTCGATTCGTTTATTTCCAACATGTCCGATTTGGATTTCGATGGATCGTTAGGTCGATTCGCATGCAAAGTATGCCAAATCGACCTAACGATCCATCGAAATCCAAATCGGACATGTTGGAAATTGGGAATCAAGCGGGAAATCGAGTGCACGAACGCACCGTGTGTATCCAGCATAAGTGGCTGAACTCCTAAAGTGCTTTGAGGCCGCCAGGAGAAGAGTGCCATAAATAAATGTTCTGTGTCTTGCCTATCTTGTGGGAAGCTGGGGACAGAGAGCCCCCTCTAGCAACTACTACAAAGAATAAAAATAAGCATCTTGCCTGCCAATGCCACGCCTAACATTTACAGGTATTCTACAGATGAACAGTTCAGTAAACTTACGAGAGGAGGAGGGGGTTCCTGATGGAGTCGCTGTAAGGATTCCTGTTGAAAGCAGCTTTGAGAATAATTCATTGACATCCAACTGACCCAAGTGATTTTCAGGGTTAGGGAACGCTGGAGCTGAAAATTAGACAAAATATTAATACACAGACCTTAAATGAAAGAAATCATACATGAACTTCCCCCATGGGATTTCACAAATTCCAGGAAGTAGGCAGTCACTGCATCTTACAACAAACTGTCAATAAGGGGCTTTATGGGATAACTGCATGCAGATATGAGAAGAGATGGTCAATTAAATGCTAATAAACCCAGTATACATCATGCAGGACCACTGCACTGTATGCAGCCCTTGCAGTAGAAAGCAGGGCTGTGGAGTCGGTACAAAAATCTTCCGACTCCGAAGTTTCTGAAACCACGACTCCGACTCCAACTCCGAGTACCCAAAATGGCTCAGACTCAGACTCCTCGACTCCGACTCCTTAGTTGAATACTTAATAGGGCTGTGGATTTTGTAAAAAAATCATCCGACTCCCGACTCAGTTTATGAAACCAACGACTCCAACTCCAGCTCCGGGTGCCCAAAATTGCCCCGACTCAGACTCCTCGACTCCGACTCCACAGCCCTGGTAGAAAGTGCATTTCACAGACCAAATTCCAAGCTGCATACAAGAATGTGGAACCATTTTTTTTAATTAACAGACACATGGGTAATGTGGGTTCCCATTTTTGCTATGTAGGCAAAGTGCAATTTCAGTCTGTGCCGGTGGACCAGCCCCTTCCTGCAGCCCTACAAAAGCAAGGTACTGTTTGGTTTGAACCTGTGTCATTTCACTCTCTAGGTAATAACACACACACAGTTACCGCAAGATTCAGGATTCAATCAGGTAATAGTTTCAGGGCTAAGTACTGTACGAGGCACGAGCCTACAGGAGGGGCAATGCAGTGTTCTCCCCCGGCTCTTTTAGCCGGGTGCTCCACCCAGCTAGTTTTGGTGAGCACCCGGCTGTCATAGGCGCACCTCCTCCTATGCTGTAAGCATAGTTGCTCACAGAAGCACCGGCCCAGCATTCGCTCATCTCGCCCCACCCGGCTACTTTTTCATGCCATTCAGCCAGAAAAAAATTCTGGGGAAAGAACTGCATTGGTTTGGCAGCTGGTGGAGCAGCTTCCAGCAAGCGAGGTGAGGAGTGACTCCTGTGACATCTGCATTAAATATGCAACGTGCCCTAGAGACATTGGGCTCAATTCTGAAAGCATTTCCGCATTCGGTAATGCAAAAATACCACTGATTTTTATCAAACTTCTAATTCTGGTAGCCTGTTACTACATGTATAAGTGAAGTTACCGAGCAGTGAGCTAAATTACTGACTTATGAGGTAAAATCCTCCTTAAAAGTCAGTAAATAAGAATTCTGAAAGAGATGAGTGTTTTGTAGAACAAGCAAAAGTAGTTGCTTTTTAAGATCAGCTCTTACCTGCTGGTAACTTCACTCATCCATGTGATAATCAGTGTGGCTAGTGGGAGGAAGGAGGGGGAGAGAGTTTCCTTGTGTGGTTACTGGCTAAGGCTGCGCTGGGGGCCGTGGAGGCATAGCTGCTTGAAAGCAGTCTCCTGCTGGGCGCTGTCGCTGTGGTGTGTCACCCTTGCCCGCTGTGTGCTCCGGCTGATCCTCCGTGCTTCTGGCTGATCTTCCTGATAGGACTTGGAGACAGCTTAGCACAAAGCGGGATGGTGGAAGGCGGCTTCTGCACAAAGCTCCTGGTGCGTGACAGCACAGCCCTTGTACTCGGCCCGATGCCGTCTGCCTGCACATCAGCCTTAAAGAGAACCCGAGGTGGGTTTGAAGATTATCTGCATACTGAGGCTGGATCTGCCTATACAGCCCAGCCTCTTTTGCTATCCCAAACCCCCCTAAGGTCCCCCTGCACTCTGCAATCCCTCATAAATCACAGCCACGCTGCTGACAAACAGCTTGTCAGAGCTGGCTGTGTTTATCTCTATAGTGTCAGTCTGCTGCTCCCCACGCCTCCTGCAGAACTCCAGTCCCCGCCTGCATCCCTTCCCTCCCTGCTGATTGGAGGGAAGGGACGGGGGCAGGGACCGGAGCTATGCAGGAGGCGGGGGAGCAGCTGAGACTGACACTACAGATGTAAACACAGGCTCACAGCACGGCTGTGATTTATGAGGGATTGCAGAGTGCAGGGAGCCCTTAGGGGGGTTTGGGATAGCAACAGAGGCTGGGCTGTATAGGCAGATCCAGACTCTGTATGCAGATAACATTCTTTAAACACACCTCGGGTTCTCTTTAATCAGTGAGCTTAGGAAGGCAACTCCCTCCCTCAACGCACAAATATGTGCGGAAAATTACCTCACTAGGAGAAAGCTTTATGAATACAAAGGAAAAATCAGAAATACCGAATGCGGCATTTCTCCTCATGTTTGTTGTTTTAACGAGTGGCCTTTTCAGAATTGAGCCCATTGTGGGACACCTGAACATGCTTTTTTCCTTGCCCTGAAAAGCCAACTAGTCCAAATGATAAATTGTAGAAGCTATTTAATAGTGAATAAAGATATTATGCATAGTACACACCATGCAATTTCTTATTTTCCAGGTAGAATTGATAGTTTCGGATAGGTCTGATTTCTGATCATTTTTCTGATCAATTTTGTACAGAAGTGATCAGAAAATCGATCAAGAAAAATGGTCAACAATCCAATCGGACCTGTCAGAAATTATTGATTTGACCTGTCGATCTGATTGGAAATTGCAGGGTGTATACCAAGCATAAAACAACCTTAAATTTTGAAAAAAATATAAGATAAATCTCCATTAGGGGGACCACTAACAATTAACATAACATCACCCCTTTAGTGGAGGCTTCGTCAGGGACAACAAAGTGCCAAGGTGAAGGTGCAAGCACCAATACAAAGATATATGTCACAGTATATAGTATTTTTGCTAGTTAAAACAAAAAAATATATTTTCTGTTCCAAGTGACATCTATTAAAAGGACACTTAAGCCAGAAAAAAAAATGAGTTTTACTCACCTGGGGCTTCTACCCGCCACCTGCAGCAGTCCTGTGCACTCGCAGCCACTCACTAATCCTCTGGTCCCCCGCTGCCAGCTAGTTTCATTTTTACCGACAGGACTGGCCACGCGTAGCTTTCTCCGCATTCCCGACTGTAATTAGCGCTATTGCGGCCCGTAATGCGTACAAAAATACGCGTTGCTGCACATCTACACGTAGATAACGCGGCAACGCGCATCTTTGTACGTTACGGCCCGTAATAGCGCTAATTACAGTCGGGAATGCGGAGAAAGCTACGCGTGGCCAGTCCTGTCGGTAAAAATGAAACTAGCTGGCAGCGGGGGACCAGAGGATTAGTGAGTGGCTGCGAGGGCACAGGACTGCTGCAGGTGGCGGGTAGAAGTCCCAGGTGAGTAAAACTTTTTTTTTCTGGCTTAAGTGTCCCTTTAAGTGTACCTGGCTTTAGTACATATAATGGGTAATCAGTATTTTCTTGCCACAATTCCTTCTTTGCATAAAATTTAGACCTAGCAGAATTAGAACCATAGTGGCCATTTCTGGTGTGGGTATCATTATAACCAATATAGTAAACTTCATTGGGGAAACAAAATGGATAAACAGCATAAACCGACATTTACATACCTGGCTGGCTGGGTATGAATGGTGCAGGATTTAGGGGCTGTGCTGGACCCATCATTGGCTCTTGAGTAAAAGGTGCTTGTTGGGGTACAACACCCATAGCAGGAAACTAAAACAAAGATGCATATTAACAATGTAACATGAAGATACAAAACTCCAAGTGTGGATTTAGTGGGTGGAGATGAATGCAGGAGAGCAATACAGACAGCAGTAACTGGGATCCACTTGCTTGAACAGCGTTTAATGGCTGTTATATGCTTATTTGCCACATTGTCATTATGCAGCTTCCATATACAGTATAATCTTGTTATAGTAAACGCTGATACAGTAGAACTTCAGGTATACTAAACTAAAGGTAGCCATGCATCTAGCAATGATGGACAGATTCGACCAAGAGACATATCTCTCTAATGTAATCCGATTAGAGAGAGATCTGTCGGTAGAGCATACACCGTAGGTCTATTCCCAATTAATTTCCTACTGAAATCGATCCGGAATCGGCCTAGGCCCGACGCGGTGTGTGGCCGCCACATCAAGAGGATCAGCAGGACTGCCAGGCAACTGGTATTGTTTAAAAGGAAATAAATATGTCCGCTTCCATATACCTTTCACTTCAGTTGCCCTTTAAGTCTAAGTCAATTGTGCCCGCCCCCTTGTGGCTCACCTCAATGCTGCACACTCCAACTTATCACTATCTCTAGTCATAGGGGGGGGAGACACTTAAGAGTCTGAAGCGAGAATAAAACTCGCTTTTTCCCTTATATTCAGCAGGGGCATGTTTGCCCCTGCTAAAATGCCGCTATCCCACGGCAGAACGGGAGGTCCTATACCTCCCAAATCCCCTCCGTGCTGTGCGGGGTGCGCTTCCTGCTTGAGGCAGGGCTAACGGCCGCAGCGCGTCTATCAGCGTTGATCGCCGCCTTTCCCCCGCACCTCTCAGTCTTCCTTCACCGAGAGGGGCGGGGGAGAGGCGGAAATCCGCCACTGATAGATACGCATGGGGCAGAGCTACAGCTCATAGCTCTGCCTCCATGAGCAGCAAAATCTACGACCAAGTTGGTCGTGGTTTTTGCAGGGGGGGGATTGGGGGGTAAGGGACCCCTGTTTAGCCGCGGGATGGCTGCGTTTTAGCAGGGGCACACATGCCCCTGCTGAATATAAACACTAAAGCTAGATTTATTCTCACTTCAGTGTCTCTTTAACACTTAGGATGGTGGACCAACAGGTGGTGTTGCTCCCAGGCAGATTGCTAATAGATTTCCAGAATCTATCAGAAATCAGTCCGGGGTGTTTGGCCAGGGCAACAGATCTTTCTCTGGTCCTTCAGAAATATCCGTCTCATATTTTGCCCGGAGCTGCATATACCACAGTACATCTTCCACTGGGGAGATGTACATGAACTACAGCTTCCATCATGCATCTTTCGGGATACACTGCAGCCGCGAATGAGCTCACAAATGGATTTGAAGTGCGACCAGTAATGGCAGCCTTTACAGGGATGGGCAGGCTACATGCACAGCCCACCGTAGGTAAACAATGGTGTTCCTCCTAACCCCCTCACGGCATACTGTGTTACAAACTTCCCTTACAGGTGTACTGGTGCTCAGTGCACTTTAAAGAGTAACTGTTAGCCCCCAAAGTGAAATTGAAATCTCTACAGCAATGTTTTATTTAGTATTAAAGTGATCCAAAAAGCCAATGCAGAACTTAAAAATCAATATAATTTTGTTACCATGTAGCCTTTTGCCCAAGCTAATGACGCAAAGCCGCATATCTGATACTGATGAGCATGCAGAGCATGCCTATGTCTGCCCGACCCCCCTCTCCCCCCCAGGACCAGGTGCCGATCTATTCGCACCACAAACAGCTGACCGCTCTGACAGGGAGAGAGAGCGGCAGCACTTCCAGTGCAGCCACGCAGAGCAGCCGCCGCCGAGTCACATGTGAGACATGTGAGAGAGATGCACGGTGGCGGCTGCTCTGCCGTGGCTGCGCTGGAAGTGCTGCCGCTCTCTCTCCCTGTCAGAGCGGTCAGCTGTTTGTGGTGCGAATAGATCGGCACCTGGTCCTGGGGGGGGAGAGGGGGGGGTCGGGCAGACATAAGCATGCTCATCAGTATCAGATATGCGGCTTTGCGTCATTAGCTTGGGAAAAAGGCTACATAGTAACAAAATTATATTGATTTTTAAGTTCTGCATTGGCTTTTTGGATCACTTTAATACTAAATAAAACATTGCTGTAGAGATTTCAATTTCACTTTGGGGGCTAACAGTTACTCTTTAACAGCCATATTCCCACTAAACAATTCGATCACATTAATGGAATCAATCAATTTTCTGGGCACAAGCAATTGCTTCCAATCGATTACCACAGTGATTGGAAATGATCGATCAGCTGCAGGATTGTACTTTTACTGGCAGCCAAGTGTACCCGAAGCAACATGATGAGACAAACGTGTATGTACAATGCCGAACATTAATAACCAGGCTGTTTTACTTTTTTTTGTTAATTTCCAGGCATGGAAGTGACAGCTTCTGTCTTGTCAGTACCCAGTCAGAAATGTAGTAAACATCACTGACAAGTAAATTAAAGCCATAAAACTTTTCCTGGCAGAATACAACTTCTGAGGGCAGGGAGAGATATTGACCGTTTCCTAACTCTGGGACACTTCATAGACTGCCACAGATTAGAGACAGTAAAACAACTTTGTAAATGTTTAAACAAAAGAAAACCATGGGATACTTAAAGCGGTCTAACACCCAGCATTACAACTTTGCTTTAAAAGATTGCTTACAGCATAGAAATCATGCCATATCTTTTTTTTAAGCAGAAATTCACTGAATGGGTTAACCATGATATTTTAGTTTTGGATTAAATGCATCTTTGTATGGAATGCAAACAGACCTCTGAAAAGCCTGTCTGGGAAGCCCTCTGTGCTCTCTCAGAGGCGTTTGTTTATTTACATTGTAAAATAGATACATTTGTATCTAATAACCTCAGCACTTAGGAGGATTTCTAGCTAAATGCAACACTAAAATGTCATGTTTAATCCATTCAGTGAAATTCTGCTAAAAAAAAAATCTGGTATAATTGTTTCTAAGCTGTAAGCAATCTTTTAAAGCAAAGTTGAAATGCTGGGTGTTAGACCACTTTTAAAAAAAAGTAATTTTTAGGAGTTGGAGGATACATACAATTTAGCTCATCAGTTTATTTTCACATGAACTATTGAACTTTTTCTAACTCTGGGACACTGAATAGTCTGCCACTGATAAGAGATAGTAAAACATTCAACTTACTTTGTAAATGTTTAAATATAACAGAAAACCCAGGGATACTTAAAGTTAATTTTTAGGAATAGGAAGATAAAAAAGGGTCTCATCAGTTTATATTGACTTCGGGTTCACTTTAAAGGGGCACTACAGCGAAAAACTATTAACCACCTTAGCGGTATGGACGAGCTCAGCTCGTCCATTACCGCCAGAGGGTGCCGCTCAGGCCCTGCCGGGCCGATTTTCATGAAAGAGCAGCACACGCAGCCGGCACTTTGCCAGCCGCGTGTGCTGCCCGATCGCCGCCGCTCTGCGGCGATCCGCCGCGAGCAGCGGCGAAAGAGGGTCCCCCCAGCCGCCTGAGCCCTGCGCAGCCGTAACAAATAGTTCCGGCCAGCGCTAAGGGCTGGATCGGAGGCGGCTGACGTCAGCTGACGTCCATGACGTCACTCCGCTTGTCGCCATGGCGACAGGAGAAGCCAAACACGGAAGGCTGCTTATTGCGGCCTTCCGTGTTACTTTTGGCCGCCGGAGGCGATCAGAAGAACGCCTCCGGAGCGCCATCTAGTGGGCTTTCATGCAGCCAACTTTCAGTTGGCTGCATGAAATAGTTTTTTTTTTATTTAAAAAAAACCCTCATGCAGCCGCCCTGGCGATCTTAATAGAACGCCAGGGTGGTTAAATTGAAAATATGTGCAAATATATATGTTATGGCCAAAACCAGAAATCGGCCAATTCTAGAATTGGTCGGCCGTTTCTAGAACTAGCCGATTTGGCGTCGGCCAAAGTCCAAAATGCTGGGAATTTCTGACATTGGCCGGCCAGTTCTAGAAACGGCCAAAGTCAGTCGGCCAAAGTCCAAAACGCACAAATCCCAGAGCATCCCGGGTCCTGTCCAGCACCATGAATGGCACTCGGAACTTCCTCTCTGCTCTGAAAGATGCAGCATAATAATATTTTTAAAGAAAAGCATTTCTTAGTTACAGCTGGCACAAATCCTGCAATAAATCGGCAGTGTGTCTACATCCTGCTTTCTTGGGAGCAGACATATTGATAACATCCTGTGCTTTTAAATTAGCTGCTCTGCTGTGGCAGTCAGGTGACACAGGGGAGAGATCAAATTACAGTGGTGATTAGTCACAGATAAAGGGGGATGCATGGCTGGGGGTACTTTGCTGAGCACTTTGCATGGCTGTGGGTGCTTTGCTGGGGGGCTGTGCATGGCTGGGGGTGCTTTGCTGGGGGGCTGTGCATGGCTGCTTTGCTGGGGGGCTGTGCATGGCTTCAGGGAGGTGTCTTTGCTGGGTGCTTTGCATAAATGCAGGTGCTTTTCTGGGGGGCTGTGCATGGCTGTGGGTGCTTTGCTGGGGGGCTATGCATGGCTGTGGGTGCTTTGCTGGGGGGCTATGCATGGCTGTGGGTGCTTTGCTGGGGGGCTGTGCGTGGCTGTGGGTGCTTTGCTGGGGGGCTATGCATGGCTGTGGGTGCTTTGCTGGGGGGCTATGCATGGCTGGGGGGTATTTGCTGGGTATTTCATGGCTGGAAATGCATGGTCGGGGGGGGGGCTATGGGCTTTGCTGGGTGCCTTGCATAGCTGGGGGTGATTTGCTAGGCTGGGGGAGCTTTGCTGCAGACCTCCAATCAGGGCGACCAGAGAGGTGTAGAAAGGCAGAGCGGCGCAGCGCACTCGCTACCCGCCCGGACCCATACACTTCATATGCGGAAGTGTTCAATAACGTCACGTCACTTCTGCATTGAAGTGTTCGGGTAATGCGGGTCTCACGTGAGCTGGCAGCTGCTATGCCTCTCTCTGCCTCGCTGGTGCGGTCACCCTGATCGGAGGTCTGAGTAGCGGGGGAGGAGATGGGGAGCTGAGATTTCTGGCGGTGGGGAGAGGAGAGCAGCTGGCCGGCAGTAAGGGGGACTTCGGGACTTGGCCGGCCGCGTGAAGTCACAACGCGTTCTGGCCGGCCAAAGTCCGATAATCACACTCATTTCTTACTTTGGCCGCATGAGCCGGCCACTTCGCATTCTGACCGGCCAGAACCCGAAGTGGCCAGACTTCGGGTTCTGGCCGTAACATATACAAATAAGTAGTATGTTATTTCCAGAGTAAAATGAGCCATAAATTACTTTTCTCCTATGTTGCTATCACTTACAGTAGGTAGTAGAAATCTGATAGAAGTGACAGGTTTTGGACTAGTCCATCTCTTCATAGGGGATTCTCAGCAAGGCTTTTATTCTTTATAAAGCTATTCCCTAAAAAGGATTTAAACAATGGTGCTGGGCAGCTTTCCTGCTCGCTACACAGTTTTTTGGCAGTTGGACAGAGCAACTGCCATTTACTAAGTGCTTTTGAAAATATATCCCAGAGAATCCCCTATAAAGAGATGGACTAGTCTAAAACCTGTCACTTCTGGCAGATTTCTACTACTTACTGTAAGTGACAGCAACATAGGAGAAAAGTAATTTATGGCTCATTTTACTTATTTGTATAAAATTTACTTATTTGTATATGTTTGCACATATTTTACAGTTTTTCGCTGTAGTGCCCCTTTAAGCAAAAACTACAAACATCCGAGAGCAAAACCTCAAGTTACAGAAGCCACATTAAATGTTCTTAGTGGTCAAAATAGCATAGTTTACTTACCGGTGGGTTTGGCTGCATACTTGCAACAGGTAGGCTTAAGCTTCCAAAAGGAGGTGCTTGTGGATTTTTATCATCAAAGAAAGGTCCGGGTGGTCTAGGTAACTGGTTTGGAAAGAACATACCAGGAGCAGGAGGCCCAGCAAAACCTGGGCCTTGTGGCATTTCAAATCTTTGTTCAGGCCCTGGTAACTGCATCCCCTGTGATTGTCCATGAAATACGCTTTGAGGTTCAACAAAAGAAGCAGTCTGAGCAAAAGGTGTAGCATTCTGTCCAATGACAGGTTGACCAATATTTTCAAAACTAGGTCCTTGGGGACCACCAGGTAATCTTGGTTGCTGATTTGGACTGTCAAACCGTGGCTGAAAATGAACTGGTCCATCAAATCTAGGAGGAGTCTGATGTCCAGGAGGGCCATCAAATCTTGCACATGGTTGCACAGGTAAATCATACCTTGGCAAGAGAGGAGGCTTGTTTTCAAGCTGGTTCAATGGAACGTTGTCAAATCTTGGCCCAACTTGTCCAATGGGTCCATCAAACCTCATTAAACCTTGTGTGCCAGGACCATGATCAAACCGAGGTGCATGACTTGTATCAAACCTTGGGCCTAAAGGTGGTCCATCAAACCTTGGACCAGGTGGTCCATCAAACCTAGGACCTGGAGGGCCATCAAATCTTGGCACTGGAGGGCCATCGAAGCGTGGACCATGCTGCCCTTCAAATCTCAATGGACCTACCGGTTGTCCAGCTCCCTCAAATCTTACTGGTTGTACCATGGGCTGTTCAAATCTCATTAGTGAACCCTGCATACCCTCAAATCTCTGCTGCATTAATGGTTGTCTAGGTGGTCCTTCAAACCTCTGAGGTCCTTCGAACCTTTGCGGTCCATCAAACCTATGAGGACCATCAAATCTTTGCGGTGTGTCGAATCTTTGGGGGCCATCAAACCTCTGAGGTCCATCAAACCTTTGGGGGCCATCAAACCTCTGAGGTCCATCAAACCTTTGGGGGCCATCAAACCTCTGAGGTCCATCAAACCTTTGGGGGCCATCAAACCTCTGAGGACCATCAAACCTCTGAGGACCATCAAACCTCTGAGGACCATCAAACCTCTGAGGAGCATCAAATCTTTGGGGGCCGTCAAATCTTTGCGGTCCATCAAACCTCTGAGGGCCCGAAATACCATCCAACCTTTGAGGTCCATCAAATCTTTGCAATCTTACTCCATCAAATCTCTGGGGTATGTCAAACCTTGGTGGACCTAATCCGCCTTCAAAACGTTGTGGCCCATCAAAATTCTGTGGTGGAGATACACAGTCGAATCTTTTCGTACCATCAAATCTTTGTGAAGCTGGCCCTACACCACTTTCGAAACTCTGAGGTCCCAGAGCATCCAATCTTGGTGGGCCCATAGGTTGCCCAGGAATCCCATCAAATATTTGAGAGCCTAGCTGTTGCCTTTGTGTGGCATCAAATCTTGGTGGAACTCCAGGCGGACCTTGAGCAGCCTCTATTCTTTGATTGCTCATTGGTAGCTTATTAACCATTTGATTTTGCACTCTCTCAAACCTCTGCATATTCTGACTCAAAGTACTTGGCTGTGTAGAAATTTTGTCAAATGGAGGATCAACTAAATCGCTTTCTATGGTGTCAAAAAGAGTATCCACTGGGCCTCCCATTCGATCAAAGTTGGTATCCATTGTTTGTACTTCTGTATCGTCAAAAGGCACGGCCCCATCCTGATCATCTGATGGACCATCAAATCTTTTTGCTGGAGAACTTTCTCTGATATGCAAGGGATCAGAGACTTCAAATTCCTTATTACTAATTTCATCTCTATCTTGTAATCGTGGTGTGAGATCAAGACACGGCCTCCTCTCCTCAAGCAAAGGTCTCCTCTCAAGCAGTGGCCGCCTGTCCTCAAGCAAAGGCCGCCTGTCCTCAAGCAAAGGCCTCCTCTCTTCAAGCAAAGGCCTCCTCTCTTCAAGCAAAGGCCTCCTCTCTTCAAGCAAAGGCCTCCTCTCTTCAAGCAAAGGCCTCCTCTCTTCAAGCAAAGGCCTCCTCTCTTCAAGCAAAGGCCTCCTCTCTTCAAGCAAAGGCCTCCTCTCTTCAAGCAAAGGCCTCCTCTCTTCAAGCAAAGGCCTCCTCTCTTCAAGCAAAGGCCTCCTCTCTTCAAGCAAAGGCCTCCTCTCTTCAAGCAAAGGCCTCCTCTCTTCAAGCAAAGGCCTCCTCTCTTCAAGCAAAGGCCTCCTCTCTTCAAGCAAAGGCCTCCTCTCTTCAAGCAAAGGCCTCCTCTCTTCAAGCAAAGGCCTCCTCTCTTCAAGCAAAGGCCTCCTCTCTTCAAGCAAACCACTATGTTTTGCATTATCCTTGCCCATTGGGTCAGCACAACCTAAAGGCATCTGCTCTTGATCATCCAATCTTGGTCTTTTGTGGAGATTTCGTTCACTGTACAATAGCCTTTCATTCTCTTTTAAACCTTTATGCAGAATGGGGAGAGAAAAAAAAAGTATTCAAATTTTTATTCAGGAAAAATTCAAAACAAGCAAGATTATAAGCAAACTTCCGAATGAAAAAACAAACAAAACAAAACCAACCTTTAGCAAGTTCTCGATCATCACGCCTTCCAAGGACGTCTAGAGTACCATCATCTTCATGAAGTAGTGGTCCAGGCATGGGAGAAGGACGTCGTGCTTGATCTGGAAACTCTTCAGTCCTCTCAGAAAAACTGGGGGACATTTGCAGTTTATGCTGCTCCTCTTTACCATCAACCTCCATGCCATCCATGGGAGTATCAATGAAGCCATGTTCCATAAAGCCATGTTGTACCTGAGTTCTCTTTAGCTTAGCTTTGTGCTCATAGTAATTTAATTCCGCATTAGAAAGAAGGGGTTTCTTTCGTAGTCCACTTTGATTACTCTCAGTGGGACTGCCCCAAACACTACATCTGTCTTTATCTTCTTGATACTGGAACAGTTGCCGAATCTTATGAGCCACAACAAGGAATTCATCTTGGGAAATTTCTCCAGATGACAAGCGTTCACTTGCCTATAACAAAAATAGTAATTAGCATTAATGGCTTACTTCTGCCACTGTCCTACAGCACTTCTGCTAGAGTCGTCACGAAGGTTTCCCCTACCTGAAAAATCACCATTAAAGGACTTCCGAGGCCAAATGTTTAAAAAAAAAAAAAAAAAACATAAAAAAGTTATATACCTGTGTAACTTTGTAGGACACGGAGGAACGGCACGGAGGGCGCGGACAGCGTCCTCCGTGTCCTACAAAGTTACACAGGTATATAACTTTTTTTTAAATTTTTTTTTTTAAACATTTGGCCTTGGAAGTCCTTTAAAGACATCAAAAACCCACTCTTTAAAGAGTACCAGAGACTGATTAAAGTAAAGATTTAATACTTACCTGGACCCAGAGCTTCCTCCAGCCCCATAGGCACATCTGGAGTGCTCTGTGATTGCGCAGGAGACCTCGACTGAAGCAACTGAGCCAGTTGCCGGGACTAATTAAAGGCTGAACAGCGGATCGCGGGAGGACGGCGAGGGACTCCGATGTGCTCATGGGGCTAGAGGAAGCCCCAGGTAAGTATCAAATCTTTACTTTAATCAGTCTGAGGTTTACTTTAAAAAGGATACATCCGGCAATCTGAAAAATAAAGGTTTCCCTCCAGCCCCTAGAAGTCGTTTGGGTCCCATGGAGCAGTTCCGCTCTGAGCCAGTCCTCCGGCTCTCCCCGCTGTAAGATTGCGGACCCGTGGCTGGGTCAGGATCTTCTGCATATGCGCGCTTCTTGTGATTAACCTTCTGTCACCAAGAGCACTTTGTGCTTGCACAGTTGAGACAGAATTAAACTGTGCATGCACAGAGCACTCCAGAAGCCTCAGGTGAGTGAAACTTATTTTTCAGATTGCCTTTAAAGGGAACTACAGACTAATAAACTATACAAGATTTATACATACCTGGGGCTTCCTTCAGCCCCATCCGCATGGATCGCTCCCACACTGCTATCCTCAGCTTTCTCCATCTTCTGTACCAGGTCATGTAACTTTGGCCAGAGGCGGCCAGTTTTATGCATGCGCAGTGACGGTCTCTCCGGTGCCTGCCTTACACATGTGCCTAAGCAGTACGGAGGGAGCGCACTGCGCTTGCTTAGACTGGCCCCTACTGTACGATGTTACAGAACCCGGTGTAGGTGACAGAAGGCTGAGGACAGCGGCGTGGGAGCAATCCGTGCGGATGGGGCTGGAGGAAGCCCCATGTAGGCATAAATCTTGTATGTTATTTGTCTCTGGTACACTTTAATGTCGTGATTAAACACTGTTTTTGCTCCTTTTTCAGAGCTCAGATTAACCCCCTAATCACGTCCTACAATCTCCCACATTCACCATTTCCATATAGATTGTAAGTATGCCATGGCAGGTCTCCCTATTTTGGGGGCTTTTCACTTTTGTAATATACATCCTGTAAGCAGGCTATACATTATCACATCAGGGATAGGATTAAGATCTCCCAGATATCAATATTTTCTCTGGTCTACAACCTTAAAGGGAACAAGTACATGGAGGCTGCAATATTTATTTTCTTTCAAACAATGCTGCTGTGCAGTCCTGATTTCTTTGGCTGCACTAGTGTCTGAATCACACGCCCCAAACAAGCATGCAGCTAGGTAGATTTTTTTTTCAGTAACACGAACTTTATGCTTGTTCAGGGTCTATGGCTAAGAGTATTAGAGGCAGAGAATAAGCAAGACTGCCAGGCAACTGGTATTTAAAAGGAAAAATATGGCAGCCTCCACGCACTTCATGTTCCTTTAAAAAAGTAATCTGCAGGATTTGATTTAAAAAAAAAAAAATACCCCACACAGCTTTAGGCCTCTTGCACATTGCATGAGATTCCGCTTTTTAATTGGTACTGCATGCTGCGTTTTTTTGCATCTTGATAGCCTCCAGAGAAAATCGGAATTGCAAATGGTATTTGCAGTGTGCAGGGGACCTTAGACTGCTTGATGCAGTACTAAATTGTTAATAGTGTATTGTTCTTGTCCCCTTGCAAAAGGTCTGACTGTAAAAAAAGAACCATCTTTTCATTCGTTCCCACAGTTATCAAACCTAGTGTGTAGTAAGGTTACCATAGTGTATGGGGCTGCATTCACTAGATGTTGGCACACAAAAAACCCAAAACAAAAAAAAAATGTTTTATTAATTGCTTGCGGTGTCCGAATTCTGATGGCTCTGCTGTGCAGATTTTTTTCTGCCCAGCGCGCAGATTTTTTTGCTAGTGTAAACAAGCCCATTGACGTGTATTGGTTATGCGAATCTGCATGCAGAAAACGCATGCAGATTCGCTCTAGTGGAAACGGGCTCTCATACATAATTATTGTAAAAACTAAGCACTTTTGTTCATTACATTATTTTCACTAGAGTTCCTCTTTAAAAAGCTCTTGTAGTGCAAACAAGCTCTTCGACAATATATACCATAGGTAGAGCCAGAAAAAGCTCTCAAGAGGTTCTGAATAGTTAACTGGGGGTCCTGTACCTAAAAAAAAATGCCTCTACATTGCCTTTACCAGCAACAGCAGGTTATCGAGCTGTACAGCAATGTTTCCTAACTTTCATGACACATTATAATAAAACCACTACTTCATGACGCACCAATATCTTACTAGACACTTGCCTACTATATAACACCTTGTAGGAACAGTACACTCCAGGAAGAAACCAGTTTGCTATAGATGCACTTATTACCCAATTACAGAAACCCGCACCTTGCTTTACTGCAATGTTGATCAACTTGTTATAACATGTATTCACTCAACCAGGACATGTAGGCTTTGAGAGTCAAAACAGCCGACATTATAGGAGTGATTTTTGAAATAAAGCCAGTTTCAACATTTACAGCCAGATAAGAGTCAATCTATACAGCTTTCTCAAACAGTATAACTTACTAGTTTGCAAATGGATTACCAAAAACCAAGAGGTTCTATAGTCAAGACTATAAATTCCAGTACAACGTAGGCCACAATGAAAATCTTACACATCACAATAAGCAGCGAATAAAGCACTGTTGCTTAACACTACCTTTTCGAGTAACTCCGCCTTGCTTGCGTTAGTCAATTCCTTGGGGATTTTTAGGTTGGGATCCACGCTCAGCCAGGGCTGCGGTTTGGGAGTCCGAGGAGATGTTAACGATTTATTGCTAGACCAGCTATCCATACGTTCCATACGATGCCTTTGATGAGGAGTTCTGTTACCCGGGTGGTGATCATCTGTTTGAGGACTACAAAGAACACAAAAGGCAAGTCAGATAAAAGTCGGAACAACAAGTTGGATCACTTTTTTTTAGCAAGACACATCATTGTACCACTCACTTCTTGTTTTCTTCCCATCCTGGCCGCCATCTTTTGCTGTTTTTAGACCCCTGCCAGTTCTCCACATTTTCCTTTGGTTCTGAGCCAGACTTCAGAGATAAGGAATCCTGCTGCCTCTCCTCTGATGGCCTTTTCTGTCTTTCTTCAGAGGGTCTCTTCGGTCTCCTGTTGTCTCTAGGATCCAATTTAGGAATCCTCTTAATTCGTTCTTCTCTTGGACCTGCTGGAAAGTCATCAACATGAGACTGCTTGCTTCCAGCTTGACGAGGCTTGCTGTTTTTAGGAGTGGAAGTGATTGGAGATCGGCTTCTTGGAGGAATTGGAGATTGGCTTCTGGGCCTTCTCTTTATGGGCGAGCGTCTATCCCGCCTTAATTTTGGAGAACGTGATCTTGACCTTTTTCGGCTACTGCTTCTTCCAGGTTTTAAGGCTAGTTTGTCTGAGTCAGTTGTACTTGAATCACTTTTCTGCACAGCACCGTTAACCACTTTGTTACGGTTTCCAAATGGCTTATGTTCTGCAGATTTGTGGTCTTCCTTTTTCTCTGTGCTTTTTCTTTTCTCTTTTATTTCCTCTGGTTTATCCACAGATTTTTCTCGCAGGTGTTTGCGTATTCTGGGATCTTTCTTACTAACATCAGAATCCTTGGTACCATGAGTAACTGGTGACTTGCCATCCTTTGCATGAGGCAACTTGGCCGCCAAAGGGGTGGGTGATTTTGACTTTCCTTTAACTTCTTTAACTTCTGCGGGTACGGGAACTTTTTTAGCAGGTTTGTCATTCGGCTTAATCTTTTCTGCTTTTGAGGATAAATTTGTTTTGTCAGATGGTATGGGTTTTGAAAGTTTAGGATCCGATGGTGGTGGTGGTAGAGCCAACAGACTGGGCTTGGCTTCCTTCTTATGGACTTGATCCTTTGAATGTGAAGAATGTTGGTTGCCTCTATTAAGCCTGGGATCTCTTGTTGATGCAGGAGTCTTGTCCGGCTGAGCAGGTGTAGGTGTTTTGTTCTTGTCTGTGTGTGTAGTGGAGGTAGGGTGGGGAACCTTAACAGGTATGATGGGAATATCTGGGATAATTGGAGGTTTTACAGGAAGTGAGGTACTGCTTGCCTGAAAAATAAATATATACATTAAACAACTTACAAGCTGCTTTCAAAGCACTGACCGTACGTAAAAAAAAAAAATGGCAAGTGAGAGGAAAAAAAGTCAGAAGAGAAATAAAAACCTTTAGCTCAACTTCTATTTAGCCTGTAAATCCAACACTGCTTAAACCACAAAAAAAATAGGATTACATTTTTAACATGCAACAACCACCTAAAGTGAGAAAAATGTTGGGTCATCTTCCAAAAAGGGTAAATATTGCCAAATCTGTTTAAAGCTTTGGTGTCACGGTTTTCAAATCAGTCAACAACTGCATTTATTAATGTGTGGAAAGTTAGTCCCTACTGTTGTCTAAAAATCAATCCAGTAGTTAAAAGTCATTTTTTATCGCTGCCCGGACTTGCTGCTCAAGAAATAATGTTAAGAATGTATTGCCTCCTTTCTATTCATATTGATCTGCATATATTGTTATTGCTTGATCTATTGTATTGAATCCTCTTCATTACTGCAAGAACCCCTGAACCAAGGTCTTTCTTTTATTAATGGTTTAGCACACCCTCAAAGTGACTATCACGAAGTACACACGTCACAACTCTCCTGCGCACGGTGTGCAGAGAAAGTATTTGAACCATAAGCAGGAGTGAAAGAGGCGTTCCTACGGACAGGAAGGGACATGCCAATTCCTCCACACCCATAATCAAGATTCTGCTCTGTCGAAAATCAAGGCCAAGCAGTACGGAGCACATGTAGGTGAGGGATGGTGCTGTGACATGTCACAGCACTACAGATGCTCCATTATTAAAAGGAAAAACTCAGTTCAGCGGTACCTTAATTGTTGAATTAAAAGCTGTTTTGTTGAGCTTTCAATTGCAAACAACAAAATCTCTACATGACTTATTTCATGTAATAGGAATCTTCAGGTGTGTCACCCTGTAATCCACAAACACTGCTGTAACTGATGTTGGCAATTCAGCACAGACGTCAATCGCATGGGCATGAATCTACCATGGCTAGGTACAAACCTGACAAAAATGTCTCAGAAGCTAAAAAGTCCTGCAAATTAAAAAACCAGAAGATGAACGGGACAAAAGGATCTTTCACTAACCAGGGACTTCCTTAAAGGGAAGATCCGCGCTGCTAAAAAAACCAAACTGCACTCACCTGGGGCTTCTTCCAGCTCCTGGCAGTCGATAGGTGCCCTCGGCGCAGTTACTCTCCCTCCGGGCATCCAGCGGTGAAGAAGCCGACCTCGCCAGGTTGGCTTACGGGTCGGCGTCACGTGCGGTCCACGGGACGGGTCACGTGACGTCATGGGGTCTCTACTGCGCAGTAGTCCCCAGTACAATCTGCAGTTCCACCCCTTAATCTCACGTTCTCCGAATATGCATTCTTAACGAACTGGGCAGAGTAGAGTCTTTGAGTTAACAGGGCTGACAGCAGCATAGTGGTTGGGAATGGGAAACTGATGGAGGGAATGGGAAACTAATGGAGGGAATGGAAAAAGCCCCAGGTAAGAAAAAAAACACTTTTGTCCTGTTCACCTTAGATACACTGAGTATTTTATGCTGGGCCGTTTCTGCGGCTCGATTAGCCGCCAGATCAACTCCCGCGCGCCTGGATAGATTCCCGCTCGTCCTAGGGCACTTCTTATATCTTCCGCTAGTTTTCTGCTATTGTCCACCCGCGGGTATCGAGCGCGGAATCGATCCGGCGGGTCATCGGACACGTCGGATATTATCAATCAAGCCATCAGCGGCTCGATTGATAAAAAAAACGACTCGTTTATGCCCAGCATTACACATCCCTCCCAATAACTACAATATAAGTACTCACTGAAAATACAAACATTGTTGCCTTTAAAGGAGAACTTGACACATTTGGCAGCACGAGCGGAAGGGAGTACATGAACATCATATAAAGCAGGATACGACAGTTTCGTCAACCTTGTTAATCGTCATGATTTTCCTGTATAAATCGTTGGTTGTTAGGATAAAAAAAAGTCAGTTAAATATATCATACAGGAGACACACACAGTGATATTTGAGAAGTGAAATGAAGTTTATTGGATTTAAAGAAAGTGAGCAATACTTGTTTAAATAAAATAAGGCAGGTGCATAAATTTGGGCACTGTTGTCATTTTATCGATTCCAAAACCTTTAGAACTAATTATTGGAACTCAAATTGGCTTGGTAAGCTCAGTGACCCCTGACCTACATACACAGGTGAATCCAACTATAAGAAAGTATTTAAGGGGGTCAATTGTAAGTTTCCCTCCTCTTATAAATGTCTCTGAAGAGTATCAACATGGGGGCCTCAAAACAACTCTCAAATGACCTGAAGACAGATTGCTCACCATCATGGTTTATGGGAAGGATACAGAAAGCAGTCTCAGATTTCAGCTGTCTGTTTCCACAGTTAGGAACATACTGAGGGAATGGAAGACCACAGGCTCAGTTCAAGTTAAAGCTCATAGTGGAAGACCAAGAAAAATCTCAGACAGACGCGACGAATGGTGAGAACAGAGTCAGCCCACAGACCAGCACCAAAGACCTACATCATCTTGCTGCAGATGGAGTCACTGTGCATCGTTCAACCATTCGGCGCACTTTACACAAGGAGATGCTGTATGCGAGAGTGATGCAGAGGAAGCCTTTTCTCTGCCCACAGCACAAACCGAGCTGCTTGAGGAATGTCAAAGCACATTTGGACAAGCCAGCTTCCTTTTGGAATAAAGGTGCTGTGGACTGATGAAACTAAAATTGTGTTATTTGGGTATAACAAGGGGCATTATGCATAAAGGAGAAAAGCAGCATTCCAAGAAAAATGCCTGCTACCTACAGTAAAATATGGCGGTGGTTCCATCATACTGTGGGGCTGTGTAGCCAGTGCAGGGACTAGGAATCTTGTCAAAGTTGAGGGACGCATGGATTCCACCCAGTATCAGCAGATTCTGGAGAACAATGTCCAGGAATCAGTGACAAAGCTGAAGCTGCACCGGCGCTGTATCTTTCAATAAGACAACGACCTTAAACACTGCTCAAAATCCACTAAGGGCCCGTTCACACTGCACGCGTTTCCAGCCGCGTTTTGGAAACGCGTGCAGGTGGCCGACACGCACGACATCAGACATTGCATAGAGTGCAATGTCTGATGTTCACACTGCATGCGTTCCGGACCTGTGCGGTCCGGGAACGCATGCTGCACACAGATTTCGCCAAAACGCGTGGCTATCCCATTCACTTTTCAGTGATGGGATCAGCCATGCAACGCACACAAACGCGGATGGCCATGCGTTCGTACGCGTTGCGGTCCGCACGCATGGCCATCCGCATTTGTAATCTGAACGGGCCCTAAGGCATTTATGCAGAGGAATAAGTACAATGTTCTGGAATGGCCATCTCAGTACCCAGACCTGAATATAATTAAAAATCTGTGGTGTGAGTTAAAGAGCTGTCCATGCTCGGAAGCCATCAAACCTGAATGAACTAGAGATGTTTTGTAAAGAGGAATGATCCAAAATACCTTCAACCAGAATCCAGACTCACTGGAACCTACAGGAAACATTTAGAAGTTGCAATTTCTGCAAAAGGAGGATCTACTAAATATTGATTTCATTTCTTTTTTGTGGTGCCCAAATGTATGCACCTGCCTAATTTTGTTTAAACAATTATTGCGCACTTTCTGTAAATCCAATAAACCTAATTTCACTTCTCAAATATCACTGTCTCCTATATATGACATTTTTTATTAAAACCACCGATTCAAACAGAAAAATCATGACGATTAACAAGGGTGCCCAAACTTTTGCATCCCACTGTACATACCGACCTGATGATTGCTGCTTAAGCTGCCTGCTGGAACAGGTGACCCAATAGAAGTTAGGGGTGCCCACATTTCTTTTGTCTACAGAGTCATTTGAATCCATTTAGTTGATACAGAATGACTCCAGCCGTAAACAGTACAGTAGCGTTAAGTATGGAGATACAACTGGGACAATGGCCTCAATTCACTAAGATCATGCTAGAGATAATAAGGCAAGAGAAAACTTACCTTCACACGTGAGAGAGTTATCTTACCTCTTCATTCCTTAAGTTACCTCCTCTGTAGTTAATTTACCTCCTCTGTAGTTATTTTCACATGCAGCTAATTAACAGCCTGTCTTTAACTCTGGAGTTATTTTAAGGATTGGAGAGTTAATTTAAAGACAGAAGAGTTAACTTTAGGCTTGCCTGAGGTAAAATGTTTCCTGAATACTACATGCCTTATCACCATGGTAACAACTCTAGAAGAGTTATTAAAGACAGGAGATAAGTTTAGTGAATGGAGGCCAATGTCACTACCAGTGGATTGAGAGGCAGTGAAGACCTCACCTCCACTCATGCTGAATGATGATGGTGGTGAGTGAACTAATAAATGTTGGGCGCTTCCATCAACTTAAAAACATTCAAGATGTTTCAGACACAAACACTAAGAATGAAGCAAGTTTTATTTTTTTAAAACATTCAGTCTACTTTCAGTGAAAGCAAATAAACCCTTAAGTTTAACTTACCAGCTGTGCCTTTGTTTGCTCTAATTCCAACTCCAACTTCTTTTGTTGAAGTTCTAACAACTGTTTTTGCTTCATAAGCAATTGCTGACGTATTATCTGCTCCTGTGTCAGATGAGCTTTTGGTACCTCGGTAACAGAACGAGATGGGACGGGACTTGGCACAGGAAGGGGAGGTGGTTTAGTTTCCTCTGGCTTAAAAAAAATAAAATAAAAATTACAACCCAAATAAAACAGGTTGCTCTCAAATAACTTTATTCAAAACGGTTAGCTTTGCATATAAGGTCATTTCTGGCAGTATCCTAATGCAGATGTTACTCGAATAAAATCTGAACTTTCTTCACTCAAAGCCTTGTACACACACAACTTGTTTGAGGCTTCGGACAACAACCATGCAGTGTGTGTATATGGCAGCCCTGATCTCCACCTCAATCCTTTTTTGGGATCAACTTGCCCAAGTGCAGGCCGATTCAACCCACCAACTTTGCCCACTGCGCCTCTGGTGTCTGTGCTCGTCTGCCTGTGTACGAGGCTTAACCTCCTGAGCGTTCTGGACGAGCTAAGCTCGTCCAGAGACGCCGGAGCGTGCTGCTCAGGCCCTGCTGGGCCGATTTACACAAAATAAAAAGGAGTACAGGCAGCCGGCACTTTGCCAGCCCCGTGTGCTACCTGATCGCCGCCGCAGTACGGCGATGCGCCGCGTGCAGCGGCGAAAGAGGGTCCCCCCAGCCGCTCGAGCCCAGCGCAGCCGGACCAAACAGTTCCGCCCAGCGCTAAGGGCTGATTCGGAGGCGGCTGACGTCAGGACGTCGGCTGACGTCACTCCGCTCAAACAAGGGCGGCTCATCGCGGCCCTTCTTGTTACTTCTGATCGCCGGAGGCGATCAGAAGTACAGATTAGGAGCGCCCTCTAGTGGGCTTTCATGCAGCCAACTTTCAGTTGGCTGCATGAAATTTTTTTTTTATTAAAAAAACCGTCCGGTCGCCAGCCTGGCGATCTTAATAGAACGCCAGGCAGGTTAAGTGTCTGGGTCTCCATTTTTGGTATCTGCCAACACTTCCCATAGATTATCTTCAAGTAGGACAGGTGAGAGAAGTTGAACAGAATCGCAGTCTTCACCACTATGGATAACTAAACATCTTGACCAAAGCTGCACATTATATAGGATAATCATAAAAAGCATAATCAAACAAGAATGTGACAGGGCTTTTAACGCCTTAAGTATAGGTTATTAAAGAAAAGAGCTTCAATTAAGCCATCTTTTGAAATATTAAAAAAAAGTTTATCAGTTTGGGTTACCTGACAATATGTGGAAAGATTTACAAACAATAGTATATATGTGAATACTTACTTTCAGGAATTTAGGGTTCACATGGATGCTAGAAGAGTTCACATTAGGAGGTAAAGGCTTGATAGGCCATGCTGGGTCTATCTGATTGACCCGCACATCGAGAGCATACAATTTCTTAGAAGGAATAATCTCTTCCCATGTTGAGCGTAACTTATATAAACTTTTCCTAGTATTTTCATCCACCTAGAAATGACAGAATAAGTTTGTATCTTGTCATGTCACACAGCAGCAGTTTTCACAGGCACTGATTTACCAAGCAAAACACTGGTCTGACCTCCAAACTAACCATTATAACAGACCAGACCAAGCTAGCCATGACAAGCATGGGAAACATGGAACACATGAAAGGTTACCCGACATAAAACCAAGTAGAAAATGAGGGTACCAACATATGTGGCGATGTTAGCAGTGCTGTACCTTTCTGATTACGTCCAAGCTTCGCGATTACTTCGCGACCGGTGACCCTTGACTAGGAAAGACTTGGCTCTGAGAAAGCATAGCAATTAATTTCAATGCTCTGAATTGACCATGTGACAGGCGCACTCTAGCATTGAAATGAATTACTACACATGCACAGAGCCAAGTCTCAAGAGTCACCGACTTATAAAGCCATGTCCGCAAACCGAGCAACTACGGAAAGACGGAGCCTCTCGGAATTGACAGGAAAGTGCAGTAAGGCACTGCTAAAATTGACACGTCAGCAGCTTTATTTTCTACTGTAAGGTTTAAAGAGAAACCCCAGTGAACATTTTAGGGCCTGTTTCCACTACACGCAGATTGGATGCAAAAAAACTGACTCCAATGAATGTCTATGGGCCTGTTTCCACTAAACACGATTTTTCTGATGCAGATTTTCCCATAGGCATTCATTGGAGTCAGTTTTTCTGCATCCAATCTGCATGCAGTGGAAACAGGCCCTTACTGTTGGCAGGTGATGTAGCTGCTGCATGGTTTTTGGCAGTTGGAAACAGCTGTAAACCACTATTTTCCACAATGCAACATGGTTCACAGACAGGAAACTGCCAGAAGTTCGAACTTTTCTTGTGGGAGGGGTTTCACCACAATATCAGTCATACAGTGCCCCCTGATGGTCTGTTTGTGAAAAGGAATAGATTTCTCATGTAAAAGGGGGTATCAGCTACTGATTGGGATAAAGTTCGATTTTTGGTCAGAGTTTCTCTTTAAACAACCTTACAGTAGAAGGTGCAGTTTAAATAAGTTTACAACTCAAAGTACATGAATGTCAGGAAAACTATTGGATGTGTTTTTAAAACAGTATCTCAGGGATGGACTAATCCCAGGCAATGTAGGAAACCTGCAGTGAGAAAGCTATGAAGGCTGCCGTATTAATTCACATGCAACTTGCCTGGCAGTTGTGCTGATCCTCTGCCTGGAATATATAAAGGACACACAAACCCCAGAAGTAAGTTTGCTGTAGTTTGTAGACCAGCATATAAAAGAGCAAAATGAAAGCTGATCCATCTGCAGGATTCCCACCAAGCCACTATATGACCCAACCACTCTAAGCAACACCGTAATCTTTATGTCGTAGTATTTCTGTAGCCCCATAATGCCCAGCTACATCTCTGGGCCAGGCTCTGGGCAAATAAATAAACAGGACTTGCAATCTACACAAAACCCCAATCCTGAAAATACATGTACATATTTTCAAGTCAATCCTACTTCGGATCATCATGAAAGGTTAATCCACATCTTTCATGTGGGGTTTTTGTTTTGTTTTTTCCTAACGGGAAATCTCACATAACTAGAGATAGAAACATTCCTGTAGGCTGAGAAAAAAAAAAACACAAAGTACAACAGTTTCTTTTCACTTCAGGTCTGCTTTAAGCATGCAATTTATCAAAGTCTGGGTACACAGAACACCATCAGCTTATGACAGGTTACACTTACGACAAAAGGAAACCTGTACTGAAAGAACCATGTGCAATGCTGTTGTTGAGCTCCACAAAAAGATCTGCTATTCAGATTTTTCCACACTTGGGAGTTTTATTTACTTCTGTGATCATCAACATACTTCAGTTAAAGAGAACCCGAGGTGGCCTTGTATTACGTAAGTGGGGCACAGAGGCTGGTTGGGCACATTAACACCAGCCTCTGTTGCCCCATCGTGTGTGTCAAAGACCCCCCTGCTCGCCGCTATACCCCCGCAGAGCTGGCGACACGCAGCGTGTCGCCAGCACAATGTTTACTCTAGCGCTGTCTGTCAGCGCCGCTCCGCCGCTACCCGCCCTCGTCCCTTCCCTCCCGCTGTTTGGAGGGAAGGGACGAGGGCGGGTAGCGGCGATGCGGAGGAGGCGTGGGAGCGGCGCTGACAGACAGCGCTAGAGTAAACATTGTGCTGGCGACACGCTGCGTGTCGCCAGCACTGCGGGGAGTTTAGCGGCGAGCAGGGGGGTCTTTGACACACACGATGGGGCAACAGAGGCTGGTGTTAGTGTGCCCAACCCGCCTCTGTGCCCCACTTACGTAATACAAGGCCACCTCGGGTTCTCTTTAAGAAAGCGTACAACCTGGAATATTGCTTGAAGAGTAGTAAATTAGTGGTTGGGTGATTGCTGCGTCATGCACTAACAATGCAGACTTGTCCTGGATTTAGTTTTCACTTGGGCTGAACGTAAACCGCTAATTCCCTAACTTTTCAGTAATCCTCCTTATGCTAGCTAACAGTTTGATAAATTAGACTGACAAGAATATACAAAATTAAGATCACAGACTTAAACCTTGTATACACATCCAATTTTGATTGGGCAAGGTTACCACTTCCATGTACAGTATGAGAGCTTACCTGTGCAATCTGTTCATTGTAGGCAAAATCTGTTGGCCTTCATAGAACATGGAGGTGGTAAAATTTGCCAGTCATTGGCCAATCAAACTTGGAAGTGTGCATCAGACTTAAAGGGAACCAGAGACGAAGACTAGTTAAAAAAAAGAGGTTACACATACCTGGGGCTTGCTCCAGCCCCATAAGCCTGGATCGCTCCCACACCGCCGTCCTCCGCTGCCTCTATCGCCGGTACCGGGTCCCGTCACTTCCGCCGGACGCGACCAGTTGTACGCATGCACAGGGGGCTCCCTCCAGCTTTGAACGCATGTGCCTGCGCAGTAAGGAGGGAGTGCACTGCACTTGCGTTGACTGGCTGAAATTACAGGACCCGGTACCGACGGACAGAGGCAGCAGAGGACGGCGGCGTGGAAGCAATCCAGGCTTATGAGGCTGGAGGAAGCCCCAGGTATGTATACATTTTGTATCATCTCTGGGTCTCTAAGTATTTGGCTATGTTATGATGAACATGTGAAAAAGAGATTGTGAAAAATAAAGGAACAATGTGTAGGCAGTTGCATCAACTGGAATCACTGGAGCCAACAGGTAAGTTCAGCTAAGCATTTGTGAACGCCATCTGCAAGACTGCCCAATGGAAGAAAACTTGGCTGCAATATTTCTTAGGTTTCTGATTTCAAACAACATCATTAGAAAAGAAAAGTAAGGGCAACCAACTGCCTCAAAAGTGTTGACTTATTCCATGGACATTCTTAGACTGTTCACCTTCCCAGAGTTAACATCCAGGAATTAAAAATGAGATACATAAGGGAGTCCAGTAAACTATAAGAACTTTATGAACTGTATTAAACACACAATACTACCAGTCAAGAAATACAGGATTTGTGGAATGGTTTATTCCCCTTTCCATTTCCATAGTTCATGTGAACATTATAAAACTGATTGCACCAGCTTACCACTTCCATGCAATGATTATTCACTCAATTTACCCTTTTCTGCTACATAGATGTGTTAGGATTGTATCATTCATTGGTACATTAAAAGTCAATAACCAAATTTAGCAAGCAACGGATCACTCCTCTGGACCCCGACACCAAAAAGTTTTGCAGGTAATTTTTGCTCTTTTAAAAAACGCTTCCGTAGACTTACTTTAAAACCCAGGGGTGTGGAGTCGGAGCAATTTTGGGTACCCAGAGTCGGAGATTTCATAAACTGAGTCCGAAGATTTTTGTACCGACTCCACGGCCCTGTTAAAATCGCAGCAAAATTGCCATGTGGCCATTTTGCCGCAATTTTACTACAAGTCAATAGAAGCATTTTTTTTTTTAAATCAAAACTACTTGCAAAACGCTTTTTGGTGTGTCAGGGCCCTCTGTCAGAAAACAAACCAACTTGCCCAAGTACCAGTTTTTTATCAAAACCGTGATTTAAAATCTACCGTACTGCTATTCTTGACAGCTTTGTAGCTCATGATGCAGTACAACTATGTGGCCTCAAACCACCCACCAAAAATTGCTGCCAGGCCATTTCACACTTTCAATGATATTCACGGAGTAAGCTTTCAGTATATAGTAATTACTTCTACAGACTACTTCCTATGTACGGAGGACAGGAGTCTGAAGACTGTATTACCATAATACTGGAGGCTTACTCTTTGAAAGCACACCAGAAGTCTGCATAGTACTTAGTCTTGAATTCTGCATGCTGAGGAGTCGCATAGAGCGACGAAACCGGTCAAGTACACGCGGTCTTATCATCCAGGGGGAGAACGTGGACGCAGAGGGGAAGGCGTTAGAAACAGCGCTCTACAGCCAACCCGGTGGCCAACGTTTGGGGTAGAGCCCATAAAAACTCTATGCGAACATACCCTGGATGTGTTTGTAAGTGTGCAAATTTTTTATTAATAAATATTTTTATGCAATTTTACGCTATGGGAGCTCTGGTATATGTCTTTTGAGGTGAAAGAACCAGCAATTGATACAGAAAGTGGAGAGGAGGTGACATCCATTTCAACGGCAGGGGGCGGCCAGATGACCCCATAAGCGCTGTAGACCCATCTAATCGAGGGTCTCTTATAACGGTGAGTGGCCACTGCTTGGGGTGTGGTGGTGGTGTCTCACTGAAGCGGAGAATTCTGACGTGACCCTGAATAGGAAGAGTGACGGATACCACTTGGAGTGTGGAATACAGTTGTTGATGTTCTTTTGCGCAGCCATTGTTTGAGACTTTATTGATTGCTATTGTGTAAAGCAGCGCACCACCGAAAGAAATTACACCCATATAGATATCAGCGCAGTTTTTGGGATAAATCATGGTATGCCTGGAAATACAGCTACAAAGTTGCACGTAGCATTTCAAGTTGCTAACTACAACTACAGGCTTTCCTTTGACCACTTAAGGTCCGTGCTATAGGAAATCTATGTCATGCTTGTGGACGTTCATTTCTGACAGATTTTCATAGCCGCTTGTTCTTTCACCTCCACAGCTCATGTTGGAATGCAAGGACAGTGGGAACGATGCTATGAAAGTCAATTGTGTCAGAAACTAATGTCCACAAACACAATATAGATTTCCAATAGCACGGTCTTGAAGTGGTTAAATGGTAGACTTAATTTCTATCCAAAGCAAAAGTGAAAGATAAAAAGAAACCCATCTGCCCAGTTTCTACTCCCATACATAGTTTGTTTTTTTTTTACATATGTATTTGAGTTGAAAAATGACATATGTCCATAGAGTTCACAGCAACAGAAATATTGAAAAATAAACCTGGCCAAATAAACAATGCATAAAATCACAATAGTAAAAATGTCAAGAATAATAAATCTATACCTTTTCAAACACAATAACAAACGTTGATACTATGTTTTTAGAAAACGCAGCAAGATAGTCTCTTCCGACATTTTTAACAATGGAATCCATAAGGTACATGACTGGAAGCTTCTCTGAGCTAGATGCCTAAATAAAAGAAAACTGATAAGTTTAATACAACAAAACCATCGGCCCAGTTTCCTGATCCCTCTTCTATACAAACCCGAGAAAGATTAGGATTTAAAGGTTTAACTGATCCCATTGTGCACCGTAGAGTAAACAGAACTTTCTCAACCAATGAAATGACCAAATCGGTTGTGTTACCATGTTACTGTAGCCACTTGCATCAACATCCATGCTTTGGTTTGAAAAATGATCATGGTTTAACCAAGGAAATTGCTTTTTTGTTTTAAGGATATCCACACCAGATGGCCAGAGGAAACATTTCTCCATGCTTGAAGGTGTCACACGAGGCAATTGAAGATTTGTGTTTTTGTTAAAGCAGCCATTTACACAGCATCTTCCATATAATCCAGATGTGTACAAGCAAGACGTACTCATCCGAGGAAAGCGTGAATTTCAATGGTTCCACCTGTTTAAATATCTGCTGGGGAAAAGGTTCACTGTCCTCCAAGACACGTGTCACCTATCCAGTTTGACATATTGGTTTACCTTTTATTGGCAAGTTTGAGTTTTTTGTTTTTTTTTCAAACCCCCGTGAAGTACAGAACTGCTTGCAATCTTAAGTTTGCGCAAATGTCTAACGTGATGCCAAATACCCTTTAGGTTTAAAATCCTGTTTAATATGTATGTGAAACCTGCAACACGACAGGGAACATTTTAAAAGCAGTCCGCTGACCCAAACCTAAAACGTTTAAATATTTACTGTGGAACTCTACATGTAAAGTGTGCATGAAGGTTAGAAGTGTTGCTTCTAAGGATCTAGCATGTGAATTAAAGGAAACTTAACAGAAAAAAAGTTCCCCGGGAGGTACTTACCTCGGGACGGAGAAGCCCCTGGATCCTATCGAGGCTTCCCCCGTCCCACTTTGGTATCGCTGGGCCCCTCCGAATGGCGGGCGTGTAATTTACCTTCCCAGCTCCAGTGCAGTAGCGACTCTTGGCTCGGAATCAGGCAGAAATAGCCTATCCAACTGGGATCAGCTACTTCCGCCTTAGCCCACCGGGGAGCCGTTATTGCGGCGGGCAAGAAACATTGCAGGCGCTACTGCACCTGCGATGCAGCTTGACAAATTGTTGCCTGTGGCTTCGGAGGGGTCTAGCAAGCCTACCGTGGGACGGAGGCCGATGAGGGAACCCTCGATAGGATCCAGAGACCTCCTCCCCCTCCCCAGTTACCCCCCCAGGGGCACTTTTTGTTATAGAGTCTCTTTAAGACACGTGCATGACAGTGGTTGTGAATGTGACATTGTGTAACACCCTTTGTTATTGCACAACGTCTGTCCCAACCCAGCAGCTATTTTTGAAATCCCAGCTAGTAAAGGTAAGCATTAAGATTATGAGACGACGATTAGTCTGTTTTGAACTGACTCACTATTTACTAGAAGAACCCGAAACCTTTGTATGACTAAATGGGAAAGTACAACACTGTGTAGGTGAAATCCCAAAGCTGATTTGCAGTCTAATTGTGAAGGTGGGAGGTCCTCTACATACCCAATAATGTGCAAAGGATTTAAAACAAAAATGGGAACACGGAGCAGAAAGGTGAAACGCCCAAAGATGATGTGCAGTCTTACTGCGGCGAGGTAGGGCTGTCCTCTTTAAACATCCAACAATGTGCAGAGGATTGACAAAAAAAAAAAGGGGGGGGAAACTATGCACAATTAGATATTTAAAGTGCACAGAAAGCTCACCTCTTGATTATGAACCTCTCCCCAAAATAAATGTAAGCTCAGGATCAGTGTGTAACAGAATAGTTTTCAGTGCCATACTTTCAGGTCTGGACTGGTTATGGACTAGTGTACACGACCCTTTGCATTCAGTTTGATGGCACTCGAATGTCAGCTTCACTTGATTGTCTGAAGGCTGATCCCCAGTCTCCCACTCACTAGTGAGGCTAAGTCATGAAGTTAAAAGTCCATGCACACTAGCCCGAAGCATGCAACTTATGTGGGAAAATGACACGGCTGTTGCAAACTTAGGGTAGGGAGCTTTTTAAGGTTAGGATCACGCAGAGGACAACCTTCGTCTAGGCAAAAAATCTCAACTGTGGCAAAAAAAAAAAAAATCCACCCAGTCCTAAGTGCAGTCACTGCAGTTTAGCCTAATGAGTGGACATAATTCTGTACATCACACTTGCCTTCTTACCACCAATCCAAAGACCTTAAGCTGTAACTATTAAGCCCCACAGGTGCCCATAGGGAATAACCCCCAAACCTGATGGGCTGCCTATATGCAAACAGAAATATGCACACCAGGACCTAATTTTCGCAGCCGAAGGCCTTTGTATGGGTGGTAAAGACACTCACTTCATACCAGCATTTCAGATTGAAGCTTGACCTCAAAGAATTCAGTTTGTAACATGGAGTGATGTATAATCTGTCTTGATGTGTTACTGCAATTAAAACACCATAGCAAAAGTGGCACTGAAACCATCTTAGCCAACACACACGAACCTCCCAACCACCGTGTTTCAGGCCCCATAGTACTCTGTGCAGTCTTGCAGTAAAACACATACAATAATAAACAGCAGTAAATAAAAAGACAAGTGACATATTTTATACATTTTATTTACATATTACAGCATACCAAACATTTTATAGCAATTTATTCAAATATAGAAATTGCACTAATTCTTAAGACAATGGTGCAATAAAATGATTAACGGGAGAGGCAAAGAGGCTGCGTGGGCTGCTTAGATAAAGATGCTACTGCTAGATATTGGAAAAGTTACTGGAAGTCGGCCAAATCTAAATGTACTTTACTACTGCTAGACATGCATCGTAAGAAAACAGAAAATGATAGGCAGTGGACTAAACAGACTACATAGGATCCAGCTACTACTGTCAGGAAGAGTCCTGACTAAAGTCAGATCACATCTAAAGTGTTATGCTTGTCACCTAAAGGGATTGGGGACTGTCTTCCAGAGGGTAGAACACAGGGAAGTAGAGACTGCATCTTCTGCTATGGGGAGGGGGAGCAGTGTACAATAGAGCTGGAGAGCTCAATGGACTCAGCTGCCAACCGTCCTAAAAGATCATTAAGCGACCTTGATGGAGGCCTGTACACATGCCAGGCACTCTTGGCCGACATGGCCCTCACTAGCTGAGAATAGTCTAGTGGGAGTAACAAGGCATAACTAACCACCCTGCAGAGACTGCAGAAAGCACCCAACTAGCAAAGGAAAGATCTAGGACCTACCAGGTATTCAGGAGAAGAAAAAAAAAATAGGTAAATTGTTTGGAACCCCAATGACCTCAATATGACCTCCATGGTCACTGCTTGCAGGTCTGAGTCCAGGGCAGCTCACAGCACATCTATTTAAGACAGGTAAATTATTACTATAAGTATAAATGTACCCACTTCAAATTGCCCCACTGAGAAAATCTCACTACAATCACACTATGTACTGCTTGCTGCAGTACAGCGTCATGGAGCCTCTCTCTTGTGCCATCTAAAAGAATTGCCGGCAGCAGCTCCATAGATTGTGAATTGGTTTCATAGTGAAATAGATTCAAAATCTGTTTGCAGTGTAGGCAGCCAACCGATCCCTCTTTGATTAGATTCAATAACAGAGGGATCGATCTGCTTTTCGATCTGGTGGCAATCGACCAGTGTATGGCTGCCTTTAAGTTTACTACATGGCATGCCTTCTCACCATGGTGATAACACTAGAAACAGCTCAGAAACCTTATTGAAGACAGGAGCTTAGTGAATTCAAGGCAAAGTTTTTTAACATTATTGTATAAGATCTCAAGATGCTCATGCATACATTATACCAACTGAAGTGAGAGGGATATGGTGGTAGGCCTGAAAGATAAATCGAATTTAAATCGAAATCGCGATCACCAAGATCACAATTTCAGAATCGTCAGAGCGGCGAATATCGCGATCACGTCATTGCCACAAGAGGATGTCTGAAGAAGCGCCTTCAAACTTTCCCAAAGTCCCAGTGCCCGCAGCATTGGACATACCTTCCATCCTCTATCGCCCTCTGCCACCTCTTGTGCTTGGCAAAACTTCTGTTTCCTGTATGTCACATGATATACAGGAAGTATGCCGTGCATTAGAGCCTGCAGGAGGCAAAGTGGACAGACGGGCATCGCTGGACTGGTGCTTGAAGCTATGTCCACAACTGATGCAACTTGGGGGACAGAGGAGGCACAGAGAGAGACAGCGTGGGCACAGAGAGAGATACAGGAGACAGCGTGGGCACAGAGAGAGATACAGGAGACAGAGGGAGCACAGAGAGAGATACAGGAGACAGAGGGGGCACAGAGAGAAACAGAGGGGGCACAGATACACAAAGGAGGCAAGAGAGAGACCCAGAGAAGGCATGAAGAGGCAAAGGAGGCACAATGATAGACGGGGACAGAGGGGGAACAGACAGGCACAAAGGCGGGGGAACAAAGCTTGATTTGAAGGAAATCGTGAATCAAATCGAAATCGTAATTTTGGACAGAAATCGCTCAATTCAATTTTTTCCTAAAATCGTTCAGGCCTATATGGTGGCTGCCATATTTATTTTCTTTTAAGCAATGCCAGTTGCCTGGCAGTCCTGCTGATCCTCTGCCTCTAATGCTAGGTACACACCATACAATTTTCTGTTAGATTTTCTGTTAAGGGGCCCACACACATACTATTTCCCACCAATATACAGCAAATTCGATCACTGTGATCGAATTTGCTGTGAAACCGTTGCGCAAACGCCGATTGAACGATCGATTTCCATGCGAAAACAATTGTTCCCGTCGATCTGTCCGCGCGGAAGTTTTTGCTCGATCGCCGGCGGATCGGGAGTGCATCGATAGCGGCGTTCGAATGTCCGACAATACATTATCTGATCTGGCCGGCGCGTATACCCTTTTTCCCCCCTTCTCCGCTGGACTCCAACAGGCTTCACTTCTTCCTGTGCCGACAGGAAGATTAAACAGTAGAGCGCCCTCTACTGTTTAAACTTCCCCGAACAGGAAGTAAAGTGAAGCTGGAGCCCTGAGCGGAGAAGAAGACGACAGCGGAGACCGGGGTACTCCCACCGGGCGGATCAGGTAATGTATGGGGGGGGGGGGGGTCAGCTTCACAGATGGTGAATCGATTTCATGCTGAAATGTATTCACAATCTGTTTGCAGTAAAGGCAGCCATACGATCCCTTTCTGATCAGATTCAATCAGAGAGGGATCTATATGTTGGTCAATCTGATGGCAAATCGACCAGTGTATGGCCACCATTAGATTTACCTGCCACATAGATAATTTCCAACATGTTGGAAATTATCTAACCATCTATCTGCCGAGCAATTAGGCATTGTTCTACTCAGCAGATAACCAGAAGACAATGCACCAGAGATAATGACCATTCTCTACAGAAAATCTAATGCTGGGCATACATGGTGCGTTTCTGCGGCTCGATTATGCAGCCGGAAACCTCTATGCTGGGTACACACCATGCGGTTTCCCGCTCGATCGGGATCGGTTCGACTATTTCCAATGTGCTCGATTCGGACTTCGATCGTTCCTGCCATCGATTTGCATGTTAAGCATGAGAAATCGACGGCAGGAACAATCGAAGCCCGAATCGAGCACGTCGGAAATAGTCGAATCGAGCAGGAAAACGCATGGTGTGTAGCCAGCATAACAGAAAATTGTATGGTGTGTACTAGGCATTATCCTTGTAGCCATAGACCCTGTACAAGCATGCAGCAGATTACACTTTTCTGACATTGTCAGATCTGACAAGAGGTTTCTGGTGTGATTCAGACACTACTGCAGCCAAACAAATCAGCAGGGCTGCCAGGCAATGGGTATTGTTCAAACTGAAATAAATATGGCAACCACAGTGTACTTCTCACTTCAGGTCCCCTTTAAGTGGTGGCCTACAGCTATGATAGATTCAATACAACTCTAAATTTAAATAGGGGGGGGGGGTAGGAGTGGTTGGGGTGGCTTTGATTGTTATATTGACTAAACAATGATCAGGAAAGGCAGGAAAAAGCACTAGCAATACATTGCCCAGATCATTTTTCTCTGAACTAACTTACAAGCACACAAAGATGGAACAATTACCTCATCTTGTGAAAGCACAGGCCTCAGCATAGTATAAAAACTTGGGAGAAAGAAAAGGAATTCAGCCATAGGATAGCATTTCTACAACCCCCAAACAATGCTAATTTTCAGCACCTGACCATTTTTTTGGGGCCTAACGAGCCTAAAAGGAACTACTCATATCTCCAGGTATCCAGGTACTGACTGATACTGGGGCCTTCCTTTATGAACTCAAACAGCAAGACAAGCAAAATATGGAATTTCTATCAATAAAAACCAAAGCGGAATTCAGGAAAATCCCCGTAAAGAAAGAAGCAAGAAGATGACCTGGCCATGTAATTGGAAAGAGCAAGGCTCCCGCTTACGTCACCAGGAGCGAGGACCCAGGCGCAGCGATTTGCAACTTTTAAAGTCGCAAATTCCGGAAGTGAACCAGCAGCAGGGACCGGAGCATCCGCTAGTGGCTGTGCAGGCACAGGATGTCTACAGGGGACAGCTAGAAGACCCAAGTAAGGTTAACTCCCCCCCCCCCCCCCCCCCCCTCAGCATTTCTTTAATGCTGGGCATACACGGATGTAATTTTGGCTGGATCGAGCTGCTGGCTCGATGCCGGTGCATCCCCACACGTGCGCGCGGATCGATCCCCGCTCGTCCCCGCGGGCATCCCTTATCAGCCGCTCGATTCCACTCTATTGTCTGCCCGCAGGGAGTCTATCCGCAGGTCATCGGACCTGTCAGATATCAATCGAGCCATCAGCGGCTCGATTGATAACAGCGCACCTTGCCATGTATGCCCAGCATTAGGAAGAGCTTTTTGGCATTGAATAGCACAACCAGACTGAATTTAGGGTTGGGTATAATTACTTTGGGTGAAAAATTTGTGATACCCTAACCGGATGCTGGCAGGCTGACATTTGACAGCAGCATGGGTAAACATTGGAAAGCCGTGTGTATACCACTAGAGAGTTAGCACTCGTACAAGGCATGTCGCTCGGTGGGGATTGGTCCCGATCCCTCAGATTGTACAGCCACTGTCTAGTGACATGTTCTATCGCTATGTGGGTGGACAGAGGCCCTACAGAGCGACACCATGCATTGGGCAGGGTAAATGTGGAGGGCAATGCTCTTCAGCAAATCAACCCACCAGGCCAATCACTGGCCGAAGGATCATGGAGCAACAGGGTCTGCAATACCCCCTCTAGGTTCTCAGCCCCCTTGGTCGAGGCTTTAATCTCAGCAGTATCTGCGCAGGTTTAGTATCTGAAATCAGAAATAGGAGCTATAAAGCAACACATTGCTGCCAGAGACAAATTAACCATCGAACTGGCGTTTACAACCTTGCTTCGTACATGCCCAACAGACAAGAAAAGATCAAAGCAGGAAATGAATCAACACAGCCAGGTATAGGATGAGAGTTGGCACAGTTCCCATATAAGCTGGATCAACAACCACCCGAGCAGACCGTGCCTTGTCCGAGTCAATGGTCGGGGTCTGGAGCAGAAGTGTTTCCCCCATAGCTTTCTATGTGAAACACTTCTGCCTGTCCAGAAAAACTGCAGGAAAGGATTTTCCATTGCAGACTGAGAAGTGTGAATGGATCCAATTATCAGGATCTGTCAAGTGTCAGTTTTGTGAACAAAAAAAAAAGTCACTTTTGCGTTGCAAATAGTGTAGGAAGGGCAGACTTGCTAGGTATTACCCTACCACAGAGTAGGCTAATTTCAGGTGTGACCAAACCTCTCTACCTATGCAATGAACTTAGGCAGTGAAGATAGATGAGGTGACCAGGGTAGCTACATCCCATCCTGCTATAGCATGACAAAAACTTAAGATCTCAAATATACATGTCAAACTTCGGCCCACAGGCCAAATCTGGCCCTCAGAACCATTAAATTTGTCCCCCAAGTGGTTTCCCCACTTTGCATTATGTTTGGCACACTTTAGATCACCAGGGAAGCAAGGGGGGAGGTAGAGAGAAAGCACTAAACACAGCTCCCCCAGCCCTGTCCTCAAGGCCCACCAACAGTACATGTTTTGCAGGAAACCACAAACATTCACAGTTGAGGTAAGTAGTAGTGTTGCAGCAGAGCTGATTAACTACCTCTGTGGATTTATACAAAACATGCACTGTTGGTGGGCCTTGAGGACAGGGTTGTGGAGCAATGCACTAAGGGCATCTAGACACCAGGTAACTGGACAGGGAAGGGAGGTATGACCACTACACACCAGTGGGCCATTAGACCCCTGGAAACTTTATAAGCGAGGAAGGTGACCAGTAGACATTGGTCACCTTCCAATGTCTACTGCGGTTAAAGAGACACTGAAGCGAGAATAAATCTCGCTTCAGTGCTTATATTCAGCAGGGGCATGTGTGCCCCTGCTAAAACGCTGCTATCCCGCGGCTGAACGGGAGTCCCTTCACCGCCAAATCCCCCCTGCAAAATCAACGACCAACTTGGTTGTAGATTTTGCTGCTGTTGAGGCAGGGCTAACGGCTGCAGCCCTGCCTCTCAGCGCCGTCTATCAGCGCCGTCTATCAGCGGCGCATCGCCGCCTCTCCCTCGCCCCTCTCAGCGAAGGAAGACTGAGAGGGGCGGGGGAGAGGCCGAAATACGCGCTGACAGACGCGCGTGGGGCAGGGCTGTGGCCATTAGCCATGCCTGAATGCGGAAGCGCTGGCCAGGACTCCACGAGGGTATTGGGGAGGTAAGGCACCCCCGTTTAGCAGCGGGAAAGCGTAGTTTTAGCAGGGGCACACATGTCTCGCTTCAGTGTCTCTTTAAGTCACAGTGTTCAGTTTCGGTGCACTGAGTTTGACACCCCTGCTAATATGATGTATGCACTATGGGACATGACACACAAGCATCAGAAGCTGGAACTAAACTTGCTAGCAGAGTTGCAAAAGAAAAGTTCTATAATTAGCAGCTAGTTGCCACCTAGGCAGAATAGACTATGAAAACCATACAGATTGCAGAACACCAACTTGTCAAAACCTACACACCTGACTGGCAGAAAAAAAATGTCTAATTGATCAGCATGATCAGCTGCCTGCCTGAATGGATTGGCTGGGGGGTGTACCAGGACTAGGCAAAAATTAACAGGGTGATTTAATCCTAACAGGACCTGACAGCTGTCCTATGATGAGATACACCAGAGTTCAAAAGCAACGTTGGGCACCACTATGCCTCGACCTAAAAACTAATCTTGCCAGCATCTATAAAACCCACCACTAATCAGTCTTGGTTGTACAGTCTTAGCACTTCCATGTAGTTAAACAGCTTGCATAAAGGTAGCCATACACTTATACATTGAGAAGAATCAATCCAAAACCGCTTTTACATGCTGTACATAGAACTTTAATAAATGTATATCAAACCACAACATTGCATGATGCAGTGCAATGCTAGGTTCTGCTACTGCGCCGTGGCCATGATTGACAGCGACGTGTGGCGCAACCGCAGTAAGGCCGACCCCGCGGTCGGCCTGAACACAGAGCGGGACAGCGTCGGGGAGCAGAGGTGACAGTCGGCTGCAAGGGGCTGGAGAAAGCACCAGGTGAGTAAAGGTAAGTTTTATTTTTTTCCCTGATAACTCCTTTAAAGAGGAGTACCAGTGTCTGAATAACACCAGAAACAAGCTTGCAGCTGATCTAGTCAGATCTGACAATGTTGAACATTTTATCTGCTGCATGCTTGTATAGGGTCTATGGCTAAAAGTATTAGAGGCTGAGGTCCAGCAGGATACCAGGTTACTGGTATTGTTACACAGGAAATAAATATGGCTGCTTATAAAGACCTCTCACTTCAGTTGTTTGAAGAGAACCCGAGGTGGGATTTAATGAGGTTAGTGGGGCCACAGAGGCTGGTTGTGCACACTATCACCACCCCCAGGACCCCCCCTGCGCTCTGCTGTCCCCAGCGACGTGCTAGCGACACAGCGTGTCGCCAGCAGGCTGTTTACAGCTGATTGGAGGAAAGGGACGCGGGCGGGTAGCGCCGATACAGAGGTGGCGGGGGAGCGGCGCTGACAGACTGTCACATGTAAACAGCCTCGCTAGCATGCCGCTGAGGGTAGCAGAGCGCAGGGGGGTACTGGGGGCACACCATAGGGCAACAGAGGCTGGTGAGTGTGCACAACCAGCCTCTGTGCCCCACTAACATTAAATCCCACCTCGGGTTCTCATTAAACAACTGAAGTGAGAGGTCTTTATAAGCAGCAATATTTATTTCCTGTGTAACAATACCAGTAACCTGGTATCCTGCTGGACCTCAGCCTCTAATACTTTTAGCCATAGACCCTGAACAAGCATGCAGCAGATGAAATGTTCAACATTGTCAGATCTGACAAGATCAGCTGCAAGCTTGTTTCTGGTGTTATTCAGACACTGGTACTGTATATAAAAAGGAAAAATACGGCAACCTCCATATTCCTCTTTAGTTGCCCTTTAAAGAGACTCAGAGCCGAGTCTTCCTGCTGTCTTAATTACCCAAGGCTTTCTCCAGCCCCATAAGCATGGATGTGTCCCTTGCTGTCCTCCTCGCCTCTGTTCAGCCGCAATCTTCCCCGGTAAGTGCCTCAGTGACGTCAATGGCGGACCTTCTGCGCATGCGTGGCCTTTCTACGCAAGCGCACAAGGCCCCGGCTGACGTCACTCAGAAAGTCCGAGTGAGCCACGTGCTGGGAGGCGACTGAACGGAGGACAGCAAGGGACACATCCATGCTTATGGAGCTGGATAACTCAGCAGGAAGACTCAAGTTCTGAGTCTCTAAACAATCTGTTCAATGTATTATTATTTTATTATGATTTAGTATTTATATAACGCCGACATATTACGCAGCGCTGTACAGTGTATATATATCTTGTCACTAACTGTCTCTCAAAGGCGCTCACAATCTAATCCCTACCATTGCCATATGTCTATATTACGTAGTGTAAGTACTGTAGTCTAGGGCCAATTTTTAGGGGGAGCCAATTAACTTATCTGCATGTCTTGGAATGTGGGAGGAAACCGGAGTGCCCGGAAGAAACCCACGCAGACACAGAGAACATACAAACTCTTTGCAGATAGTGCCCTGGCTGGGATTCGAACCAGGGACCCAGCGCTGCAATGCGAGAGAGCTAACCACTATGCCACCGTGCTGCCCAATGTACTACATCTATAGGGACTAATACTACATAGAAGTAAGAAGATTGCACAACCAAGGTTCTGTAGTCAGTGATAAGCTGTATAGATGGGGATGTGGGAACCCTCGTGTAATGAGCACATGGTGACAGTAGGCTGACAGAGGGAGGGCTGGCTTTCCAGGCGCCATCTTGCATCAAACAGGGATCAGAAAATGGTGAGAAGGCAGTGACAGTGAAGCCTCACAGAAGGAGTTACTAGGCAGCAGTCTACACTACATGGGTCGGAGGGCTCTCGGCACACAGTGTGGTGACAGCACAGGAGGGAGGGATCAGGGCTGAGAGATGAGGACAGGGTGGCCGGGCGCCATCTTGCGATGACGTAACAGCCTGAGAAGGAGCCTATATATGATGATATAATGGATAAGGGGGGACGTGTGACCTGCCTAGCCGCAGCCCAGAGCCGTCCTCTGCCCGCCGGCCTCTCGGGTACCTCAGAAAGGAAGGAGGGGGTAAAAGAAAAGGCTTTAGTCATAAAAACCTTGGCGATTTGCGCTTCGATAAGAGTGACGATATCCCTGGCGAACTGCAGGTTCTCCTCGGCCAGGATGGTCAGCATGTTGATGTGCGGCTTGCTGTTGAACGTCAGGTCCTCCAGGGACGACTGGTACTCCTGACACGCGTCCTTCCGGGCCTCGTCCGACGCCATCCCGTCACTGAGGAGGCGGCGGCGGCCGGGGGGAGGTGATGGCGGGAGAGCTACTGGTGCACCCCGCGGGCTCCTCTCCACATGCTGCGGCAACGGACGCTCCTCCGGCCCGTGCGCCGCCCTCGCTCTCACCCCTCTTCGCTCCCGCACGGACTGCGCGCTGACAAAATGGCGCCGTCGCGTCACGCACAAGCTTATCAACGGAGCGTGACGTCAGCGCTCCTCCGCTCGACGTGGATTGGCCCCAATCAGTGGCCCGCCCCCGTCCCTGCCTGAACGCCGCGCGATTGGTTGCTAGGCTCGCCCGCTTTACCTAGCGACCGCTGTGAGGGGAGAAGAGGCGGGGAGTCACGTACGAGCGCGTCACGTGCTGTTTATCGAGCTGAAGGAGAGATGTCCAATCAGCTTTTTACCTGCTATGTTAAATGTCCCCCGAGCGGGGCTCTGATTGGCTGCTTTAAACACCAGCTTGGTTGGTCCACACAAGACATGTATCAATTTGTACAATACAAGAAAGAAAGAATGAACACATTGTTACAGTTATGTTTCCTAATGGAACAGGAAGCTTGTTACTGTGAAGCATGCATGAAAGTGCAACTTTTTGTTGTTGTTGTTTTCCTTGTACTTTAATTTTTTGGGGTATTTTTTGTTATCTTGTTTATTATTTGTCTATAAAAGTCAAAGCTAACCATAGCCATCTAGCTTGCCTTAGAATAAAACTGAAAGTCACATAACAAAAAATAAATAGATACCTACCTTAGAAGGGGGAGCCCCTAGATCAGGGGTCAGGAACCTTTTGGGCTGAGAGAGCCATTAACGCCACATATTTTAAAATGTAATTCCCTGAGAGAAATAGAATATGTTTCAAATCTAGACAATAGGTCCTCATGTCCCTGTTGTCATGGTGATGTGTATACATTGTATCCGCTGGGCAGTGGAAGTGTCAGACACGTCTCTTCAGCTTATCTTGGGTTTCAGCAACATCAGCCATTTCCCCCGGGAGCCAGACAGGAGAAATACCGACTAATAGCTTGTACAATTAGCTAGCTGACTTGGAAGTTGATTCACTTTGTAGGACCAGATGCCCGTACTTTGGCCCAATAGGCTGCCTGTCAAGTGACAAGCAGCCTATTGGGTCAATAAAAGTGCGGTGATCTCATCCTACAAAGTCACTGGACTTACAGGGTCCAGAGTGGGACAATTGGAGCAGCCTTTAGATTTGGGGGAAGGGTAAGTAAGTTAGTAGTGCATGCTACAGCAGTGGCGTACCTACTTTGAACATTTTACTTGTGCTGTCACACTAAGCTGCGCTGCTTGAGCAGTGTGGCTTAGTGAATCAACCCCCACTGATTTGTCTGTGAGCCAGATGTAGCCATCAACAGAGCCACATCTGGCTCCTGAGCCATAGGTTCCCTACCCCTGATCTAGATAGTCCAAAGCCCTCCGTTCCTGCGCTGGGATGCCCTTTGCAATCTTCAATGTTAACATCGAAGATTGCTTGTGGCTGTGCTTGTCGCTCCCCTCGGTGTATGAGCACGACTGTACTGTGCAGGCGCACAGTATGGGCCATAGTCCACGCTTGCGCAGTAAGGTGGCCACACACTATACAATTTTTTAGATATCTTTTCAATTCAAGCATTGCAATCAATTTTTCTGACATTGTATCATTTCAAAAATCTGACCAATGTACCACACACGTTACATTTTTCCTCAATTATGATAAAAATGAGTGTAAACTCAGAAAAACATTGCTTAGGTCTGTACATCAAGAAATTGTCAAACTACCCTACACCACTCAATTTTCATATAAAGTGATCAGAAAAATCCAGCATTCCTGACATTCATATTTATTGAATTGGTGCAAAATTGGATCTTTTAATTGTAAAGTATGTGACTAGAGATGTCGCGAACCGCCGATTTTCGGTTCGCGAAACCAGGTTCGCGAACTTCCGCAGAAGGTTCGGTTCGCGGAAAAGTTCGCAAACCGCAATAGACTTCAATGGGGAGGCAAACTTCGAAAAATAGAAAAAATTATGCTGGCCACAAAAGTGATGGAAAAGATGTTTCAAGGGGTCTAACACCTGGAGGGGGGCATGGCGGAGTGGGATACATGCCAAAAGTCCCGGGGAAAAATCTGGATGTGACGCAAAGCAGCGTTTTAAGGGCAGAAATCACATTGAATGCTAAATTGCAGGCCTAACGTGCTTTAAAACATCTTGCATGTGTATACATCAATCAGGGAGTGTAATTAGAGTACTGCTTCACACTGACACACCAAACTCACTGTGTAACGCACCGCAAACAACTGTTTGTGTAGTGACGGCCATGCTGGACTACTGCGCAACATGGCGAGATTGCTCTTCCTCACTCAGTGATGTCAGGTAATGTGTGACTTCCTTCTCAACTTTCCATGGCATTGTTAAAAAGCTTACGTTTTGTTTTTAAATTACATTTTCTACTTGCTGTGTACTTGTTCAGTACCGCTACAATGAGAATCCTGTGGAGGCGGGCAAGTCTGCCATTGTGACCCCGGGTAATGGCCGGGGAATGAGAGGTTTGAATCCGGTGTGGAGCCTGAGCAACGGCTACCACTACACATCCAAGGAGGGCAGCGGGCAGGCATGCACGCCCGCCCGCCCCGAGGTAGTGACCAAAAATAACAATACAGGAGGACTATCGAGGGCTTGCTGTATTTGAAATGAATGTACTTTAAATCCTTTAACGAGAACCAGTTATGGCGGGCAAAGATGACACCACATTCCTTTCACGAGAATCATATGGAGGCGGGCAAGTCTTCCATTTGTGACCCCGGGTAATGGCCGGGGAATGAGGGGTTTGAATCCGGTGTGGAGCCTGAGCAACGGCTACCACTGCACATCCAGGCAAGGAGGGAGGCAGGCAGGCATGCACGCCCGCCCTGAGGTAGTGACCAAAAATAACAATACAGGACTCAGGAGGACCTTTTGCGGCCCTAATTGTCATGAATCAACTTTAAATCCTTTAACGGGAATCCGTTATGGCGGGCAAAGATGACACCACATTCCTTTCATGAGAATCATATGGAGGCAGGCAAGTCTGCCATTTGTGAGTGACCCCGGGTAATGGCCGGGGAATGAGGGATGGAATCCGGTGTGGAGCCTGAGCAACGGCTACCACTGCACATCCAAGGAGCAGGGGCGCCGCGAGGCACCAAGCACACCACGCGGCCGCTTGGGGCCTCAAGGTCTTAGGGGCCTCGGCGGCTCCGTGACGTCGGTGTGACGTCACTGTTTTCCCGCAGCCCGCGGGGCTGACAGAGCAGAGCAGGGCTACGGGAAGATGGCCGCCGCCGAAGCCCTGCTCTGGAGACTATTTATGTCTCCAGTACAGGGCTTTGGGTGGCCATCTTCCCGTAGCCCTGCATTCAATCAGCGCGGGAGATTGGAGGAGGGAGGGAGCTCCGTGGGAACTGCGTGCCTGAGGAGCCGGCCAGGAGACGGGGAGAGAAGACTTCTGCCAGTGCTAGGTGAGTAAATTATTTTCTTTTTGCAGCCCTAATTGCGTTTATCTGCTGAAAATGTGCCCTAATTGCGTTTGATTTCTGCTGAAAATGTGCCCTAATTGCGTTTATCTGCTGAAAATGTGCCCTAATTGCGTTTATCTGCTGAAAATGTGCCCTAATTGCGTTTATCTGCTGAAATTGTGCCCTAATTGCGCTTGATTTCTGCTGAAAATGTGCCCTAATTGCGTTTATCTGCTGAAAATGTGCCCTAATTACGTTTATTTGCTGAAAATGTGCCCTAATTGCGTTTATCTGCTGAAAATTAGAGTTGGGCCGAACCTCCGATTTTAGGTTCGCGAACCTGGTTCGCGAACTTCCGCGGAAGGTTCGGTTCGCGTTAAAGTTCGCGAACCGCAATAGACTTCAATGGGGATGCGAACTTTGAAAAAAAAAATAATTATGCTGGCCACAAAACTGATGGAAAAGATGTTTCAAGGGGTCTAACACCTGGAGGGGGGCATGGCGGAGTGGGATACATGCCAAAAGTCCCCGGGAAAAATCTGGATTTGACGCAAAGCAGCGTTTTAAGGGCAGAAATCACATTGAATGCTAAATGACAGGCCTAAAGTGCTTTAAAACATCTTGCATGTGTATACATCAATCAGGTAGTGTAATTAAGGTACTGCTTCACACTGACACACCAAACTCACCGTGTAACGCACCGCAAACAGCTGTTTGTGTAGTGACAGCCGTGCTGGACTGGTGCGCACCATGGCGAGAGTGCAGGTTTTGGTGGCTTTACAGCGCATATGGTCGCCTGGCTGATGTAGCTGAATGACAGAACATTGACTGTCCAGCTGATCAAATTTGGTCTGACCACAATGAAGCAACAACCTTATTATCTTTTGTGTGCCCCCCGAGACACTCATCTAGGCGCCGGTCATTGCTTCATTGTGATACGCAAGCCCCTTCACCACGGCAAGGTAATGATCACGAAGGGGAATGGGCGCATGTACATGCCTTTTCTTTTGTTGTTGCAGCTGCCAGCAGAGCAGCCAGAAAAATGCAGTGGCGGGTTCACTAAACAGGTATACAGTGGCAGGTCCACTGAACAGAACAGGTATGCAGTGGCGGGTTCACTGAACAGAACAGGTATGCAGTGGCGGGTTCACTAAACAGTACAGGTATACAGTGGCGGGTTCACTGAACACAACAAATATGCAGTGGCGGGTTCACTGAACACAACAGGTATGCAGTGGCGGGTTCACTGAACAGGTATACAGTGGCGGGTTCACTGAACACAACAGGTATGCAGTGGCGGGTTCACTGAACAGGTATACAGTGGCGGGTTCACTGAACAGAACAGGTATGCAGTGGCGGGTTCACTAAACAGGTATACAGTGGCGGGTCCACTGACCAGAACAGGTATGCAGTGGCGGGTTCACTAAACAGGTATACAGTGGCAGGTCCACTGAACAGAACAGGTATGCAGTGGCGGGTTCACTAAACAGTACAGGTATACAGTGGCGGGTTCACTGAACACAACAGGTATGCAGTGGCGGGTTCACTGAACAGGTATACAGTGGCGGGTTCACTGAACAGAACAGGTATGCAGTGGCGGGTTCACTAAACAGGTATACAGTGGCGGGTCCACTGACCAGAACAGGTATGCAGTGGCGGGTTCACTAAACAGGTATACAGTGGCAGGTCCACTGAACAGAACAGGTATGCAGTGGCGGGTTCACTGAACAGAACAGGTATGCAGTGGCGGGTTCACTAAACAGGTATACAGTGGCAGGTCCACTGAACACAACAGGTATGCAGTGGCGGGTTCACTGAACAGGTATACAGTGGTGGGTTCACTGAACAGGTATGCAGTGGTGGGTTCACAGAACAGGTATGCAGTGGCAGGTTCACTGAATAGGTATGCAGTGGCGGGTTCACTGAACAGAACAGGTATGCAGTGGCGGGTTCACTAAACAGGTATACAGTGGCAGGTCCACTGAACACAACAGGTATGCAGTGGCGGGTTCACTGAACAGGTATACAGTGGCGGGTTCACTGAACAGGTATGCAGTGGTGGGTTCACAGAACAGGTATGCAGTGGCAGGTTCACTGAACAGGTATGCAGTGGCAGGTTCACTGAACAGGTATGCAGTGGTGGGTTCACAGCACAGGTATGCAGTGGTGGGTTCACAGAACAGGTATGCAGTGGTGGGTTCACAGCACAGGTATGCAGTGGTGGGTTCACTGAACAGGTATGCAGTGGTGGGTTCACAGCACAGGTATGCAGTGGTGGGTTCACAGAACAGGTATGCAGTGGTGGGTTCACAGCACAGGTATGCAGTGGTGGGTTCACAGCACAGGTATGCAGTGGTGGGTTCACAGCACAGGTATGCAGTGGTGGGTTCACAGAACAGGTATGCAGTGGCAGGTTCACTGAACAGGTATGCAGTGGCAGGTTCACTGAACAGGTATGCAGTGGTGGGTTCACAGCACAGGTATGCAGTGGTGGGTTCACAGAACAGGTATGCAGTGGTGGGTTCACAGCACAGGTATGCAGTGGTGGGTTCACTGAACAGGTATGCAGTGGTGGGTTCACAGCACAGGTATGCAGTGGTGGGTTCACAGAACAGGTATGCAGTGGTGGGTTCACAGAACAGGTATGCAGTGGTGGGTTCACAGCACAGGTATGCAGTGGTGGGTTCACAGCACAGGTATGCAGTGGTGGGTTCACAGCACAGGTATGCAGTGGTGGGTTCACAGCACAGGTATGCAGTGGTGGGTTCACAGAACAGGTATGCAGCCAGACAGGAACAAGTTAAGCCTAACTAATCTTTCCCTGAGAGACAGTCTGCAGCAGCTCGCCCTACTCTCACTAACGCAGGCAGCACACGAGTGACCGTAATGGCCGCCGCTGCCTGCCTTATATAAGGGGGGGTGGGGCTCCAGGGGCTAGTGTAGCCTAATTGGCTACACTGGGCCTGCTGACTGTGATGTAGAGGGTCAAAGTTGACCCTCCATGTGCATTATGGGGCGAACCGAACTTCCGCAAAGGTTCGCCTGCGGGACGCGAACGCGAACCACGGAAGTTCGCATGGAACCGTTCGCAGGCGAACCGGTCGGCCCAACTCTACTGAAAATGTGCCCTAATTGCGTTTATCTGCTGAAAATGTTCCCTAATTGCGTTTGATTTCTGCTGAAAATGTGCCCTAATTGCATTTGATTTCTGCTGAAAATGTGCCCTAATTGTGTTTGATTTCTGCTGAAAATGTGCCCTAATTGGGTTTGATTTCTGCTGAAAATGAGCCCTAATTGCGTTTGATATCTGCTGAAAATGTGCCCTAATTGTGTTTATCTGCTGAAAATGTGCCCTTATTGCGTTTATCTGCTGAAAATGTGCCCTAATTGCGTTTATCTGCTGAAAATGTGCCCTAATTGCGTTTGATTTCTGCTGAAAATGTGCCCTAATTGCGTTTGATATCTGCTGAAAATGTGCCCTAATTGCGTTTGATATCTGCTGAAAATGTGCCCTAATTGTGTTTATCTGCTGAAAATGTGCCCTTATTGCGTTTATCTGCTGAAAATGTGCCCTAATTGCGTTTATCTGCTGAAAATATGCCCTAATTGCGTTTGATTTCTGCTGAAAATGTGCCCTAATTGCGTTTGATATCTGCTGAAAATGTGCCCTAATTGCGTTTGATATCTGCTGAACTGTGCCCAAATTACGTTTGATTTCTACTCAACTGTGCCCAAATTGCATTTTTATTTTCTAGTGTCTGGGGTAACTGTAGCTGCATTTATTTAATGGTCATAGTTGGCTATATTTGCTGTGCTACAGTTAAGCTCCGCCCATAGAATGTCATGGCCACGCCCATCTCTCGGTGTGGCGCATCACCCCCACATTTATTTTTCCCTGCAAACAGCCCCGTCCTAATCCGCCCTCCTTCTCCACCCACATGTCATAGCCACACCCAATAGGACCACTTACTACAGTCCGCTTGGGGCCACAAAACCTTAGCTGCACCCCTGCCAAGGAGGGCAGCAGGCAGGCATGCAATACAGGCAGGGCCGGATTTCTGGCAAGGCCACATAGGCCATGGCCTAGGGCACCAGAAATTTAGGGGTGGCTCAGTGAGGGGCAGTAAAGCTATTCTATGCAGCCATCCATATCTACAAGAACAGATTTAACCTTCAAACTCCCTGTCCTGTACTTGTGTTGTCCCTGCAAGACCTGTAAGCTCTATCCTGCAGGTACACTTCAGCCTCACTGGCGAACTCAGGGGGCTATTCCAGGTGTCTGGAACCTCCCCCCTGCACTGAGCTGTGTATTCAGCCAGGGAAGCCCGCATAATATAAACAGCCTCATTCTCCCTCCCTTCTTACTTCTGGTGCTTCCCTCCAGCTGATAGAATGAGAGAGGCAGCCCAGCATCCCTCACAAGAAGATGCAGCCTGCAGTGAGAGAATGTTGATTATGGAGTCCTGGACTCTCCACAGCACAGAAGTGTCAGACATGATGAAATTAGAGTGCAGGCAAGCTGGTAAATATGCACAGCATGATGCAGAGCTTGCCTGGACTCAGGGTCTGTGGGCAAACATCTGTCTGGTCTCTCCCCATTGTTATAATGACTGCATGTGTGGATAAGGTGTGGATAACAAGCTGAAAAGTTTTTGACAGTCCCTAGACTCCAGGTGGGCTTCTTTCTGACTTGTGTGAGAGACTGACAGGGACAGGAGTCCGATTACAGGCAAGTAGCCTGTGTGATGTGGGACTTCAATACAGATAAGTTCTCTGCTCCATCTCAGGCTATTCTCAATTTCTCCACTCCTCTCTCTGGGCTAGTGCAACGCCAAAATGACAATAGCAATCGCTAGCAATTTGTGAGTGTGATTTTGTGAAGTGATTTTCAGAGCGATTTTTGAATGAATTGCTCAAAAACATGCTACATGCAGTATACCTGCGATTTTGAAAAAATCACAACGCTGCTGTGGGAACACCCACATAGGGTAACATTAGCCAAGCGCTTTTCAAATCACTGTTGATTTGAAAAACGCTCAGAAGCACTCTTGGTGTGCACCAGCCCTCCCTCATTCACCTTTGTTTCCCTCTGTGTGTTCTTGTCTTACAGGAAAGCTAAATAAAAGTGCAATCCTGGTGAGGCAAAATATTATTATTTAGTATTTATGTAGCGCCGCCATCTTCCGCAGATGCATATATCCCTGCATCATATGGGTATCGCTTGCGCTATGTGAAACTATGTAGCATATTCCACTGAATTGTCCAAACTAAGTCTATCTCCTGTTCCTCTCTTGGGGAGTTGTTCCAGCGCTGTCCCCTGTTCACATTTGCTGCTACCAGAAGCCCTCAGAAACACTAGTGTCCTTGAGTACTTCCAAAGATAGGCAGCTCCGTAATACGCCAGCGCACTTTTGTGCATGGGCAGTATGGAGCCACCTGTATTCGGAAGCACTCGGGACATACGTGCTTCTGGACCTTTCAGGAACCCCCCCCCCCCCCCTTAAAAATCCTGCGTTTGCCCCGCTCTCATGGTGACACAATGGTTCCATCATTAATGAGATAACAAACATAACATAAAAGTTCTTAAGGAAAACATAACTTATAATCTATACGCATATTACTAAAATAGTCATCTGTGACAACTGACATCCAATGAGGGAAAGTAAGTAGAATTCTCATTGGGGCACACAGAGATAACAACCAAACAGACGGTATAGTTGGCCTTGGGCGGTGAAAAGTACAAATCCGGCCCTGAATACAGGACTTTGAGGCCCTAATTGTAATGAATCAACTTTAAGGGCTGGTGCACACCGAGCGGCTTTTTGGGCGTTTTCAGATCCGCTTGCGGCTGCGGATCTGCTTGGTCAATGTATCTCAATGGGGTGGTGCACACCAGAGCGGCAGGCGTTTTGCAGAAACGAAAAATGCCTGGGTGAGGCATTTTTTGGATTTCGGATGCATTTCTGCCTCAATGTTAAGTATAGGAAAAACGCAAACCGCTCTGAAAAACGGCACTTCAGAGCGGTTTTGCAGGCGTTTTTGTTACAGAAGCTGTTCAGTAACAGCTTTACTGTAACAATATATGAAATCTACTATACTGAAAACCGCAGCAGCAATCCGCAAAACGCTAGCAAAACGCCTCATAAAAATAAAAAAAAGCGTTTAAAAATCTGCTAGCGTTTTGCGGATCTGCTAGCGGGTTTTGGTGTGCACCAGCCCTCAATCCTTTTAACGGGAATCCGTTATGGAGGGCAAGTCTGCCATTGCCACCGCGGGGAATGAAGGTTAGATTCCGGCCCGAAGTGGGAGCCTACTGAGACCCATGCTGTAGCTGCCCTGACCGTGCTTTGCAGACCAGGCCTCTGTGGTCAGATGGACCCTTGACCCAGCGGAAGACAAACCAAGTCGAAAGCATTTGGCAAGAATGTTTTACGGAGGGCAAGTTTTTTTGCCCTTTTTTTAAATTGTTTGAAAATGATAGATGGTTGTATTTTTAAATTGTTTGAAACTTTAGATGGTTGTATTTTTAAATTGTTTGAAAGTTTAGATGGTTGTATTTTTAAAATGTTTAAAAGTGTATCCATTCAAGTGCAAGTTATGCACTGACTGCCAGGTATAATGTGCAGTCACAGATGCAGTGAAAGGTATGCAGTGACTGCAAACAGCCGTTTGTGTAGTGAGTCTGACGGCCGTGCTGGACTGGTGCGCACCATGACGAGAGTGCAGGTGATGGTGGCTTTTCAGCCCATATGCTCGCCCGGCTGATGTAACTGAATGACAGAACAGTGACTCAGTGCTGGGCCGAAATTACGCATTAGCGTAATTACGCATCGTAATTCACTACAAATGCACCGTAAGCGTTACGTGTAAGGTTACGGTATTACGCGTAATTAATTCCGCGTAGACCGTAGGTTACGTTATTACGCGTAACAAATTACGCGTAAGACAGTAAACTCCCATTGAAATTACACAGTCTGCCGTAATCGCGTAATATTACGCTCCTGTATAATATAAAAAAGCCGCCGACTTTAAGGGTTAATAGCAAAGCCCCCTTAAGTGCTAAGAGCCTCAAATTTTGAGAATATATTAAGGAGATCAGAAGGAATAAGAGGAAAAAATTTTATTTCAAAAAGACCTTATAGTTTTTGAGAAAATCGATGTTAAAGTTTCAAAGGAAAAATATATACATTTAAAAATCCGCCGACTTTAACGGTTAATAGCAAAGCCTGCTTAAAATTTAGGAACACCAAATTCACAGGGTATATTATGGGGATCAGTGGGAATAAGAGGAAAAAAAATGTTTTCAAAAAGACCTTATAGTTTTTGAGAAAATCGATTTTTAAGTTTCAAGGGCAAAAATGTTTTTTAAATGCGGAAAATGTCAGTTTTCTTTGCACAGGTAACAATAGTGTTTTATTTTCATAGATTCCCCCAAGTGGGAAGAGTTTTACTTACTTCGTTCTGAGTGTGGGAAATATTAAAAAAAAACGATGTGGGGTCCCCCCTCCCAGACCTCTTTAACCCCTTGTCCCCAGGGCCGGTCCTGGACTTTCTGCTGCCTGAGGCAAAGATCGTAAAGGCGCGCCCCCCTCCCCCCCCGGTATAAGTTAGATAAGTAGGTGCCCCCAGTACAGGTTAGCTAGGTAGGTGCCTCCTATATAGGTAGCAAGTATAGTTGCCCCCAGCATAGGTTAGATAGGTAGGTACCCCCAGTATAGGTTAGTTAGGTAGGTGCCCCCAGTATAGGTAGCCAGTATAGTTGCCACCTGTATAGGCTAGCTAGGTAGGTAGGTGCCCCCAATACAGGTTAGATAAGTGCCCCCAGTATAGGTTAGATAGGTAGCTTCCCCCCAGTATAGGTTAGATTAGGTCGCTGCCCTTCAGTATAGGTTAGATTAGGTAGGTGCCCCCAGTACAGGTTAGATTAGGTAGGTGCCCCCAGTATAGATTAGATAGGTAGCTGCCCCCAGCATAGGTTAGACAGGTAGCTGCCCCCCAGCATAGGTTAGATAGGTAGCTGCCCCCCAGTATAGGTTAGATAGGTAGCTGCCCCCCAGTACAGGTTAGATTAGGTAGGTGCCCCCCAGTATAGGATAGATAGGTAGCTGCCCCCAGTACAGGTTAGATTAGGTAGGTGCCCCCCAGTATAGGATAGACAGGTAGCTGCCCCCAGTATAGGTTAGATAGGTAGCTGCCCCCCAGTATAGGTTAGATAGGTAGCTGCCCCCCAGTACAGGTTAGATTAGGTAGGTGCCCCCCAGTATAGGATAGATAGGTAGCTGCCCCCCAGTACAGGTTAGATTAGGTAGGTGCCCCCCAGTATAGGATAGATAGGTAGCTGCCCCCAGTATAGGTTAGATAGGTAGCTGCCCCCCAGTGTAGGTTAGATAGGTAGCTGCCCCCCATTGTAGGTTAGATAGGTAGCTGCCCCCCAGTATAGGATAGATAGGTAGCTGCCCCCCAGTACAGGTTAGATTAGGTAGGTGCCCCCCAGTATAGGATAGATAGGTAGCTGCCCCCAGTACAGGTTAGATTAGGTAGGTGCCCCCCAGTATAGGATAGACAGGTAGCTGCCCCCAGTATAGGTTAGTTAGGTAGCTGCCCCCCAGTATAGGTTAGATAGGTAGCTGCCCCCCAGTATAGGTTAGATAGGTAGCTGCCCCCCAGTATAGGATAGATAGGTAGCTGGCCCCCAGTATAGGTTAGATTAGGTAGGTGCCCCCCAGTATAGGATAGATAGGTAGCTGCCCCTAGTACAGGTTAGATTAGGTAGGTCCCCCCTAGTATAGGATAGATAGGTAGCTGCCCCCAAAACAGGTTAGATTAGGTAGGTGCCCCCCAGTATAGGATAGATAGGTAGCTGCCCCCAAAACAGGTTAGATTAGGTAGCTGCCCCCCAGTATAGGATAGATAGGTAGCTTGCCCAGGTAGGTGCCCCCTCATAATGGCGGAGGGGGGAGCCGGAGCCGCGGTGAGGGCAGCCCGACCTCTCCCTCCCTCTCCCCGGGCCGCCCTCCATGCTCCCCCCTCGGACTTTAGGCAGCAGAGTTAGCGCGCAGGGAAGCTCTGCTGTACACAGCCCGTTACTCACCTCCCTGGATCCGATCGCCGCTCCCGCCCTGCTGGTCTCCTCTCTGCCTAGCCGGCTGATACACACGCGGCTGCTTCCTGTGTAAACAGGAAGCAGCGTGTGTATCAGCAGCGGCTACATTGCAGAGAGGAGACCAGCAGGGCGGGAGCGGCGATCGGATCCAGGGAGGTGAGTAACAGGCTGTGTACAGCAGCGCTTCCCTGCGCGCTAACTCTGCTGCCTAAAGTCCGAGGGGGGAGCATGGAGGGCGGCCCGGGGAGAGGGAGGGAGAGGTCGGGCTGCCCTCACCGCGGCTCTGGCTCCCCCCCGCTCAGTCACAGCCACTTCATCTGGTACCGCCCCTCCACTTCCTGCCGCCTGAGGAACCCGCCTCACCCCGCCTCATGGGCGGGCCGGCCCTGCTTGTCCCCCATGCAGACTGGGATAGCCAGAATGCGGAGCACCGGCCGCGTGGGGCTCCGCACCCTGACTATACCAGCCCGCATGGTCCATGGATTGGGGGGTCTCGGAAGGGGAGGGGCAGCCAAGCTTTCCCCTCCCCCTCCGAGCCCTTGTCTCTTCTCCACCTCCGATGGGCGGTGGAGGTGGAGGCCGCGATTTCCTGGGGGGGGGGGTTCATGGTGGCATCTGGGAGTCCCCTTTAAAAAGGGGTCCCCCAGATGCCCACCCACCCCCCCCAGGAGAAATGAGTATAGAGGTACTTGTACCCCTTACCCATTTCCTTTAAGAGTTAAAAGTAAATAAACACACAAACACATAGAAAAAGTATTTTAATTGAACAAAAAACATAACCACGAAAAAAGTCCTTTAATATTCTTAATTAACCATTAATACTTACCTGTCCCTTTAAAAGCCAGTTCCCACGCAATATCCTCGGAAATATACTAATCAGTTACACCGCACCCGACGTCACTCGCCGCTCACCCGCCGGCCGCCGCATACACTCTAAGTCCCCGCCGGCTCCCGCCGTCCACTCTGCCCACACCTGTCACCCATATACATGCTGGCACCCATGGGTGCCAGCATGTATATAGGTGACATGTGGGAGAGGCGGGGAGGGCAGCGGAGCCGGCGGGGACTTAGCGTCCTGAACCCGACAGAGCTCTGAGCTATATAGCTCAGAGCTCTCTAAAGCATCTTTGTATTTGGGCTCCAAGGAGCCCCATTGGTCCTTAGCAGACCAACGGGGTTCCTTCAAATCAGAAGGCAAGGTAATGATCACGAAGGGGGATGGGCACATGTACACGCACCAGAAAAATTAGTGTAAAGGCCGCTGCTAGCAGCGGCCTTAAAAATTCAGGAATCCGCCTAGAATCCTGAACCCTGTTGGTGGTGGCGGAGAAGGCAGTCAAGCGGCCTGCAGGCAGAGATGCTGTGTGTGGGGACTGACTTAGTCTTCGGTCGTGCAGTAGCCCTCCGTGATCCATTCCTCATTCATTTTGATAAAGGTCAGGTACTGAACTCTGTCGTGACTTAGGCGACTTCTCTTCTCAGTAACTATGCCTCCAGCTGCACTGAAGGTCCTTTCTGACAGGACGCTTGCGGCAGGGCAAGAGAGAAGTTGTATGGCAAATTGGGACAGCTCTGGCCACAGGTCAAGCCTGCGCAACCAGTAGTCCAAGGGTTCATCGTCACTTTTCGCAGAGTCTACATCCACACTCAAGGCCAGGTAGTCGGCTACCTGCCGTTCCAGGCGTTGGTGGAGGGTGGATCCGGAAGGATTATGGCGAGGAGTTGGACTAAAGAACGTTGCGTTGTGCAGCCACATCACCCTTAAATGCATTGTAAAGCATCATCGACAGCTTGTTCTGCAAGTGCTGCATCCTTTCCGCCTTTTGTTGAGTTGGTAAGAGGTCCGCCACTTTGTGCCTGTACCGAGGGTCTAGTAGCGTGGCCACCCAGTACAGGTCATTCGTCTTGAGTTTTTTGATACAGGGGTCCCTCAACAGGCTGGACAACATGAAAGAGGACATCTGCACAAAGCTGGATGCAGACGTACTCTCCATCTCCTCTTGCTCTTCCTCAGTGATGGGATGCAACTCCTCTTCCTCCCCCCAGCCACGAACAATACCACGGGAACGTGGAGCAGCAGAAGCCCCCTGTGATGGCTGCCGCGGTTGTTCTCCTTCCGCCGCCTCTTCCTCCTCCACAGAAACACCTTCCTCATCATCACCATCATCAGAGTCTGACTGTAATAAGACGGCGGCCTGACCGCATTCAGCAAGCGGAACGCGGAGGTTTGGCCGCGTCCGCATCAGCGGCATCATCCACCACATGGTCGCATGCGGAACGCGGAGAAACATCCGCATCGGCGTTGCGATCCACCGTTCGGTCACAGGCCTCTCGGCGTACTTTACGTCGAGGCTGTGGTCCGGTTCTTCCCTCACAGGCCTCAGGGCCTGCCACACACCAACGCTATCCTCAATCCAGTCTGGACCCCGTAGGGGCTGCGCGCGTGTGCAATAAAGCCTTTTATACTCTTAGAAGGAGAGTCAGCTGACCAGCTGGTCAGCTGACCTCAGTAAGGTCCTTGAGCTGTGCTGCAAGGTCCTTGAACTGTGTTGTGATTGGCTGATAGGCTGGGCGGGCTGGTTGAGCCCAGCACAGTATAAAAGCAGGCATTCTGTCAGTTGCAAGTTGTCTGCAGTAAGCGTTACTTTGTGATAGCCCTCAGACCTTAGCTAGATCCGAGAGAGACAGTCCTAGCTGGAGCAAGGCTCCTGTCTCTCATCAGTCAGTCTTTGTTGTTTTCCTGATTATTGTATATTTGTATGTAACCTGATCTCTGTTATAGTCAGCCAGTCAGTTGATCTAATAGTCAGCCAGATAGTGATCTGACAGTCAGTACCATCGTGGGCCAAGTGCGGCTTGCCGTAACTAGCCCACAACAGTCAGATTTGTTATTTTCCTGATCTGCGACATATATTGGTTTTGCCAATATATTCGCAAGCACTATTGTTATCTGTGCCATTTTCTGATCTCCCGTTGCCGAACCTCTGCTTGTCTATTTCACTACGAGTTCGGCTCTCTGACTTTGTACCTCCGCCTATCTGATTTCCGTTACTGACCTTGGCTAGAATTCTGACTCTGTTCTCTGTTTCACGATTCGGTACCTCGCAGCCAGTTTGTTACCGAACCGTTTCCGTCTGACTTGCCCCCTTTAGTGGTTCTCCCACTAAAGGGTTTATTCTGCTGAATCCCTCCTTGCGGAGGTCTCAGTGGTTCCCCAGTATATCATTGCTGCTGGGGAACGCGATTCTAGCGTTACGTCATCTAGTCGCAGAATCGCACACACTGCGTTTCTCTTTTAGAGGTAGCCAGTCCTCTTAAAGATATCAGTGTGGTGGGTTTTCCACTGTCGTTATACCCGGTATCCAGAGTTATAAATAAATATCCGCATTATTGGCGATTCCGCAGATCGCCACATAATCGGATATATCAGCATTATTGGTGATACTGCGGATCACCAACAATCTGAATACTCTGAGTGTGCACCAAACACCACACATTGTTACAGTACTGCAGACCACATTTATGAATATGGAAGGTCTGGTGGAACGATTGAATATGCTGTCAGCCACTATTGGAGAACTGTCCAAAACTGTGACCTTACAGCAAGCTCAGATCTCCCAGCTTACAGAGAGAATTAATGTCCTGTCTCCACCAGTGGTTCAACCTTCCCCTCACACAGTCGAGCCCAAGATGCCCCTTCCGGAAAAATTTTCTGGCTCACGGGCCGACTTTAGTAACTTTAGAAATCGCTGTTTAGCATATTTCCAGATGAAACCTGTGTCGTCCGGTTCAGAGGTACAGAGGGTTACTCTGATTAGGACCCTCTTACAGGGAGATTCCCAGACCTGGGCATTTAGCCTTCCCGAAGGTCATACTGCCTTGTCATCGGTGTCTGAATTCTTTAAAGCGATGGCCATTATCTACGATGATCCCGACATCGCCGGCACAGCCGAGCGCAAGCTCAGGGAACTTAAACAAGGTAGTCGCATGGTTGAGGAGTATGCGGCAGAGTTCAGGAAGTGGGCAGTCTCAGTGAGGTGGGATCAATTCACACTATTAGACACGTATATGAATGGGTTATCTGATTCCATCTCTGATGTCATCATAAGCCACCCTGAACCGAAAAGTTTAGATGAGGCCATAACACTGTCCATTAAAATTGATAGACGTATTCGTTATCATAAGAAGGGCAGATCTTTAGCACTCGCCAGGGTTAGTCCTCCTGAGGTCTCGGAGGAGGAACCGATGCAATTGGGGCATGGCCATCTGACAGGGTCTGAGAGAGCTAGGAGAATGAAGGAGGGACTATGCCTATACTGTGGGGAGAAGGGTCACCGAGTACAGAAGTGCAGCAAGAGGGCGGGAAACTTGTCCGCTTAGGGCTGGTTGGAGGTACCGCCCTAAGCGAGCAAACCCTACCTCCATATCACAGTAAGATCTTGCTGCCTTGTTCCCTTCAATGGGAGAATCAAGTTTGTCACACGTCTGCATTCATCGACTCGGGCTCCGCCGCCAATTTCATAGATCGTGATCTAGCTTTGAGGTTCAATATCCCCATTCTCCCCATTCAGAAGCATATCTATGTCACCGCAATCGATGACTCCCCACTGCAAGACAAGTCACCTCTTTGTCAAACTCCATTTCTCACCCTCCAGATTGGGGTTCTTCACACAGAAAACATTCAGTTCTTTGTTTTAAAGATGGCCACCTCGTCAGTCATCCTGGGTCTCCCTTGGCTGAGGAAGCATTCTCCCCAGATAAATTGGAGGGAGGGACAACTGTCTGCATGGTCACACTATTGTCAGGAGAATTGTTTAGGGTCTGTATCAGTCTGTTCCTCTGAGGTTCACGTTGAAGGGGTTCCACCTCAGTATTCTGAATTCAGTGACGTGTTTTGTGCCCGGTCTGCGGACAGGTTGCCTCCCCATAGACCCTATGACTGTCCTGTTGAGCTGAGACCAGGTACTATGCCCCCTCGGGGACGGTTGTACAATCTTTCTGGTCCCGAGAAGATCGCGATGAAGGATTATATCAGGGAGAACTTGGAGAAGGGCTTTATCCGTCCTTCCAAGTCCCCTGCGGGAGCGGGGTTCTTCTTTGTTAAGAAGAAAGACGGTGGTCTTCGCCCGTGTATAGATTATAGACAACTTAACAAGATCACCATCAAAAACCGTTACCCTCTCCCACTCATCGACGATCTATTCTCACAGATTACTGATGCCTGTGTTTTTTCCAAGTTGGATCTGAGGGGGGCATATAACCTTATTCGTATCCGAGAAGGCGACGAGTGGAAGACCGCGTTTAATACACCTGACGGTCACTATGAGTACCTCGTCATGCCCTTCGGGTTATGCAATGCCCCGGCGGTCTTTCAGGAGTTCGTCAATGATATCTTTAGAGATGTATCAGGCAGATTCTTAGTGGTTTATCTTGACGACATTTTAATTTTTTCGAAAGACTTGCAGCAGCATAGGCAGCATGTTAGGTTTGTCCTCCAAAAACTACGTGAGAACCAATTATACGCTAAGTTGGAGAAATGTATTTTCGAAGTCAGGGAGGTAGCCTTTCTGGGATACATTATCTCCACATCTGGGTTGGCAATGGATCCTAGTAAGGTCGCAGCAGTCCTGGAATGGCCACAGCCTTCAGGCCTCAAGGCACTGCAGAGGTTTTTGGGATTCGCCAACTATTACAGGAGGTTCATTAAGGGGTACTCTTCAGTGGTGGCCCCTATGACTCAGTTGACAAGAAAGGGGGCTGATGCTAGTAACTGGCCATCTGAAGCAGTTAAGGCCTTTGAGTTGTTGAAAGCAGCCTTCTGTTCCGCTCCCATCTTGCGTCATCCTGACGTCACCCGCCCCTTCATTGTGGAGGTGGATGCGTCCGATGTAGGAGTCGGCGCAGTTTTATCGCAGGCTTTTGGCCCGGATGGTAAGGTCCATCCGTGTGCATACTTCTCAAGGAGGTTTGCGCCCGCGGAGAAAAATTATGATGTGGGGAATCGAGAGCTGTTGGCCATCAAACTGGCACTGGAGGAGTGGCGCCATTGGTTGGAAGGGGCAGAGTTCCCTTTTACAGTGTATACAGATCACAAAAACCTCGAATACATCGAGAAAGCTAAGAGGTTAACGCCCAGACAGGCCAGATGGGCGCTTTTCTTTTCTCGTTTTGATTTCGTGATCACGTATAGGCCAGGTGACAAGAACGTTAAGGCTGATGCCTTGTCTAGGTGCTTTGAGCCTGAGTCTGCCCCATCTGCTACTCCCACTAATATCCTCCCTGAAAAGTACTTTCTGGCAGCTACTGAGATCTCGGAGGATCTTTCCAAGGTGCTTTCGGCATGTCAGGCTAATGTTCCTAAGGGGAAACCCGAGGGTCTCCTGTATGTTCCCATCCGCTTCCGAGGGCAAGTGCTACGTATGTTTCATGAACACAAGAATGTGGGACACCCGGGCATTGCCCGTACTCAGGAACTGTTGAGTAGGGCTGTCTGGTGGCCTTCTTTCATGTCCGACTGTGAGGAGTTTGTCAAGTCCTGTTCTGTCTGTGCCAGGTGCAAATCCTCCAGGAAGGCTCCAGCCGGGTCTCTCCAACCCCTGCCTTCTCCACAGGTTCCATGGTCCCACATCTCCATGGACTTTGTGGGTGAACTGCCTGAATCTGACGGTAAGACCGTCATCTGGGTCGTAACTGACAGGTTCAGTAAGATGGCACATTTTGTTGCTCTGCCCGGGTTGCCGTCTGCTCAGGATTTGGCAGAACTATTTGTGCATAACATCTTTAAGCTTCATGGAATTCCTGTGGATGTGGTTTCAGACCGAGGGGTACAGTTTGTATCTAAATTCTGGAGGTCCTTTTGCAAAGATTTGGGCATCTCTCTGTCTTTTTCGTCTGGCTACCATCCCCAGACCAATGGGCAGACAGAGAGAATCAACCAATCCCTTGAACAATTCTTGAGATGTTACGTGGCGGAGGCGCAACATCTGTGGGTGAAATTCTTGCCATTTGCTGAATTCGCTCACAATAATCTCAGGAACACATCTTCCGGGTATTCTCCATTTCAGGTCGTTTACGGTAGATCACCCAAATTCTCGTCGCTTCCAGTCAGGGAGTCACCTCTTCCGGCTCTCCAGGAGTGGCAAGGAGCCTTCAAGAAAATTTGGGAGAATGTCAGGCACAATCTGAATAAGGCCTTTAAGATCCAGAAAAAGTATGCGGACAAGAGACGTTCCATTGAATGGAACTTTGTTCCGGGGGATTTTGTTTGGGTATCCACCAAACATATCTCTCTCAGACAGCCATCGGCAAAACTGGGTCCCCGGTTTATTGGGCCTTTCCCTGTGGAAAGAAAGATTAATGATGTGACATACAGGGTGAAACTACCTGCCAGTCTGAGATGTGGCAGGACATACCATGTCTCCCTATTGAAACCTGCTGTTAGGGTAGACTCGGCTCCCCCTTCTCCTGTGGTGGTCGATGGGGAACTGGAGTATGAGGTTCAGGATATCCTGGATTCTCGCATTGTACGCAATAAAGTTCAGTATCTGGTACACTGGAAGGGGTATGGACCAGAGGAAAGATTATGGGTTCCCCTTCGAGATCTGCATGCCAAAGAGATAAGAAAGAAGTTTCATGAGTCACATCCCGGGAAGCCTGGAGAGGCATGTCCGGAGGCCACGCCTGAAAGGGGGGGTACTGTAATAAGACGGCAGCCTGACCGCATTCAGCAAGCGGAACGCGGAGGTTTGGCCGCGTCCGCATCAGCGGCATCATCCACCACATGGTCGCATGCGGAACGCGGAGAAACATCCGCATCGGCGTTGCGATCCACCGTTCGGTCACAGGCCTCTCGGCGTACTTTACGTCGAGGCTGTGGTCCGGTTCTTCCCTCACAGGCCTCAGGGCCTGCCACACACCAACGCTATCCTCAATCCAGTCTGGACCCCGTAGGGGCTGCGCGCGTGTGCAATAAAGCCTTTTATACTCTTAGAAGGAGAGTCAGCTGACCAGCTGGTCAGCTGACCTCAGTAAGGTCCTTGAGCTGTGCTGCAAGGTCCTTGAACTGTGTTGTGATTGGCTGATAGGCTGGGCGGGCTGGTTGAGCCCAGCACAGTATAAAAGCAGGCATTCTGTCAGTTGCAAGTTGTCTGCAGTAAGCGTTACTTTGTGATAGCCCTCAGACCTTAGCTAGATCCGAGAGAGACAGTCCTAGCTGGAGCAAGGCTCCTGTCTCTCATCAGTCAGTCTTTGTTGTTTTCCTGATTATTGTATATTTGTATGTAACCTGATCTCTGTTATAGTCAGCCAGTCAGTTGATCTAATAGTCAGCCAGATAGTGATCTGACAGTCAGTACCATCGTGGGCCAAGTGCGGCTTGCCGTAACTAGCCCACAACAGTCAGATTTGTTATTTTCCTGATCTGCGACATATATTGGTTTTGCCAATATATTCGCAAGCACTATTGTTATCTGTGCCATTTTCTGATCTCCCGTTGCCGAACCTCTGCTTGTCTATTTCACTACGAGTTCGGCTCTCTGACTTTGTACCTCCGCCTATCTGATTTCCGTTACTGACCTTGGCTAGAATTCTGACTCTGTTCTCTGTTTCACGATTCGGTACCTCGCAGCCAGTTTGTTACCGAACCGTTTCCGTCTGACTTGCCCCCTTTAGTGGTTCTCCCACTAAAGGGTTTATTCTGCTGAATCCCTCCTTGCGGAGGTCTCAGTGGTTCCCCAGTATATCATTGCTGCTGGGGAACGCGATTCTAGCGTTACGTCATCTAGTCGCAGAATCGCACACACTGCGTTTCTCTTTTAGAGGTAGCCAGTCCTCTTAAAGATATCAGTGTGGTGGGTTTTCCACTGTCGTTATACCCGGTATCCAGAGTTATAAATAAATATCCGCATTATTGGCGATTCCGCAGATCGCCACATAATCGGATATATCAGCATTATTGGTGATACTGCGGATCTGAATACTCTGAGTGTGCACCAAACACCACACATTGTTACACTGACTCCTCCCCTTCCCCACACGACTCCTCTTCTTCCTCCTCCTCCCCCCTCTGTGCTGCCGCCGGTGTTGTGGAAACATCGGGTTCGTGTGTAAATGGCTCCCACGACTCCTGCTGCCCTAACTCTTCTTGTTCACGCTCCTCCACAGCTGTATCCACCACTCTACGCACGGCACGCTCCAGGAAGTAGGCGTAGGGGATCAAGACGCTGATGGTGCCCTCATCGCGACTCACCAGTTTGGTCACCTCCTCAAAGGGCTCCATGACCCTGCATGCATTTCGCATCAGTGTCCAGTTGTTGGGCCAGAACATCCCCATCCTCCCAGATTGTGTCCTTGTACTGTAATGATACAGGTACTGGGTGACGGCTTTCTCCTGGTCTAGCAGGCGAGAGAACATCAGCAGGGTGGAATTCCAGCGAGTCGGGCTATCGCAAATCAGGCGTCTCACCGGCAAGTTGATTCTACGCTGAATCTCCGCAAAGCGTGCCATGGCCTTGTAAGAGCGCCTGAAATGCCCACACAACTTCCTGGCCTACTTCAGGACGTCCTCTAAGCCTGGGTACTTGGACACAAATCTTTGCACGACCAGATTAAAGCGGACCCAAACCAAACATTTTTTTAATTAAAAATATTTAGTTGCACCACTCTGACACATACAAAGATAAATAAACACTCCTTCAAACCTATGATCATTTCAGTGCATGCTTTTCACCCTTCTCTTTTCATAGCTAGGGTTATACTGGGGGCAGCCATTAGCAATCCTCCATTGCCAGACACCATCTACTCCACCAGTTTGCCGGAAAAATCCCGGCATTTTGAAAGGAAGGGAGGGGTTCCTCCAATAAATGTAAAATATTTTATATTTGTCATCATGCAGCTGACAAAAGGCTGCTATTTATTATTATAATTTAGAAAAAAGATTGTATTTCTGAAATCTTGTATTTTTAATTTGGGTCCACTTTAAGTACATGTGCCATGCAGGGTATGTGTGTCAGCTTTCCCAAATTCAACGCAGCAATGAGATTGCTACCGTTGTCACACACCACGTTGCCGATCTCAAGCTTGTGCGGGGTCAGCCATTGCTCCACCTGTTTGTTAAGAGCAGCCAGGAGAGCTGCTCCAGTGTGACTCTCCGCTTTCAGGCAAGACATGTCTAACACTGCGTGACACCGTCGTACCTGGCATGCAGCATAGGCCCTGGGGTGCTGGGGCTGTGTAGCTGGAGAGGAGATGGCGGCACCAGCCAAGGAGGAGGAGGAGGAGGATGACGACAGCGAAGCGGTGATAGCAAGTGGAGAGGAGGTGGCTGGAGGCCTGCCTGCAAGCCGTGGAGGTGTGATAAGTCGGTCCTCTGCGCAGCCACGTACTCCCTGCTTGCTGCCATCGGTCACCAGGTTGACCCAATGGGCTGTGTATGTAATGTAGTGGCCCTGCTCATGCTTGGCAGACCAGGCATCCGTGGTCAGGTGGACCCTTGACCCAACGCTGTGTGCCAGAGATGACACCACTTGCCTCTCAACTGCACGGTAGAGTTTGGGTATGGCCTTTTGTGAAAAATAATTGCGGCCTGGTATCTTCCACTGCGGTGTACCAATGGCCACAAACTTACGGAAAGCCTCCGACTCCACCAGCTTGTATGGTAATAGCTGGCGAGCTAATAGTTCCGCCACGCCAGCTGTCAGACGCCGGGCAAGAGGGTGACTGGCAGACATTTGCTTCTTCCGCTCAAATACTTCCTTCACGGACAGCTGGGTACTGCTGTGGGCAGAGGAGAAGGAACCACTGAAGGGAAGAGGCGGTGTGTAGGAGGGTGGTTGTGAAGGTGCAAGGGAGAAAGTGGATGAAGACGATGCACCTGAAGGAGGAAGAGGAGAAGGAGGGTGGCTTGTCTTTTGAGGGGTGCTGCTTTTCCTCAGGTGTTCTTGCCATAGCTGTTTGTGCCTTCTCTCCAGGAGCCTTCATAAGGCACTTGTCCCTATGTGAGAGTTGGCCTTTCCACGGCTCAATTTTTGCTGGCAGAGACAACAGATGGCTTTGCTCCGATCTGAGACACACACGTGAAAAAATTTCCAAACCGCTGAGCCCCCCTGGGCTGATGGCGCTACGGTGGCATCAGCAGCTGACGTTGAAGGGCATGTTGGCTGGCTGGCCATAGCTGGCGATACATGGCGCCGGACACTGCCCCCAGCTGTTTCTGAGGACGAGCTCCCTCTGCTTCTATCATGGAGTCGTCTCCTCCTAGTCCTCTCTGACTCCTCCTCTGAACTGTCCCCCTGGTCATCTCCTCTACCAGGAACATATGTGGTATCCGTATAATCGTCATCATAATCCTCCTGGCCAGCTGCACTTTCCTCAGACACCTCCTCAACTGCACCAACTTCAGGTGTTTCATCAGCCCCCTCCTCACACGTTACGTCCATACTATCGCCACCTAACTCAGACGTAGGAGGTTGTGTACCTGCACCTTCTTCTTGTTGTTGCAGTAGTGGCTGTGAATCAGTTATTTCACCACCACCACCAAATAACTCCTGCGAAGTGTCAAATGCAGCGGATGTGGTGCTTGTTGTAGCGCTGGTGGCTGCGGGAGATGAGGTGTTCTGTGTTAAATACTCAATCACCTCCTCACGATTTTGGGAAGTGATGGCACGTGCCTTCTTCTGAGCACTGTATTTTGGGCCAGGTCCGCACGAAATCACAGCAACACCACCTCGCACAGACCTGTCGGTGCCTGGTGGCCTTCCTCTGGGTCTGCCTCTACCTCTTCCTCTACCTGGTTTGTCCATTTTGTCCATCTCGGGGGGATGCTAGGTATATGCAGTGAGCTGGGTTCACTGAACAGTAAAGGTACTTGGATGCAGTGAGGTGGGTTCACTCAACACAACAGGTAGTATGATGCAGTGAGCTGGGTTCACTCAACACAACAGGTAGTAGGATGCAGTGAGCTGGGTTCACTGAACAGTAAAGGTACTAGGATGCAGTGAGGTGGGTTCACTCAACACAACAGGTAGTAGGATGCAGTGAGCTGGGTTCACTGAACAGTAAAGGTACTTGGATGCAGTGAGCTGGGTTCACTGAACAGTAAAGGTACTAGGATGCAGTGAGGTGGGTTCACTCAACACAACAGGTAGTAGGATGCAGTGAGCTGGGTTCACTGAACAGTAAAGGTACTTGGATGCAGTGAGGTGGGTTCACTCAACACAACAGGTAGTAGGATGCAGTGAGCTGGGTTCACTGAACAGTAAAGGTACTAGGATGCAGTGAGCTGGGTTCACTGAACAGTAAGGGTACTAGGATGCAGTGAGCTGGGTTCACTGAACAGTAAAGGTACTAGGATGCAGTGAGGTGGGTTCACTCAACACAACAGGTAGTAGGATGCAGTGAGCTGGGTTCACTCAACACAAAGCTAGGTATATGCAGTGATGACGAGGTGGGTTAAGTCAACACAACAGGTAGTAGGTATATGCAGTGAGCTGGGTTCACTCAACACAACAGGTAGTAGGTATATGCAGTGAGCTGGGTTTGATCAACACAACAGGTAGTTATGTGCAGTGATGAGGTGGGTTAAGTAAACACAACAGGTAGTAGGTATATGCAGTGAGCTGGGTTTACTCAACACAACAGGTAGTTATGTGCAGTGATGAGGTGGGTTAAGTAAACACAACAGGTAGTAGGTATATGCAGTGAGCTGGGTTCACTCAACACAACAGGTAGTAGGTATATGCAGTGAGCTGGGTTCACTCAACACAACAAGTAGTAGGTATATGCAGTGAGCTGGGTTTACTCAACACAACAGGTAGTTATGTGCAGTGATGAGGTGGGTTAAGTAAACACAACAGGTAGTAGGATGCAGTGAGCTGGGTTCACTGAACAGTAAAGGTACTAGGATGCAGTGAGCTGGGTTCACTCAACACAACAGGTAGTAGGATGCAGTGAGCTGGGTTCACTGAACAGTAAAGTTACTTGGATGCAGTGAGGTGGGTTCACTCAACACAACAGGTAGTAGGATGCAGTGAGCTGGGTTCACTGAACAGTAAAGGTACTTGGATGCAGTGAGGTGGGTTCACTCAACACAACAGGTAGTAGGATACAGTGAGCTGGGTTCACTGAACAGTAAAGGTACTAGGTTGCAGTGAGGTGGGTTCACTCAACACAACAGGTAGTAGAATGCAGTGAGCTGGGTTCACTGAACAGTAAAGGTACTAGGATGCAGTGAGCTGGGTTCACTGAACAGTAAAGGTACTAGGATGCAGTGAGGTGGGTTCACTCAACACAACAGGTAGTAGGATGCAGTGAGCTGGGTTCACTGAACAGTAAAGGTACTTGGATGCAGTGAGGTGGGTTCACTCAACACAACAGGTAGTAGGATACAGTGAGCTGGGTTCACTGAACAGTAAAGGTACTAGGATGCAGTGAGGTGGGTTCACTCAACACAACAGGTAGTAGGTATATGCAGTGAGCTGGGTTCACTCAACACAACAGGTAGTTATGTGCAGTGATGAGGTGGGTTCAGTAAACACAACAGGTAGTAGGTATATGCAGTGAGCTGGGTTCACTCAACACTACAGGTAGTTATGTGCAGTGATGAGGTGGGTTCAGTAAACACAACAGGTAGTAGTAGGATGCAGTGAGCTGGGTTCACTCAACACAAAGCTAGGTATATGCAGTGATGAGGTGGGTTAAGTAAACACAACTGGTACTGGGTTAGTATATGCAGTACTGGGTAGTACAATGTGCAGCTCCCTGTCACACACACAGGTAGTCAGTCACTGAATGTGCTGGGCTGCTGGCAGTGGCACACACACTATCAATTAGCAAGGCTGTGCATGCAACAAAAGTGTCAGTTTGACACACAGTAAAAAAAATAAAGTACAGGATGAGCTCTGAAAAGAGCTAGGTTGCTATAAAAGCAATAACAATCAGCCAGGAGCAAACTAAGCAGCCAAGAACCTAACTAATCTGTCCCTAGAAGAACAAGTCTGCAGCAGCTCGCCCTAGTCTGTCTAATAGCAGGCACACAAGTGAGTGTAATGGCCGCCGGACCCTGCCTTATATAAGGGAGGGTGGGGCTCCAGGGCTTACTGTAGCCTGAATGGCTACAATGTGCCTGCTGACTGTGATGCAGAGGGTCAAAGTTGACCCTCATAGTGCATTATGGGGCAAATCGAACTTCCGCAAAGGTTCGCCTGGCGCAGGCGAACGCGAACCCCCAATGTTTGCCTGGAACCGTTCGCCGGCGAACCGTTCGCTACATCTCTATATGTGACCATCTTAACACGGAGGCCCTCATCCTCAGATTTTTTCTCTATGCATGAGCAGCCCTGTTCTACTGCGCAGGTGTGGCCAACCATGCGTTTGACCGTGCGCTCATACACTGCTGGGAGCTCGGCCATGAAGAGGGAGAAGCTTGCAGCAGTGGCGTAGCAGTAGGGGTTGCAGAGGTAGCGACCGCATCGGGGCCCTTAAGTCAGAGGGGGAGGATGCAATAATACCCCCCCCCCCCCCACTCCAGTAACAGCTGGTGCACACCTAAAAGCGAAAATGCTCAGCATTTTCAGAAGTGATTTTTGTAAGCGATTCTAGGCATGTGCCTAGCGATTTTCTAGGTATGCCTAGCGATTTGTTTTGGTGTAGCAAATTTTTTATTTTTTGTACAGTAGAGCTGCAAGTGTACAGCTGCTTTTGTAAGCTTAAGTGAAAAAAAACACTAGGAAAATCACTTTATTCTCGTGCTTTTTAGAGCGATTTCCCACTTTCCTATACTTAACATTGAGGCTGAATCGCCTCAGAAATGCTGCAGGACCCGCGTTTGCATTTGGGAAAAAAAATCACATCGCACTGGTGTGAGCCATCCCATTCAAATACATTAGCCAAGCACTTTTCAAAATGCTAGCATTTTGAAAGCTCTCAGAAGCGCTCTAGGTGTGCACCAGCCCGAAGAGGGGGAGCTTTGGCACACAACCAATCAGGCAGGGGAGCTGGCACCAGACTGGCCAATCACAGCCACCTGCTCCTCCTTTAGCTAACTGATGCTGATGGTCTCGCGGGTGGGACCAAAACACCATCACTAGGCCAATCACTGCACTCGATCAGTAGCAGTGACCTAGCAGTTGTCACTGAAAGAGACCGAGTGCAGTTTTTGTCCCAATGAAGGTGCCATGGTCCCACAAGACTATGGTCAGGTCAGCAGTTAGCAAAAGGAGCAGTGGACGGCAGTGATTGGCCAGTGTGGTGCCAGCACCCCCACCTGATTGGTCGCGTGCCAATGCTTCCGCTTTGACTGGCCATGGTGATCTCTCATCGCCGATGAGGTTTTACCGTAGTATGCCTCAGTAAGAGGTGACACCTCACCTGCTTATGAAGTCACAGGGAACGGTGGCATGTGCCACCGGTCGAATGAGGACAGGAATGCGTTGATGAGGAGGGTAGTGTGTGTGCCAGGAAGGAGAGCAGAAACAGGTGGCCCAAACTGTTTGTCCAAACACCGCCTCCTAGATTTTTCTGTGAATTAGGTGGTTTCACGGTAGGTCCACCCCTGTTCGCAGACTTCGGGAAAGCCTCTGGAGCAAAGAAGAGCTTTGGGCTGGGGAAGGGGGGGGGGGGGGGGGGTACTGCATCAGACAATACAAAGCTAGAAGCTATGAGTAGGGATGGGCAAGTCTATTTAATCAGCTGCTTTCCCCACTAGATAACAGCCTTTGGCTTCTATTTACTTTTCAGGATAGCAAACTGAAATCACAAGATGCTCAACATGTCAAATTGTGTAGGTAACTAACAACTCTTGTTTTTTTATCACTTGCTGTTAGAGATGTCGTGAACCGCCGATTTTCGGTTCGCGAACCGGGTTCGCGAACTTCCGCGGAAGGTTCTGTTCGCGGAAAAGTTCACGAACCGCAATAGACTTCAATGGGGAGGCGAACTTTGAAAAATAGAAAAAATTATGCTGGCCACAAAAGTGATGGAAAAGATGTTTCAAGGGGTCTAACACCTGGAGGGGGGCATGGCGGAGTGGTATACATGCCAAAAGTCCCGGGGAAAAACCTGGATGTGACGCAAAGCAGCGTTTTAAGGGCAGAAATCACATTGAATGCTAAATTGCAGGCCTAACGTGCTTTCAAACATCTTGCATGTGTATACATCAATCAGGGAGTGTAATTAGAGTACTGCTTCACACTGACACACCAAACTCACTGTGTAACGCACCACAAATAGCTGTTTGTTGTGTGTTGTGACGGCCGTGCTGGACTACTGCGCAACATGGCGAGATTGCTTTTCCTCACTCAGTGATGCCAGGTAATGTATCACTTCCTTCTCAACTTTCCATGGCACTGTTAAAAAGCTTACGTTTTTTTTTAAAATTACATTTTCTACTTGCTGTGTACTTGTTCAGTACCGCTACAATGAGAATCCTGTGGAGGCGGGCAAGTCTGCTATTGTGACCCCGGGTAATGGCCGGGGAATGAGGGGTTTGAATCCGGTGTGGAGCCTGAGCAACGGCTACCACTACACATCCAAGGAGGGCAGCAGGCAGGCATGCACGCCCGCCCGCCCCGAGGTAGTGACCAAAAATAACAATACAGGAGGAGGACTTTCGAGGCCCTGCTGTGTATTTGAAATGAATGTACTTTAAATCCTTTAACGAGAACCAGTTATGGCGGGCAAAGATGACACCACATTCCTTTCACGAGAATCATATGGAGGCGGGCAAGTCTGCCATTTGTGGCCCCGGGTAATGGCCGGGGAATGAGGAATGGAATCCGGTGTGGAGCCTGAGAAACGGCTACCACTACACATCCAAGGAGGGCAGCAGGCAGGCATGCACGCCCGCCCCGAGGTAGTGACCAAAAATAACAATACAGGAGGCGGACTTTCGAGGCCCTGCTGTGTATTTGAAATGAATTAACTTTAAATCCTTTAACAGGAATCCGTTATGGAGGGCAAGTCTGCCATTGTCACCGCGGGGAATGAAGGTTGCATTCCGGCCCGAAGTGGGAGCCTGCTGAGACCCATGCTGTAGCTGCCCTGACCGTGCTTTGCAGACCAGGCATCTGTGGTCAGATGGACCCTTGAGCCAGCGGAAGACAAACCAAGTCGAAAGCATTTGCCAAGAATGTTTTACGGAGGGCAAGTTTTTTTGCCCTTTTTTTCAATTTTTTGAAAATGATAGATGGTTGTATTTTTAAATTGTTTGAAAGTTTAGATGGTTGTATTTTTAAATTGTTTGAAAATTTAGATGGTTGTATTTTTAAATTGTGTGAAAGTTTAGATGGTTGTATTTTTAAATTGTTTAACCATTTCCGGACCGCAGTGATAGAGATCTACGCCCTGTTTTGATGGGCTCCTGGCTGGCAGGGCGTAGATCTCTATCACCGGCGCCGCCGCTCCCCGCCGCGATCGCGTGCACCGAACCGGCTGCACTTAGCTGTCTTATGACAGCTAAGGCTTCCGGGTATCGGCAGGAGCCGTCACTGATTGGCTCCCTGCCGTGTGATCGCTGTGAGCCAATCACAGCGATCACCCTCCGAAAGGCAACATAGTTGCCGTTCCGCCTCCCTCTCCGCCTCCCTCTCCCTGTCACTGTGGATCTTGTGTGACAGGGAGAGACGCACAGCCTGCAGCCGTGACAGGCTGTGCGATTTTAGTGTAAAAATAAACTTTTTTCCAGCTCTCCCCCCCCCCCATGTATCCCTTGATCCCCTCCCAACCACCTATATATAGATCTATATATATATATATATATATATATATATATATAGATCTATATATATATATATATATAGATCTATATATATATATAGATCTATATATATATATAGATCTATATATATATATATATATATATATAGATCTATATATATATAGATATAGATCTATATATATATAGATCTATATATATATATAGATCTATATATATATATAGATCTATATATATAGATCTATATATATATATATATATATATATATATATATATATTACTGGATTGTGATTTTAACCACTTGCCGACCGCCCCTACCTAGGGGCGGCGGCAAAGTGGAGCCCGCAACGACCGCAATACGCCGATCGGCGGCGGCTCGTTGCGGACTAGCTGGCCGGGGATCGCACGCTGGATGTGCCCACCCGCGACGTCAACCCGCCAGCCAATTAGCAGCGGCGGCGGGTTGTTAACCCCCGATCTTCCGCATGTAAAGCGGATAATACGCTTTGTAATGTATACAAAGCGTATTATACAGGCTGCCTCCTGCCCTGGTGGTCCCAGTGATTGAGGGACCACCAGGGCAGGTTGCAGCCCTCCTAGTAAGTACCCAAGCACACTGATCCTGCCCCCTGATCGCCCACTGCACCCATCAGACCCCCCCTGCCCACCCCTGGGACACCTGTTTGCACCCAATCACCCCCCTAATCACCCATTAATCACTCCCTGTCACTATCTCAACGCTATTTTTTAGATTAGGTCCTAAACTGCCCCCTGGGGGCTCCTGAACACCCCCCCCCACACCCTTAGATCCTCCCTAGACCCTCCCCCCTGTGTACTGTATACATCTATTCTTCCCTATAATCACCCACTGATCACCTGTCAATCACCCATCAATCACCCCCTGTCACCACTTGTCACTGCCACCCATCAGATCAGACCCTAACCTGCCTTTTGTGGGCACCTGATCACCCACCCACACCCTCAGATTGCGTGCAGACCCACCCTCAGATCACCTCTGAAAGTGCATTGTTTACATCTGTTCTCCCCTCTAATCATCCACTGATCACCCATCAATCACCCCGTCACCACCTGTCACTGCTACCCATCAGATCAGACACTAATCTGCCCCTTGCGGGCACCCAATCACCTGCCCACACCCTAAATTAGCCCCCCAGACCCCCTCTGATCAACTCGCCAGTGCATTGCTTGCATATATTCTCCTCTGTAATCACCTACTGATCACCTATCAACCACCCCGTCACCCCCTGTCACCACCTGTCACTGCTACCCATCAGATCAGGCCCTAATATGCCCCCTGCGGGCTTCTGATCACCCGGCCAAACCCTCACCCGCCCCACCGCAGTGACAGAAATTTTTTTTCTTATCACTGCTGGTACGACTTAATTGCCATGTCTAGGTCATGATTTGAGAACATTCCTGCACTTCAGTGCCAATACAACCTGTCATCTAAGAAGCCACCCTGCTTATGACCGGTTCCACAAAATTCGGCCCCTCATAGACCACCTGTCATCAAAATTTGCAGATGCTTATACCCCTGAACAGTCATTTTGAGGCATTTGGTTTCCAGACTACTCCTCGTGGTTTTGGGCCCCTAAAATGCCAGGGCAGTATAGTAACCCCACAAGTGACCCCATTTTAGAAAGAAGACACCCCAAGGTATTCCGTTAGGTGTATGACGAGTTCATAGAAGATTTTATTTTTTGTCAAAAGTTAGCGGAAATTGATTTGTATTGTTTTTTTTCACAAAGTGTCATTTTCCACTAACTTGTGACAAAAAATAAAATCTTCTATGAACTCACCATACACCTAACGGAATACCTTGGGGTGTCTTCTTTCTAAAATGGGGTCACTTGTGGGGTTTCTATACTGCCCTGGCATTTTAGGGGCCCTAAACCGTGAGGAGTAGTCTAGAAACCAAATGCCTCAAAATGACCTGTGAATAGGACGTTGGGCCCCATAGCGCACCTAGGCTGCAAAAAAGTGTCACACATGTGATATCGCCGTACTCAGGAGAAGTAGTATAATGTGTTTTGGGGTGTATTTTTACACATACCCATGCTGGGTGGGAGAAATCTCTCTGTAAAGGGACAATTGTGTGTAAAAAAAATCAAAACATTTTAATTTACAGAGATATTTCTCCCACCCAGCATGGGTATGTGTAAAAATACACCCCAAAACACATTATACTACTTCTCCTGAGTACGGCGATACCACATGTGTGACACTTTTTTGCAACCTAGGTGCGCTAAGAGGCCCAACGTCCTATGAGTACCTTTAGAATTTCACAGGTCATTTTGAGGCATTTGGTTTCTAGACTACTCCTCACGGTTTAGGGCCCCTAAAATGCCAGGGCATTATAGGAACCCCACAAGTGACCCCATTTTAGAAAGAAGACACCCCAAGGTATTCAATTAGGTGTATGGGGAATTCATAGAAGATTTTATTTTTTGTCACAAGTTAGTGGAAAATGACACTTTGTGAAAAAAACAATAAAAATCAATTTCCGCTAACTTGTGAAAAAAAATGAAATCTTCTATGAACTCCCCATACTACTAACGGAATACCTTGGGGTGTCTTCTTTCTAAAATGGGGTCACTTGTAGGGTTCCTATACTGTCCTGGAATTTTAGGGGCCCTAAACCGTGAGGAGTAGTCTAGAAAATAAATGCCTCAAAATTACCTGTGAAATCCTAAAGGTACTCATAGGACTTTGGACACCTTAGCGCAGTTAGGGTGCAAAAAAGTGTCACACATGTGGTATCGCCGTACTCAGGAGAAGTAGTATAATGTGTTTTGGGGTGTATTTTTACACATACCCATGCTGGGTGGGAGAAATATCTCTGTAAATGGACAATTGTGTGTAAAAAAATCAAAAGAAATCTCATTTACAGAGATATTTCTCCCACCCATCATGGGTATGTGTAAAAATACACCCCAAAACACATTATACTATTTCTCCTGAGTAAGGCGATACCACATGTGTGACATTTCTTTTGCAGCCTAGGTGCGCTAAGGGGCCTAAAGTCCTATGAGCACCTTTAGGCTTTACAGGGGTGCTTACAATTTAGCACCCCCAAAATGCCAGGACAATAAACACCCACCCACAAATGACCCCATTTTGGAAACTAGACACTTCAAGGTATTCAGAGAGGGGCATGGTGAGTCCGTGGCAGATTTCATTTTTTTTTGTCACCAGATAGCAGAAATGGAAACTTTTTTTTATTTATTTTTTTTGTCACAAAGTGTCATTTTCCGCTAACTTGTGACAAAAGATAAAATCTTCTATGAACTCACCATGCCTCTTAGTGAATACTTTGGGGTGTCTTCTTTCTAAAATGGGGTCATTTGGGGGGTATTTATACTATCCTGGAATTCTAGCACCTCATGAAACCTGACAGGTGCTCAGAAATGAGAGAGATGCTTCAAAATGGGAAAATTCAATTTTTGCACCATAGTTTGTAAACGCTATAACTTATACCCAAACCAATAAATATACACTGAATGGGTTTTTTTTAATCAAAAACATGTTTGTCCACATTTTTCGCGCTGCATGTATACAGAAATTTTACTTTATTTGAAAAATGTCAGCACAGAAAGTTAAAAAAATCATTTTTTTGCCAAAATTCATGTCTTTTTTGATGAATAGAATAAAAAGTAAAAATCGCAGCACCAATCAAATAGCACCAAAAGAAAGCTGTATTAGTGACAAGAAAAGGAGGTAAAATTCATTTAGATGGTAGCTTGTATGACTGAGCAATAAACCATTTAAGCTGCAGTGGTCTGAATGGAAAAAAGGCTCTGGTCCTTAAGGGGTGAAAAGACTGCGGTCCTTAAGTGGTTAAAAGTGTATCCATTCTTCCTCCCCCCAGCCACGAACAATACCATGGGAACGTGAAGCAGCAGAAGCCCCCTGTGACGGCTGCCGCGGTTGTTCTCCGCGGCTTGTCTTTTGAGGGGTGCTGCTTTTCCTCAGGTGTTCTTGCCATAGCTGTTTGTGCCGTCTCTCCAGGTGCCTTCGTAAAGCACTTGTCCCTACGTGACAGTTGGCCTTTCCACGGCTCAATTTTTGCTGGCAGAGACAACAGATGGCTTTGCTCCGATCTGAGACACACACGTTAAAAAAATTCCAAACCGCTGAGCCCCCCTGGGCTGATGGCGCTACGGTGGCATCAGCAGCTGACGTTGAAGGGCATGTTGGCTGTCTGGCCATAGCGGGCGATACATGGCGCCGGACACTGCCCCCAGCTGTTTCTGAGGACGAGCTCCCTCTTGTATTGTGTTCCAGAGTTGGAGCCTGATCAACGTCTACCACCACACATCCAGGCAAGGAGGGAGGCAGGCAGGCATGCACGCCCGCCCCGAGGTAGTGACCAAAAATAACAATACAGGACTCAGGAGGACCTTTTGCGGCCCTAATTGAAATAAATTAACTTTAAATCCTTTAACGGGAATCCGTTATGGAGGGCAAGTCTGCCATTGTCACCGCGGGGAATGAAGGTTGGATTCCGGCCCGAAGTGGGAGCCTGCTGAGACCCATGCTGTAGCTGCCCTCACCATGCTTTGCAGACCAGGCATCTGTGGTCAGATGGACCCTTGAGCCAGCGGAAGACAAACCAAGTCGAAAGCATTTGCCAAGAATGTTTTACGGAGGGCAAGTTTTTTTTGCCCTTTTTCAATTTTTTGAAAATGATAGATAGTTGTATTTTTAAATCGTTTGGAAGTTTAGATGGTTGTATTTTTAAATTGTTTGAAAGTTTAGATGGTTGTATTTTTAAATTGTTTGAAAGTTTAGATGGCTGTATTTTTAAATTGTTTAAAAGTGTATCCATTCTTCCTCCCCCCCAGCCACGAACAATACCATGGGAACGTGGAGCAGCAGAAGCCCCCTGTGACGGCTGCCGCGGTTGTTCTCCGCGGCTTGTCTTTTGAGGGGTGCTGCTTTTCCTCTGGTGTTCTTGCCATAGCTGTTTGTGCCTTCTCTCCAGGTGCCTTCGTAAGGCACTTGTCCCTACGTGAGAGTTGGCCACGGCTCAATTTTTGCTGGCAGAGACAACAGATGGCTTTGCTCCGATCTGAGACACACACGTTAAAAAATTTCCAAACCGCTGAGCCCCCCTGGGCTGATGGCGCTACGGTGGCATCAGCAGCTGATGTTGAAGGGCATGTTGGCTGTCTGGCCATAGCTGACGATACATGGCGCCGGACACTGCCCCCAGCTTTTTCTGAGGACGAGCTCCCTGTCGTCTCCTCCTAGTCCTCTCTGAATCCTCCTCTGAACTGTCCCCCTGGTCATCTCCTCTACCGGAAACATATGTGGTATCCGTATAATCGTCATCATAATCCTCCTGGCCAGCTGCACTTTCCTCAGAAACTTCCTCAACTGCACCAACTTCAGGTGGTCCATCATCCACATCCACACACGTTACGTCCATACTATCGCCACCTAACTCAGACGTAGGAGGTGGTGTACCTGCGCCTTCTTCTTGTTGTTGCAGTAGTGGCTGTGAATCGGTGATTTCACCACCACCACCACCACCACCACCAAATAACTCCTGCGAAGTGTCAAATGCAGCAGATGTGGTGCTTGTTGTAGCGCTGGTAGCTGCGGGAGATGAGGTGTTCTGTGTTAAATACTCAATCACCTCCTCACGATTTTGGGAAGCGATGGCACGTGCCTTCTTCTGAGCACTGTATTTTGGGGCAGGTCCGAACGAAATCACAGCAACACCACCTCGCACAGACCTGCCGGTGCCTGGTGGCCTTCCTCTGGGTCTGCCTCTACCTCTTCCTCTACCTGGTTTGTCCATTTTGTCCATCTCGGGGGGATGCTAGGTATATGCAGTGAGCTGGGTTTACTCAACACAACAGGTAGTTATGTGCACTGATGAGGTGGGTTAAGTAAATGCAACAGGTAGTAGGTATGTGCAGTGAGCTGGGTTCACTCAACACAACAGGTAGTAGGTATATGCAGTGAGCTGGGTTCACTCAACACAACAGGTAGTAGGTATATGCAGTGAGCTGGGTTCACTCAACACAACAGGTAGTAGGTATATGCAGTGAGCTGGGTTCACTCAACACTACAGGTAGTTATGTGCAGTGATGAGGTGGGTTAAGTAAACACAACAGGTAGTAGGTATATGCAGTTAGCTGGGTTCACTCAACACAACAGGTAGTAGGTGTATGCAGTGAGCTGGGTTCACTCAACACAACAGGTAGTTATGTGCAGTGATGAGGTGGGTTAAGTAAACACAACAGGTAGTAGGTATATGCAGTGAACTGGGTTCACTCAACACAACAGGTAGTAGGTATATGCAGTGAGCTGGGGGTTCACTCAACACTACAGGTAGTTATGTGCAGTGATGAGGTGGGTTAAGTAAACACAACAGGTAGTAGTAGGATGCAGTGAGCTGGGTTCACTCAACACAAAGCTAGGTATATGCAGTGATGAGGTGGGTTAAGTAAACACAACAGGTACTGGGGTATATGCAGTACTGGGTAGTACAATGTGCAGCTCCCTGTCACACACACAGGCAGTCAGTCACTGAATGTGCTGGGATGCTGGCAGTGGCACACACACACTGGCAATTAGCAAGGCTGTGCATGCAACAAAAGTGTCAGTTTGACACACAGTAAAAAAAAAAAAAAAGTACAGGATGAGCTCTGACAAGAGCTAGGGTGCTATAAAAGCAATAACAATCAGCCAGGAGCAAACTAAGCAGCCAAGAACCTAACTGATCTGTCCCTAGAAGAACAAGTCTGCAGCAGCTGTCCCTTTCCTCTCACTAGGAGGGACACGAGTGAGTGTAATGGCCGGCGGACCCTGCCTTATATAAGGGGGGGGGGGTGGGGCTCCAGGGCTTACTGTAGCCTGAATGGCTACAATGTGCCTGCTGACTGTGATGCAGAGGGTCAAAGATGACCCTCATAGTGCATTATGGGGCGAATTGAACTTCTGGAAAAGTTTGCTTGGCGCAGGCGAACGCGAGCCCCAAATGTTCGCCTGGAACCGTTCGCTACATCTCTACTTGCTGTACACTGGAGAACAAAAAAGGGATTTCTGGTAAATTCTTAGTAGGGCTAGTACTTTATGCACCTGTGTTTTTCTCATGATCTCACTTAAAGTAAATCTGAAGTTTATATTAAATAATTAAAAAACAGATACTTACCTATGGAGAGAGAAGGCTCTGTGTCCTACAGAGCCTTCCCTTCCTTTCATGGTCCCCTTGTTTAGGTTCCCAAAGCTTCAGAAAGCTTTGGGAACCTAAGTGCTCCCAAAGAAATGCACAAGTGTGCGAGAGCGCACTCACGCATGTACAGTACATATCCGCCTGTCTTCAGGAGCACTTGGGTTTCGGAAGCCTTACAGAGCAGTATTCAACCCATCGGTCAAATACCTCTAACAGGGGTGGCCGCGGTGGAATGCGTGGACCGTGAAAGGAACGGGAAGGCTCTATACGACCCAGAGCTTTCCCTCTCCTTAGGTAAGTATCTGTTTTTTTTTTTTATTTAATTTTCACTTCAGTATTGCTTTAAGATACACTTTAGCTTATATGCAATTCACTTTTTTTCTCTCTCTCTTCTCCTAAGTTATATTTTACCACCTTGTAAATCAAATGCATTTTAAACCACCAGCAAGCAAGCAAGAAAATACCAGGGCTGTGGAGTTGGAGTCGGAGTCGAGGAGTCGGAGTCGGGGCAATTTTGGGCACCCGGAGTCGGAGTTGGAGTCGGAGTCGTGGTTTCATAAACTGAGGAGTCGGAATCAGGTGATTTTTGTACAAAATCCACAGCCCTGGTAAATATTAGACTAAGGAGTCGGAGTCGAGGAGTTGGGGCCATTTTGGTTACCCGGAGTCGGAGTTGGAGTCGTAAGTTTCATAAACTGAGGAGTCAGAGTTGGAGTCGTAAGATTTTTGTACCGACTCCACAGCCCTGGAAAATACTCAACATAATTTTAATAGTATTAGTTCAACTACTTTTTGGTGCTTTTTCAACTAAAAAATGCTGACAAGTTATTTTAAATAGAAGATGAAAATGGATCTCTTGGGAGAAAACTCAGGAGAAATAGTGAATTGCATATGACCCCTTGGCCCAATATGCAATTAGCTTTTTCTCCTAGGTGATCATTTTTAAACTTCTATTTAGAGTCACTTTTCAGCACTTTGCAAATGAACAAGTATTATCAAAATTATTTTGAGTATTGTTTTGATTGCTGGCGGTTTAAAGAGACACTGAAGCGAAAAAAAAATATATGATATAATGAATTGGTTGTGTACTATGAATAATTACTAGAATATTAGCAGCAAAGAAAATATTCTCATACTTTTATTTTCAGGTATATAGTGTTTTTTCTAACATTGCATCATTCTATAATATGTGCAGATTACACAACACTCAGCATTCAAAATGATTCTTTCAGAGCAGTCTGTGAAGTAATGACCTCTCCTCTGCCAGAGGAAAAGTAAATAGTTAACTAACAGTTGAGATAATAAAAGTCAGAAAACAGCCCTCTCCAGGACTTTGAAAGTCGTAGAGATAATGGCTTTTTTGCATAGAGATAACAACTGGAGTTTCTTAACTCTTCCTGTACTGGAAACAATTAGACTGATGTATCTGATCTTAATGTTTTATTTCTTAGCTGTACTACACATACAAATCATAATATCATAGTTTTTTTTTTCGCTTCAGTGTCTCTTTAAAAGGCATTTTATTGACACATTTGAAAATATCAAAAACTCAGGTGAAAGAGTTAATTGCATATGGGCCCTTGACCCACATATGCAATTCCCCTTTTCTCCAGTGTTTTCTCCTAGGTGATATTTTCACATTTTGTCAAAAAATGCCCTTTAAACCATCAGAAAGCAAGAAATTAGTAAAAATATTTTTTTATAGTATTTTTCACCTACTTTTTGGTACTTTTTAAAAAAATCAAATTGCTTAAAAGTTATTTTGAAACAGAAGATAAAAAAATCTTGCCTAGGAGAAAACTAACTCATAGGAGATCATTTTTCATCTTCAATTTAAATGAACTTTTTAGCACTTTGCACTGGAAAAAGTACCAAAAGGTTGGAGAAAAAGTACTTTCAAAATAATTTTGAGTATTTGTTTTCTTGCTGGGGGTTCGAAAGGCATTTTATTTACAAGTTGTGAAAATATCTCCTAGGAGAAAACTTAGGTGAAAAAGTGAATAGCATATGGGCCAAAGAGAGATAAACAATGAGTTCTGACAGATAAGGAGATTAAGGCTGCTTTCACAGTGGGACGTTACAGGCGCACGTTAGAGCAGCCTGTAACGCACCCCACCGCACAGCAATGAAAAATCAATAGGCTGTTCACAGTGCTCACGTTGCGTTACAACACAACGTACTGCATGCAGTACTTTACACGCGGCAGAGCCGCGTTAGACTGTTTGCACATGCTCAGTCATGTTGGGGAGGAGCGGAGAGCGGCCAGGCACATGGCTAATTAATATTCACTGCACTCAGTGACGTGCAGTGTTTACTTCCTTGAGCGGCCGCTCTGTGCGGCGATTGGCCGGGCGGGACCACGTGATGCCGCATGCGTCCAAGAGTGCGCATCACGGCATCACGGACGCCAGAGTGAGCTGCACAACGCAGCTCACTCTGACGTCCACATCAGAGAGCACCAGGTGTTGCGTTAGGGGCACGTTATGCGCCCCTAAAACGCAACGTCCTGGTGTGAAACCAGCCTTAAATAGTAAGTTACTAAGGTAAAATTTTTCATGAAACAAGTTTTTTGTGAATCAACTCCACTGTATCCTAGAATGAAGTCTCCCTATTTTCAAAAATCCACCCTGAGGGCTGGTGCACACCGAGCGGGTCTTTCGGCGTTTTGGTCAATGTATCTCAATGGGGTGGGTCACACCAGAGCAGGAGGCGTTTTGCAGAAACGCATACTCCCGGGCTGCTGCAGATTTTGGATTGCGGAGGCGTTTCTGCCTCCAATGTTAAGTATAGGAAAAACGCAAACCGCTCTGAAAAATGGCAGTTCAGAGCAGTTTTGCAGGCGTTTTTGTTACAGAAGCTGTTCAGTAACAGCTTTACTGTAACAATATATGAAATCTACTACACCAAAACGCTTCCCAAAACCGCAAAATGCTAGCTAAAACGCTACAGAAAAATAAGAAAAAGCATTTCAAAATCTGCTAGCATTTTACGGATCTGCTAGCGGGTTTTGGTGTGCACCAGGCCTTAATGTGCGTTCAGGTAGAGCTGGGCCGAATGGTTCGCCTGCGAACGGTTCCATGCGAACTTCAGTGGTTCGCGTTCGTGTCCCGCAGGCGAAGTTTTGCGGAAGTTCGGTTCGCCCCATAATGCACCATGAGGGTCAACTTTGACCCTCTACATCACAGTCAGCAGGCCCAGTGTAGCCAATTAGGCTACACTAGCCCCTGGAGCCACTCCCCCCCCTAATAAAAGGCAGGCAGCGGCGGCCATTAAGCTCACTCGTGTGCCTGCGTTAGTGAGAATAGGGCGAGCTGCTGCAGACTGTCTCTCATAGGGAAAGATTAGTTAGGCTTAGCTTGTTCCTGGCTGCATACCTGTTTTGTTCAGTGAGCCCACCATACCTGTTCTGTTCAGTGAGCCCACTGGATACCTGCATACCTGTTCAGTGAACCTGCCACTGCATACCTGTTCTGTGAACCCACCACTGCATACCTGTACTGTGAACCCACCACTGCATACCTGTTCAGTGAACCCACCACTGCATACCTGTTCAGTGAACCCACCACTGCATACCTGTTCAGTGAACCTGCCACTGCATACCTGTTCTGTGAACCCACCACTGCATACCTGTTCAGTGAACCCACCACTGCATACCTGTTCAGTGAACCCACCACTGCATACCTGTTCAGTGAACTCACCACTGCATACCTGTTCAGTGAACCCACCACTGCATACCTGTTCAGTGAACCCACCACTGCATACCTGTTCAGTGAACCTGCCACTGCATACCTGTTCTGTGAACCCACCACTGCATACCTGTTCAGTGAACCCACCACTGCATACCTGTTCAGTGAACCCACCACTGCATACCTGTTCAGTGAACTCACCAATGCATACCTGTTCAGTGAACCTGCCACTGCATATATATACTGTTCAGTGAACCCGCCACTGCATACCTGTTCTGTTCAGTGAACCTGCCACTGTATACCTGTTCTGTTCAGAGAACCTGCCACTGTATACCTGTTCTGCTCAGTGAACCCACCACTGCATACCTGCTCAGTGAACCCACCACTGCATACCTGTTCAGTGAACCCACCACTGCATACCTGTTCAGTGAACGCACCACTGCATACCTGTTCAGTGAACCTGCCACTGCATACCTGTACTGTGAACCCGCCACTGCATACCTGTTCAGTGAACCCACCACTGCATACATGTTCAGTGAACCCACCACTGCATACCTGTTCAGTGAACCCACCACTGCATACCTGTTCAGTGAACCTGCCACTGCATACCTGTACTGTTCAGTGAACCCGCCACTGCATACCTGTTCTGTTCAGTGAACCCGCAACTGTATGCCTGTTCTGTTCAGTGAACCTGCCACTGTATACCTGTTCTGTTCAGTGAACCCACCACTGTATACCTGTTCAGTGAACCCACCACTGCATACCTGTTCAGTGAACCCACCACTGCATACCTGTTCAGTGAACCCACCACTGCATACCTGTTCAGTGAACCCACCACTGCATACCTGTTCAGTGAACCTGCCACTGCATACCTGTACTGTTCAGTGAACCCGCCACTGCATACCTGTTCTGTTCAGTGAACCCGCCACTGTATACCTGTTCTGTTCAGTGAACCTGCCACTGTATACCTGTTCTGTTCAGTGAACCCACCACTGTATACCTGTTCAGTGAACCTGCCACTGCATACCTGTTCAGTGAACCTGCCACTGCATACCTGTTCAGTGAACCCACCACTGCATACCTGTTCAGTGAACCCACCACTGCATACCTGTTCAGTGAACCTGCCACTGCATACCTGTTCTGTTCAGTGAACCTGCCACTGTATACCTGTTCTGTTCAGTGAACCCGCCACTGCATACCTGTTCTGTTCAGTGAACCCGCCACTGTATTCCTGTTCAGTGAACCCACCACTGCATACCTGTTCAGTGAACCTGCCACTGCATACCTGTACTGTTCAGTGAACCCGCCACTGCATACCTGTTCTGTTCAGTGAACCCGCAACTGTATACCTGTTCTGTTCAGTGAACCTGCCACTGTATACCTGTTCTGTTCAGTGAACCCGCCACTGTATACCTGTTCAGTGAACCCACCACTGCATACCTGTTCAGTGAACCCACCACTGCATACAGGTTCAGTGAACCCACCACTGCATACCTGTTCAGTGAACCCACCACTGCATACCTGTTCAGTGAACCTGCCACTGCATACCTGTACTGTTCAGTGAACCCGCCACTGCATACCTGTTCTGTTCAGTGAATCCGCCACTGTATACCTGTTCTGTTCAGTGAACCTGCCACTGTATACCTGTTCTGTTCAGTGAACCCACCACTGTATACCTGTTCAGTGAACCTGCCACTGCATACCTGTTCAGTGAACCTGCCACTGCATACCTGTTCAGTGAACCCACCACTGCATACCTGTTCAGTGAACCCACCACTGCATACCTGTTCAGTGAACCTGCCACTGCATACCTGTTCTGTTCAGTGAACCTGCCACTGTATACCTGTTCTGTTCAGTGAACCCGCCACTGCATACCTGTTCTGTTCAGTGAACCCGCCACTGTATTCCTGTTCAGTGAACCCACCACTGCATACCTGTTCTGTTCAGTGAACCCGCCACTGCATACCTGTTGTGTTCAGTGAAGCCGCCACTGTATACCTGTTCTGTTCAGTGAACCCGCCACTGTATACCTGTTCTGTTCAGTGAACCTGCCACTGTGTACCTGTTCTGTTCAGTGAACCCGCCACTGTATACCTGTTCTGTGAACTTGCCACTGCATACCTGTTCAGTGAACCCACCACTGCATACCTGTTCTGTTCAGTGAACCCGCCACTGCATACCTGTTCTGTTCAGTGAACCCACCACTGCATACCTGTTCAGTGAACCCACCACTGCATACCTGTTCAGTGAACCTGCCACTGCATACCTGTTCTGTTCAGTGAACCTGCCACTGTATACCTGTTCTGTTCAGTGAACCCGCCACTGCATACCTGTTCAGTGAACCTGCCACTGCATACCTGTACTGTTCAGTGAACCCGCCACTGCATACCTGTTCTGTTCAGTGAACCCGCCACTATATACCTGTTCTGTTCAGTGAACCTGCCACTGTATACCTGTTCTGTTCAGTGAACCCGCCACTGTATACCTGTTCAGTGAACCCACCACTGCATACCTGTTCAGTGAACCCACCACTGCATACCTGTTCAGTGAACCCACCACTGCATACCTGTTCAGTGAACCCGCCACTGCATACTTGTACTGTGAACCCACCACTGCATACCTGTTCAGTGAACCCACCACTGCATACCTGTTCAGTGAACCCTCCACTGCATACCTGTTCAGTGAACCCACCACTGTATACCTGTTCAGTGAACCTGCCACTGCATACCTGTACTGTTCAGTGAACCCGCCACTGCATACCTCTTCTGTTCAGTGAACCCGCCACTGTATACCTGTTCTGTTCAGTGAACCTGCCACTGTATACCTGTTCTGTTCAGTGAACCACAATGTGTTTAGGAGGGATAGAACAGGGAAAAAAGGTGGAGGGGTTTGTCTCTTTGTTAAGAATTCTTTTACAGCTGTCCTCAACGATGAGATGGAGGAAGATTGCGAAGATGTGGAGTCCGTTTGGGTAAATATTCATGGTGGAAATAAAAGTTGCCAATTGCTTATTGGGGTATGCTACAGACCACCTCTTATTAATGAAGCTGCAGAACTGCGATTACTACAGCAGATTGAAAAAGCTGCAAGTAAAAACTAGGTCATAATTATGGGCGACTTCAACTTTCCAGACATTGACTGGGGTATTGAGGCTACCCATTCTGGTAAAAGCAGCAGATTTCTTGCAGCACTACAGGACAATTACTTGACTCAAATGGTAACGGAACCAACTAGGGGGAATGCGTTACTGGATCTGATCATTTCTAATAGACCAGATAATGTATCAAATGTGCAGGTTCAAGAACATTTGGGAAATAGTGATCACAACATGATAACGTTTGATCTGGTGACTGATAGGCCACGGGGCAGCGGGACCACTAAAACTATGAATTTTAGAAAAGCAAAGTTCAATCAAATTAGGCAGGCACTAAGTTTGGTGAACTGGGATAATGTACTACAAGGGGACGACACTGAAGGGAAATGGCAAGCTTTTAAACGTATTCTCAATCAATATTGTAGTATGTATATCCCATATGGAAACAAAATGTCTAGGAATAAAAAAAGGCCTCTATGGATGAATAGAAAGGTTAGGGATAAAATGAAGAGGAAAAAGAATGCCTATAAGGTCCTAAAACAGGAGGGGACTGAGGCTGCACTAAGCAATTATAAGGAGTGCAATAAAAATTGTAAAAAAGAAATTAGGCTGGCAAAGATCGAAGCTGAAAATCAAATCGCTAGGGATATCAAATCTAACCCAAAAAAGTTTTACAAGTACATCAACTCTAAAAAAAGAAAGGTTGACTGTATAGGAATCCTAAAGGATGAGGGTGGGAACTCAATGGTGGACGACCAAGGTAAGGCAGAGTTATTAAATGCTTTCTTTGCTTCTGTCTTCACAAAGGAAACAGCACTGTTGCAAATTACAGAGGCAGAAGAGTCTCAATCTTCTAACTGTAATATTAAATACTTAACGCAGGAAGAAGTAAAGGCAAGACTAAATAAATTAAAAATAGACAAGGCACCTGGCCCGGATGGCATGCATCCTCGGGTCCTAAGAGAATTAAGTTCAGTTATAGCTAAGCCCCTTTATCTTATCTTTTGTGACTCTCTTGCAACTAGCAGAGTCCCAGTGGATTGGCGTACAGCCCACGTTTTCCCATTATTTAAGAAGGGCAAAAAATCTGATCCAGGAAATTATAGACCTGTAAGCTTAACATCAGTTGTATGCAAACTATTTGAGGGGTTACTAAGAGATACTATACATGACTTCATAGTAGAAAATAATCTTATTTCTCAGCATCAACATGGGTTTATTAAAGACAGGTCCTGTTTGACTAACATGCTCAGCTTTTATGAGGTAGTGAATGCTAATATGGATATTGGGAATGCTGTAGATGTGATATACTTGGACTTTGCAAAGGCCTTCGACACTGTTCCCCACAGAAGTCTGGTGCAAAAGTTGAGGATGCAAGGACTGGGGAAGAGTTTGTGTGCATGGATAGGGAACTGGCTAATGGACAGAAAACAAAGAGTTGTGGTCAATGGATCGTACTCAAAATGGGAGACTGTTAGCAGTGGGGTCCCACAGGGGTCTGTACTGGGTCCAGTGCTCTTCAATTTATTTATTAATGACCTAGTAGATGCAGTAGTGAGCAATGTTGCTATTTTTGCAGATGATACAAAATTGTGCAGAATCATCAACTCTCAGGAAGATAGTGTCATATTGCAACAGGATCTGGATAGGATGGCTATATGGGCACATACATGGCAGATGAAATTCAATGTTGACAAATGTAAAGTCATGCATTTTGGTCGTACCAATGGTCTAGCACCATACAAAATAAATGGGATACAGTTGGGAACATCAAACTTGGAGAAGGACTTAGGAGTACTCATCGACAACAAGTTAAATAATCGTACTCAATGCCAAGCCGCTGCAGCTAAAGCGAACAAAATTTTGGGATGCATTAAAAGGGAAATAAAAACTCGAGATGCTAGCATAATATTGCCCCTGTTTAACTCTCTAGTAAGGCCACATCTGGAATATGGAATTCAGTTCTGGGCACCACATTACAAAAAAGATATTGCAGTTTTAGAGCAGGTGCAGAGACGAGCTACAAAATTGATACGTGGGATGGAAGGTCTCGCTTACCAAGAAAGGTTAGATAAACTGGGTTTATTTAGTCTAGAGAAAAGACGCCTTAGAGGAGATCTAATTAACATGTATAAATACATTAGAGGGCAATATAATAGCTTGGCGGATGAGCTTTTTGTCCCTAGGCCTTCTCAAAGGACTTGAGGACATGAGCTGCGCATGGAGGAAAAACGTTTTAGCCATTTATTTAGGAAAGGGTTCTTTACAGTAAGAGTGATTAAGATGTGGAATGCATTGCCACAGGAAGTCGTTATGGCAAACTCTATACCTGCATTTAAAGGGGGCTTAGATGCTTTCCTTGCGTTGAAAGACATCCATGGCTACAACAATTACTAGGTTATGCCTAATGATGTTGATCCAGGGATTTTATCTGATTGCCATCTGGAGTCAGGAAGGAATTTTTCCCATTTGGGGCTAATTGGACCATGCCTGGTGGTTTTTTTTTCGCCTTCCTCTGGATCAACAGGGGTATGTGGGGGACGGGCTGGAGTTGTACTTTGTACTGGTTGAACTCGATGGACGTATGTCTTTTTTCAGCCAAAATAACTATGTAACTATGTAACTATGTAACCCGCCACTGTATACCTGTTCAGTGAACCCACCACTGCATACCTGTTCAGTGAACCCACCACTGCATACCTGTTCAGTGAACCCACCACTGCATACCTGTTCAGTGAACCCACCACTGCATACCTGTTCAGTGAACCTGCCACTGCATACCTGTACTGTTCAGTGAACCCGCCACTGCATACCTGTTCTGTTCAGTGAACCCGCCACTGTATACCTGTTCTGTTCAGTGAACCTGCCACTGTATACCTGTTCTGTTCAGTGAACCCGCCACTGTATACCTGTTCAGTGAACCTGCCACTGCATACCTGTTCTGTTCAGTAAATCCGCCACTGTATACCTGTTCAGTGAACCTGCCACTGCATACCTGTTCAGTGAACCCACCACTGCATACCTGTTCAGTAAACCCACCACTGCATACCTGTACAGTGAACCTGCCACTGCATACCTGTTCTGTTCAGTGAACCTGCCACTGTATACCTGTTCTGTTCAGTGAACCCGCCACTGCATACCTGTTCTGTTCAGTGAACCCGCCACTGTATTCCTGTTCAGTGAACCCACCACTGCATACCTGTTCTGTTCAGTGAACCCGCCACTGCATACCTGTTGTGTTCAGTGAACCCGCCACTGTATACCTGTTCTGTTCAGTGAACCTGCCACTGTATACCTGTTCTGTTCAGTGAACCCGCCACTGTATACCTGTTCAGTGAACCCACCACTGCATACCTGTTCAGTGAACCCACCACTGCATACCTGTTCAGTGAACCCACCACTGCATACCTGTTCAGTGAACCCGCCACTGCATACTTGTACTGTGAACCCACCACTGCATACCTGTTCAGTGAACCCACCACTGCATACCTGTTCAGTGAACCCACCACTGCATACCTGTTCAGTGAACCCACCACTGTATACCTGTTCAGTGAACCTGCCACTGCATACCTGTACTGTTCAGTGAACCCGCCACTGCATACCTCTTCTGTTCAGTGAACCCGCCACTGTATACCTGTTCTGTTCAGTGAACCTGCCACTGTATACCTGTTCTGTTCAGTGAACCACAATGTGTTTAGGAGGGATAGAACAGGGAAAAAAGGTGGAGGGGTTTGTCTCTTTGTTAAGAATTCTTTTACAGCTGTCCTCAACGATGAGATGGAGGAAGATTGCGAAGATGTGGAGTCCGTTTGGGTAAATATTCATGGTGGAAATAAAAGTTGCCAATTGCTTATTGGGGTATGCTACAGACCACCTCTTATTAATGAAGCTGCAGAACTGCGATTACTACAGCAGATTGAAAAAGCTGCAAGTAAAAACGAGGTCATAATTATGGGCGACTTCAACTTTCCAGACATTGACTGGGGTATTGAGGCTACCCATTCTGGTAAAAGCAGCAGATTTCTTGCAGCACTACAGGACAATTACTTGACTCAAATGGTAACGGAACCAACTAGGGGGAATGCGTTACTGGATCTGATCATTTCTAATAGACCAGATAATGTATCAAATGTGCAGGTTCAAGAACATTTGGGAAATAGTGATCACAACATGATAACGTTTGATCTGGTGACTGATAGGCCACGGGGCAGCGGGACCACTAAAACTATGAATTTTAGAAAAGCAAAGTTCAATCAAATTAGGCAGGCACTAAGTTTGGTGAACTGGGATAATGTACTACAAGGGGACGACACTGAAGGGAAATGGCAAGCTTTTAAACGTATTCTCAATCAATATTGTAGTATGTATATCCCATATGGAAACAAAATGTCTAGGAATAAAAAAAGGCCTCTATGGATGAATAGAAAGGTTAGGGATAAAATGAAGAGGAAAAAGAATGCCTATAAGGTCCTAAAACAGGAGGGGACTGAGGCTGCACTAAGCAATTATAAGGAGTGCAATAAAAATTGTAAAAAAGAAATTAGGCTGGCAAAGATCGAAGCTGAAAATCAAATCGCTAGGGATATCAAATCTAACCCAAAAAAGTTTTACAAGTACATCAACTCTAAAAAAAGAAAGGTTGACTGTATAGGAATCCTAAAGGATGAGGGTGGGAACTCAATGGTGGACGACCAAGGTAAGGCAGAGTTATTAAATGCTTTCTTTGCTTCTGTCTTCACAAAGGAAACAGCACTGTTGCAAATTACAGAGGCAGAAGAGTCTCAATCTTCTAACTGTAATATTAAATACTTAACGCAGGAAGAAGTAAAGGCAAGACTAAATAAATTAAAAATAGACAAGGCACCTGGCCCGGATGGCATGCATCCTCGGGTCCTAAGAGAATTAAGTTCAGTTATAGCTAAGCCCCTTTATCTTATCTTTTGTGACTCTCTTGCAACTAGCAGAGTCCCAGTGGATTGGCGTACAGCCCACGTTTTCCCATTATTTAAGAAGGGCAAAAAATCTGATCCAGGAAATTATAGACCTGTAAGCTTAACATCAGTTGTATGCAAACTATTTGAGGGGTTACTAAGAGATACTATACATGACTTCATAGTAGAAAATAATCTTATTTCTCAGCATCAACATGGGTTTATTAAAGACAGGTCCTGTTTGACTAACATGCTCAGCTTTTATGAGGTAGTGAATGCTAAAATGGATATTGGGAATGCTGTAGATGTGATATACTTGGACTTTGCAAAGGCCTTCGACACTGTTCCCCACAGAAGTCTGGTGCAAAAGTTGAGGATGCAAGGACTGGGGAAGAGTTTGTGTGCATGGATAGGGAACTGGCTAATGGACAGAAAACAAAGAGTTGTGGTCAATGGATCGTACTCAAAATGGGAGACTGTTAGCAGTGGGGTCCCACAGGGGTCTGTACTGGGTCCAGTGCTCTTCAATTTATTTATTAATGACCTAGTAGATGCAGTAGTGAGCAATGTTGCTATTTTTGCAGATGATACAAAATTGTGCAGAATCATCAACTCTCAGGAAGATAGTGTCATATTGCAACAGGATCTGGATAGGATGGCTATATGGGCACATACATGGCAGATGAAATTCAATGTTGACAAATGTAAAGTCATGCATTTTGGTCGTACCAATGGTCTAGCACCATACAAAATAAATGGGATACAGTTGGGAACATCAAACTTGGAGAAGGACTTAGGAGTACTCATCGACAACAAGTTAAATAATCGTACTCAATGCCAAGCCGCTGCAGCTAAAGCGAACAAAATTTTGGGATGCATTAAAAGGGAAATAAAAACTCGAGATGCTAGCATAATATTGCCCCTGTTTAACTCTCTAGTAAGGCCACATCTGGAATATGGAATTCAGTTCTGGGCACCACATTACAAAAAAGATATTGCAGTTTTAGAGCAGGTGCAGAGACGAGCTACAAAATTGATACGTGGGATGGAAGGTCTCGCTTACCAAGAAAGGTTAGATAAACTGGGTTTATTTAGTCTAGAGAAAAGACGCCTTAGAGGAGATCTAATTAACATGTATAAATACATTAGAGGGCAATATAATAGCTTGGCGGATGAGCTTTTTGTCCCTAGGCCTTCTCAAAGGACTTGAGGACATGAGCTGCGCATGGAGGAAAAACGTTTTAGCCATTTATTTAGGAAAGGGTTCTTTACAGTAAGAGTGATTAAGATGTGGAATGCATTGCCACAGGAAGTCGTTATGGCAAACTCTATACCTGCATTTAAAGGGGGCTTAGATGCTTTCCTTGCGTTGAAAGACATCCATGGCTACAACAATTACTAGGTTATGCCTAATGATGTTGATCCAGGGATTTTATCTGATTGCCATCTGGAGTCAGGAAGGAATTTTTCCCATTTGGGGCTAATTGGACCATGCCTGGTGGTTTTTTTTTCGCCTTCCTCTGGATCAACAGGGGTATGTGGGGGACGGGCTGGAGTTGTACTTTGTACTGGTTGAACTCGATGGACGTATGTCTTTTTTCAGCCAAAATAACTATGTAACTATGTAACTATGTAACCCGCCACTGTATACCTGTTCAGTGAACCCACCACTGCATACCTGTTCAGTGAACCCACCACTGCATACCTGTTCAGTGAACCCACCACTGCATACCTGTTCAGTGAACCCACCACTGCATACCTGTTCAGTGAACCTGCCACTGCATACCTGTACTGTTCAGTGAACCCGCCACTGCATACCTGTTCTGTTCAGTGAACCCGCCACTGTATACCTGTTCTGTTCAGTGAACCTGCCACTGTATACCTGTTCTGTTCAGTGAACCCGCCACTGTATACCTGTTCAGTGAACCTGCCACTGCATACCTGTTCTGTTCAGTAAACCCGCCACTGTATACCTGTTCAGTGAACCTGCCACTGCATACCTGTTCAGTGAACCCACCACTGCATACCTGTTCAGTAAACCCACCACTGCATACCTGCACAGTGAACCTGCCACTGCATACCTGTTCTGTTCAGTGAACCTGCCACTGTATACCTGTTCTGTTCAGTGAACCCGCCACTGCATACCTGTTCTGTTCAGTGAACCCGCCACTGTATTCCTGTTCAGTGAACCCACCACTGCATACCTGTTCTGTTCAGTGAACCCGCCACTGCATACCTGTTGTGTTCAGTGAACCCGCCACTGTATACCTGTTCTGTTCAGTGAACCTGCCACTGTATACCTGTTCTGTTCAGTGAACCCGCCACTGTATACCTGTTCTGTTCAGTGAACCTGCCACTGTGTACCTGTTCTGTTCAGTGAACCCGCCACTGTATACCTGTTCTGTGAACCTGCCACTGCATACCTGTTCAGTGAACCCACCACTGCATACCTGTTCTGTTCAGTGAACCCGCCACTGCATACCTGTTCTGTTCAGTGAACCCGCCACTGTATACCTGTTCAGTGAACCTGCCACTGCATACCTGTTCAGTGAACCCACCACTGCATACCTGTTCAGTGAACCCACCACTGCATACCTGTTCAGTGAACCTGCCACTGCATACCTGTTCTGTTCAGTGAACCTGCCACTGTAGTGTATACCTGTTCTGTTCAGTGAACCCGCCACTGTATACCTGTTCAGTGAACCTGCCACTGCATACCTGTTCAGTGAACCCACCACTGCATACCTGTTCAGTGAACCCACCACTGCATACCTGTTCAGTGAACCTGCCACTGCATACCTGTTCTGTTCAGTGAACCTGCCACTGTAGTGTATACCTGTTCTGTTCAGTGAACCCGCCACTGCATACCTGCAGGGCCGGATTTAGACTTCCCAGTGCCCTAGGCCCGGTACCACCTACCGCCCCCCCCCCCCCCCCCACACACACACACACACACACTCAGGGTGCATACACACATCAGACCATAGTCTTTGGAAAATGAAGGATCACAGACCAATTTTACCCCCTTCCATGTAGTATGAGGGCCATACCTACAAAGTCTATTCTATTGAGCTGAACTCCCCATCAGATAGAAATCTTTGCAAGATGCTGCACACAAAGATGCTGTACACATGCAACAGATCAGTATCTGCAAAAGATCTGTTCCTGCAAAAGATCTGTTTCTGCAAAATGCATTCATAGTCTATGATATCTGCAGATCCTCATACACACCTTGTTTAACAAACATTCATCTGCAGATCAGATCCTCCAGGATGGATCTTCAGATCTGCAGATGATCGTCTGATCTGCAGATAATTGTCTGTTAAACAAGGTGTGTATGAGGATCTGCAGATATCATAGACTATGAATGCATTTTGCAGGAACGGATCTTTTTCAGGAACAGATCTTTTGCAGATATTGATCTTTTGAACGTGTTCAGCATCTTGCAAAGATTTTTATCTGATGGGGAGTTCAGCTCCATAGAATAGACTGTGTAGGTATGGCTCTCATACTCCATGGAAGGGGGTAAAATTGGTCTGTGATCTTTCATTTTCCAAAGACTGTGGTCTGATGTGTGTATGAGCCTTTAGGAAAATGAAAGATCACAGACCAATTTTACCCCCTTCCATGTAGTATGAGAGCCATACCTTCACAGTCTATTCTATGGAGCTGCACTCCACATCAGACAGAAATCTTTGCAAGATGCTGCACACAAAGATGCTGTACACATTCAAAAGATCAGTATCTGCAAAAGATCTGTTCCTGCAAAATGCATTCATAGTCTATGATATCTGCAGATCATCATACACACCTTGTTTAACAGACATTCATCTGCAGATCCGATCCACCAGGATGGATTTTCAGATCTGCAGATGATTGTCTGATCTGCAGATGAATGTCAGTTAAACAAGATGTGTATGATGATCTGCAGATCTCATAGACTATGAATGCAATTTGCAGGAACGGATCTGTGGCAGGAACAGATCTTTTGCAGATACTGATCTTTTGTGTCTGTACAGCATCTGTGTGTGCAGAATCTTGCAAAGATTTTTTCTGATGGGGAGTTCAGCTCCATAGAAAAGACTGTGAAGGTATGGCTCTCATACTACATGAAGGGTGGTAAGATTGGACTGTGATCTTTCTTTTTCCAAAGACTATAGTCTGATGTGTGTATGAGCCTTAAAGAGACTCCGTAACAAAAATTGCATCCTGTTTTTTATCATCCTACAAGTTCCAAAAGCTATTCTAATGTGTTCTGGCTTACTGCAGCACTTTGTACTATCACAGTCTCTGTAATAAATCAATGTATCTTTCCCTTGTCAGACTTGTCAGCCTGTGTCTGGAAGGCTGCCAAGTTCTTCAGTGTTGTGGTTCTGCTATGAATTCCCCCCTCGGGGGAAAGAAACACACAAATGATCTCTTGAGATTCAAAAGGAATGCTGTATACAGCCTGCTTGTGTATGGATGTATTTTCTATGTGTGGACATACTGTACATCAACCTACTTCCTGTTTTGGTGGCCATTTTGTTTGTTTATAAACAAACTTTTTAAAACTGTTTTTAACCACTTTTAATGCGGCGGGGAGCGGCGAAATTGTGACAGAGGGGAATAGGAGATGTCCCCTAACGCACTGGTATGTTTACTTTTGTGCGATTTTAACAATACAGATTCTCTTTAACGATCACTTGTTTGCAGGATACCTATGAATGTTTTCTCTCTGAAAAATGATGAATGATTGTTTTTCCTGTCAGAGCAGTGAGTCCCTAATGCCTGGTACGCACCAGATAGATGGGTTGAATCGATTTTCCGATCACTTATACAAAGTCGATTAGAAAAATGATCAGAAATCAGATTAGACCTGTCAGAAATAATCAATTTGAACCCATCTATCTGATGGCAAATTGCATGGTGTGTACCAGGCATGAAGTAGCAGAGCGGCATTCATCTCCCTCTCTGCTCTTCTGTAATCACAGATCTGTTGCATTTATTTTATAGTATTTACTAGCTGATTGCCCGGCGTTGCCCGGGTATGTATTTGGCTGGTGTTGGCTCTGCATAATTTTTCTAACCCTAACACACAATTACTCACCGACCAAGTTTGTGAGCTTTGCTGTCTTTGGTATCAATAATTTGCATTGAAATGAAAAAATCAGATTGGCAGTTTGTGGCTCCACACCCTTTTCTGAATTTGAACCCCAGTCACCCAATAACCAACTGTACAGGGTTTGAGGCCTGTGCCATTAACAGTTCAAGAATGGTAGCAATTAAATATTCCCCTTGAAAAGCAATAGGTGAAGCCTACTTTTGTAGGCTCCACCCACTTTTCTGAATATTAATCCCAGTCACCCAGTGACCAACTGTGCAAAGTTTAAAAACCCTGCCATTAACAATGTTAGAATGGCTGCAGTTTACATTTTCCCAGTGAAATTTGTATTTGTCTCCACCCACTGATGACCCGGCGTTGCCCGGGTAAGTATTTAACTGGTGTGGGCTCCGCCCACTTTCTAACCCTAACGCACAAACACTCAATGACTAAGTTTGTGAGATTTGGGGTGCTTGGCATCAATAATTTGTATATTCCCATAGAAATTAAACAAATCAGATAGGCCGTTTGGGGCTCCGCCCCTCTCCAGCATTTAAACCCCAGTCACCCATTGACCAACTGTAGCAGGTTTGAGGCATCTGCTATTAACTGTGTAAAAATGGCAGCAATTTAAATATTCCACTTGAAAATCAACAGGTGAATTTTGATTGGCTATTATAGGCTCCACCCACTTCCCTGAATATTAATCTCAGCCACTCAGTGACCATCTGGGCAAAGTTTGGGAACCCTGCCATAAACAGTGTAAGAAGGGCTGCAGTTTACACTTTCCCAGTGAAATTTGTTTTTAGCTCCGCCCACTTTATGTAACCTGGACACAAAGTCACTACTCAATGCCCAAGTTTGTGAGCTCTGGGGTCCTTGGCATCAATAATTTGTATTTTCCCATGAAGTGAAACAAATCTGATTCACCGTTTGTGGCTCTGTCCCCTTTTCTGAATTTGAACCCCAGTGACCCAATGACCCCCTGTACCAGGTGTGAGGCTTGTGCCATTAACAGTGCAAGAATGGCAGCAATTTTAATAATCTCCTTGAAAAGTGACATGTGATTTTTGATTGCCATTTTTAGGCTCCTCCCACCTTTCTGAATATTAATCCCAGTCACCCAGTAACCAGCTATGCTAAGTTTAAGAACCCTGCCATTAACAGTGAAGAAGGGCTGCAGTTTACAATTTCCCAGAAAAATCTGTTTTTAACTCCACCCACTTTTTTTAACCTTGACACACAGTCACTACTCAATGACCAAGTTTGTGAGCTTTTGGGTTCCTGGCATCAAAATTGTGCTAATGGAAGCAGTTTATCCAGCAAAGAAATCTGGCTGTTTTTGGCTCCGCCCCTTTACTGAATTTGAACCCCAGACACTTAACGACCGACTGTAGGAGGTTTGAGGCCTCTGCTATTAACAGTGTGAGAATGGCTGCAGTTTCAATATTCCCCTTGAAAATCAATAGGTGAATTTTGATTGGCTCTTGTAGGCTCCACCTAATTTTCCGAATATTAATCCTAGTCACCCAGTGACCAACTGTGTGAAGTTTGAGAACCCTGCCATTAACAGTGTAAGAAAAGCTGCAGTTTACATTTTCCCATGTAAAACGTTAGTTGTTTTTGGCTCCGCCCACTATTTCTAATCTTGACATACAGTCACTTAATGACCAAGTTTATGAGCTTTGGGGTCTTTGGCATCAATAGGTTGCATTTTACCATTGAAATTAAACAAATCTGATTGGCTGTTTTTGGCCTGATCCCTTCAGAATTTAACCCCCTTGGCGGTATGAAAAATACCGCCAGGGGGCAGCGCAGCAGTTTTTTTTTTAATTTTTTTTTTTTAAATCATGTAGCGAGCCGAGGGCTCGCTACATGATAGCCGCTGCTCAGCGGCATCCCCCCAGCCCCGCCGATCGCCTCCGGCGATAGGCGATCACGGGATTTCCTGGAGGGCTTCCCCCGTCGCCATGGCGACGGGGTGGAATGACGTCACCGACGTCAGCGACGTCGGGACGTCATTGGGAGACCCGATCCACCCCTTGGCGCTGCCTGGCACTGATTAGCCAGGCAGCGCAGGGGTCTGGGGGGGGGGGGGGGGCGCGCGCCGCACCGGATAGCGGCGATCGGGCGCGCGGCGGCGGCGATCGGGGTGCTGGCGCAGCTAGCATAGTGCTAGCTGCGTCCAGCAAAAAAAAATTATGTAAATCAGCCCAGCAGGGCCTGAGCGGCACCCTCCAGCGGCTTACCCCGTGTCACACACGGGGTTACCGCTAAGGAGGTTAAACCACAGTCTCCCAGTGACTGACTGTAGCAGATTTTAGGCCTCTGCCATTAAGAGTGCACGAATGGCAGTAAATATTCCCCTTGAAAATCAAAAGGTGAATTTTGATTGGCTGCTGTAGGCTCCACCCACTTTTCTGAATATTAGTCCCAGTCACCCAGTGGCCAACTGTGTCACGTTTGAGAACCCTGCCAATAACAGAATGGCTGAAATCAATCTAAAAAATCTGATTGGCTGTTTGTGGCTCCACCCCTTTAGTGAATTTGGACCCTAGTCACTCAATGACTAGGGGCTGGTGCACACCGAGCGGCTTTTTCAGCGTTTTTGCAGCCGCTTGCGGCTGCGGATCCGCTTGGTCAATGTATCTCAATGGGGTGGTGCACACCAGAGCGGGAGGCGTTTTGCAGAAACGAAAAATGCCGGGGTGAGGCATTTTTTGGATTGCGGGTGCGTTTCTGCCTCAATGTTAAGTATAGGAAAAACGCAAACCGCTCTGAAAAACGGCACTTCAGAGCGGTTTTGCAGGCGTTTTTGTTACAGAAGCTGTTCAGTAACAGCTTTACTGTAACAATATATGAAATCTACTATACTGAAAACCGCAGCAGCAATCCGCAAAACGCTAGCAAAACGCCATAGAAAAATAAAAAAAAGCGTTTCAAAATCTGCTAGCATTTTGCGGATCTGCTAGCGGGTTTTGGTGTGCACCGGGCCTGACTGTATCAGGTTTGAGGCCTCTGCCACTAACAGTGTGAGAATGGTAGCAATGGGAATATTCCCCTTGAAAATCAATAGGTACATTTTTATTGGCTGTTGTAGGCTCCACCCACATTTCTGAATATTCATCCCAGTCACCCAGTGGCCAATTGTGTAAAGTTTGGGAACCCTGCCATGTTAAAAATGTAGTTGTTGGCACCGCCCACTTTTTCTAACCTTGACATACAGTCACTCAGTTATCAAGTTTATCAGCTTTGGGGTCCTTAGTATCAATACTTTGTATATTCCCATTGAAAAATAAAGAAATCTGGCTGTTTGTGGCTCTGCCCCCTTTCCGAATTTGGACCCCAGTCACCCAGCGACTAACTGTACCAGGTTTGAGGAATCTGCTTTTCACAGTATAAGAGAATGGTAGCAGATGAAATATTCCCTTTGAAAATCAAAAGGTGAATTTTTATTGGCTGTTGTAGGCTCCACCCACCTTCCAAAATCTTAATCTCAGTCACCCAGTGACCAACTGTGCAAAGTTTGAGAACCCTGCCATTAACAGTGTAAAAATGGCTGCAGTTTATATTTTCCCAATAAAAGTTTTTTTGGCTCCGCCCACTTTTTGTAACCTTGACACACAGTCACTCAATGACCAAGTTTGTGAGCTTTCAGGTTCCTGACATCAAAAATATGTGAATGGAAGCAGTTTATTCACCAAGGAAATCTGATTGGCTGTATGTGGCCCCGCCCCTTTAGTGAATTTGGACCTCAGTCACCCAATGACCGACTGTAGCAGGTTTGAAGCCTCTGCCATTAAAAGTGTAAGAATAGCAGCAGTTTAAATATTCCCCTTGAAAATCAATAGGTGAATTTTGATTGGCTGTTGTAGGCTCCACCCATTTTCTTGAATCGTAATCGTATTCACCCAGTGACCAAGTGTGCCAAGTTTGAGAACCCTGCGATTAACAGTCTAAGAATGGCTGCAGTTTACATTTTCCCATTTAAATGAACAGCTGAAATTTGATTGGCAGTTTTATGCTCCGCCCACTTTTCCTGGATTTGTAACCTCGGTCACCAAGTGACCAACTGTGCCATGTGTGGGGACTCTGGCTTGATTACTGTGAGAATGGCAGCCTTTTACATTTTTTCCATTGACTTGAATGGGTGAAATCTGATTAAGGGATCTGTGTACCAAGTTTCGTTCAAATCGGTCAAGCCGTTTTCGCGTAATCGCGGCACATACATACACACACACACACATACACACATCCGATTTTATATATATAGATTGTACTGATTCTTTCACAGGTGTTTTTTTACTGTTTGCCAACACGGTACAAATATATGTTTTTTTTAATTTTTAGTGTATGTTATTACTTTTGGTATACAAAACAGAATGTAACAATACAAAAGTATACAACAGTACATTTGCAATTATAATTATAGAGAAGTTGTCTATCTCATACTAGACTACTGCTGCCTTTAAAATGAGCCAGCAAGGGGTTAAGATTTAGCTTAGAAGGGGCTGCCATAAATCTCTCTAAGGAAAAAAAAACCCTTATCTTTCTGTTTAAGATTTACAATCCAGGGGGAGAGAGGAAAAGGAATGGCTCAAGTCATTAACAGAGTCTGACCAGCAATACATTGTTTAGCCCAGCTTGAGTTGTAAAGTGGAAATAATTCTGTTAAAATGTTTACTTTTACTGGATCAGAAATTGTCTACATTGTGATCCATGTTTCTCTCACCCCTGGCAATAAACTGAAGCTTGTATGTTCAGTAGATAGCACTGTCTCATCGCACACCACGAAGTAAGGAAAATACACGGAGCTCTGGAATTCTGACTGTGTGCAGCAAAGCCGGGGCGCTTCGGAGCAGGAGAAATGATTTATTTTGACATGCAGCCTCTTATCTCTCTCAGGTCCTGCCGCCCTTTTATCCTTCTGATTTTTTTCCGCTCTAGGCCATGACCTTTGTGGCCTTTGCAGAAATCCGGCCCTGCATACCTGTTCTGTTCAGTGAACCCGCCACTGTATTCCTGGTCAGTGAACCCACCACTGCATACCTGTTCTGTTCAGTGAACCCGCCACTGCATAACTGTTGTGTTCAGTGAACCCGCCACTGTATACCTGTTCTGTTCAGTGAACCTGCCACTGTATACACTGTCATTCAGCTACATCAGCCAGGCGACCATATGGGCTGTAAAGCCACCAAAACCTGCACTCTCGCCATGGTGCGCACCAGTCCAGCACGGCCATCACTACACAAACAGCTGTTTGCGGTGCGTTACATGGTGAGTTTGGTGTGTCAGTGTGAAGCAGTACCTTAATTACACTACCTGATTGATGTATACACATGCAAGATGTTTTTAAAGCACTTTAGGCCTGTCATTTAGCATTCAATATGATTTCTGCCCTTAAAACGCTGCTTTGCATCAAATCCAGATTTTTCCCGGGGACTTTTGGCATGTATCCCACTCCTCCACCTGGGGGTCCAGGTGTTAGACCCCTTGAAACATCTTTTCCATCACTTTTGTGGCCAGCATAATTTTTTTTTTCAAAGTTCGCATCCCCATTGAAGTCTATTGCGGTTCGCGAACTTTTCCGCGAACCGAACCTTACGCGGAAGTTCGCGAACCCGGTTCGCGAACCTAAAATCGGAGGTTCGGCCCCACTCTACGTTCAGGTGAGTAGAAGAAATGAATTAGGATTTAATGGGGCCCTAGGCAAGGTAGTAGTGGTCCTTGTGGTAAGCTGCAGTGGAGAGAGGTGGAAAAAGGTGGAAGGTGGGCTCCGAGACACCCACTAGGCCCCGGGCACCTGCCTAAGTGGCCTGGCAGATGATCCTGCTCTGGGTGAAAGCTCTGGCTGGGATCTCTGTGGTCAGTGACTAATGTGCACACTACACCTCCTCTGTGTATACTGAAGCCTTGCCTCCCCATACAGTTGAACAGACTATGTATAAGTAGAATAACAAGCTAAACTGGTTAGCCAGATCCTCATAATTAAGTCAGCTTGTTTAGGGAGGCGCTTAAACAGTTTCCACTGTAAACACTTTAAAGTACTGAGAACAGATGTCCGCCTTATTGAAATCTAAGCTTCCTGCGTCTGCTACTGCTACAAGGATGTCTCTGAGCGCTTTTTTGAGCGTTTAGGGAGCGCTTTAAATCGCTAGTGCTTTCCCTAAATGCTCTGCCAATGTAAATAAATGTAACAAATTCCGAGTAGCGATTGCGACTAGCAAAATCACAATTGCAGGACATGCAGCGTTTTGAGAGCATTTGCGCTTCAATGTAAAGTATTGAAGTGCTGGCAAATCACTCAGGAATCGCTACACATAGAGATTTGAGTGCAATTACAAACTGTAAATAAAATTATGATACATTGAAAGAACCAATCAGAATTAAAATCGCTAATCGCAAATCACTACACAATAGCTGGCAAAATGCTTACACTTTTTAAAATTTCTCCCAAAAGTGCAGGAAAACGCTCATGAAGTCGCTTACAAAATGCTAATTAAAAACGCTAGCGATATGTAGTGGGTTTTATGCCACATTCACTGACTGAAGCATTAATCATTGTTTTATTTCTTCTTTGTTAGATTTCCTAGCTACTAATTAGTACCGCTGTAATGTATATTTATGGCCACTTGTCAATAGGGGGCAACGTGAGACAATAAAAGAGGACTTCTGCTTTCAGTTTCTATGTTTTCTACTTGGAGAAGAGAGATCAAAGCAAGCCAAGAATTTACAGCACAGCGAGTTCTGCCAGCTGAAGATGAAAGTAGTGCATTTAAAGTGAGATAACTAATTTATGGCAGGTTAAAGCAATGCTGAATTCAAAATGGACCGTACCAGTGGCCCAGTCTATATGGGTAATATGTGCACAAAACCAAAGTGCTCCTAAAACAACAACAACAAAACATTTGGGGAGCACTTTTCTCCCAAAGGACCCAAAGTGCATAAGCTTGTCTCAGACCAGTACATAGTTATGGTTTATGATGTGTTACTGGGGAAGAAGTTTTGTGATCATTAATGCTAGACTAAAAAGGTAGCTTTACAGTTTTGATTTAAATGCCTCCAGGGTTGGAGCTGTCTTGATTAAGTGTGGCAGAATTCAAAAGGGTAGGGGCAGCATGACAGAAAGCTCTGGCTTCAAAAGTTTTTTTAGACGAAGGCCTGAGTAATAACCTGAGTCTTCAATTGTATCAAGGGCAGTATGTAGTGAGAGCACAGGGTCAGCTAAATATAATGTAGTGTCATGCGCGTAGAGACTAAGCTTTTTCTCTGTGTGAGCTGTACTTGTAATGTATTTGGGGATGCATTCTAATGTGACAGGCTAGCGGTTCAACAGCCAAGGGGTGAAAGTTGTGGGCACCCTTGTCTAGAACTGCGCTCCAAAGGGAAAGACTCCGAGATAGCTCAAATGTTTTTAGTTGGACTCTGGAGGTGGGCAAGTTATTAGATCCTATATAATATAGGCCAAAGCGCACATATGAAGTCCAATATGAGCCCAAACCTAACCCAAATAAGTTTGTGATGCAGGTAGCCTTGTAGCGTAAGTAACCACAACCACACCCTCAAGATGAAGCACTCACCGCTATTATTTGACCCTCTGTAAGATTGGGTCTTCAGCACATTCAGGGAAATCAAGGCCTTTCTCTGCCTATCACAAACAGCACAGCTCCTCTTCACTGCTCAGTCATTGGCTTCATACCCAAATGCACCTCAAAATAAACCAACAGGCTCCATAGTGTAAACTGTTTACCATGATTTATTAATATTAAGATGGGACACTCACATGCTTTGGACGTTAAAAAATTGCGCTGAGTTTTTCCGGGCTCAACCTGATCGTGGGCCGTCTGGCTGGCTCTCAGCTGCGCCCTCTCGCTGGGCTCTGACAGTCAAGCGCCACGCTGACATCACATCCGCTCTATGTGCTCCACATCCACGCTGAAGACCCAATCTTACAGAGGGTCAACTAATTGTGGTGAGTGCTCCATCTTGAGGGTGTGGTGGTGGTTACTTACGCTACAAGGCTACCTGCATCACAGACTGTGTCAGCTTGACAAGGGATAACCTCAGACTTATATGGTCTAGGTTTGAGCTCATATTGGACTTCATATGTACGCTCTGGCCTATACTATATAATACTAGATTTTTAGATTAGCGCACCACCGTTCTGGACACTCTCTATTCTAGCGCAGTGTTTTTGTTTTTTTTTATAAGTTATTAGATCCTGTTGAAATGAGGTTGTGAGAGGTGTAATGCAGTTGCAATCAATCCTTCAGGTATCCAGAGCCTAGATCGTGCAGGGATTTGAATGTTAGCATGCCAATTTTTAAAGAGACACTGAAGCGAAAAAAAAATATATGATATAGTGAATTGGTTGTGTACTATGAATAATTACTAGAAGATTAGCAGCAAAGAAAATATTCTCATACTTTTATTTTCAGGTATATAGTGTTTTTTCTAACATTGCATCATTCTATAACATGTGCAGATTACACAACACTCAGCATTCAAAATGAGTCTTTCAGAGCAGTCTGTGAAGTAATGACCTCTCCTCTAGCAGAGGAAAAGTAAATAGTCCAGGAACAGTTGAGATAATAAAAGTCAGATAACAGCCCTCTCCACGACTAACTTAGTCGGAGAGCTCAATGGCTTGTTTGCATAGAGATAACAACTGGAGTTTCTCAACTCTTCCTGTACTGGAAACAATTACACTGATGTATCTGATCTTAATGTTTTATTTCTTAGCTGTACTACACATACAAATCATAATATCATCATTTTTTTTTTCGCTTCAGTGTCTCTTTAAGAGGATTCTCCATTTTATTGGTAGCCAGTGGAGTGAGCAAAGAATTGGTTTTAATGTTATGATTGGTTGGCTTGGTAAAAGCCTTGCACGCAGCATTTCGTGCTGGCTGCGATGTGATAGGCTGATATGGAGAAGAGACGAGATCAAAGCAAAAGTACTCTTTATGATTTTCCAAGAGAATTTGTAGTTCAGGATAAAATTGTGCACTAATGCATTAATAAACGTTTGAATTCTATTTTGAACTACAAATTGTCATTTGATTTTAATGAGACATCTATAAGGTAGGACAACTCTTTTTTCCTCTAAAATATTGTTGGATACTACCTAAAGATTGAAATATTCAATTTTTCATACTACGGGCACCTCCAGTTCCGATTGGTAGCTAGTGTATACCGCTAGATCTTGGGGGGGATTTGCCAAGGGTTCTCCCCCTTACCCCAGAAATCCTATCACATCGATAAAAGGCCGAGTGTGGACTGCACTTCCCCACATACGACAACGAGTGGTTGCTTCATATAGCAACCCACTTTTGTTAGTATATCTCATTGTTTTCATTGTTTCCCTGGTGATTTAACAATATTGCACCAGATTTCTCCCTGTGCTTTCTTTCTCTACCATTCTACATTCTCTCCCTCCCCTTCCCTCTGCCCTTTTTTATCCAGGGGAAAGAGTGAATGTAATCAAGTGTGACTCTCTAAACTGTTTGAAGTACAGTGTCCTATCTCCCCACCCAACTGCTGATGAAAGCTTTTGTTTGTTCATTGCTACTGCTAATAACAGCAATCTGTCTGCTCTTTCTGCATTTTTTCCGGAGCTTGGATGCCTTCTTCAAGTATTTACTTGTGAACATCCTGGGTGGCATATGTATAGAGGGTGGGCACTCTTGAATGTCCTGAACTTGCAATGATCCCCAGAGAAGTGGTCTGGGAGTGGCACCCTGGGGTCAGGAGCAGAAGTCCGAAACCAGCCACATCAATTCAAGGTTCTATAAGTGACAGCAACATAGGAAAACAGTTATTTACAGTGCATTTTACTCTATGATAAATGTACTTTCTATAACTATGTTTTGTAAATGTTATTTTCCTTTAATGTAAGATTAACAAGGACATTTCCTGGATAAATCTATTTCGGTAACAACTCACAATCTGGATTCTCAATTCTTGGAATAAACCACGCATAAATTAACATAAATTAATTGCCTGCTGTGTGTGGCCTCTATCTCATTGGATACTCATAGGCTCACCCAGAAAACAGTTGGCGCACTTGGCGGGATCCCTTATGATGAGTCGCAAGCTGTTTATGTAACTTGACCACGAGACATCTGCGCTGGTCCATTGTGAATGTGTCAGGCTTAAATCCACATACTGTCCTTTGTAATATTTGTCTACATTTCTTGCTGTGTAGTTTCTGTGTTAAAGGACAAGTGAAGTGAGAGGGACATGGAGGCTGAACAATGCACATTGCCTGGGTGTCCTGCTAATCCTCTGCCTCTAGTACAGGGGTGCCCAATAGGTTGATCGCGATCTACCGGTAGATTGCGACCGTATCTCATTAAATTTAGTGGCCGGCAGCTGTATAACGCGCCTGCTTGGCTGCGTGTCATTAGATTCTGCTGCCGGCCGCTTGCCAATCGGAATGCAGGGGAGGGGAGCGAGGCGGTGTGGCTGGAGAGAAGGAAGCCGCGATGTCATGGCTGCCGGGGGCGGCACTGGGTGCACTGCATCTACACAGGCTGCCCGCGTTCCCTCAGTCATCCGCTGTTCATCTGCACTCCTGGAGGGGAGACTAGGATGAGCCCCAGACACCGCCGCTGGAACTGGAGGGAGGTAATTGGCCCAGACACCTACACCTAGCTATCAGTACTGAACCTGCACCTACACCTATCTATCTATACTGAAGGCACCTGCACCTAACTATACTATACCTGGCTACCTATACTGAAAGCCCCTACACCTATCTATCTATACTGAAGGCACCTGTACCTAACTATACTATACCTGGCTACCTAAACTGAAGGCCCCTACACCTGGCTATCTATACTGAAGGCACCTATACCTAACTATACTATAGCTGGCTACCTATACTGAAGGCCCCTACACCTATCTATCTATACTGAAGGCACCTATACCTAACTATACTATACCTGGCTACCTAAACTGAAGGCCCCTACACCTGGCTATCTATACTGAAGGCACCTATACCTAACGATACTATAGCTGGCTACCTATACTGAAGGCCCCTACACCTGGCTATCTATACTGAAGGCACCTGTACCTAACTATACTATAGCTGGCTACCTATACTGAAGGCCACTACACCTGGCTATCTATACTGAAGGCACCTGCACCTAACTATACTATACCTGGCTACCTATACTGAAGGCCCCTACACCTGGCTATCTATACTGAAGGCACCTATACCTAACGATACTATAGCTGGCTACCTATACTGAAGGCCCCTACACCTGGCTATCTATACTGAAGGCACCTGTACCTAACTATACTATACCTGGCTACCTATACTGAAGGCCACTACACCTGGCTATCTATACTGAAGGCACCTGCACCTAACTATACTATACCTGGCTACCTATACTGAAGGCCCCTACACCTGGCTATCTATACTGAAGGCACCTGTACCTAACTATACTATACCTGGCTACCTATACTGAAGGCCCCTACACCTATCTATCTATACTGAAGGCACCTATACCTAACTATACTATACCTGGCTACCTAAACTGAAGGCCCCTACACCTGGCTATCTATACTGAAGGCACCTATACCTAACGATACTATAGCTGGCTACCTATACTGAAGGCCCCTACACCTGGCTATCTATACTGAAGGCACCTGTACCTAACTATACTATACCTGGCTACCTATACTGAAGGCCACTACACCTGGCTATCTATACTGAAGGCACCTGCACCTAACTATACTATACCTGGCTACCTATACTGAAGGCCCCTACACCTGGCTATCTATACTGAAGGCACCTGTACCTAACTATACTATACCTGGCTACCTATACTGAAGGCCCCTACACCTGGCTATCTATACTGAAGGCACCTATACCTAATGATACTATAGCTGGCTACCTATACTGAAGGCCCCTACACCTGGCTATCAATACTGAAGGCACCTATACCTAATGATACTATACCTGGCTACCTATACTGAAGGCCACTACACCTGGCTATCTATACTGAAGGTACCTGCACCTAACTATACTATACCTGGCTACCTATACTGAGGGCCCCTACACCTGGCTATCAATACTGAAGGCACCTGCACCTAACTATACTATACCTGGCTACCTATACTGAAGGCACCTGCACCTGATTATCTATACTGAAGGCACCTACACTTAACTATACTATACCTGGCTACCTATACTGAAGGCCCCTACACCTATCTATCTATACTGAAGGCACCTGTACCTAACTATACTATACCTGGCTACCTATACTGAAGGCCACTACACCTGGCTATCTATACTGAAGGCACCTGCACCTAACTATACTATACCTGGCTACCTATACTGAAAGCCCCTACACCTATCTATCTATACTGAAGGCACCTGCACCTAACTATACTATACCTGGCTACCTATACTGAAGGCCCCTACACCTGGCTATCTATACTGAAGGCACCTGTACCTAACTATACTATACCTGGCTACCTATACTGAAGGCCCCTACACCTATCTATCTATACTGAAGGCACCTATACCTAACTATACTATACCTGGCTACCTAAACTGAAGGCCCCTACACCTGGCTATCTATACTGAAGGCACCTATACCTAACGATACTATAGCTGGCTACCTATACTGAAGGCCCCTACACCTGGCTATCTATACTGAAGGCACCTGTACCTAACTATACTATACCTGGCTACCTATACTGAAGGCCACTACACCTGGCTATCTATACTGAAGGCACCTGCACCTAACTATACTATACCTGGCTACCTATACTGAAGGCCCCTACACCTGGCTATCTATACTGAAGGCACCTGTACCTAACTATACTATACCTGGCTACCTATACTGAAGGCCCCTACACCTGGCTATCTATACTGAAGGCACCTATACCTAATGATACTATAGCTGGCTACCTATACTGAAGGCCCCTACACCTGGCTATCAATATTGAAGGCACCTATACCTAATGATACTATACCTAGCTACCTATACTGAAGGCCACTACACCTGGCTATCTATACTGAAGGTACCTGCACCTAACTATACTATACCTGGCTACCTATACTGAGGGCCCCTACACCTGGCTATCAATACTGAAGGCACCTGCACCTAACTATACTATACCTGGCTACCTATACTGAAGGCACCTGCACCTGATTATCTATACTGAAGGTACCTGCACCTAACTATACTATACCTGGCTACCTATACTGAAGGCCCCATACACCTGGCTATCTATACTGAAGGCACCTACACCTAACTATACTATACCTGGCTACCTATACTGAAGGCCCCTACACCTAGCTATCTATACTGAAGGCACCTGTACCTAACTATACTATACCTGGCTACCTATACTGAAGGCCCCTACACCTAGCTAGCTATACTGAAGGCACCTGCACCTAACTATACTATACCTGGCTACCTATACTGAAGGCCCCTACACCTGGCTATCTATACTGAAGGCACCTATACCTAACTATACTATACCTGGCTACCTATACTGAAGGCACCTGCACCTGATTATCTATACTGAAGGTACCTGCACCTAACTATACTATACCTGGCTACCTATACTGAAGGCCCCTACACCTGGCTATCTATACTGAAGGCACCTACACCTAACTATGCTATACCTGGCTACCTATACTGAAGGCCCCTACACCTAGCTATCTATACTGAAGGCACCTGCACCTAACTATACTATACCTGGCTACCTATACTGAAGGTCCCTACACCTAGCTATCTATACTGAAGGCACCTGCACCTAACTATACTATACCTGGCTACCTAAACTGAAGGCCCCTACACCTGGCTATCTATACTGAAGGCACCTGCACCTAACTATACTATACCTGGCTACCTATACTGAAGGCCCCTACACTTGGCTATCTATACTGAAGGCACCTGTACCTAACTATACTATACCTGGCTACCTATACTGAAGGCCCCTACACCTAGCTATCTATACTGAAGGCACCTGCACCTAACTATACTATACCTGGCTACCTATACTGAAGGCCCCTACACCTAGCTATCAATACTAAAGGCACCTATACCTATCTACCTATACTGAAGGCAGATATACGTAGCTACCAAAATGTTGGTAGATCTCCTGGACTCGGAAAATTTAAAAGTAGCTCGCGAGCCGAAAAAGTGTGGGCACCCCTGCTCTAGTACTTTTAACCATAGACCCTGAATATACATGCTGATCCATATGTTTCTGACTGAAAGTGGACCTGAACTCTTGCACAGGACAGAAGGAAAACAGAGAGAAATGTACCCTGTATGTAATTAGAGAGTTTAGCCTGTCTAATTTTAACCCTCATCCGTGACTAATCACAAGTTGTAATTTGATCTCTCGGCAGTGTCAGCTCGGGAATTTACTCTGCCATGGCAGAGCAGCTAAGTGGCACTTAATGTTGTGTTTCTAAAGAACTCCCGCCGCCCAGTCATGAAGCTGCCTTTTGATAAGGATGCTCATTCAGATTTTGCTGAATTGAAATTTCCACATTTTCAGGGCTCGGAAATCGGAAAACCGATTCTGATGGAAATACTGCATTACCACAACGCTGTAATTTTGGACCAATCACAGACTTTGGAAGCATTGGACCAATCAGAGAATGCAAAAAATGACCAAAATAATGTACTCCTCAGAAAGCTGGAACTCGGAAATTGGAAACAGAAAAAAAAATCGGAAACCTGCGGTCATTGGCGGAAACCGGAATTATCTGTGGAATCGGAAAGTGGCTTTCCCGACCATCCCTACCTTTTTCCAATAAAATTAGAATTTTGTGGATTATGATAATAATTGATGCCAAGAAAGCCCCATTTATATATTGGGAGATTTTTTTTGTGAAAAACTTCACAGGTTTTTTTGGACGCTTGTCTGTCATAGAGATGTGTATACAGTTTGATACAGTTTGATTATTGTACATTTTGTTATCCGTTTCTTAATGGACACCTAAACTCAAGAGATTATGGAGGAGGGCGTATTTGTTTACTTTTAAACAATACCAGTTGCCCGGCAGCCCTGCCGATCTCTTTGGCTGCAGTCGTGTCTGAATCAGACACCTGAAACAAGCATGGAGCTAATCCAGTCAGACTTCAGTCAGAGCACCTGATCTGCATGCTTTTTTAGGGGCTGTGACTAAAAGTATTAGAGGCACAGGATCAGCAGGAGAGCCAGGCAATGTGTATTGTTTAAAAAGGAAACATTCTTATCCCTCTTAGTTTAGGTGCAGTTAAAACAACTCCAAATCTGTCTTCTCAATTATCTATGACGTTTTGTACTGGTTAAGGGCACTGAATTTGACATGGGCAACCAGGGTTCGAATCCTGGCTAGGGTCAGTACCTATTCAGTAAGGAGTTCAAGGCAAGACTCCCTTTTACACTGCAGGGTGGCCTCTTGACGGTGTCCCAAACAAATTTTCTACAGCACACCTCCCAACTTTTTGAAATCAGAGAGTGACACTTAATTAAGCCATGCCCTTACCCCACCCCTAACCACACCCCTAATCACGCATACGGAAAAGATTTCGTAAGAAAAATATGTTGTTTTATAATTCAAGACACACTGGTCTATCCTGGTTCATTCTCCTTCATATTGACATTTGAATATAAGAAATATATCAATTTAAAGGATGGCAATAAAGTTTAGAATAAATTAAGCACATATTTAAATAGAAAAATACATATATTTACACAGATCTGTACATCATTCCTGAAAGAGGGACAAACGAGGAAGGAGGAGGGACAGAGGGACAGGGTTCCCAAAGAAGGACTGTCCCTCCAAAAGAGGGACAGTTGGGAGCTATGCTCTACAGGCACATCACTCACCTACAGACTGCTTGGACTACTTTCACACTATACCACACACAGACTGGGGCCAGCAGCAACTCCCCTCATGGGCAAGGCTGGATTATACTTTGTGTGCCCCTAGGCCAAGTATGTTGTGGCTCGTCTTCCATGTGCAGCAGCCCCTCCCATTCCATGTGCAGCCCCCCTTTCATGTGTAACATCCATTTACAGCAGCCCCTCTCATTCCATGTACAGCCCCCTCTTCCATGTGTATCATCCATGTACTGCAGCCCCCCATTCCATGTGCAGCCCCCTCTTCCATGTGCATAATCCATGTACAGCAGCCCCTCCCATTCCATGTGCAGCCCCCTCTTCCATGTGTATCATCCATGTACAGCAGCCCCCTCCCATTCCATGTGCAGCCCTCTCTTCCATGTGTATCATCCATGTACTGCTGCCGCCCTCCCATTCCATGTGCAGCCCCCTCTTCCATGTGTATCATCCATGTACAGCAGCCCCTCCCATTCCATGTGCAGCCCCCTCTTGCTTGTGTATTATCCATGTACTGCAGCCCTCCCATTCCATGTGCAGCCCCCCTTTCATGTGTAACATCCATGTGCAGCAGCCCCTCCCATTCCATGTGCAGCCCCCTCTTCCATGAGTAACATCCATGTGCAGCAGCCCCTCCCATCCCATGTGCAGCCCCCTCTTCCATGTGCAACATCCATGTACAGCAGCCCCTGCCATTCCATGTGTGTGTATACTTGTATTGCTAGATGTTTCTTCTGTACTGTGGATGTGCTATTTATGTATTTGTAATATCTACCATTGTCTATATAGCAATCTGTACAGTGCCATGAAGAAACATGTGGCCATATAAATATAATAATCAGGGCTGCCCTTTACTGTCCAAGGCCAATGTTACCACCAGCCGCCCCCTTCAGTATAGGTAGCGACATGACCCCTTCCCTCCAGTATAGGTAGCGACATGACCCCTTCCCTCCAGTATAGGTAGCGACATGACCCCTTCCCTCCAGTATAGGTAGCCAGATGACCCCTTCCCCCCCCTTCCCTCCAGTATAGGTAGCCAGATGACCCCTTCCCCCCTTACACTTGGAAGAGGGGGCTGCACATGGAATGGGAGGGGGTGCTGTACATGGTTGTTGCACATGTAAGAGGGGGCTTCCATGTGCAACAACCATGTACAGCACCTCCTCCCATTCCATGTGCAGCCCCCTCTTCCAAGTGTAACATCCATGTGCAGCAGCCCCTCCCATTCCATGTGCAGCCCCCTCTTCCAAGTGTAAGGGGGGAAGGGGTCATCTGGCTACCTATACTGGAGGGAAGGGGGGGGGGAAGGGGTCATGTCGCTACCTATACTGAAGGGGGCGGCTGGTGGTAACATTGGCCTTGGGCAGTAAAGAGTACAAATCCGGCCCTGATTATTATATTTATATGGCCACATGTTTCTTCATGGCACTGTACAGATTGCTATATAGACAATGGTAGATATTACAAATACATAAATAGCACATCCACAGTACAGAAGAAACATCTAGCAATACAAGTATACAGACACACACATAGTTACTGCTAAGCACAATAAGGTCATTCTTCAATACAAGGACATGTTGTTTTAGGAAAACAAGAACAGCTCAGACAAGAAACAATAGAGGGAGGACCATGACATTACAATATTACAATTAAGACTACAATCTAGATTAACAGGAAATGTCAGCATTGTCACCTAAATAGATGGATTAACCGTTTTCATTGATAACACACATTTCTTTTCTTATGGAGAAGCATTTATGCCTTGAGACACATTCACCTCAAGAGATTCAGTTTGATTTCATAAAAAGGATGTAAGAATCCGCAGCAAATTTAAAGCCAGAGTCCCTCTTTCCTAAGCGTCACACTGGTTAAAAAGGTGAATTTCTCACGCTATTGTTACGTTTGATACAACTGTTCAAAAGAAATTCCCTTTGGAAAAGTCAGTCATGTGATCCAGGATCCATTCACAAAAGCTTACAGCAGCAAGGAGAGTGGGAGAGTGCTTAGTAAGGATGATCAGTGAGATGCAAATATTTCCGAGTTCATGCAGCATTATGTACATTTTTGTGTGGACCACCAAGGTTCAAATTGATTGGTCCATTTCACGCTGCATATATTTGCATACAAATTTAGTGTGGTGAGAGTTGAAGATTACCATCCTTGTTTCACAGTGGTTGTTTTTTTTTTTATAAATAAAGTATTACGATTGTTCTAAATCTTATATGTGTAGACAGTTTTAATTGGTACATACCTCCCTCCATTTTTTTCACCTTACTATCATGTATTTCTTTCATACTGTACCTCGGCGAACAGCTTCTCTTCACTTCCTGTGTAGCCACTATCTAGCCAATCGCCTAGTGGCTCCGCTGAAGAGGAAGGGAAGAGGACCTGTTCGCCCTCAGAACAAGGCACAATATAAAGCGCCGCTTTCAAGCTACACTGCAAAATCTGGGGGGAGTGTGGGAAATCTCATAGGCGCACACAAAACACTGTGGGGTGGGTGGTGCTTGGCTCAGCCTGCTGAATTGTTTTTGATGGGGGACGAGATGGTCTTTACGTTTCTGCTACAATGCCTACTCTTCCTCAAACCTGTTTACAGAAGCGTTTCCCACAGAGAAAGAAGAAGCCTTGTCATATTTCTCTTGTGCTCTGTGTTATAGAGGGATGTATCCCATAAACACATGACACAGAGCAGAAGGGACAATTTGGAAGCTGTATGGTCACAGCAGTGGGTGAGCATGCTAACAGGAGTCAAGTGGGTAAGTTACCCACATATTCCCCAGTCCCTGCAGGAATGCTGGTGAGGTGTCATTTGGCTTAAAGAGACACTGAAGCGAAAAAAAATATGATATAGTGAATTGGTTGTGTACTATGAATAATTACTAGAAGATTAGCAGCAAAGAAAATATTCTCATACTTTTATTTTCAGGTATATAGTGTTTTTTCTAACATTGCATCATTCTATAATATGTGCAGATTACACAACACTCAGCATTCAAAATTAGTCTTTCAGAGCAGTCTGTGAAGTAATGACCTCTCCTCTGCCAGAGGAAAAGTAAATAGTCCAGGAACAGTTGAGATAATAAAAGTCAGATAACAGCCCTCTCCAGGACTAACTTAGTCGGAGAGCTTAATGGCTTGTTTGCATAGAGATAACAACTGGAGTTTCTCAACTCTTCCTGTACTGAAAACAATTACACTGATGTATCTGATCTTAATGTTTTATTTTTTAGCTGTGCTACACATACAAATCATAATATCATAATTTTTTTTTTTCGCTTCAGTGTCTCTTTAACAAAACTCCCTGCATAGCAACAGCCCAATACCGCAGCATTGAGATATTTGAATGTGCTGCCTGAATGTGGCAAAACACCTAGCAGCAGAGCCGAATCATCCACAAGGCTATCCTAGGCAGTTTTCTAGGGCACGTAGAGAGTCTAGGGGCCTGGTCATGGAGGCTAGCCCCCTCCAAATCTTACTTAAGAAAAGCCAGATGACCATCACCGGATGGGCAAAACCGATATCTTGCCTAGAGCTCCATTTCATCTTTACCTATATCTGCCTAGCACACCCTGGTAACTGGCTGAAGTATAGGGGAGTAGTTGCAGAAAGTTGGCAGATAGCCTACAGTAGTACAGAATAACATAAGTTACTTGATCCAGTGGTCCTGACAGTTTACTGTCTGTGAACCTCATTGCATTGTGGGAAAATAACTGCTTTTTCCAACTGCCAAGCAAGAAGTATCTGTCACACACTTGACTTTCAGTTTTCCGCGCGCGTTTTTCTGCATACTTTTTCTGCACACTAAGTGTGTTTCCATGCAGGAAAACGCGCGCGTTTTTTCACAGCAGCTGATGTAATTGATACAGAAAACTGCCAAAATCTGCAGAATCAGGATGCAGAATGTCAGTTTTTTTTCTGCGCGCGAACAACACAGCAAGTGTGTACTAGCACATTGATTAACATGGGTTCTCAGTTTTTCTGTGCAGAAAACGCGTACGAAAACAGTCAAGTGTGTTCCCTGCCTCAGGCTTGCCTGGTCAATGACTATAGGTCAGGCTGTATGCCCATATGACTGACCTATAGCCCAGCCCGTAACACCTGCGCAAACTCCTACCTACTACAATTCTACAATACACCCTGCAGGTAGATGTAGCATACAGACTGACAGATAGTATTCACCAAACAAACAGTAACAAGATACAGTATTCACAAGGTATACCACCTGAGGCTTGAGGGTTAAGGCAGTCCAGAGTGGGTACGCAGAGTGCAGGTAATGTGGTCAATGCAAGCCAATGTTATTCCAGGCAGAGTTCAAGGGAATAACGAGTAAAAAATGAAGGAATTTGCCAGGCAACTGCAGCACCTATGCTCAAATTCTCACTTTACATTATTATATGCACATCTGGTGAATTGGTGCGACCAGTATAATTCATATCAAGATTTTTTGCACAAAATTGGCCATATACACCTAGTACCTCTCAGTTGTATAAATGATTCTTTATTGAACATAGAAAAACTGCCGGTAAACACCTTACACGACCAATGACACAGACAGAATTAAAAACCTATTTCTGCGCAGAAATGACAACATAAAACCAAGAAGCCAACCCACTTATCCCCTAGTAGGATACTCTAGGCTTGTGTGCATGGAGTCCGTCCGAAAACTCTCTGCTCCATGCACACATGCCCTGCCCGCCCACAACTCACACACCGCCTTACACCATGCATATAGCAGCTGCCTCCCCCTAATGGGGATAGGTTCTGTAATTAATGGCAATAGTAAGCAAGCGTTAGTCTGGGTAGAAGGATGCAAGCCAGTATGCTGTTAGTTGGGGCAACGTCACTCAAGCATCATTCTCCCAAATACATGCGACAGTTTGTTATACTTGCAGTGCCGATCTGAAGTAGATCAGGTTTGCCGTTCCACTCCACTCCTCTCCAATTGTCCACAGGCTAATCCACCACTATAGTGACCGGTAGGGCTTATGTCACCCTCTAGTCAACTCCACTCCAGCTTTCATATATATGTTGCCCGGAAGGGTGGTGTATAGGGCATTCCCATTCACAGTCTTAAAGGCGGACGGCTAGGCAGAGCTCATGCTGCCAACGGACTTCCGCATTCAGGAGTCTCCAGACACTGACTGTACGCTAACTCACTATGTCAGCCGTGAATGTTGCCGATGTAAGTGCGCATGATGTGCGCCTCTGCCTCGCCTTGACAGGATGCGGCTAGCGGGCGCTTTGCCGGCTACAGTGTTGCGGGCGGCGGGGAACGCTGGATGCGCGTGGTGTGGCGATAAGCTCCTCCCACCGACGTTTCGCGTCACATGACGCTTCCTCAGGGCGTGTTCCTCAGTTCAGTAACATAGCAGAGGTCGGTAACAGGTAATCCAATTAGAGAGCGTGGTCAGGAACAAGTGGAGGTCAGCAACAGGAAATAAGCTTGGTACAAGCTACAAATACAATACTTACAAGCTACTTGATACAAGCAAGATCGGCAACAGAGATCAGAGCAATGAGTGAGCGCATACCCAGCACAAGCCAAAGCCAAATGCTATCACAGGCAAAACTGGGAGCGCTCACAGAGTTCACATACAGTGACTAACCACGAGCAGTGTGGGGTAGGGGAATGCCCACAAGTCTCATATTGTTTCCAGTACAAGAAGAGTTAAGAAACTTCAGTTGTTATTGATGGAAAAGAGCTTCTCTGAGCTTTCTGACCCAACTTGGCTTGGCTATAGTGCTGTTTTCTGAAGCACGTATCTCAACCTGTCTCTCAGTGTTTCTCGTTTAAGGAATCATCAGGCTGTAAGGCCCCCTCCCCGATCCACTTACCAGTGGCTTCCTCCAGCTCGTTCCCTCCCGCTGTACTGCACAGGCTCAGTAGTTCTGCGTCTGCGTAGTACAGCGCGGACAACATGGCGGTGATTGACAGCACCACTCGTGCAGGCGCAGTACGAGGCCGACCCTTAGGTCAGCCCCAGTACCGGCGGCCGTCGGGGATATCGGCCGAGCAGAGCTGCATATTGGGACATGTCGCCGGGAACGAGCTGGAGGAAGCCACTGGTAAGTGGATCGGGGAGGGGGCCTTACAGCCTGATGATTCCTTTAAAGTTTTTCTGCCAGGAAGGTCAAAGGGTCATTAGTTCTGCTCTGTTTTATCATTAAAGAGACTCTGAAGCGAGAATAAATCTCGCTTCAGAGCTCATAGTTAGCAGGGGCATGTGTGCCCCTGCTAAACCGCCGCTATCCTGCGGCTGAACGAAGGGTCCCTTACCTCACAAATCCCCTCCGAGCAGCGGGGGATCTCTTCCGGATTGAGGCAGGGCTAACCGCCACAGCCCTGCCCCACGCGCGTCTGTCAGCGCGTATCTCCGCCTCTCCCCCACCCCTCTCAGTCTTCCTTCGCTGAGACGGGCGGGGGAGAGGCGGCGATGCGCCGCTGATAGACGCGACTGGAGGCAGGGCTGCAGCCGTTAGCCCTGCCTCTAGGAGCAGCAAAAGCCACGACCAATTTGGTAGTTGATTTTGCTGGGGGGGGGTGTTGGGGGGTGAAGGGACCCCCGTTTAGCCGCGGGATAGCGGCGTTTTAGCAGGGGCACACATGCCCCTGCTAACTATGAGCTCTGAAGCGAGAATTATTCTCGCTTCAGTGTCTCTTTAAATACAGAGTGTAATTTGTAAACTGCAAATATCAGAGAGAGATGCAATGTTATAGAAAAAAAGCTATATAACTGAAAATAAAAATATGAGACTCTTTTCTTTGCTACTAATGTTCTAGTCATTATACATACTGCACATACAATTCATAATATCATAGGGTTGTTTTTTTTTTGTTTTTGCTTCAGAGTCACTTTAACCTCCTTGGCGGTATGAAAAATACCGCCAGGAGGGAGCGCAGCAGTTTTTTAAATTTTTTTTTTTTTTTTATCATGTAGCGAGCCGAGGGCTCGCTACATGATAGCCGCTGCTGAGCGGCATCCCCCCGCCCGCTTCGATCGCCTTCGGCGATCTCCGATCAGGAAATCCCGTTCGTAGAACGGGATTTCCTGGAGGGCTTCCCCCGTCGCCATGGCGACGGGGCGGGATGACGTCACCGACGTCACTGACGTCGGGACGTCATTGGGAGTCCCGGGCCACCCCTCGGCGCTGCCTGGCACTGATTGGCCAGGCAGCGCTGGGGTCTGGGGGGGGGGGGGGGGCGCGCGCCGCAGCAGATAGCGGCGATCGGGCGGGGGCCGGCGGCGATCAGAGTGCTGGCGCAGCTAGCAAAGTGCTAGCTGCGTCCAGCAAAAAAAAAATTATGAAAATCGGCCCAGCAGGGCCTGAGCGGCACCCTCCGGCGGCTTACCCCGTGTCACACACGGGGTTACCGCCAAGGAGGTTAAGGTACACTTTAAAGAGAACCCGAGGTGGGTATTAATAATCCTATTAGCACACAGAGGCTGGGTCCAGGGGCGTAACAATAGGCCCTGCAGCGCCTGCGCCCGCGGGGGGGCCCGCCCCCCCCCCCCCCCCGGGGCCCGCTCGGGGCCGTTTTTTGGGGGCTGGAGGGGTGGCAGCATGAGGGGAAAGCCTTGCCCACAGTCGGCGGGGAGAGGGGAAGTTCCCCCCTCTCCCTCACCTCGGGGCTCTCCCCTCTGCGCCCCCCTCCAGCTAGTGAACCTGTGTGGGCAGCGGGCAGCAGCGGCGGCGGGATACATACCTTCTTCCTTGCGTTCCATCGCCGCCTTCTCGCTCTAGCGGCTGACGTCACTTCCGGAAGCGGAAGTGACGTCAGCCGCTAGAGCGAGAAGGCGGCGATGGAACGCAAGGAAGAAGGTATGTATCCCGCTGCCCACACACATTCACTAGCTGGAGGGGGGCACAGAGGGGAGAGCCCCGAGGTGAGGGAGAGGGGGGAACTTCCCCTCTCCCCGCCGACTGTGGGCAAGGCTTTCCCCTCATGCTGCCACCCCTCCAGCCCCCAAAAAACGGCCACGAGCGGGCCCCGGGGGGGGGGGCCCGCTCTGAAATTCTGCAGGGGGATTTTCAGGTGTCTGCTGCCCACATTACGATTTTCAGGTGTCTGCTGCCCACATTACGATTTTCAGGTGTCTGCTGCCCATATTATGATTTTCTGGTGTCTGCTGCCCACATTACGATTTTCAGGTGCCTGCTGCCCACATTACGATTTTCAGGTGTCTGCTGCCCACATTATGATTTTCTGGTGTCTGCTGCCCACATTGCGATTTTCTGGTGTCTGCTGCCCACATTACGATTTTCTGGTGTCTGCTGCCCACATTGCGATTTTCAGGTGTCTGCTGCCCACATTACGATTTTCTGGTCACTGCTGCCCACATTGCGATTTTCAGGTGTCTGCTGCCCACATTACGATTTTCAGGTGTCTGCTGCCCACATTACGATTTTCAGGTGTCTGCTGCCCACATTACGATTTTCAGGTGTCTGCTGCCCACATTGCGATTTTCAGGTGTGTGCTGCCCACATTGCGATTTTCTGGTGTCTGCTGCCCACATTACGATTTTCTGGTCACTGCTGCCCACATTGCGATTTTCTGGTGACTGCTGCCCACATTAGGATTTTCTGGTGTCTGCTGCCCACATTACGATTTTCTGGTCACTGCTGCCCACATTGCGATTTTCTGGTGTCTGCTGCCCACATTACGATTTTCAGGTGTCTGCTGCCCACATTACGATTTTCAGGTGTCTGCTGCCCACATTGCGATTTTCAGGTGCCTGCTGCCCACATTACGATTTTCAGGTGTCTGCTGCCCACATTACGATTTTCAGGTGTCTGCTGCCCACATTACGATTTTCAGGTGTCTGCTGCCCATATTATGATTTTCTGGTGTCTGCTGCCCACATTACGATTTTCAGGTGTCTGCTGCCCACATCGCGATTTTCTGGTGTCTGCTGCCCACATTACGATTTTCTGGTGTATGCTGCCCACATTAGGATTTTCTGGTGACTGCTGCCCACATTGCGATTTTCTGGTGACTGTTGCCCACATTGCGATTTTCTGGTGACTGCTGCCCACATTGCGATTTTCTGGTGGCTGCTGCCCACATAAGGATTTTCTGGTGACTGCTGCCCACATTAGGATTTTCTGGTGTGTGCTGCCCACATTATGATATTCTGGTGACTGACTGCTGCCCACATTAGGATTTTCTGGTGACTGCTGCCCACATTACGATATTCTGGTGACTGCTGCCCACATTAGGATTTTCTGGTGACTGATGCCCACATTGCGATTTTCTGGTGACTGCTGCCCACATGGCGATTTTCTGGTGACTGCTGCCCACATGGCGATTTTCTGGTGACTGCTGCCCACATTGCGATTTTCTGGTGAACTCTGCCCACATTACGATTTTCTGTCCCACATTACGATATTCTGTTGAACGCTGCCCACATTACGATTGTCTGGTGAATGCTGTCCACGTTACAATTTTCTGGTGACTGCTGCTCACGTTACGATTTTCTGGTGACTGGTGCCCACATTACGATTTTCTGGTGAACTCTGCCCACATTATGATTTTCTGGTGAACTCTGCCCACATTATGATTTTCTGGTGAACGCTGCCCACATTACGATTGTCTGGTGAATGCTGTCCACGTTACAATTTTCTGGTGACTGGTGCCCACATTACGATTTTCTGGTGAACTCTGCCCACATTACGATTTTCTGGCCCACATTACGATTGTCTGGTAAAATGCTGCCCACTTTACAATTAATTTACAGTGAAACGCTGCCCCATTACGATTATTTGGCACCTATGGGGGGGGGGGGCATCCAAATATTCGCAGGGGCGCCCAGTGATTTCTAGTTACGCCCCTGGCTGGGTCTGCATATAATGCCCAGCCTCCGTTGCTATATTATCTCCCCCCAGGCTCCCCCTGCGCTCTGCTGGCCCCCATACATCAAACGCCATGCTAGCTACACACAGCGTGTCAATAGCCGGCTGTTTACCTCTGGATGTGTCAATCTCGCCGCTCCCCCGCCTCCTCTATATCTCCGCTCCCCACCTGCGTCCCTTCCCTCCAATCAGTGGGGAGGGAAGGGATGCAGGCGGAGAGTGGCGACATAGAGGAGGTGGGGGAGCGGCGAGACTGACACATCCAGAGGTAAACAGTCGGTTAGCTATGTCGCTAGCACAGCGTTTGATTTATGGGGACAGCAGAGCACAGGGGGGGGGGGGGGGACGCTGTATAGCAACAGAGGCTGGGCATTATATGCAGACCCAGCCTCTGTGTGCTAATTGGATTTTCTTAGAACCCGCCTCGGGTTCTCTTTAAGAAGGCAAACTTTTGTTTTGCAAAGTAAAAAACAAAAACTTGTAACTTACAGTATGACCACAAGGCGGCAGGCTAAGCTCATTCTGCACACCCTCCTGGAGTTGCTTACTCAAGGGCTTCCATCCTAATGCACATGATGTTTTCACAATGTTGGCTGTTTTGATGCGTTTGTTTAATTTGTGTTTGTTTTTAGGAGTTGTGTTGCTGGGGGCTCTGCAGAATGATTACACAGCCAGCATACAGAAATCGCAGGAGCCATGCTACGCCTTTCAGAAGGGACTGAGGACCTCAGGCTTATTGCATAATAACCATTCCCAGTGCTCAGAACTCTCTGCATGAGCCAACACATATGCACGATACACAAGTAAAGGGGAACGCCGGCCTAAGAGAAAACTCATAGCCACAATCTACAGGCAATGTCACTGAGATAAATTATTTAGTACAGCATTTTGCAAAGCTGTACTTTATATCTATGTCTATCCTTTAAATTTTAAAGAGGAACTCCAGGGAAAATAATGTAGTAAAAAAAGTGCTTCATTTTTTACCATAATTATGTATAAATGATTTAGTCAGTGTTTGCTCATTGTAAAATCTTTCCTCTCCCCGATTTACATTCTGACATTTATTACATGGTGACATTTTTACTGAGGGCAGGTTATGTAGCTGCTCCTAGCTGTTTTGGCTGTTAGAGACAGCTGTAAACAGCTAATTCCTGTCTGTGAACATTGTTACATTGTGGCAGTTTGCCCAGAGTACCGCGGTACTCAGAGCTTCTTGTGGGAGGGGTTTCAGCACAAAATCAGTCATACAGCGCCCCCTGATGGTCTGTTTGTGAAAATCATTATATTTCTCATGTAAAAGGGGGTATCAGCTACTGATTGGGATAAAGTTCAATTCTAGGTTGGAGTTTCTCTTTAAAGGATAGACGTAGGTATAAAGTACAGCTTTGCAAAATGCTTTATTAACCACTCTTTGACGGCTCCCAATACATGCTTACTCTCTCACATGCACCTACAGATACGTACATGCAAGAATCGTGTCCGCTAGTGGAATATCGGTAAATTTAATGATATTCTACTATTCTGCAGTGCTAATTCTAATAAAATATAACCCTATTCTCACACAGGGCCCTCCCCCTACAGATGCTTAAACTTAAGCACCACCCCTGCCGATGCCTAACGCTACCCAACCCCCACTGATGCATAACCCTAACTGGCCTAGCAATTGGAGACCACCCACAATTCAATACTGCAGCAGGTTGCACTGTGTACATCAAATAAAGACGCTTGGAAATTTGGGCGCCCAGTAATGCCGAGAGTAAAATATCAGTATTAAATACCAATATTTTACGATGAAGTATGGCTGTGGCTCCTTGGCCACAGCCATACGATCCTTAAGCTGTAATTTGGTGCCTGATAAATAGCGGCCGCTGTACCAGCACCCACTACTTATTGGGGGCCCAAATTTCCACTCTAGCACCCAAATACATTGGCGGCACCCAATTAGTCCACTTGCCGCATGCGCCCAAATTTACTTCTTCAAGCTGCACTGCTGTTGATTCAAGAATTAAAGGGACCATGAGCAGACATTAAAATGGGCAAATGAACTTACCTGGTGCCTCCTCCAGCCCCTCTTAGTTGAAGAAGTCCCTTGGCGTCCTCCGGGCTCCCTCCATACTGCCCCCAACAGCTCTGTTAAGCGGAGACTTCGGCCAAAGTCGTAGGCCAGTGTGCATGCGAAGCCCCTCTGTGCGGCCGTCTCACTTGCACGCCTGTCGCCGTAAGCTTTCTGCGCATTAGCAGTTCTTGAAAGAGTAAACTGCACGTGCGCAGAAAGCTTACGGCAACAGGCGCGCAAGCAAGATGGGTGCACTGTGGACTTTGGCCAAAGTCCACGCTTAACAGAGCTGCTGGGGGCAGAATGGAGGGAGCCCGAAGGACACCAGGGGGGTGGGGGCACGGGGTAGATATGGCAGTGCAGCAAAGTGGCAGGCATGGCGGCGCAGCACAGGAGCAGGCATAGGGCACAGGACCGGGGCAGGCATGGAGGGGCAGCACAGGAGCAGGCATGGCAGTGCAGCACAGGGGCAGGCATGGGGAACAGCACAGGGCAGTGATGGGAGCATGCATGCAGGGGCACCACAGGGGCAGGCATGGAGGGGCAGCACAGGAGCAGGCATGGCAGTGCAGCACAGGGGCAGGCATGGAGGGGCAGCACAGGAGCAGGCATAGGGCACAGGACCGGGGCAGGCATGGAGGGGCAGCACAGGAGTAGGCATGGCAGTGCAGCACAGGGGCAGGCATGTAGGGGCAGCACAGGAGCAGGCATAGGGCACAGGACCGGGGCAGGCATGGAGGGGCAGCACAGGAGTAGGCATGGCAGTGCAGCACAGGGGCAGGCATGGAGGGAACAGCACAGGGCAGTGATGGAGGCATGCATGCAGGGGCAGCACAGGAGCAGGCTTAGGGCACAGGACCGGGGCAGGCATGGAGGGGCAGCACAGGATCAGGCAAAGCAGTGCAGCACAGGGGCAGGCATGGCGGTGCAGCAAAGGTGCAGGCATGGGGCACAGAACAGGGGCAAGGATGGGGCAGGCATGGGGGGGGGAAGCACAGGAGCAGGCATGGCAGTGCAGCACAGGCGCAGGTATGGCGGCGCACCAAAGGGGTCAGTCATTGCACCCATGGTGCTGTGGCACCCATGGCACGAGCCATGCTGGCACCCCTCTAGATACACCACTGGGGGCACCACAACTCTGGCCCTGCTCTATATCGACAGTGGAAGGTCTTCTTCTTTCCCATTTCAAAAGTTAAAGAAGTACGTTGTGAGATTATATCTTCTTCTGCTTTGTCACTTTTTCCCTCTCACGGCTGAACTCATAGCAAGAGATGATCTTTGGAAACGTTAGACGGTTAGAAGGTTAAACGTTTGTCTTTGAGCTGAGCTCAGTCAGAGGTTACTATTATGTGTGCCGCAGTCTTTCGATTTTCTCCCACACAACTGTAAAAGTGCTGCTTGACTAAGTCACAACACAGCTATATGTCAAGTGCCTCTCTCTGCACCACAGACAATGGCTTGTGAAGTCTTCAAAAAAAGAGCTGCGCCAACCTGAGCATATGAGCCAGAGACTGGCAGAAACACCAACATTACCAACTCATAAAACACTCTATACACTCATAAACAGATTGACCTCAAGAAAGTACAAGTGACTCCCGCCAAAACTGAGGGGGGGGGGGGTGGCACAAAGGGGTAATGATGGCAGGCGGCTGGTGGGGCCAGGCCCGGCCCTAGACTTTTTGCCGCCTGAGGCAATTTTCAGTGAAATCGCCGCCGCCCCCCCACCCCCCAAGCCGTTGTTGTGGGGGGCCGCCCGAGCTGGAGGGGATAGCGGGCAGGAAGGGGGTATTGGGCCTAGCGGCGGGGAGGGGGGTCGGACCCCCCCCTCCCTCGCCTGGGTCCCCCGTCCTCCGCTCCCCTCCAGCTTTAAAAAGGTCCGTGCTGTGGCTGCAGCTATTCGTAAGAGGCAACGGGCGGGGATTACTCACCTCTTCCTCGTTCCAGGCCAGCGTGCGCTCCACTGACGTCACTTCCTGCGGCGTAGCCGCCCCCCCAGAAGTGCCGCCTGAGGCAAAAGTTTCACCCCGCCTCATGGGCGGGCCGGCCCTGGGTGGGGCTCATTTGGGTAATCAAAATCAATGTTTGTATGGCTAGCTTTCGGAGTTTTTGCCTAACTCGGGTGATACAATTAAGGCTAACTAGTTCAGCAATGATAGGAACCAAATGTAAACATCACAAACTGAACAGGATTTTGAGAAGAGCAGACTGTCCATATGATGGTGCTATTATGGAAGAAAAGTTACCTACAGACGTACTTGGCTGGTTGGCTGGCATGCTTTAATCCTTATTTGCTAGGAAGCTGCTCCTTTGTGGACAGATCACAGACAAATCATTCCAGCCCCCAGCCTGTGTCTGACGAGTCTACAAGCAAGGGGGGGGGGGGGGGGGGGAAGAGGCAAGGAGGGAGAGAAACACTGTGTGTAATTTCTTATCTTAGCATTGCTGTAGACTAGAGCTTGGATTTTACAAGCGCTAGTTTATTCGCTGATTTAAAATAAAACCAGTAAGCTTTCAGCTTGTAAGCCTTGTTCAGACTTTTCCTATTCCTGTTGGCTGACAATGTTAGAACATACAATCAGAAGGAGGTAGAGATATTTTTTTTGCAAATATAAGTGTCATCCAGGTACATTAAAGGGAACCAGAGGCCCCAGAAAAAAGTTTTTATACATACCTGGGGCTTCCTCCAGCCCCATACGCACGGATCGCTCCCACGCCGCCGTCCTCTGCTGCCTGGATCCGCCGGTACCGGGTGCCGTCATGGCCGCCAGTCGGCCAGACGGCCGGCTGACGCGGCCAATAGTCCGCATCACACGAGCTCCCTCCATGTATGTACGCGTGAGGCTGCCTACTGCGCAGCCTCATGCGTACGGGTAAGGAGGGAACCGCAGTGATGCGGACAATTGGCCGCGTCCGCCGGAAGTGACGGGACCCGGTACCGCCGTTCCAGGAAGCGGAGGATGGCGACGTGGGAGCGATCCAGGCTTATGGGGCTGGAAGAAGCCCCAGGTATGTATAAAAGCTTCTTCTTTTTTTATCACGTTCCTCTCTGGTTCCCTTTAATTACAAGGGATATTGCAAGGATTGCGAAGTATTTGTGGCAAATAGATAAGACCCTTGGTTTTCTTAATGCCTACATAGACTCAACTGACAAGGATGGTTTTTTACAGACCCTATCCTGTTCACTGTAAGCTGCTGGAGCGGCAATCAGGGAAGCACAGTAATTTCCAGGGGGGGGGGGGGCAGTGCACCAGTGTAGTGCCACTCATGCATATTTGGGGAAAAGATTTATTCCCTATGTATGATTTAAGGAGTGAGATGACGTGTGCAATTGTTCAGGGCCCTGGGACGTCTCTCCCTCTGCATGGTGCCTCAGTTCCCTACATGTTTGGGCCCTAATTTATCAATAGTTGTTGCCACTCACAGTGTAGCTCTCACCTGAACTGGATGCAGGGCCACCCTCATGAAGGAAAGGGCCACTGTTTGAAGTCCAGAGCTCTGGCATGGGAAGCTTTCCAGCTTAGGGCCCTCTGCTCTGCATGATTTGCCCTCCCAGAATTCTGTCTCTCTGGCTGAGGGGATATCAAAATGATCTACTACCCGATAAGCTGGCAAGAGAATCCTGATGTCATTTCCTCCCTTACTTTCCTCTGCCTGATTTGCCCGCCCTTCACTATAGAAAGTGCATTATCTCAACATGAGAAATATTGGCCAACTAGAGAGGAACAGAGGTGTGGGAGGAGAAAACAGGATGGTGTAATGGTTAAGGGCTCTGCCTCTGACACAGGAGACCTGGGTTCAAATCTTGGCTCTGCCTGTTCAGTAAGCCAGCACCTATTCAGTAGGAGACCTTGGGCAAGTCTCCCTAACACTGCTACTGCCTATAGAGCGCGTCCCAGTGGCTGCAGCTCTGGCGCTTTGAGTCCGCCAGGAGAAAAGCGCAATATAAATGTTCTGTGTTCTGTTCTGCTCTGAAAGAGGCTTCAGCCAATCAGGCTGCATTAGTTACGTCTGAGGGGAAGTAGAGGAGCAAAAAAGGACAGCCCAGCATGCCCTGCAACTTCCTTTTTGTGTATTAAATTTTGTGTGTATCAAATAAGGGTCAGCTAAAGTGGGGAATGATCATTTATCAACAAGAAAAGTAATAGTGATTTTAACTTTTAGATTGCCTGGTTAGCATCCTTATTACTTGTTTACCAGATAAAAATAAAGAATTGATTTTTTATTTTATCAGTTACACTTCAAAGTAAATGTGAACCTAAATAAAAAAGTAAAATAAAGATACTTACCTATGGAGAGTATAGGCTCTGGGTCCTAGAAATTTGCACAAAAGGATCCGCAAACCATCAGTGGTAGAAGAAATGCTGGTTGTTCTTTATTCAGATAATCCACATGGCAAAGGTAAAAAAATCACAAGGTTCAACTGACGCGTGTCGGGCTTACAGTCTGCCCTTAGTCATAGTTAAAAATGAACCTGCAAGGGGAGGGCTTTATGTAGGCGGGGGTAGAAAGACTCCACCCTGTACCTCAACCAGCCCTCGCCTTAAAGGAGACATCACATATTTACAATATCTATAAAAAGGTGCATAATGAATATACAAAATTGTACAAATATATTCAATTAATAACAGCTAACAACAAGTGTAAAAAAGTGATAAAAACACCAATAATGGAAAAAACTTTGGACATATATAGGGCCAGATATAGTAGCCTGATTAACAAGCAAAAAAGAGCAAGTAAATGCACAGAATCTTTTTTTGAGAAGGAATCAAAAATAGCATTTAACAGTCATAAACAAGATTCAAATCCCAGCGTGTATTGAGACCCATAGGAGTACGAGTGTTCATCCTATGGATCCAATACGCCTCCCGCCTACGAAGTAACTTGATGGTATCCCCACCCCTCTTGGGGCTCACTATACGCTCAACTCCCTGAAAAATGAAGGAGGAAAGGTTAACCTCATGAACATTCTTGAAGTGTTTAGATACTGCCGACTTTTTAAAAGTTTTCCAATTCGTACCACAAAAATGTTCAGCAATGCGGGCTCTCAAATTGCGAGTGGTGCATCCCACATATTGTAAGCGGCAAGACGTGCAGGAAATAACATAAATAACACATTTTGTGTCACAATTTACGTATTGTTTAATGGGGACACTGTTACCAGTCGCAAAAGAGAGAACAGAGGAACCCCTCCTATGGCAATGGCAATAATTACAAGTAGGAAAGCCACACGGATAAGAACCTACCGTGGCAAGCCAAGTGGGTACACGAGATGAGGAAGTGGATTGAAAAAGGCTAGGGGAAAGGATCGACCCCAGGGTGCGGGCTCTTCTGGCAGAAAAACGACATCCTTGTTTAAGGATGGTTTTGAATTTGGGATCTGAATTCAGCACTGGAAGGTATTTCCTCACAATATCTGTGATTTTATTAAATTCCAGGCTGTATTCAGTAACAAAAGTGGTCCTCTCATCCTGGTTCTCACCCTGGTTCCTGATGGTTAAGAGTTCGTTACGTGGTCTCTTTGTGCCTTTGAGGCGTCCTCGAGCTAACTGGCTCCTGGTGTATCCCCTCTGTCTCAAGCGATCCTCCACTAAATTGCATTCTAGCTCAAGTTCTGCAGGACTTGAACAATTACGGGCAGCCCGAGTGAATTCCCCAGTGGGAATAGCATTGATAGTGTGTCTGGGGTGGCATGAAGTAGCAAGAAGTATGGAGTTGCCTGCTGTGGGCTTGCGGAAAGTCCTAGTGGAGACACAATGAAGATCAGTGTCTCCAATAAGAGTCAGGTCTAGATAATCGATACGAGTGTCATGATGACTCATCGTAAAATTTAAATTCAGATCATTACAATTGACATATAACAGAAAGTCATCGAGGAGGCCAGGAGGACCCCCCCACACCAAAAGCAAATCATCTATAAATCTGCCATACCAAACTATGTGGGAGGCAAAAGGGTTGTCCTCTCCAAAGATGCGGAGCTCCTCCCACCAACCCATGTATAGGTTGGCGAGTGAGGGGGAAAATTTTGCCCCCATAGAAGCTCCGCACCTCTGGAGAAAAAAACCCAAATCAAACATAAAATAATTGTGCGTGAGGAGGTACTCCACGGCCCCCTCGAGGAAAGACTGCAATGAAACGTCAAAAGTAGAGTATTTTTGAAGATGAAAGTTAAGGGCTTTCAGAGCGAGATTGTGTGGGATTGAAGAATATAAAGAGGTGACATCTAAGGTCACCCAGTGGAAGTGGTTCTCCCACACAAAATCAATAAAGCTTGACAGGACATGTCGAGTGTCCTGTAGATAGCCCGGTAGTCTCCGAACAAGGGGCTGCAAGTGTGAATCGACCCACTCACCAAGGCTCTCGCCCACGGAGCCAATGCCAGCCACAATGGGGCGGCCCCGCGGGGGAGCGCCCGGTTTATGTATCTTAGGGAGGTGATGGAACACGGGGACTATAGGATGCAAAGGGTACAGAAATTCAAACATGTTCTTAGTGAGAACACCCATGTTCTGACCCCATTCCAGCAGCCCCCGAAGATCAACAAGAAAATCCTGGGTAGGATCCCGAAGTAAGGGTCGATACACACTCACATCCCCAAGCTGTCTGAGTGCCTCCAAACGATAGTCTGCGGCGTCCAAGACAACGACAGCTCCCCCCTTGTCCGCCGAGCGGATGACTATATTAGCATTATCCCGTAAGGAATTTAAGGCCTGCCGCTCGGAGGCAGAGAGGTCCGACGGTGCCCTGGACGACCTCGACAAGCTTGTAAGCTCGCCCTCAATAAGATCCTGAAAGGTGTCTAGTTCAGGGGACCTGGCATTGACTGGGTAAAAAGAGGGGTTCGAAATTCTGATGGGTGTCACTTGAGCTATGTCAACCCCCCCTGTATTACTGTCGTCCAGGGCCTGTAGCGCCAGAATATTCCTAATGTCACGGAAAGGGGAAACATCCTCAATTTGATTCCGTGGCAAGGGAACTGGCGCTTGAGATTCGACTGTCTCCAGAGAATCATTCAAAAAATGCCTCTTAACCACCAAATTTCTCACAAATTTGTTAAGATCTAGGATGGTCCGAAACAGATCAAAATGATTGGAGGGAGCGAAGGATAAGCCCCTGGACAGCAACTTGATCTGTTCTGGGGAAAAGGTGTAACTAGAGAGATTGACCACATTACAAGGAAAGGGTTCTGTCTGAAGGGCTACCTGCTTTTCCGATTTTCTGTGTTTGCGCCCTGCTCGTCTAACACGTTTCTTTTTTGTTTTCGTTTTTTGGTTTTGTTGGATTTGCGTGGCGTTCTGTAGTAGGATGGCCGAGGAATGGGGACCCCTGACGTTTGAAGTAAAGGAGGGTCCACTGTCTGTTGGACAGTGCTGGAAAAAATGGTAGATTGTAGGGCCCTACGATTGAGATCCGAGGCCTCTGAAACATCCGACAAAGAGCCCGAGGTGTCTAGAGAGCTGAAACTTACATTCTTCTTGGGGGTAGACTTTTTTAAAATAGATCTAGGGGACCTGTAAAAAGACTCCCATCTCCCCCATTCGTAAACTACATTTCGACTGTAGTCGTTTGTGTCTCTGAGAAATTTGACCCGTTTTGTCTCCATGATGATGGTTTCCAGTTTATTAATATTGTTTTTCAGTTTAGAATGTAAATCATCATAGAGACTCAAAGAATCAAACCCTCTCAGATCCCGATTGATTTTGTCTATCTGCAGCTTGAGATCTATCAACTTTTGTTCCTCATATAAGACTATCAATCTCATAAGCTGCAGAGAGCAGTCAGTCAGGATTTTGTTCCACTCTAGAACAAATTTATCAGAGTAAATAGTAGTAGGAACTTTTTTAATTCTTAAACCTCTAGGTATAATACCTTTACTGATGTAGTGTTTCAAGCTAGTAACATCCCACCAGAGACGCACCTCTTTATCCATTAGACACTCCAAGGTGGTGTACAAGGAATGTAAGGTGAGTTCTGGTTGTGAGCTGGCTGTATTGCATTCTCCCGAGAACACAGACATAAATTTGTCTTTGCGTTCCGAGTTCTGCAACAGGTCCCCATATGTACTAAGATTTGTATTTGGATCAAAATTGTAACTAGACACATTAACCTCGTCAATCTGTTTGGAAGAAGCATCAGAAGAAACAACAGCTATATCATTATACACAGTATCAGAGGATAAATCAACATCTACATTCTCAGATTGTTCTAGTGATTGTACAGTCTCAGCATTTTGACTAGACAAAATAGACTCAATAGGGTACACAGGATGACCAACGTTAATGTTGGACGGCATAGGTAAGGTACTGTTCACAGTAGATACTGGCAAAAAATTAGAATATAAACCTGGGAAAATAGGTTTTTGTAATATACTATTAGGTAGTCCCGACTGAGGATGAAAAGGTGGTATATAAGTGGGTACATGAGCAAAAGATTGCATATTGGAAGGCAGAATGTTCAGTCTCTGGAAATCCGCATAAGTTGGCTGTGAGCCCACATAAGTAAAGTTCTGAGTAGATAAGGTCTGTGGAAAAATATGTGGCATGGCAACATTAGCGGTAGTAACATATGCTGAGGCCAAAGACTGAGAAGCTGAAGTGACATATGTACCAGTGGAAAGACTAGTGCCAGGGGAGTGCTTAGGAATGGCCCCCATGCATTATGCACCTTTTTATAGATATTGTAAATATGTGATGTCTCCTTTAAGGCGAGGGCTGGTTGAGGTACAGGGTGGAGTCTTTCTACCCCCGCCTACATAAAGCCCTCCCCTTGCAGGTTCATTCACTATGACTAAGGGCAGACTGTAAGCCCGACACGCGTCAGTTGAACCTTGTGATTTTTTTACCTTTGCCATGTGGATTATCTGAATAAAGAACAACCAGCATTTCTTCTACCACTGATGGTTTGCGGATCCTTTTGTGCAAATTCCTATATTGGCTTGGCTTCCCAGATCCTGCACCAATTGGTTGATTTGGTAGGGGGTTATGAGCGTTTTGATCCTCTCATCATACTCTGGGTCCTAGAGCCTTTCTGCTCCTGCCACAGTCCCCTTGTTCCAGTGCTGTCCTCTCCGGTAGCAGTATCCGACCGATTGAACGAATACTGCTCTGTGCCGCTGCGAGAGGCTTCAGAAGTCTTTGGGAGCCTGAGTACTCCTGAAGACGGGCGGCTACATACTGCGTCTGCACTCGCGGCAGGGCTGTTTCTTGGGCAGTGCAGGCAGGGCGACCGCCCTGGTTGCAGACCAGCAAGTAGAAAAAGGGGGGGGGGGGGGGCGCAGGCAGAAGGATATAACTTGCCTTAGCTAAAGCTGAAGGTAAATACTCCATTCTCCTCCTCCTTGACCTTTCAGCAGCTTTTGATACAGTAGATCATCCTTTACTCCTCCAGTCCCTCCAGCCCATGGGCATTCACGATCTCGCCCTGACCTGGCTTTCATCCTACCTCTCCAACCGCTCCTTCACGACCTCCTTCAATGAGTCCTCGTCCACTCCCAACCACCTCTCAGTGGGAGTCCCCCAAGGCTCGGTCCTTGGCCCCCTACTGTTCTCCCTATACACATCCTCCATTGGCAAGGTTATCTCTTCCATGGGTGACACCCAGATCTACCCAGATCTACCTCCACACCCCTGACATATCCACCACTACCATGGACAAGGTCTCCTCCTGCCTATCTGCCATCTCCTCCTGGATGCCCGCTAGGTTCCTGAAACAAAATCTAGACAAAACGGAATTTATGATCTTCCCACCCCGGTCATCCCTGGACCTCCCAGATGTGCAGGTCACTGTTAACCACACTACCATTCGCCCTACTTCTCAAGCCCGCTGTCTGGGTGTCACCCTGGACTCCGCACTCTCCTTCACTCCCCACATCCGAAACTTCCCAAAGCCCTGCAACTTCCACCTTCGTAACATCTGTAAGATTCGCCCTTTCCTGACCTCTGCCACCACCAAACTCCTCATCCATGCCCTCATAATTTCCCGCCTCGACTACTGCAATGCCCTTCTGTCTGGTCTCCCTATGACCCGAATAGCCCCACTGCAGTCCATCATGAATGCGGCAGCCGGAATTATCCACTCCTCCTATCGCTCCACCAGGGCGTCTCCCCTCCGTGAATCCCTCCACTGGCTTCCTATCCAGTCCAGAATCAGATTCAAGATATTGTGTCTGATCTACAAATCAGTCCACAAGACCTGTCCAACCTACATTTCTGATCTTACTCAGAGATACACACCAAGCCGCTCACTCCGCTCCTCCAATGAACTTCGCCTGACCGTCCCCTGCATCACCCAGTCCCATGCACACCTCCAGGACTTCTCAAGAGCCGCTCCAACACTATGGAACTCCCTACCTCCACCCATTAGGGCAGCCCCCTCCTTCAACACCTTCAAGAATGCCCTCAAAACTCACCTTTTCACTCTGGCCTACCACCCCTCACAATTGCTCTAAACCCACAGCTGAACTCTGGTCCCCTACCTCTCGTGTCCCTACCTCTCCCTCTAGATTGTAAGCCTTTGGGCAGGGTCCTCCTCCTTTTGTGTCCTACCTGATCATGCACCTCCATTACTGTGCACCCATGCTATGCATTTGAGTGAACCTAACTTGCCTAATCTCCATGCTCCATCCAGTGACTGACTAAGCATTACCTTATGCAGGGCAGTTTCTAGGCTAAATTTCACCCAGGGCGAGGGTGTAAAAATCGCCCCCCCCCCCCCTTCCCCGCCATGGAGCCAGGTATAGGTGCCCACAGTTTAGGTTAGCTATGTAGGTGCCACCAGTATGAATTAGATAGGTAGGTGCCTACAGTATAGGTTTGGTAGGTAGGTGCCTGCAGTATAGGTTTGGTAGGTAGGTGCCTGCAGTATAGGTTAGATAGGTACCTAGGTTATATAGGTAGGTGCCTGCAATATAGATAGGTAGCTTAGATAGGTAGGTGACTGCAGTATAGGTTAGATAGGTAGGTGCCTGCTGTATAGGTTAGATAGGTAAGTGCTTGCAGTATAGGTTTGGTAGGTAGGTGCCTGCAGTATAGGTTTGGTAGGTAGGTGCCTGCAGTATAGGTTTGGTAGGTGCCTGCAGTATAGGTTAGATAGGTAGGTGACTGCAGTATAGCTTAGATAAGTAGGTGCCAGTATAGGATAGATAGGTAGGTGACTGCAGTATAGGTTAGATAGGTAAGTGCTTGCAGTATAGGTTACGTAGGTAGGTACCTGCAGTATAGCTTAGGTAGGTGACTGCAGTATAGCTTAGATAAGTAGGTGCCAGTATAGGATAGATAGGTAGGTGACTGCAGTATAGCTTAGGTAGGTGATTGCAGTATAGCTTAGGTAGGTGACTGCAGTATAGCTTCAATAAGTAGGTGCCAGTATAGGTTAGATAGGTAGGTGACTGCAGTATAGGATAGATAGGTAGGTGACTGCAGTATAGGTTAGGTAGGTGCTGTAGTATAGATTAGGTAGGTAGGTGCTGCAGTATAGATTAGGTAGGTGCTGCAATATAGAGTAGGTAGGTAGGTGCTGCAGTATAGATTACGTAGGTAGGTGCTGCAGTATAGATTAGGTAGGTAGGTAGGTGCTGCAGTATAGAGTAGGTAGGTAGGTAGGTGCTGCAGTATAGATTAGGTAGGTGCTGAAGTATAGAGTAGGTAGGTAGGTGCTGCAGTATAGATTAGGTAGGTAGGTGCTGCAGTATAGATTAGGTAGGTAGGTAGGTGCTGCAGTATAGATTAGGTAGGTAGGTAGGTAGGTGCTGCAATATAGAGTAGGTAGGTGCTGCAGTATAGATTAGGTAGGTAGTTGCTGCAGTATAGATTAGGTAGGTGGGTAGGTGCTGCAGTATAGAGTAGGTAGGTAGGTGCTGCAGTATTGATTAGGTAGGTAGGTGCTGCAGTATAGATTAGGTAGGTAGGTAGGTGCTGCAGTATAGATTAGGTAGGTAGGTGCTGCAATATAGAGTAGGTAGGTAGGTGCTGCAGTATAGATTAGGTAGGTAGTTGCTGCAGTATAGATTAGGTAGGTAGGTAGGTGCTGCAGTATAGAGTAGGTAGGTAGGTGCTGCAGTATAGATTAGGTAGGTAGGTGCTGCAGTATAGATTAGGTAGGTAGGTAGGTAGGTGCTGCAGTATAGATTAGGTAGGTAGGTAGGTAGGTGCTGCAGTATAGAGTAGGTAGGTAAGTGCTGCAGTATAGATTAGGTAGGTGCAGTATAGATTAGGTAGGTGCTGCAGTATAGATTAGGTAGGTAGGTGCTGCAGTATAGCGTAGGTAGGTAGGTACTGCAGTATAGCGTAGGTAGGTGCTGCAGTATAGAGTAGGTAGGTAGGTAGGTGCTGCAGTATAGAGTAGGTAGGTAGGTGCTGCAGTATAGATTAGGTAGGTAGGTAGGTGCTGCAGTATAGGTTAGGTAGGTAGGTAGGTGCTGCAGTATATGTTAGGTAGGTAGGTGCTGCAGTATAGATTAGGTAGGTAGGTGCTGCAGTATAGGTTAGGTAGGTAGGTGCTGCAGTATAGATTAGGTAGGTAGGTGCTGCAGTATAGGTTAGGTAGGTAGGTAGGTGCTGCAGTATAAATTAGGTAGGTGTTGCAGTATAGATTAGGTAGGTAGGTGCTGCAGTGTAGCGTAGGTAGGTAGGTGCTGCAGCATAGAGTAGGTAGGTAGGTGCTGCAGTATAGAGTAGGTAGGTAGGTAGGTGCTGCAGTATAGAGTAGGTAGGTAGGTAGGTGCTGCAGTATAGAGTAGGTAGGTAGGTAGGTGCTGCAGTATAGAGTAGGTAGGTAGGTAGGTGCTGCAGTATAGATTAGGTAGGTAGGTAGGTGCTGCAGTATGGGCCTCAGAGTTACACAAAAAAGCAATATTTTTATTGAAATTATTTGATACTGCAGCCTGCAGGACAGAGAGCGCCCCCGCCCCTCCCCCCTCTCTGATAGCGGCCACACAGAGGCAAAGTCAGGTCACCAGCGCAGGTGAGCAGCAGCCAGCAGCAGGTCACTTACTGTCTGTGACCACCTGCTGAACGAGAGGCGCCGATCCAGCCAGGCCCGGGGAGAAAGCACGCAGGGCGGGTCACCAGGAGGGGGACCACAAACGCATCACCCCGGGAAGACAGCCAGTACAGTACTCCGCCTCCTCCTCCATCGGCACTCTGCCTGGCCTGCACGTCGTGTCATCACGTGGTGGTGACGCACATGACGTCAGAGCGGAAAAAGAATGAAGCAGGACGCCCAGGAGGAGTGTGGGAAGGTCGCATTGTGATCGCGCTGGCGTACACCGCACATCACTTGCTCAGCGGCTCCCGCAGTGTCTCTCCCTGCCGGCGCCCCCCTTCCTTTACATGCAATCTGCGCTCAGTGCAGTCGCCCGGCCCGCACGGTGATAAAAACGGCCCTGACCTTATGCTCATACTGTGCTGTGTGATCTGGTTTTTCTTGTATTCCTGTATTGTCTTATTGCTGTATGTCACCCCTAAGTATTGTCTGTAACCTAAATTAATGTCCAGCGCTGCGTAATATGTTGGCGCTTTATAAATACAATAAATAATAATAACTGCTAGGGAGCTGGTGACGCGCGGTGCAACACACTGGAAGAAGATTACCAGCTCGATCATCTTCTCTGACTCCTCCTGGGCTTCCTGCATCAGACATCAAGTCATCATCACATCACCACCGCGTGATGACACCTGATGTCCTGTAGCGGTACTGCAGGCTGTCATTACGTGGTGTACATGGAGGAGTCAGCTTTCCGGGCTCTCTTCGCCTGTGTGTTTTCCTGGTCCCTGCTTCCTCCTGGATGAGCGGCTGGTCACTAGTAAGTAGGCAGATCTACTTGTAACCTGTGGCTGTGTGACTGTCCCTATAGAGTAAGGGCTCGCTAGTCCGTAGGTGGTGGGGGGGGAGGGGGCACAATTTTTACACCCTTGCCCTGGGTGCAATTTAGCCTAGAAACTGCCCTGACTAGTGGGCTCTCTCCTGGACTGTGTGCACAGTATGGAGCCGCCCGTCTTCAGGAACACTCAGGCTCCCGAAGACTTCTGAAGCCTCCCAGGGTGGCAAATTAGAATGGCTGTGACGGCATTAGAATGAGGGGACTGTGAGAGAAACGTGAAGGCTCAATAGGACCCAGAGCCTTCCCTCTCCTTAGGTAAGTATGTGTTGGTTTTTTTCAATTTACATTGGCTTAAAAAAATCCTATTACAGCATGACTTTAAAAGATGAATCATCACTCCCCCCTTTTATTTTATGCAAATTACACTACGACGAACAACGTCAAAGAACAAAAAAACCCCAAGCAAACCTCCTCTCGTATTTGTCATCTTCTGGTTGCTCGCTGTTCTAGAACTCCAATTACTTTGTGTTTATCAGAGAAGGATGAGTCAGGCTTGTGTAAGACAACACTGTACATTTAATCCTTGGGAAGCGTAGCGGCTTCAGGAGACGAGCGTTCCGTCGCTTGAGAACCCCTCGCTTCTCGCTTCACAACACAAACACAGGCACCAGCCACTCCACTAATTGGAGAGTGTTTTCTGCACAGATAAAGGAAGAGAAAAAAACTCCAGCGCTCCAAATAGAATTAATCCTCACGCGTTAAACGAGGAAAATTACAAAGCAGGATGAAGTATTTTATACCTTCCTCCAACTTTTCCGAGGCCCGAAAACTAACCTCGTTCTGTTGAAAAATTGATAGATCATATTAGTGCTAAAGTACCATGCTGTAATGTAAAGAGTACTTACCTTCTCCACCTCCCTGGCATAAATCGATGTCTGAGCACCGGGGTGTAACTATAAATCTTGCGGCACTCCAGCAAAACTTTGATGGGGCCCCACAATATTCACACCCTTTCACTTGCCAACCCCTGGTGACCCTCACAGGCTGGGGCCCATCTTACAAGGGTTATAAAACAAGTGTGGACATTATGTTCTTTACACCCATAATGAGTGTAGCCACAAAAAACACCTGATCTGAAGGATGGACCCATTTATCAGAGGAAGTAAAGCAGTCATTGGTGCCCCTCTTGCAGCTCTGGCCTCCCCTGTCGCAAGGACTGCTCCCCTCTACCGTGTTTCGCCAAAAATAGGACCTCCCCCGAAAATAAGGCCTAGCTTATATTTAAAGCAATCTTTAAATATAAGAAATCCCCTGAAAATAAGACCTAGCTGGGCCACGCCATGTTTTCCCCCTTTGCTCCCTCTGCATTACAGCAGAAGAAACTCACAGACTTCTGACATGCCAGCGTTAACACCTCTCGCCAGCAGCGTCCAGCTTCCTCTCCTTGACAACGGCGGCTCTCATCATGTGACACACGCATGTCCTGCCGCATCACATGACAAGAGCCTGCCGCTGTCAAACAGAGGAACCCGGGTGCTGTTGAGGAGAGACGTTATCGCTGCCACATCGGAAGCCGGTGAGTTTTTCTGCTTTAATGCTCCACTCGCCACTCTGCAGAGGGAGGGAGGGAAGGGCTATATTGAGCTGGGGGCTGCCATTATGGACCAGGTTCCCTCGGCTATCACTACAGGGCAGCTCATCAGGGAGGGAGGGAGGGGCTTTGCTGGACAGGGGGCTGCCATTGAGGACCAAAACTATAAGCCCTCTCCAAAAATAAGACTTACCACATTATTTGGGGGTAAAATTAATATACGACAGTGTCTTATTTTCGGGGAAACACGGTAGTTACGTCCATCTGAGCAGCCTAACTGTAAGGATATGTACACACATGCACGATCTGTCATAAACAAACATGTCGACGGATCCAGTGTTATCTAGCATCTGTAAATTTACATCCTAATGTGCCGCAAAGGTTACATCACCAGGATGGTTTCTTATGTGAAGACTCCAAGATCTTCATGCCCAAGGGACTTTGGGTCGAAGGTCTAAAGCTTTGTTATGATCACATCTTGGCAGGCCATTTTGCGTTCGCCAAGACCCTACAGATACTTACAGATACAGTCTTCACTCTGTTCTAGTTATCACCCACAGACTATCGATCAGACAGAGAGAACAAATCAGGCATTGGAGCAGTATATCCGTTGTTTCTGTTCTGCCTCTTAGGATGATTGGGTGAGACTGTTAGCCACAGTGGAATTTGCTACCGTATAATAACTTTTTCCATTCTTCACCTGAACAGACCCCAATCTTTGCCAACTACGGGTATCACCCATCTACATTTACTCATGTAGATTTTGATTGCCTGGTGCCCAGCATTCAAGAACGGCTGGAGTTCATTACCAAGAACCTTTGAAACTAAAATGTCCCTCTAAGAAATTGGGTCCTAAGTTCATAGGCCCTTTTTCTATCTGTCAGAAGATCACTCCGGTGGCATTCAAGTTGGAATTGCGAGATTTTCTTCGAATTCATCCAGTGTTTCATGTGTCTTGTTTAAAGAAGAACTTCTGATACTGGTTGATGGAAAGAAGGAATTTAAAGTAGAAAAGGGTCTCCGATTCCAGAAGAAGAGCTGGTGCTATCCAGTTTTTTATTTAATGGAAGGGTTTTGTCCAGAAGAGAACTCTTGAGAATCTCAGAATAATATACATGCACCAAGACTGCTAAGAACTTTCCTAGAGAAGCCAATATTGGAAGGCAGCCAGAGGTTGCCCTTAAAGAAAATCTGTAATAAAAAAAACCTCCCCTGGGTGGTACTGACCTCGGGTGGGGGAAGCCTGCGGATCCTATCGAGGCTTCCCCCGTCCTCCTCAGTCCCACGGCAGCGGCGAAAATCCTCCCGAAGCGGCGGTGATGTAAATATTTACCTACTTGGCTCCAGCGCAGGTGCAGTAGCCGCTCTATGCATGGAGATAGCCGAAAATAGCTTCGGGCCGCTCTACTGCGCAGGCGCAAGTCTCCTGCGCCTGCACAGTAGAGCGGACCAGACGGAGATCGGCTATTTTCGCCTATCTCCGTGGGAAGAGCCGCAACAGCGCCCCCGCTGGAGCCAGAAAAGGTAAATATTGCACAGGCCGACAAATTGTCGCCTGTGCGTTCCGTGGGCTGCAGCGAGACCGCCGTGGGACACAGGAGGACGGAGGAAGCCTCAATAGGGTCCAGAGGCTTCCCCCTACTGAGGTGAGTACCCCCCAGGGGAACTTTTTTTTCAGTAGAGGTTTCCTATAAGGAAGGATGGGGGGCAGTGTCACGCTTACTTGTCCCAAAGTCCAGCGGGGGCTTTTCTTCTCCATTGGCGTTCCTGGAGGCCGGCCGGAATGGCGTGGATAACATCTTTCTCCTCCAGACTAAGACTCCACTCCCTGGAAGTGCCCACATTAACCACCAGTGCCAAGATTCCTGACATCTATACTGTGGTAACTACTGAGGGAAGTATCCAGTTTTAACCCCTTCCTCATTCCAGATTTGCTTTAAACTAACACCAGTGCTAGGGCTAATAAATGCGCAACAGAGCATTCGTTTGATTGATTTACGTGAATGGTTGTCGGAGTTACATTTTTAAAACTAAAAGACCAATCTGCTGTAAGAGACTCTTATCTAGCAGTTATACTGTATATTATTTTGGTTGGATGATACTCATCAGTGGAATTTATCTGATCAGAGAAATTAATACGAATCTGAAAGATATAAAGCCTGGAGTCATACTTACAGGCCAACGCGCATTTTATATTACGCTTGAAAATAATCAAAGATTTTATTACCAGATCAGCATTTTTGAAATTCTTTGATGTGACCCGATGTGTTCCATAAAGGGTTAATTTCCATCAGCTTACGAAACGCTTATCTTTATCGGTAATTATCTCCTACACTAGAAAGGAAGACTAACATCTGCCAACAATGATTCTCTTTATTTTAAATTTTAGCTTTAAAGTGGACTCCCACTGCAAATTCTAAAGTGAACAAGAGCCAGAATGACTCTTGCTATGACTGCCCCCATCTTTTTTAACTCAATGCAGCAATGGCTGACTACTTCATTAAAGAGACTCCGTAACAAAAATTGCATCCTGTTTTTTATCATCCTACAAGTTCCAAAAGCTATTCTAATGTGTTCTAGCTTACTGCAGCACTTTCTACTATCACAGTCTCTGTAATAAATCAATGTATCTTACCCCTGTCAGACTTGTCAGCCTGTGTCTGGAAGGCTGCCAAGTTCTTCAGTGTTGTGGTTATGCTATGAACTCCACCTTCCAGGCCCCTCTATGCACACTCACTGCCTGTGTATTATTTAGATTAGAGCAGCTTCTCTCTTATCTTTTACAAGCTGGATAAATCGTCCTCTGAGCTGGCTGGGCTTTCACATACTGAAGAATTACAGACAAGGGCAAAGCTGTTTGCAGGAAGAAACGAGCAGCCTGAAACTTCAGTGCATGAGAACAGGGGGAAAGAAACACACAAATGATCTCTTGAGATTCAAAAGGAAGGCTGTATACAGCCTGCTTGTGTATGGATGTATTTTCTATGTGTGGACATACTGTACATCAACCTACTTCCTGTTTTGGTGGCTATTTTGTTTGTTTATAAACAAACTTTTAAAAACTGTTTTTAACCACTTTTAATGCGGCGAGGAGCGGCGAAATTGTGTCAGAGGGTAGTAGGAGATGTCCACTAATGCACTGGTATGTTTACTTTTGTGCGATTTTAACAATACAGATTCTCTTTAAGCAGCAGGGAAGCACTGTGGCAGCTTTGAATGGCCTCATACTGTGGCTGGCACAGCACTACTTCTTCCCTCACCTCTCCTCTCTGAGATAGGCTGGCTCAGTGGCACAGGTAGAAGCAGAGTACCTCTCTGTGATAGGCTGGCTCAGTGGCACAGGTAGAAAAAGAGCATCTCCATGTGATAGGCTGGCTCAGTGGCACAGGTAGAAGCAGAGTACCTCTCTGTGATAGGCTGGCTCTGTGGCACAGGTAGAAAAAGAGCATCTCCATGTGATAGGCTGGCTCAGTGGCACAGGTAGAAGCAGAGTACCTCTCTGTGATATGCTGGCTCAGTGGCACAAGTAGAAGCAGAGTACCTCCATGTGATAGGCTGGCTCGGTGGCACAGGTAGAAGCAGAGTATCTCCATGTGATAGGCTGGCTCAGTGGCACAGGTAGCATCAGAGTACCTCCATGTGACAGGCTGGCTCAGTGGCACAGGTAGAAGCAGAGTACCTCCATGTGATAGGCTGGCTCAGTGGCACAGGTAGCATCAGAGTACTAGAGTTGGGCCGAACCTCCGATTTTAGGTTCGCGAACCGGGTTCGTGAACTTTCGCGGAACGTTCGGTTCGCGTTAAAGTTCGCGAACCGCAATAGACTTCAATGGGGATGCGAACTTTGAAAAAAAAAAAAAATTATGCTGGCCACAAAAGTGATGGAAAAGATGTTTCAAGGGGTCTAACACCTGGAGGGGGGCATGGCGGAGTGGGATACACGCCAAAAGTCCCCGGGAAAAATCTGGATTTGACGCAAAGCAGCGTTTTAAGGGCAGAAATCACATTGAATGCTAAATGACAGGCCTAAAGTGCTTTAAAACATCTTGCATGTGTATACATCAATCAGGTAGTGTAATTAAGGTACTGCTTCACACTGACACACCAAACTCACCGTGTAACGCACCACAAACAGCTGTTTGTGTAGTGACGGCCGTGCTGGACTGGTGCGCACCATGGCGAGAGTGCAGGTTTTGGTGGCTTTACAGCCCATATGGTCGCCTGGCTGATGTAGCTGAATGACAGAACAGTGACTGTCCAGCTGATCAAATTTGGTCTGACCACAATGAAGCAACGACCTTATTATCTTTTGTGTGCCCCCCAAGACACTCATCTAGGCGCCGGTCATTGCTTCATTGTGATACGCAAGCCCCTTCACCACGGCAAGGTAATGATCACGAAGGGGAATGGGCGCATGTACATGCCTTTTCTTTTGTTGTTGCAGCTGCCCGCAGTGCAGCCAGAAAAATTAGGCAGTCATGTACACGCACCAGAAAAATTATTACAGCGGCCGCTGCTAGCAGCGGCCTAAAAAATTCAGCAATCCGCCTGGAGTCCCGGACCCTGTTGGTGGTGGCGGAGAAGGTAGTCAAGCGGCCGGCAGGCAGACATGCTGTGTGGAGGGACTGGGAGCGACTTAGTCTTCTTGGGGCAGGCCAGGCAGCCAGTCACACGGCGTGCAGGCAGAGATGCTGTGTGTGCGGGGACTGACTTAGTCTTGGGGCGGGCAGCAGCCCTCCGGGATCCATGCCTCATTCATTTTGATAAAGGTGAGGTACTTAACACTTTTGTGACTTAGGCGACTTCTCTTCTCAGTGACAATGCCTCCAGCTGCGCTGAAGGTCCTTTCTGAGAGGACGCTTGCGGCAGGGCAGGAGAGAAGTTGGATGGCAAATTGGGACAGCTCTGGCCACAGGTCAAGCCTGCACACCCAGTAGTTCAAGGGTTCCTCATCGCTGTTCACAGCAGTGTCTACATCCACACTTAAGGCCAGGTAGTCGGCTACCTGCCGTTCCAGGCGTTGGTGGAGGGTGGAACCGGAAGGGCCACGGCGAGGCGTTGGACTAAAGAACGTCCGCATGTCCGACATTACCATGAGATCGCTGGAGCGTCCTGTCTTTGACTGCGTGGACACGGGAGGAGGATTAGTGGCAGTGGAACCTTGCTGGCGTTGTGCTGTCACATCACCCTTAAAGGCATTGTAAAGCATAGTTGACAGCTGGTTCTGCATGTGCTGCATCCTTTCCACCTTCAGGTGAGTTGGTAACAGGTCCGCCACTTTGTGCCTGTACCGAGGGTCTAGTAGTGTGGCCACCCAGTACAGCTCATTCCCCTTGAGGTTTTTTATACGGGGGTCCCTCAACAGGCAGGACAGCATAAAAGACGACATCTGCACAAAGTCGGATCCAGTACCCTCCATCTCCTCTTGCTCTTCCTCAGTGACGTCACGTAAGTCAACCTCCTCCCCCCAGCCGCGAACAATACCACGGGAAGGTTGAGCAGCACAAGCCCCCTGCGACGCCTGCTGCGGGTGTTCTCCTGCCGCCGTCCCCTCCTCCTCCTCCTCCCCCAAAGAAACACCTTGCTCATCATCCTCTGAGTCTGACTCGTCTTCTGCACACGACTTCTCTTCTTCCTCCTCCTCCCCCCTCTGTGCTGCCGCAGGTGTTGAGGAAACAGCTGGGTCTGATGAAAATTGGTCCCATGCCTGTTCCTGCCGTAACGGTTCCTGGTCACGCTCATTCGCAGCTTCATCCGCCACTCTACGCACAGCACGCTCCAAGAAGTAAGCGTAGGGAATTTAGTCGCTGATGGTACCCTCAGTGCGGCTCACCAGGTTGGTCACCTCCTCAAACGGCCGCATGAGCCTGCATGCATTTTTCATCAGTGTCCAGTTGTTGGGCCAGAACATCCCCATCTTCCCAGACTGTTTCATTCTACTGTAGTTGTAGAGGTACTGGGTGACGGCTTTCTTCTGTTCTAGCAGGCGGGAGAACATGAGCAGGGTCGAATTCCAGCGAGTCGGGCTATCGCAAATGAGGCGTCTCACCGGCATGTTGTTTTTCCGCTGAATTTCTGCAAAGCGTGCCATGGCTGTGTAAGACCGCCTCAAATGCCCACAGAACTTCCTGGCCTGCTTCAGGACATCCGCTAAGCCAGGGTACTTTGCCACAAATCTTTGAACAACTAGATTCATGACATGTGCCATGCAGGGTATGTGTGTCAGCTTCCCCATATGCAAAGCGGCAAGCAGATTGCTGCCGTTGTCGCACACCACGTTGCCTATCTCCAGGTGGTGCGGGGTCAGCCACTCATCCACCTGTTTCTTAAGAGCAGCCAGGAGAGCTGCTCCAGTGTGACTCTCCGTATTGAGACAAGACATGTCTAACACTGCGTGACACCGTCGTACCTGGCATGCAGCATAGGCCCTGCGGAGCTGGGGCTGTGTAGCTGGAGAGGAGAACTGCCACTCAGCCAAGGAGGAGGAGGACAGCGAAGAGCATGTAGCAGGAGGAGAGAAGGTGGCAGGAGGCCTGCCTGCAAGCCGTGGAGGTGTCACAATTTGGTCCGCTGCGCCCTGCTTGCCATCGTTCACCACCAGGTTGACCCAATGGGCTGTGTACGTAATGTAGCGGCCCTGCCCGTGCTTGGCAGACCAGGCATCCGTGGTCAGGTGTACCCTTGACCCAACGCTCTTCGCAAGAGATGACACCACTTGCCTCTCAACTTCACGGTGCAGTTGGGGTATGGCCTTTCTCGAAAAATAAGTGCGGCCTGGCATCTTCCACTGCGGTGTTCCGATGGCCACAAATTTACGGAAGGCCTCAGAGTCCACCAGTCGGTATGGTAACAGCTGGCGAGCTAACAGTTCAGCCACGCCAGCTGTCAGACGCCGGGCAAGGGGGTGACTGGCCGAAATTGGCTTCTTCCGCTCAAACATTTCCTTCACGAACACCTGACTGCTGCTGTGGGCAGAGGAGCAGGAAGCACTCAAGGGCAGAGGCGGAGTGGAGAAGGGTGCCTGTGAAGGTGGAAGGGAGAAAGCAGCAGAAGCAGATGATGCACCTGAAGGAGGAAGAGGAGAAGGAGGGTGACTTTTCTTTTGTGTGCTGCTGCTGCTTTTGCTCAGGTGGCCATCCCATTGCTGTTTGTGCCTTTTCTCCAGGTGCCTTCGTAAGGCACTTGTCCCTACGTGAGTGTTGGCCTTTCCACGGCTCAATTTTTGTTGGCAGAGCGAACAGATGGCTTTGGTCCGATCTGAGGCACACACATTAAAAAATTTCCACACCGCTGAGCCACCCTGGGATGTGGGCACTATGGGGACCTCAGCAGCTGATGCTGAAGGGCAAGTTGGCTGGCTGTACATAGGTGGCGATACATGGTGCCGGACACTGCCACCAGCTGTTTCTGACGAAGAGCTGCCCCAGCTTCTTTCAGCAACTTCTCTCCTCCTACTACTCTCTGACTCCCCCTCTGAACTGTCCCCCTCTTCATCTCCTCTATTGGGAACATACAGAGGATCCCTATCATCGTCATCATCGTAATCATCCTGCCCAGCTTCGCTTGCCTCAGAAAAATCCAAACATGCACCATCAGTAGGTCCTTCATCCTCCTTACACGTTACATCCATAGTGTTGCCGCGTAACTCAGACATATGAGCTGGTGAAAATTCATCTGGCTGTAACAATGGCTGTGCATCAGTGATTTCAACACTAAATAATTCTTGCGAAGTGTCAAATGCAGCGGAAGTGGTGCTAGTAGTAGCGCTGGTGGCTGAGCAAGATGAGGTGTTCTGTGTCGCTAAATACTCAACCACGTCCTGACAATCTTGGTAGGTGATGGGACGTGCCTTCTTCCGAGCACTGTACTGTGGGCCAGGTCCACACGAAATTACATTTACACGACCTCGCGCAGACCTGCCGGGTGGCCTTCCTCTGGCTCTGGCACTACCATTTCCTCTACCTGTTTTGTCCATATCGGGTATGCAAGGAGTGGTATATCACACTGCGTGCACTCACGTAGGTAGGTGGGTTCACTTAACTGCACAGGTATGCGCACTGATGCGGTGGGTTCACTGAACAGAACAGGTATACACTGGCGGGTTCACAGAACAGGTATGCAGTGGCAGGTTCACTGAACAGAACAGGTATGCAGTGGCGGGTTCACTGAACAGTACAGGTATACAGTGGCGGGTTCACTGAACACAACAGGTATGCAGTGGCGGGTTCACTGAACAGAACAGGTATACCGTAGCGGGTTCACTGAACAGAACAGGTATGCAGTGGCGGGTTCACTGAATAGTGCACTGATGCGGTGGGTTCACTGAACAGAACAGGTATACACTGGCGGGTTCACAGAACAGGTATGCAGTGGCAGGTTCACTGAACAGAACAGGTATGCAGTGGCGGGTTCACTGAACAGTACAGGTATACAGTGGCGGGTTCACTGAACACAACAGGTATGCAGTGGCGGGTTCACTGAACAGAACAGGTATACCGTAGCGGGTTCACTGAACAGAACAGGTATGCAGTGGCGGGTTCACTGAACAGTACAGGTATACAGTGGCGGGTTCACTGAACACAACAGGTATGCAGTGGCGGGTTCACTGAACAGAACAAGTATACAGTGGCGGGTTCACTGAACACAACAGGTATGCAGTGGCGGGTTCACTGAACAGAACAGGTATACAGTGGCGGGTTTACAGAACAGGTATACAGTGGCGGGTTCACTGAACACAACAGGTATGCAGTGGCGGGTTCACTGAACAGGTATACAGTGGCGGGTTCACTGAACAGAACAGGTATACAGTGGCGGGTCCACTGAACAGAACAGGTATGCAGTGGCGGGTTCACAGAACAGGTAGGCAGTGGCAGGTTCACTGAACACAACAGGTATGCAGTGGCGGGTCCACTGAACAGAACAGGTATGCAGTGGCGGGTCCACTGAACACAACAGGTATGCAGTGGCGGGTTCACTGAACAGGTATACAGTGGCGGGTCCACTGAACACAACAGGTATGCAGTGGCGGGTTCACTGAACAGGTATGCAGTGGCAGGTTCACTGAACACAACAGGTATGCAGTGGCGGGTTCACTGAACAGGTATACAGTGGCGGGTTCACTGAACAGAACAGGTATACAGTGGTGGGTCCACTGAACAGAACAGGTATGCAGTGGCGGGTTCACAGAACAGGTATGCAGTGGCAGGTTCACTGAACACAACAGGTATACAGTGGCGGGTTCACTGAACAGGTATACAGTGGCGGGTTCACTGAACAGAACAGGTATGCAGTGGCGGGTTCACTGAACAGGTATACAGTGGCGGGTCCACTGAACACAACAGGTATGCAGTGGCGGGTTCACTGAACAGGTATGCAGTGGCAGGTTCACTGAACACAACAGGTATGCAGTGGCGGGTTCACTGAACAGGTATACAGTGGCGGGTCCACTGAACAGAACAGGTATGCAGTGGTGGGTTCACTGAACACAACAGGTATGCAATGGTGGGTTCACTGAACAGGTATGCAGTGGTGGGTTCACAGAACAGGTATGCAGTGGCAGGTTCACTGAACAGGTATGCAGTGGTGGGTTCACTGAACAGGTATGCAGTGGTGGGTTCACTGAACAGGTATGCAGTGGTGGGTTCACAGTACAGGTATGCAGTGGTGGGTTCACAGAACAGGTATGCAGTGGTGGGTTCACAGAACAGGTATGCAGTGGCAGGTTCACTGAACAGGTATGCAGTGGTGGGCTCACTGAACAGAACAGGTATGCAGCCAGGAACAAGCTAAGCCTAACTAATCTTTCCCTATGAGAGACAGTCTGCAGCAGCTCGCCCTACTCTCACTAATGCAGGCACACGAGTGACCGTAATGGCCGCCGCTGCTTTCCTTATATAAAGGGGGTGGGGCTCCAGGGGCTAGTGTAGCCTAATTGGCTACACTGGGCCTGCTGACTGTGATGTAGAGGGTCAAAGTTGACCCTCCATGGTGCATTATGGGGCGAACCGAACTTCCGCAAAGGTTCGCCTGCGGGACGCGAACGCGAACCATGGAAGTTCGCATGGAACCGTTCGCAGGCGAACCGTTCGGCCCAACTCTACAGAGTACCTCCATGTGACAGGCTGGCTCAGTGGCACAGGTAGAAGCATAGTACCTCCATGTGATAGGCTGGCTTAGTGGCACAGGTAGAAGTAGAGCACCTCCATATGATAGGCTAGCTCAGGGACACAGGTAGAAACAGAGTACCTCCATGTGATAGGCTGGCTCAGTGGCACAAATAGAAGCAGAACACCTCCATGTGATAGGCTGGCTCAGAAGCACAGGTAGAAGCAGAGTATCTCCATGTGATAGGCTGGCTCAGTGGCACAGGTAGCATCAGAGTGGCTCTCTGGGATAGGCTTGCTCAGTGGCACAGGTAGAAGCAGAGTAGCTCTCTGGGATAGGCTGGCTCAGTGACACGGGTAGAAGCAGAGTACCTCCATGTGATAGACTGGCTCAGTGGCACAGGTAGAAGCACAGTACCTCCATGTGATAGGCTGGCTCAGTGGCACAGGTAGAAGCAGAGTATCTCCATGTGATAGGCTGGCTCGGTGGCACAGGTAGAAGCAGAGTATGTCCATGTGATAGGCTTGCTCAGTGGCACAGGTAGAAGCAGAGTATGTCCATGTGATAGGCTTGCTCAGTGGCACAGGTAGAAGCAGAGTATCTCCATGTGATAGGCTGGCTCGGTGGCACAGGTAGAAGCAGAGTATGTCCATGTGATAGGCTTGCTCAGTGGCACAGGTAGAAGCAGAGTATGTCCATGTGATAGGCTTGCTCAGTGGCACAGGTAGAAGCAGAGTACCTCCATGTGATAGGCTGGCTCAGTGGCACAGGTAGAAGCAGAGTATCTCCATGTGATAGGCTGGCTCTGTGGCACAGGTAGAAGCAGAGTATGTCCATGTGATAGGCTTGCTCAGTGGCACAGGTAGAAGCAGAGTATCTCCATGTGATAGGCTTGCTCAGTGGCACAGGTAGAAGCAGAGTACCTCTCTGTGATAGGCTGGCTCAGTGGCACAGGTAGAAAAAGAGCACCTCCATGTGATAGGCTGGCTCAGTGGCACAGGTAGAAGCAGAGTACCTCTCTGTGATAGGCTGGCTCAGTGGCACAAGTAGAAGCAGAGTACCTCCATGTGATAGGCTGGCTCGGTGGCACAGGTAGAAGCAGAGTATCTCCATGTGATAGGCTGGCTCAGTGGCACAGGTAGAAGCAGAGTATATCCATGTGATAGGCTGGCTCAGTGGCACAGGTAGAAGCAGAGTATATCCATGTGATAGGCTGGCTCAGTGGCACAGGTAGAAGCAGAGTATCTCCATGTGATAGGCTGGCTCATTGGCACAGGTAGAGGCAGAGTACCTCCATGTGATAGGCTGGCTCAGTGGCACAGGTAGAAGCAGAGCACATCCATGTGATAGGCTAGCTCAGTGGCACAGGCAGAAGCAAACTACCCTCAAGCCATGGTGCTCGTCGTTAAAGCGCTGCCCATTCAAGTGAATGGGCAGTGCCTGTACCCTAGTTTACCGTCGTTTGCACGAATGCCCCGTTCCGATCCCGATTTTTCCCATCATTTCAGCCGACCCTGGAAGCAACATGCTGCTTTCAGAGTCACTTACCACCACATCTCTGTACCCCTTGCGGGGTTGAAAACTGTTGGAAGGTGTCAGCTGCTTTTCTGCACGTATGCAGAAAAGCATTTGAACGACACGATGGCAGAAGCCTGTATGAACCGGCCCTTATGAGGCACCTCCCACCCACCAATGACACAATCTCTTTGCAAAGGCAGAAAACGGCCATGGCAGTTTTTGAGAAAGGAGGCGTGGCTAACTAACAAATCCTGGATTTTGTGGCACGAGTGGTCAGTTTGTGGACAGGTGCACGGGGGGGGGGGGGGGACAGTTCTGGGTGCTCAAGCACCCCCACTTCGTGTGACCCACTAATCCTGGCCCCTTCCCCCTGGACTTCCTCCTTATAGGACTGCAACAGAAAGTCTGTTGCACTGCAGTAAGTATCTCACTGCTGGGTGCTGGTGCCCCTCCCCTCCACTGACAGATACAGAGACAGTCACTGAGGCAACAGGGTGAAGGAAGGAACAACTTCATAGTAGTGCCACATCTCCATGGCAACCGTGTCGCATCAACCTGACATAACGTAACAGCAGAGACGCGGCTGCTGGAGGGAGAGACAACAGGACTCATGAAGAGGAGGAGGGAGCGAGCGGCTGCCAGTGACAGACAGGTCTGATTGAGTCTGACTGTGTCGTCACATGACTCCATTGAATGCAGCCATTGCTTGCTCTGTCACTGTGAGTGATTGTGTTGTATGTACATAGAGTGGCTAGCGAGTGGGTGCATGGGGGATGGTGTCGGTGTGGGAGGCCCTCTCCCTGACTTTAAAGAGAAACCATAACCAAGAATTGAACTTCATCCCAATCAGTAGCTGATACCCCCTTTCCCATGAGAAATCTTTTCCTTTTCTCAAACGGATCATCAGGGGGCTCTGTATGGCTGATATTGTGGTGAAACCCCTCCCACAGTGTGATGTCAGGACCATGGTCCTGACAGTTTCCTGTCTGTGAACCTCACTGCATTGTGGGAAATAGCTGTTTACAGCTGCTTCCAATGGCCAAAAAAGCAAGCAGCATCTCCTTCCAGGGACATCACCTGCCAGCGGTAAAAATGTCACCGTGTGATAAATGTCAGAATGTAAATCAGGGAGAGGAAAAATGTTACAATCGGCAAAGACTGACTAAATCATTTCTACATAATTATTGTAAAAATGAAGCACTTTTTTATTACATTATTTTCACTGGAGTTCCTCTTTAATACCTGGTTTGGCACAGAATGTGGGTGAAGGAAAGGCTAACAATTGCTGTTTTTTTAGGGTTTTTTGGAGGAGGGGCTGCTGCTATCTTGATTCAGGGGGTGTCACTTCCACCTCTAAAGTCAAATAATGCAACTCTTCACCTAAAGCCTAGGGTTGCATTGTTTGACTTTGGAGGGGCGGTTTCTGTGAAACTGGCCCTTGTGTGGTGAAAAGTATTTGGTGGAGGTGGGGGGGGGGGGGGGGGGGGGGAGATGGACCGTCTTTAAATTTCAGCACCCCCATTTAAAGCGATCCCGAGCTTTGCCGTTTCAAAATAAGATACTCACCTAAAGAGAGGGAAGACTTAGGATCCTATTGAGACTTCCCTCGGTGGTCCACTGTCCCTTGTTGCTGAGCGCGGCCACTCTCCACATTGGAGCCACGTCACTCCTCTTCTTGCAGCATGGCCGCGCAGTAGACACGTAAGCACGGCCGCGCATATGCAGCGGCACGGCATCTGCAGCTCCAGCTTACCGCGCATGTGCGGGCATGTGGGCTCTCACGGCTACTGCACGGCCTCGCTACAAGAAGAGGAACGGCAAAGCCCTGATATGATTGGCGACAATGGGGCGACAAGGGGGGTTAAGTCTCAATAGGATCCTGAGATTTCCTCTCTTTAAGTAGTAAGTATCTCAATTTGTACCTGAGCTTCGGCTTGGGTACACTTTAAAGAGGAACTTCAGCCTAAACAAACATACTGTCATTAAGTTACATTAGTTATGTTAATTCAAATAGACAGGTAATATAATCTCTTACCCACCGTTTTAAAAGAACAGGCAAACGTTTGTGATTTCATGGCGGCAGCCATCTTTTTGGTTGAAACGAGGTGACAGGGAGCATGAGACACCGTTCCAGCTGTCCTGTGTCCTGTTCACTCCTCCCAGCTGCGTGCGCTAGGCTTCAAATCTCAAGTTCAAAATAAAAAAATTTGTGGCAAGACAGCAGAAGGAGATCAACAACATCAGAAATCCCATCATGCTTTCAGGGGAAAAATGCCTGGGCAGATCTATTTGATGGGGTGGAGCTTAGCTTCTGTGCAGCTAAAAATGAGGCTTGGGTAAGAAAAACAAAGTTCTGATGCTTTGAAACTGTTAAAGAAACACCAAGCCTTTTCAGTGCTGCCGACTAGATTTATAGTTTGGAGGTTCACTTTAAGGATCCCCTGCACGGCCCTGAATACCAGTAAATGCAGTCAGTTCTGGAATACAGGACAGGACAACACAGAACTGTGTGACGAAACAACTTTCTTTCTGTTAAGCATTCTTTCACTGTCCGATTGCTGTATTGTGTCTGTTGAGCGCTTGCCAAGTCACATTGCTCATAATTGTGACTAACTTGTCCGATAGACAACAATGCTGATTGTGATTACGCAGCACATACGGCCATGTTGCTCATTCTTAGGTGGGCAGAGGGGATTTGGGAGTTAGACAGGGGTGAAGACTGACGAGAGGGCTGTTTTCTTGCACCAGGGCCCACCAGCTTCCACCGGCTTCATCCTCAGACTGCAGCGGAAACAATCCTATTCTTATTTCAGCCTCCGCTTTGGTACGCAGTGCAGAAATCGCTCTGCAGGATTCGCCTCTATGAATAGCGAGATTAAACGTCTGATTAAACAATAAGTGAATCTGCGCGTCTTGCAGTCTTTCAATAGGCGTAATTAGGCTGTGCAGAACACCTCGCACTCTGCGCACTAATAACCACGTGATCACCGCAGTGGAGTTTCGGAACAAAGACAAATGTGTTCGAGTTGAACTTAAAAAGCACCACTGTACCCGCTGGTTAACTTAACCAGTTAAGGACCATGCTAATTGAAATCTGCGCCCTGTTTTGATGGCTATCTGGCTTCCAGGGCGTAGATTTCAATACACCGACACCGCGCATTCTCACTGCTTTCGTTGCTCCAGACGATCTCACTGCTATCTTCCCGCCGCAGCTCACTTGCTTTGCTGTCTCTATAATGGCAGAGCCCTGGGAGCGGGTCAGGAGACGATTTAATTGGCTCCTGATCCTGTCTATCAATGTAAGCAACTCCCAATGGCTTACATTAATAGGCAGGGTCAGAACCGGCTCACAGGAACTCTGCCGTCATAGAGACGTCAGAGTGAGTGGCTGAGGTTCCCGGCGTGAGCAAGACGGCAATTGCTGCGGGTATGTGCGTCGGTATTTATCCTTATTCCACCGTTTCTTGTACCAGCGGTCTCTGGTCCTTAAGGGGGCAGAGACTGCTGGTACTTAAGTAGTTAAAGTGTACCCGAGGCAACATTTGGCACAATGAGATAAACATGATAAACATGTATGTGCACAGTGCAAAACATATTAATAACCAGGCTGTTTCTCTTGTTTTATTTTGCAGACTGAAGGAGTCCTATTTCAGGCATGCAAGTGACAACTGCTCTCTTCACGAGACCTTGTCGGTTACCTCACTGATAAGCAAATGACATCCATAAAAGTTTTTCCTGGCAGAATACAACTTCTGAGGGCAGGGGAGAGATAGAAAAGGGTCAATAGTTCATGCATTTTTAGTTTGGGACTCTTAACAGACTGCCATTGAACAGAGACAATAAACATTTAATCTACTTTGTAAATGTTTCAATATCAAATAAAACCAGGGGATATCTAAAATAGTCATTTTTAAGAGTAGGAGGATAGCTACAATTGCTTGTCTTATCAGTTTATTTTCACCTTGGGTTCACTTTAAATGTGCCAAAGCAGATAGCATACTGCATAAAGCTGGCCATACACTAGGCCGATTCCCCACCGATTGACAGCAGATTCGATCACTGGGATCGAATCTGCTGTCAAATCGTTAACGTTAACGCAAAATTTTGATCTATTTCATCCCGAAATAGATCGGTCCCGTCGATCTCTCCGTGCGGGAAATTACCGTCGATCGCCCGCGGGTAGGGAGCGCGTCGCTAGCGGCGTTCAAGTGCCCGACGACCGACGCAATACAGCTGCAATACATTACCTGCTCCGCCGGCGCGACTCCCCTGGTCTCCGCTGTCTTCTTCTCCGCGCTGGTCTCCGGGTCCGGCAGGCTTCACTTCTTCCTGTCCCGGCAGGAAGTTTAAACAGTAGAGGGCGCTCTACTGTTTAAACTTCCCCCAAACAGCAAGAAGTGAAGCCTGCCGGACCCGGAGACCAGACCAGAGCTGAGAAGGAGACAGCAGAGACCGGGGAAATCGCGCCGGCGGAGCAGGTAATGTATGCGGGGGGGGAGCAACGGCAGCACCACCACCACACAGAGGCGTATCTAGGGATAACAGCGCCTATGGCAAGCATTGAAATTGCGCCCCCCCCCCAGATGTTGAAAATACTATGGAGCAGCACTATATGCGGATTCGCAGTCATTTTTTGGAAGATGACGACACTTAAGTACGTGATGACAAATAAGCAAAGTGCGCACTGTTCTCCCGCAATAGTCGATGTTCTTTTGCCGACCCACATAACCTAGAACCTGGACATACTGTGCTGTGTATGCACATTATGTCCTCCTCCCCTGTGCCCGCGCCGAATGATGTCACTGTACAGGAGTACGCTCGCTACCCGCGCTCCACTGCAGAGAGAGTACACGCAGGACAGGAGTGCGCATGCTCCTGTATAATGACATCATTCATGCACAGGGGAGAAGGACATACTATGCATACACAGTATGTCCGGGTCCTGTGAGTTGCCCAAAAGAACATTGGTTATTGCAGGAGAACAGCAAGTGAGGGACAGGAAAAGAAAGTGGTATTTGCTTATACCACCCTACCCTAACCACATCATATGCCTATTTAACCAGAGTCTTTTGGCTCTGGTATCCAATTTGGTTAGTGGACAGTGGTTAATCAATCAATCAATCAATCAATCAATCAATCGTTATTAGCTTATAATATTTTATATTTCACTTCTGCCACCAGCCAGGTGTGATCTGCCCAATGCCTCACAGACACAATGTGCACACTCACCGCCAGCGCTATTGTATAGGTCCGCGCCTGCCCGCCACCCGCAGGAGGAGAGGAGAGGCCGAGGGATTCTGTGACATTTACTGCTGTGATGGTGACCTGCCGTGCAGTGCCCCCCACGCGTCACCTAACCGCCTGGTGCCAGCTACATCCACGCACTATTTCCTGCTAGTGAGTCTCCCCTCCCACCTCCATTGCATATGCGGCCAATCAGGAGCGGGAACGAGGATACAAGGCAGCGAGCAGCGCCGCAGTTGCTATGGCGACCAGAGACGCTGCGGGGACCTCCGTCCCGCAGTGTTTCTGGTCGCCATAGCAACGCTGACGCCTTCTCGCTGCCTTGTATCCTCGAATCCGATCCCCCTCCTGATTGGCCGCATATGTAATGGAGGTGGGAGTGGGGGACTCACTAGCAGGAAATAGTGCGTGGATGTAGCTGGCACCAGGCGGTTAGGTGACACGTGGGGGGCACTGCACGGCAGGTCACTGTCACAGCAGTAAATGTCACAGAATCCCTCGGCCTCTCCTCTCCTCCTGCGGCCGGCGGGTAGGCGGCGGACCTATACAATAGCGCTGGCGGTGAGCCAGCTAATACAGGGGTGATTCATTGCTTGTTGGGGATGCGCCCCCCCACAAGGGGGCGCCTATAGCAGGTGCCCTATATGCACCCCTATAAATACGCGTCTGCCACCACAGATTCACAGATTGTGAACGGTTTCAGGCTGAAATCGATTCACAATCTGTTTGCAGTAAAGGCAGCCATACGATCCTTCTCTGATTGAGAATCGATCAGAGAGGGATCTATCTGTTGGTCAAATCTGATGGCAAATCGACCAGTGTATGGCTACCTTAAGTCTGTGTTTTTACATCATTATTAAAGGACACCTGAAGTGAGAGGGATATGGAGGCTGCCTTATTTATTTCCTTTTAAACAATAAAAGTTGCCTGGCAGCCCTGCTGATCTAGTGTCTGACTTACACACCACCAGAAACAAGCATGCGGCTAATACAGTCAGACTTCAGTCAGAAACATCTGAACTGCTGCATGCTTGTTCAAGATCTATTGTTAAACGTATTGGAGGCAGAGGATCAGCAGGGCAGCCAGGCAATTTGCACTTAAAGAGAGTCTGAAGCGAGAATAGATCTCGCTTCAGACCTCATATATAGCAGGGGCACGTGTGCCCCTGCTAAAACGCCGCTATAGCGCGGCTTAACGGGGGGTCCCTGTCCCCCCAAACCCCCTCCGTGCAGCGGGGGAGCGCTTCCTGGTTGGGGCAGGGCTAACCGCCGCAGCCCTGCCCCATGCACGTCTGTCAGCGCGTATCTCCGCCTCTCCCCCGCCCCTCTCAGTCTTCCTTCACTGAGAGGGGCGGGGGAGAGGCGGCGATGCGCGTCTGATAGACGCGCTGTGAGGCAGGGCTGCAGCCGTTAGCCCTGCCTCCAGGAAGAGAGACAGCCAGCGACCATTTTCCGACCATCTTTTGCGGGGGGTGGGTTGGGGGTGAAGGGACCCCCGTTAAGCCGCGGGATAGCGGCGTTTTAGCAGGGGCACACGTGCCCCTGCTATATATAAGACCTGAAGCGAGATTTAGTCTCGCTTCAGTGTCTCTTTAAAAATGAAGTAAATATGTCAGCCTCCATATCCTTCTCACTTTAAGGTCGGTTTTACACCTATTATTTGCTTCGTGGTGGGGATGCAATGCTCCTGCCTCATCCCACTGCAACACAAAAAATGACAAACATATGACCCTGCGGCACAGTGCTCTGATCATATGCATACTGCCGCCCCCCGATCAGTGACGTACTCCCTGCTGGGCAGGAAGTACATCACAGGGTTTCCCGTCGGTCCACGCATGCATGCCGTGGCGCACCGTGCACCGTCATTTACTCTAAGTGCATCGCCAATAGACTTACATTACCCAAAGCACCATGTGTTAAAGAGACACTGAAGCGAAAAAAAATTATGATATAATGATTTGTATGTGTAGTACAGCTAAGAAATAAAGCATTAGGAGCAGAGCCATGAGTCTAATATTGTTTCCAGTACAGGAAGAGGTAAGAAACTCCAGTTGTTATCTATGCAAAAGAGCCATTGAGCTCCACAACTTTCAAAGTAGCAGAGAGCTCTGTCTTCTGAAGCTTGTTATCTCAAGTGTCAGTCACTGTATTTTCTTTTTCTCTCCAGAGGACAGGTCAAAAGTTTACTAGCCTGCTCTGTAAAATCATTTAGAATGCTGAGTAGTGTGTAAACTGCAAATATTGGAGAATGATGCAATGTCATAAAAAAAACCCACTGTATAACTGAAAATAAAAAATATGAGGATATTTTCTTTGCTACTAATGTTCTAGTAATTATCCGTACTACACAACCAATTCATTACATCATAATTTTTTTCTCACTTCAGTGTCTCTTTAACCTCCCTGGCGGTATGATATGAGGGTTTTTTTTAACTTTTTTTTTTTTTTAACATGTAGCTAGCCTATTCTAGCTACATGCTTCCCCCCTCCCTGCAGCGTCCCCCTGTATGCGCCGATCGCCGCCGGCGCTTATGCCCATCCGGAAATCCCTTTCTGAACGGGATTTCCATGAGGGCTTCCCCAGTCGCCCCGTCACGACGTCGAGGACGTCGGTGACGTCAGAGGGAGTCCCGATCCACCCCTCAGCGCTGCCTGGCACTAATTGGCCAGGCAGCGCACGGGTCTCGGGGGCGGGGGGGCACCCTCTGATGCGGCGGCGAATCGGCGCGGGGCGGCGGCGATCGTAAGTAACACGCAGCTAGCAAAGTGCTAGCTGCATGTATTAAAAAAAAATATGCAAATAGGCCCAGCGGGGCCTGAGAAATCCTCCTGCGCGGCTTACCCCGTGTCCAGCTCGGGGTTACCGCTAAGGAGGTTAAGTGCAGTGTGTGCGGTAACGCCATAGTTCCCACCTGTCCCCCTTTTGGAGGGACAGTCTGTCTTTGGGACCCCTGTCCCTCTGTCTTCCTCATTTCTCCCTCTTTCTGGGCTGAAGTACAGATCTATGTATTTTTTCTTCTGAAAAGGGTATTTATTTGACTATAAACTTTATTCCCATCCTTTAAATTGATATATTCTTACTTTCAAATGTTAATATGAAGGAAAATGAACCAGGATAGAAAGGACCAGTGTGGTTAGAACTATAAAGCGACATATTTTTCTTATGGAATCTTTATTGTAAACTAGGGGTGTGCCGGGGCGTGATCAGGGGTTTAACAGTGGCGTGGTTAGGGTGTGACAGGGGCGTGGTTAGGGCGTGACAGGGGCATGGTCAGGGGTGCAGCTTTAGTGTCCCTCTTCCTCATCTCAAAAAATTGGGAGGTATGAGTAATGCGCTGTTGCCCTTGTGTCGGCTCAGATATTTCTGGCGCACCGCAAAGGACCGCAATAAGTGTGAAGGTCTATATAGACTTTCATTGCTTTTGCAACACTTTGTAGCAAAATATGGGAACACAAAGCAGTGTTACCATGCTAGTGTAAAAGGGGCCTAAAGTCATGTTATACTCCCAAAATCAGAGACCCTGCTGCTATATATACCGCCAGTCTTTTTGAAGTAGTGCCAAACGCGCTTTACCTAAAACACGACTCAAAAAACGGTCCTTTGATGTTTCCCAGGAGCTCATCCTGCCCTCTACTGCTGTCCAGGATGTATGCACATTTCCATGAGATTATACTGAAGGCGTCCTGTAACTTAAAGAATTAAAGTCAAATAAACAATAGCAAACACACAGGAACAGCATTTTCCAAGTTCTGACATTTATATTCTCGTGTACATATTTCCTGGGGCATATCTGGGTAAAAGAGCACCTATGGCAAACACTGCAAATCCCCCCCCCCCCTCCCCCAGTATGCAGTGGTTTGCAAAAGTATTCGGCCCCCTTGAAGTCTTCCACATTTTGTCATATTACTGCCACAAACATGAATCAATGTTATTAGAATTCCACGTGAAAGACCAATACAAAGTGATGTACACGTGAGAGGGGGAACGAAAATCATACATGATTTCAAACATTTTTTACAAATAAATAACTGCAAAGTGGGGTGTGCGTAATTATTCACCCCCCGGAGCCAATACTTTGAAGAACCACTTTTTGCTGCAATTACAGCTGACAGTCTTTTAGGGTATGTCTCTACCAGCTTTGCACATCTAGAGACTGAAATCCTTGCCCATTCTTCTTTGCAAAACAGCTCCAGCTCAGTCAGATTAGATGGACAGCGTTTGTGAACAGCAGTTTTCAGATCTTGCCACAGATTCTCGATTGGATTTAGATCTGGACTTTGACTGGGCCATTCTAACACATGGATATGTTTTGTTTTAAACCATTCCATTGTTGCCCTGGCTTTATGTTTAGGGTCGTTGTCCTGCTGGAAGGTGAACCTCCACCCCAGTCTCAAGTCTTTTGCAGACTACAAGAGGTTTTCTCCCAAGATTGCCCTGTATTTGGCTCCGTCCATCTTCCCATCAACGCTGACCAGCTTCCCTGTCCCTGTTGAAGAGAAGCACCCCCAGAGTATGATGCTGCCACCATCATATTTGACAGTGGGGATGGTGTGTTCTGAGTGATGTGCAGTGTTAGTTTTCCGCCACACATAGCGTTTTGCATTTTGGCCAAAAAGTTCCATTTTGGTCTCATCTGACCAGAGCACCTTCTTCCACATGGTTGCTGTGTCCCCCATGGCTTGTGGCAAACAGTAAACAGGACTTTTTATGCTTTTATGTTAACAATGGCTTTCTTATTGCCACTCTTCCATAAAGGCCAACTTTGTGCAGTGCATGACTAATAGTTGTCCTATGGACAGATTCCCCAACCTGAGCTGTAGATCTCTGCAGCTCATCCAGAGTCACCATGGTCCTCTTAACTGCATTTCTAAACAGCGCTCTCCTTGTTCGGCCTGTGAGTTTAGGTGGACAGCCTTGTCTTGGTAGGTTTACAGTTGTGCCATACTCCTTCCACTTCTGAATGATCGCTTGAACAGTTCTCCGTGGGATGTTCAAGGCTTGGGAAATCTTTTTGTAGCCTTATGCTTCATACACACTTGAGATAAAAGTCTTTGGAAAAGGCAAGATCACAGACCAATTTTACCCCCTTCCATGTAGTATGAGAGCCATACCTACACAGTCTATTCTATGGAGCTGCACTCCCCATCAGATAAAATCTTTGCAGGATGCTGCACACAAAGATGCTGTACACACTCAAAAGATCATTATCTGCAAAAGATCTGTTCCTGCAAAAGATCCATTCCTGCAAAATGCATTCATAGTCTATGAGATCTGCAGATCATCATACACACCTTGTTTAACAGACAATCATCTGCAGATCATTTGCAGATCAGATCCACCAGGATGGATTTTCAGATCTGCAGATGATTGCCAGATATGCAGATGAAGTCTGTTAAACAAGGTGTGTATGATGATCTGCAGATCTCATAGACTATGAATGCATTTTGCAGGAATGGATCTTTTGCAGGAACAGATCTTTTGCAGATAATGATCTTTTGAGTGTGTACAGCATCTTTGTGTGCAGCATCCTGCAAAGATTTTATCTGATGGGGAGTGCAGCTCCATAGAATAGACTGTGTAGGTATGGCTCTCATACTACATGGAAGGGGGTAAAATTGGTCTGTGATCTTGCCTTTTCCAAAGACTTTTATCTCAAGTGTGTATGATGCATAAGTCTGCTTTAAATTTCTCAATAACTTTATCCCTGACCTGTCTGGTGTGTTCTTTGGACTTCACGGTGTTGTTGCTCCCAATATTCTCTCAGACAACCTCTGAGGCCATCACAGGGCAGCTGTATTTGTACTGACATTAGATTACACACAGGTGCACTCTATTTAATCATTAGCACTCATCAGGCAAAGTCTATAGGCAACTGACTGCACTCAGATCAAAGGGGGCCGAATAATTATGCACACACCACTTTGCAGTTATTTATTTGTAAAAAATGTTTGGAATCATGTATGATTTTCGATGCACTTCTCACATGTACACTACTCTGTATTGGTCTTTCATGTGGAATTCCAATAAAATTGATTGATGTTTGTGGCAGTAATGTGACAAAATGTGAAAAACTTCAAGGGGGCCTACTGAAAATAATGGCCTGAGCATTAAAGGACAACCATCACTATAATAACTAGGTAATTTCTCTCTTTGTTGTCCCTGATAGCTAAACACCTCAGAGCTCACTCCGATCTGAATAATCACAAATGCCTCCTGTTTTTAAAGGGATCATTAAAAATCAAGAATCTACTTACCTCAGGCTTTCTCCAGCCCCTGGCAGCCGCCCTGTGCATTCGCCGCAGCTCCGCTCCCCACCGGTAGCCCGGGGTCCCCTCCGTTACAAGATTCCTATTTGTACTCCAGCATGCGGCTCACGGAGTCACACTGACGTCATACGAACTGTACTGCGCAGCCGAAGTAGTTCTGCGTCTGCGCAGTACAGTCCGGATGACATCAGTGCGATTTCGTGAGCCGCACGCTGAAGCGCAAGTAGATGCCGACCTGGCGAGGTTGGCATCTGCACCGGAGGAGACCGTGAGACACCGGAGTTGCGGCGAGGGCACAGGACGGCTACCAGGGGCTTTACGACGGGCCAGGTAAGTAGATTTTTAATTTAAAATGATCCTGGACCTTCCCTTTAAAGCTAATGCAATCCCGGTTTTTAAAAAGAAAAAAGGCAGATACTCACCTAAGGAGAGGGAAGGCTCGGTCCTAATGAGCCTTCCCTCTCCTCTCCCAGTGCTGCGCTGGCTCCCCCGTTCTCATCCCACGCCGAGGGGACTTCGGAAGTCTTCGGGAGCCGAGTCCTCCCAAAGACAGGCGGCACACAGAGGCGTATCTGAGTAATATGGTGCCTATGGCAAACACTAAATTTGCGCCCCCCCCCCCCCAAAAAAAAAATACTAGTTTAAAGTGTCCCTGTAGCATAAATTGAGTAGCCATGGTCCCCTATATTTTAGATTTAAGTAGCCATGTGCCTCAAATGCCAACAAATAGTCTGGCTGCATGCTGAGGTGGGTGGGGGCAGCATCCGGCTGCTTGCGTTGGTGGGTGGGTGGCAGAATCTGGCTGGGGTGGGTGGCAGAATCTGGCTGCTTGCTGGGGTTGGTGAGGTAGCAGCATCTGGCTGCGTAATTGGGTTTTGGGTGATGGCAGCATCTGGCTGTATCCTGGGGTGAATGGATGGCAGAACCTGGCTGGGGTGGATGGATGGCAGAATCTGGCTGGGAATGCGATGGATGGATGGCAGAATTTGGCTGGGATGGATGGATGGCAGAATCTGGCTGGGAATGCGATGGATGGATGGCAGAATTTGGCTGGGATGGATGGATGGCAGAATCTGGCTGGGAATGGGATGGATGGATGGCAGAACCTGGCTGCGGTGGATGGATGGCAGAATCTGGCTGGCAATGGGATGGATGGATGGATGGATGGCAGAATCTGGCTGGGAATGGGATGGATGGATGGCAGAATTTGGCTGGGATGGATGGATGGCAGAATCTGGCTGGGAATGCGATGGATGGATGGCAGAATTTGGCTGGGATGGATGGATGGCAGAATCTGGCTGGGAATGGGATGGATGGATGGCAGAATTTGGCTGGGATGGATGGATGGCAGAATCTGGCTGGGAATGCGATGGATGGATGGCAGAATTTGGCTGGGATGGATGGATGGCAGAATCTGGCTGGGAATGCGATGGATGGATGGCAGAATTTGGCTGGGATGGATGGATGGCAGAATCTGGCTGGGAATGCGATGGATGGATGGCAGAATTTGGCTGGGATGGATGGATGGCAGAATCTGGCTGGGAATGGGATGGATGGATGGCAGAACCTGGCTGCGGTGGATGGATGGCAGAATCTGGCTGGCAATGGGATGGATGGATGGATGGCAGAATCTGGCTGGGAATGGGATGGATGGATGGCAGAACCTGGCTGCGGTGGATGGATGGCAGAATCTGGCTGGCAATGGGATGGATGGATGGATGGCAGAATCTGGCTGGGATGGATGGCAGAATCTGGATGGGAATGGGATGGATGGATGGCAGAATCTGGCTGGGATGGATGGCAGAATCTGGATGGGAATGGGATGGATGGATGGCAGAATCTAGCTGGGGTGGATGGATGGATGGCAGAATCTGGCTGGGATGGGTTAATGGATGGCAGAATCTGTCTGGGATGGAGGGATGGCAGAATCTGGCTGGGGTGGATGGATGGCAGAATCTGGCTGGGGTGGATGGATGGCAGAATCTGGCTGGGGTAGATGGATGGATGGCAGAATCTGGCTGGGGTGGATGGATGGATGGCAGAATCTGGCTGGGGTGGATGGATGGCAGAATCTGGCTGGGGTGGATGGATGGCAGAATCTGGCTGTGGTAGATGGATGGATGGATGACAGAATCTGGCTGGTGTGGATGGATGGATGGATGACAGAATCTGGCTGTGGTAGATGGATGGATGGATGGCAGAATCTGGCTGGGGTGGATGGATGGATGACAGAATCTGGCTGGGGTGGATGAATGGATGACAGAATCTGGCTGGGGTGGATGGATGGATGACAGAATCTGGCTGGGGTAGATGGATAGATGGATGGCAGAATCTGGGGTGGATGGATGGATGAATGGATGACAGAATCTGGCTGGGGTGGATGGATGTATGGATGGATGACAGAATCTGGCTGGGGTGGATGGATGGATGGATGGATGACAGAATCTGGCTGGGGTAGATGGATGGATGGATGGATGGATGGATGGATGATGGATGGCAGAATCTGGGGTGGATGGATGGATGAATGGATGACAGAATCTGGCTGGGGTGGATGGATGGATGGATGACAGAATCTGGCTGGGGTGGATGGATGGATGGATGACAGAATCTGGCTGGGGTGGATGGATGGATGGATGACAGAATCTGGCTGTGGTAGATGGATGGATGGATAACAGAATCTGGCTGGGGTAGATGGATGGATGGATGACAGAATCTGGCTGGGGTGGATGGATGGATGACAGAATCTGGCTGGGGTGGATGGATGGATGACAGAATCTGGCTGTGGTAGATGGATGGATGGATGACAGAATCTGGCTGGGGTAGATGGATGGATGGATGACAGAATCTGGCTGGGGCGGATGGATGGATGGCAGAATCTGGCTAGGGTGGATAGATGGATGGATGGATGACAGAATCTGGCTGGGGTAGATGGATGGATGACAGAATCTGGCTGTGGTAGATGGATGGATGGATGACAGAATCTGGCTGGGGTAGATGGATGGAAGGATGACAGAATCTGGCTGGGGTGGATGGATGGATGGATGACATAATCTGGCTGGGGTAGATGGATGGATGGATGGATGGATGACAGAATCTGGCAGGGGTGGATGGATGGATGGCAGAATCTGGCTAGGGTGGATGGATGGATGGATGGATGGATGACAGAATCTGGCTGGGGTAGATGGATGGATGGATGGATGACAGAATCTGGCTGGGGTGGATGGATGGATGGATGGATGACAGAATCTGGCTGGGGTGGATGGATGGATGACAGAATCTGGATGTGGTAGATGGATGGATGGATGACAGAATCTGGCTGGGGTAGATGGATGGATGACAGAATCTGGCTGGGGTGGATGGATGGATGACAGAATCTGGCTGTGGTAGATGGATGGATGGATGACAGAATCTGGCTGGGGTAGATGGATGGATGACAGAATCTGGCTGGGGTGGATGGATGGATGGATGACAGAATCTGGCTGGGGTAGATGGATGGATGGATGACAGAATCTGGCTGGGGTCAGTGGATGGATGGATGGCAGAATCTGGCTAGGGTGGATGGATGGATGACAGAATCTGGCTGGGGTAGATGGATAGATGGATGACATAATCTGGCTGGGGTAGATTATGGATGGATGGATGGCATAATCTGGCTAGGGTGGGGTGGGTACTCACAGTGTTTCAGCACTCATTGCCCCACCACGTGTAGCACAGAAGTTCAGTCAGTGACCAGCAGATCTGCATCTCTCCCCTTCCTGCAGCCACTCTGTAATCCACTGGCTGGGTCTGTTCAGAGAAGCAGGAAGACCAGCCAGGCGATTGAAGAGCAGCTGTGGAGTAGTGATGGGAATTCCGGCTCTTCTTGGAGAATCGGCTCTTCTGATTCGGCTCCCATTAAAGAGCCGGCTCTTACGGCTCTCAATCGGCTCTTCATTAAATATCACTAGACGCCACTTAGAATCGGAGTAAAAGCCCCGCCCCGTCTCCATGACAACTCCAGACTGCTTCTCTCGCTCGGGCAATCCCTCGAGCTACTGCTCTGCTCTGCCCCATACACTCCTATAAGCTGCACGAGGAGGACTACATCTCCCAGCATGCCTCAGCGCCCTTTATTACACAGCAAATCAGAGCTGTGTGGGGCGGCTGTGGCATCGGCTCTTTCAAAACTGAGAGCCGGCTCTTGTCGTTCACAGCAAAGAGCCGGCTCTTAGAGCCGGCTCGTTCGCGAACGACCCATCACTACTGTGGAGGGGGAGAGATGCTGATCTGCCTGTCACTGACTTTCTGTGTTCTTGTGGTGGGGAAACCACTACCGGAATGTTACTGTCCCCAGACCCCAGCAGGTTAAGAGGGAGGGAGAGCAGACACGGAGCTGCTGCATTCCTCAGCTTAGAAGCCCTGAGCAGCCATCATTGATCTTCCGTGCTCAGGAAGAGGTGATGGCTGCAGGACCTGAGGTAATACAGTCGCTGAAACAGCTGAAGGGTAGAGTTGGGCCGAACGGTTCGCCTGCGAACGGTTCCATGCGAACTTCAGTGGTTCGGGTTCGCGTCCCGCAGGCGAACCTTTGCGGAAGTTCGGTTCGCCCCATAATGCACATGGAGGGTCAACTTTGACCCTCTACATCACAGTCAGCAGGCCCAGTGTAGCCAATTAGGCTACACTAGCCCCTAGAGCCCCACCCCCCCTTATATAAGGCAGGCAGCGGCGGCCATTACGGTCACTCGTGTGCTGCCTGCGTTAGTGAGAGTAGGGCGAGCTGCTGCAGACTGTCTCTCAGGGAAAGATTAGTTAGGCTTAACTTGTTCCTGTCTGGCTGCATACCTGTTCTGTGAACCCACCACTGCATACCTGTGCTGTGAACCCACCACTGCATACCTGTGCTGTGAACCCACCACTGCATACCTGTGCTGTGAACCCATCACTGCATACCTGTTCTGTGAACCCACCACTGCATACCTGTTCAGTGAACCCACCACTGCATACCTGTTCTGTGAACCCACCACTGCATACCTGTTCTGTGAACCCACCACTGCATACCTGTGCTGTGAACCCACCACTGCATACCTGTTCAGTGAACCCACCACTGCATACCTGTGCTGTGAACCCACCACTGCATACCTGTGCTGTGAACCCACCCCTGCATACCTGTTCAGTGAACCCACCACTGCATACCTGTTCTGTGAACCCACCACTGCATACCTGTTCAGTGAACCTGCCACTGCATACCTGTTCTGTGAACCCACCACTGCATACCTGTTCTGTGAACCCACCACTGCATACCTGTGCTGTGAACCCACCACTGCATACCTGTTCAGTGAACCCACCACTGCATACCTGTGCTGTGAACCCACCACTGCATACCTGTTCAGTGAACCTGCCACTGCATACCTGTTCTGTGAACCCACCACTGCATACCTGTTCTGTGAACCCACCACTGCATACCTGTTCTGTGAACCCGCCACTGCATACCTGTTGTGTTCAGTGAACCCGCCACTGCATACCTGTTCTGTTCAGTGGACCCGCCACTGTATACCTGTTTAGTGACCCCGCCACTGCATACCTGTTGTGTTCAGTGAACCTGCCACTGCATACCTGTTCTGTGAACCTGCCACTGTATACCTGTTCTGTTCAGTGAACCCGCCACTGCATACCTGTTCTGTTCAGTGGACCCGCCACTGTATACCTGTTCAGTGAACCCACCATTGCATACCTGTTCAGTGAACCCACCACTGCATACCTGTTGTGTTCAGTGAACCCGCCACTGTATACCTGTACTGTTCAGTGAACCCGCCACTGCATACCTGTTGTGTTCAGTGAACCCGCCACTGTATACCTGTACTGTTCAGTGAACCTGTTCAGTGAACCCGCCACTGCATACCTGTTCTGTGAACCCACCACTGCATACCTGTTCAGTGAACCCACCACTACATACCTGTTCTGTTCAGTGAACCCGCCACTGTATACCTGTTCAGTGAACCCGCCACTGCATACCTGTTGTGTTCAGTGAACCCGCCACTGTATACCTGTACTGTTTAGTGAACCCGCCACTGCATACCTGTTGTGTTCAGTGTACCTGCCACTGCATACCTGTTCTGTGAACCCGCCACTACATACCTGTTGTGTTCAGTGAACCTGCCACTGCATACCTGTTCTGTGAACCCGCCACTGTATACCTGTTCTGTTCAGTGAACCCGCCACTGCATGCCTGTTCTGTTCAGTGGACCCGCCACTGTATACCTGTTTAGTGAACCCGCCACTGCATACCTGTTGTGTTCAGTGAACCTGCCACTGCATACCTGTTCTGTGAACCCGCCACTGTATACCTGTTCTGTTCAGTGAACCCGCCACTGCATACCTGTTCTGTCAGTGGACCCGCCACTGTATACCTGTTTAGTGACCCCGCCACTGCATACCTGTTGTGTTCAGTGAACCTGCCACTGTATACCTGTACTGTTCAGTGAACCCGCCACTGCATACCTGTTCTGTGAACCCACCACTGCATACCTGTTCAGTGAACCCACCACTGCATACCTGTTCTGTTCAGTGAACCCGCCACTGTATACCTGTTCAGTGAACCCGCCACTGCATACCTGTTGTGTTCAGTGAACCCGCCACTGTATACCTGTACTGTTTAGTGAACCCGCCACTGCATACCTGTTCTGTTCAGTGAACCCGCCACTGCATACCTGTTCTGTTCAGTGGACCCGCCACTGTATACCTGTTTAGTGAACCCGCCACTGCATACCTGTTGTGTTCAGTGAACCCGCCACTGTATACCTGTACTGTTCAGTGAACCCACCGCATCAGTGCGCATACCTGTGCAGTTAAGTGAACCCACCTACCTACGTGAGTGCACGCAGTGTGATATACCACTCCGTGCATACCCGATATGGACAAAACAGGTAGAGGAAGAGGTAGTGCCAGAGCCAGAGGAAGGCCACCCGGCAGGTCTGCGCGAGGTCGTGTAAATGTAATTTCGTGTGGACCTGGCCCACAGTACAGTGCTCGGAAGAAGGCACGTCCCATCACGTCCCAAGATTGTCAGGACGTGGTTGAGTATTTAGCGACACAGAACACCTCATCTTGCTCAGCCACCAGCGCTACTACTAGCACCACTTCCGCTGCATTTGACACTTCGCAAGAATTATTTAGTGGTGAAATCACTGATGCACAGCCATTGTTGTTACAGCCAGATGAATTTTCACCAGCTCATATGTCTGCGTTACGCGGCAACACTATGGATGTAACGTGTAAGGAGGATGAAGGACCTACTGATGGTGCATGTTTGGATTTTTCTGAGTCAAGCGAAGCTGGGCAGGATGACTACGATGATGACGATGATAGGGATCCTCTGTAGGTTCCCAATAGAGGGGATGACGAGGGGGACAGTTCAGAGGGGGAGTCAGAGAGTAGTAGGAGGAGAGAAGTTGCTGAAAGAAGCTGGGGCAGCTCTTCGTCAGAAACAGCTGGTAGCAGAGTCCGGCACCATGTATCGCCACCTATGTACAGCCAGCCAACTTGCCCTTCAGCATCAGCTGCTGAGGTCCCCATAGTGCCCACATCCCAGGGTGGCTCAGCGGTGTGGAAATTTTTTAATGTGTGTGCCTCAGATCGGACCAAAGCCATCTGTTCGCTCTGCCAACAAAAATTGAGCCGTGGAAAGGCCAACACTCACGTAGGGACAAGTGCCTTACGAAGGCACCTGGAGAAAAGGCACAAACAGCAATGGGATGGCCACCTGAGCAAAAGCAGCAGCAGCACACAAAAGCAAAGCCACCCTCCTTCTCCTCTTCCTCCTCCATCAGGTGCATTATCTGCTTCTGCCGCTTTCTCCCTTCCACCTTCACAGGCACCCTCCTCCACTCCGCCTCTGCCCTTGAGCGGTTCCTGCTCCTCTGCCCACAGCAGCAGTCAGGTGTCCGTGAAGGAAATGTTTGAGCGGAAGAAGCCAATTTCGGCCAGTCACCCCCTTGCCCGGCGTCTGACAGCTGGCGTGGCGGAACTGTTAGCTCGGCAGCTGTTACTATACCGGCTGGTGGACTCTGAGGCCTTCCGTAAATTTGTGGCCATCGGAACACCGCAGTGGAAGATGCCAGGCCGCACTTATTTTTCGAGAAAGGCCATACACCAACTGCACCGTGAAGTTGAGAGGCAAGTGGTGTCATCTCTTGCGAAGAGCGTTGGGTCAAGGGTACACCTGACCACGGATGCCTGGTCTGCCAAGCACGGGCAGGGCCGCTACATTACGTACACAGCCCATTGGGTGAACCTGGTGGTGAACGATGGCAAGCAGGGCGCAGCGGACCAAATTGTGACACCTCCACGGCTTGCAGGCAGGCCTCCTGCCACCTCCTCTCCTCCTGCTACATGCTCTTCGCTGTCCTCCTCCTCCTTGGCTGAGTGGCAGTTCTCCTCTCCAGCTACACAGCCCCAGCTCCGCAGGGCCTATGCTGCATGCCAGGTAAGACGGTGTCACGCCATCTTAGACATGTCTTGTCTCAAAGCGGAGAGTCACACTGGAGCAGCTCTCCTGGCTGCTCTTAAGAAACAGGTGGATGAGTGGCTGACCCCGCACCACCTGGAGATAGGCAACGTGGTGTGCGACAACGGCAGCAATCTGCTTGCCGCTTTGCATATGGGGAAGCTGACACACATACCCTGCATGGCACATGTCATGAATCTAGTGGTTCAAAGATTTGTGGCAAAGTACCCTGGCTTAGCGAATGTCCTGAAGCAGGCCAGGAAGTTCTGTGGGCATTTGAGGCGGTCTTACACAGCCATGGCACGCTTTGCGGAAATTCAGCGCAAAAACAACATGCCGGTGAGACGCCTCATTTGCGATAGCCCGACTCGCTGGAACTCGACCCTGCTCATGTTCTCCCGCCTGCTAGAACAGAAGAAAGCCGTGACCCACTACCTCTACAACTACAGTAGAATGAAACAGTCTGGGAAGATGGGGATGTTCTGGCCCGACACCTGGACACTGATGAAAAATGCATGCAGGCTTATGCGGCCGTTTGAGGAGGTGACCAACCTGGTGAGCCGCAGTGAGGGCACCATCAGCGACTTAATTCCCTACGCTTACTTCTTGGAGCGTGCTGTGCGTAGAGTGGCGGATGAAGCTGTGAATGAGCGTGACCAGGAACCGTTACGGCAGGAACAGGCATGGGACCAATTTTCATCAGACCCAGCTGTTTCCTCAACACCTGCGGCAGCACAGAGGGGGGAGGATGAGGAAGAAGAGAAGTCGTGTGCAGAAGACGAGTCAGACTCAGAGGATGATGAGCAAGGTGTTTCTTTGGGGGAGGAGGAGGAGGGGACAGCGGCAGGAGAACAACCGCAGCAGGCGTCGCAAGGGGCTTGTGCTGCTCAACCTTCCCGTGGTATTGTTCGCGGCTGGGGGGAGGAGGTTGACTTACCTGACGTCACTGAGGAAGAGCAAGAGGAGATGGAGGGTACTGGATCCGACTTTGTGCAGATGTCGTCTTTTATGCTGTCCTGCCTGTTGAGGGACCCCCGTATAAAAAACCTCAAGGGGAATGAGCTGTACTGGGTGGCCACACTACTAGACCCTCGGTACAGGCACAAAGTGGCGGACCTGTTACCAACTCACCGGAAGGTGGAAAGGATGAAGCACATGCAGAACCAGCTGTCAACTATGCTTTACAATGCCTTTAAGGGTGATGTGACAGCACAACGCCAGCAAGGTACCACTGCCACTAATCCTCCTCCCGTGTCCACGCAGTCAAAGACAGGACGCTCCAGCGATCTCATGGTGATGTCGGACATGCGGACGTTCTTTAGTCCAACGCCTCGCCGTAGCCCTTCCGGATCCACCCTCCACCAACGCCTGGAACGGCAGGTAGCCGACTACCTGGCCTTAAGTGTGGATGTAAACACTGCTGTGAACAGCGATGAGGAACCCTTGAACTACTGGGTGCGCAGGCTTGACCTGTGGCCAGAGCTGTCCCAATTTGCCATCCAACTTCTCTCCTGCCCTGCCGCAAGCGTCCTGTCAGAAAGGACCTTCAGCGCAGCTGGAGGCATTGTCACAGAGAAGAGAAGTCGCCTAAGTCACAAAAGTGTTAAGTACCTCACCTTTATCAAAATGAATGAGGCATGGATCCCGGAGGGCTGCTGGCCGCCCCAAGACTAAGTCAGTCCCCGCACACACAGCATCTCTGCCTGCACGCCGTGTGACTGGCTGCCTGGCCTGCCCCAAGAAGACTAAGTCGCTCCCAGTCCCTCCACACAGCATGTCTGCCTGCAGGCCGCTTGACTACCTTCTCCGCCACCACCAACAGGGTCCGGGACTCCAGGCGGATTGCTGAATTTTTTAGGCCGCTGCTAGCAGCGGCCGCTGTAATAATTTTTCTGGTGCGTGTACATGACTGCCTAATTTTTCTGGCTGCACTGCGGGCAGCTGCAACAACAAAAGAAAAGGCATGTACGTGCGCCCATTCCCCTTCGTGATCATTACCTTGCTGTGGTGAAGGGGCTTGCGTATCACAATGAAGCAATGACCGGCGCCTAGATGAGTGTCTCGGGGGGCACACAAAAGATAATAAGGTCGTTGCTTCATTGTGGTCAGACCAAATTTGATCAGCTGGACAGTCACTGTTCTGTCATTCAGCTACATCAGCCAGGCGACCATATGGGCTGTAAAGCCACCAAAACCTGCACTCTCGCCATGGTGCGCACCAGTCCAGCACGGCCGTCACTACACAAACAGCTGTTTGCGGTGCGTTACACGGTGAGTTTGGTGTGTCAGTGTGAAGCAGTACCTTAATTACACTACCTGATTGATGTATACACATGCAAGATGTTTTAAAGCACTTTAGGCCTGTCATTTAGCATTCAATGTGATTTCTGCCCTTAAAACGCTGCTTTGCGTCAAATCCAGATTTTTCCCAGGGATTTTGGCATGTATCCCACTCCGCCATGCCCCCCTCCAGGTGTTAGACCCCTTGAAACATCTTTTCCATCACTTTTGTGGCCAGCATAATTATTTTTTTTTTTCAAAGTTCGCATCCCCATTGAAGTCTATTGCGGTTCGCGAACTTTAACGCGAACCGAACCTTCCGCGGAAGTTCGCGAACCAGGTTCGCGAACCTAAAATCGGAGGTTCGGCCCAACTCTACTGAAGGTAAGGGGAGGGAAGCTGTAATGCTCCATGCCCGCAGCCCACTTTATTTACACAGCGTGAGCAGAGGGCAGAAGCAAAGCATTGATTCACAGGACAGGGAGGAGGAAGAGGGAACTGCGCCCCCCCTAGTAGCTGGAAGGAGGCGGCGCCCAGGGCATTAGCCATGCCTGCATGTCTGTAGATACGCCTCTGGCGGCACACACGCGAACGCGTCATAGAAGGCGCTCACTCGTGCGCAGTGTAGAACGGCCCGTCTTCGGGTGCACTCGGGCTCCCGAAGCATTCCCGAATCCTCCCTTTGGCCTGGAGACAGCGGTATTTGACCGAAACGGTCGAATACCGCTACGGGGAAGCCAGGACAGCAGCGGGCACTGGGAGAGGAGAGGGGGTGCTCTATGGGACCCACAGCCTCCCTCTCCTTAGGTGAGTATCTGACTTTTTTTTTTTAAACCGGTTCCCATTAGCTTTAAGAAGACAAACTTCTATTTTGCATTGCATTTTAGTGATGAGGCTTTTTGGTCTCTTTCAGCCCCTTACACACGCCTTGTAGTTTTCCTTCACCATGAGCTTGCTGAGCAATCTGTAACTAGGTAATACCTGGCAGTGTTAATCTAGGGATTTTGTCTGCTTGCCATCTGGAGTCTGGAAGAAATCTTTCCCCTTTTAAGGTTAATTGGCCTAAGCCTTGTAAGGGTGCTTGGCCAACTGGAATATGTGCAGGTACAGAACCGTAATTATTATTATTTTTTTCTTGTTGAACTTGACGAAGGGATTTTTTTTCTACTAAACTAACTATGTAACTATGCAGAATCCCAATTACTGCAGTGCAAAGCTGGGGAATATCACTTTCATGTCACTACTTCACTTTACCCTCCTGTTATCATTTTACCAATATTACGCATAGCTGATTTAAAGCACACTTAAAGTGAGAGGGATATGGAGGCTGACATATTTGTTTCCATTTAAACAATGCAAATTGCCTGGCAGTCCTGCTGATCCTCTGCCTCTAATACTTTTAGCCACAGCCCCTGAACAAGCATGCAGCAGATCAGGTGCTCTGACTGAAGTCTGACTGCATTAGCCACATATTTTTTTTTCAGGTGTGTGATTCAGACACTACTGCTGCCTGAAATATCAGCAGAACTGCAAGGCAACAGGTATTATTCAACCCAACAGCTTCAAAAGAATGATCTCATTTGAGATGAGTGCGCAGCTTTCAACCTCAGCCAACAGAACTTGTTGTGCTGTAAATTCTTGAAATGCTTTGATGTCTCTCTGCTAGCAGAGGATATAGAAACTTAAAGCAGAAGTCCTCTTTTATTGTCTCACACTGCCTCCTAGCGACAAGTGGTCATAAATACATATTATAGCAGTACTAATTAGTAACAAGGAAATGTAACAGATAAGAAATAAAAAAGTGCTAAAATAAATTGGTCTGGAACACTTGCAATCATCTAAATAAATTGCCTTCTAAAGGGTTAAAAGGAAATAAATATGGCATCCTCCACATCGCTCTCACGTCTGGCATACTTCAATGAATGTGTCATTGAGCAAAAACAATAAAACAGTTAAAAACTTAAAAAATAGATTTAAACATAAAATAAAACTGTGGAATATCTTAAAAAGTCATTTTTAGGAGAAGGAAGATAGATACAATTGTTTATTTCATTAGTTTATTTCCGCTTCAGGTGTTCTTTAACCTCCCTAGCGTTCTGGACGAGCTGAGCTGGGCCGATTTGAATTATCTTTTTCAAAAACACGCAGCAAGCACTTTGCTTGCTGCGTGTCCTACCCGATCGCCGCCGATCCGTCAGTACCCGCCGTGATACAGGCCCCCCCCCCCCGAGACCCCGTGCGCTGCCTGGCCAATCAGTGCCAGGCAGCGCTGAGGGGTGGATCAGGACTCCCCGTGACGTAATGACGTCGATGACATCACTCCGTTCGTCGCCATGGCGATGGGGAAGCCCTGAAGGAAATCCCGTTCAGAACGGGATTTCCGGACGGGTCTTTGCGCCGGCGTCGATCGGAGAGGTGGGAGGGACGTCGCAGGGAGGGGGGAATCATGTAGCTAGCGCTAGGCTAGCTACATGATAAAAAAAAAAATATGCACAAAAAAACGTTCCCGCGGCTGAGGGCCGCGGGAATCAGAACACCAGGAAGGTTAAAGCCTTGATAGGCAACTGTTTTGCCTTCATAATCTTCTTTCTCCTCGGGACATTGGTTGCTGACACTTCCTAGAAACTTCAAACTTCTGTCCAAGGGGCAAGCGATAGAGGGGCCCAAGGTCCAGCTCCTTTCCCTCTAATCTTACCTTTCTCCCTTCATTGCTCCCTTGCATTTCGCAGAGCAGTGCAGCAGAAATGTACCTGCTCCAGAGCCAGATCCACCCTCCTCTGCATACCTCTGCTCCCTGCAGCTCCCGAGCCATATGGGGCAGGAAGAAGCAGAGCAACCCAATGCTGAAACAGGTAACTTGCAATATGGGGAGGTGTTACCTGGAGGGGTCAGTTGTTGGGGGGGGTGAAGGTGTTATATTGGACACTTCCATGGTGGGAGGGTTATTATATTGCCCTCATTCAGTTACTATACTGGAGACACTTGCTATGGGGGATGGGAGGTAAGATATACCCCAAGAAAAGATCGCTGACAGGCCCATGGTTTGAAAGTTCCCCTGGGTTCTGTCCATAGTTGTTCATGTTGGCAGTATCAACAAAATTAACTAAACTGCAGTATAGTAAAGCAACCACAAGATCTCACTATAAAATGTAAAGTGCTGCAATGATCTCTATGGTATTGTGATTTCCAGTATTTATTCTGTGCTCCTCTCTGCTCTAAGTAAGCTGTATTACCTGATAGTTGTGTATGAGTTTATCTCTGCATGTTTTTCTTCAGTAAAGAATTTTAAATTGTTATACTGGGTGCCTATCTGTACGTACAGAACACTCCATCAGTTCAAGTATTATCTTTACTAAAACTGATGCCAGGTACTCACCATGCAATTTGCCATCAGAACGAAGGGTCAAATTGATAATTTCCAATTCCACCATGTCCAATCTGCTCCCGTTTGACAATAGTATCGAATTTGTTCAGTAGTGATCTGGAAATGGATCCTGTTATCGATCAGGAGCAGATCGGACATATCTGAAATGTTCGGTTTGATCCGTCAATCAGATGGGAAATTGTTTAGTGTGGTACAGCATTAGTCCTTCAATCTCTTCACGTCTACGGACTATTCACCTGGGATCTCATTAAGCTCCCGTCTAATTGGTTGGATAGCGCTTCCTGTTTTCATTAATTTAATGGTAGGTTTGGAATTGAGAAGCTGATGATCCGAGCTGAGTTGGTTCCAAGTCTTGTTCTTGTAGTTTGTACAAAGCTGATCTATCTTTGCCTGGAAATGTGTATTAAAAAGGGCGCAGGGTGAAGCCGAGGTTGCAAAATATCGTCATTAACAACGAAAATGAAAAAACAAATATTTACAGTAGTAATGACAATAGTGACAGTAGAAAAACACTGGTAAATATTACCGATATTTTACTACAACTAGACCTAAACCTACTCACACACAGAGCCCTCCCCCTTCCTGACGCCTAACCCTAAAGCCCCCCTTTCTGATGCCTAACTCTACCCCCCCCTCCTGATGCCTAACTCTAACCCCCCCACTTCCTGATGCCTAACTCTAACCCCCACTTCCTGATGCCTAACTCTAAACCACCCTTCCTGATGCTTAACCCTAAAACTCCCCTTCCTGATGCTTAACCATAAAACCCCCTTCCTGATGCCTAATGGCTCATACTCACGGGCTACAATTGTCGCCGCAACATGCGGTGCGCGCGTGTTGCGGCGACAGGTCGCCCGTGAGTATGCGGCGTTGCACGGGCGCGCACCCCGAACTGTCGCCTGTTGCTGATGTCGCCAGGCGATTGGCGCGGTCAATCGCCTGGCGACAGTCGCCGCCGCAACTGTCGCTAGTCCGCGTGAGTACGCGGACTAGCGACAGCAACATAATTGCAAATAGACGGCGCTTCGGGCGGGGGGAGGGACAACAGCGACAGCTTCCGCCGGATCAGTTGCCAGGTCCCTCCGCCGTGTGTATGCGGAGGGACCTGGCGACGAGCTGTCGCCGGCATGTCGCGCACACGCTCCCGTGTGCTAGCGACATGCCAAAAAGTTGCCCGTGAGTATGGGCCATCACCCTAAAACCCCCATTCCTGATGCCTAACCCTAATACCCCCTTCCTGATGCTTAACCATAACCCCCCTTCCTGATGCCTAACCCTAAAACTCCCCTTCCTGATGCCTAACCGTAACCCCCCCTTCCTGATGCCTAACCCTAAAACCCCCCTTCCTGATGCCTAACCCTAACCCCCCCTCCTGTTGCCTAATGCTAAAACCCCCCTTCCTGATAACTAACCCGAAGACCCCCCTTCCTGAGGCCTAATCCTAAGACCCTGCTTAGAGATGCCTAACCCTAAAACCCCCTTCCGGACACCTCACTGCAGATGGGCCCGTCACCCACTAATTATCGGGTGTCTAAATTTCTGCTTTTGGTGCCCAATAGCGGATATTTTGCATTAGCGCTTATGGGACGCCCAAATAGTCCATTATCCGCAGGTGCCCAAATTTCCTGCTTCCGAATGGTAGACATCTGCCAATCTCTGATCTGCTTCATTCTGTTCTCTGTACAATGGCTATCATTCATAAAGCATTTCCGCATGCGGAAATGCTTAAAACAGCTGACTTTACCGAACACTCAGCAAAGTCAGCATTCATAAAGGCTCTTTCCGCATGAAAAAATGACACTACCGAGCAGAGTGATAAATCACCGCCTTGTGCGGTGATTATCGGAACAAATGTAGCAAAATGTTAATTCATAAAGATTTCCGCAAGCGGTGTGAGGTCGGGAAGTACCGCTCCCTCTGATGTGGCGATAACAATGTAAGTGAATGGAGACACAGAGACCTCCCAGGCAGCTGCAGCAGAGCGGAACACGGAGAAATGTATCAACTCGGCAGCTTCCGTGTCTCCGCAAGCCTACCGCCTGCCTACCGCCAGCCTAGTTCGGGGAATCTCCACACTGCTATCGCAACTGGATATATTTTTATGAATGCCCACCCAGAAGTCTAAAATACCGGCAGCGGTGTTTTCCCGCATTGATTCCCCTTACCGACAGCTCCTTTATGAATGATAGCCATAATGTCCTTCTTGGTCATTAACCACCTTAGCGGTATGGACGAGCTCAGCTCATCCATTACCGCCAGAAGGTGCCGCTCAGGCCCTGCTGGGCCGATTTTGATGAAATAAAAAGCAGCACACGCAGCCGGCACTTTGCCAGCCGCGTGTGCTGCCTGATCGCCGCCGCTCTGCGGCGATCCGCCGCGAGCAGCGGCAAAAGAGGGTCCCCCCAGCCGCCCGAGCCCTGCGCAGCCGGAACAAATAGTTCCGGCCAGCGCTAAGGGCTGGATCGGAGGCGGCTGATGCCAGGACGTCGGCTGACGTCCATGACGTCACTCCGCTCGTCGCCATGGCGACGAGGAAAGCCAAACAAGGAAGGCTGCTCATTGTTAGTTCTGATCGGAAGAACGCCTCCGGAGCGCCCTCTAGTGGGCTTTCATGCAGCCAACTTTCAGTTGGCTGCATGAAATATTTTTTTTTTAATAAAAAAAAAACCCACCCGCAGCCGCCCTGGTGATCTCAATAGAACGCCAGGGTGGTTAAAGTGTAACTGTCGGGAATAAAATAAAAAATCAATTCTTTATTTTTATCTGGTAAACAAGTAATACGGATGCTAACCAGGCAATCCAAAAGTTAAAATCACTATTACTTTTCTTGTTTATAAATGATCATTACCCAGTTTACCTGACTCTTATTTGGTACGTTGCCACACAAAGGAAGTTGCAGGGCATGCTGGGTTGTCTTTTTTTGCTTCTTTATTTCCCCTGAGACTTAACTAATGTACAGAAGCAAAAAAGGACAACCCAGCATGCCCTGCAACTTTCTTTGTGCGGCAACGTACCAAATAAGAGTTGCCTCGTTAGCATCCATATTACTTGTTTACCAGATAAAAATAAAGAATTAATTTTTGATTTTATGCCCGACAGTTACACTTTAAATAATGTCCTTCTTGGATGTTAAATCCTGAAGATTCTGCCAGTCATCACAAAACTCTTCTTCCTTGCTGGCATGAGTTATGGGAGCATTCATCTGGATCCAATGTTGAATGCTTAGCTTTGTATTCTGAATGAGAATATTGAGTCATATTTCAAGGAATTGAGTTGCAACCAAGCATCAAGTTTGACACTCTGTTATTGATGATAGGAAGTCCATTGCAATACTGTTCTTGTTTATGGAAGATCTGATGGTCATATGGCATAAATTGACCCATTACGTTCATTTTATTATCATCCCATCTTTCTTCACCTTCAAGGTGCTTTGACTCACAGATCTTGTGTTCCAAGGTTTCAAGATCTTACGTTCCAAGGTATGTTGTTCTTTATTACATTACACTTTCCTTTCATCATCTCAGAGCCCCTCAACAACTAGATGGCCACTTGGCTTTGATGTAATGGCATCATTAGCTTGTATATTATCCATACTTGTTCTCTGTTCTTCTCTGTTACTTTGTTGGGTGCCTGCAGACCGGAGGCGTTATCTTCCGGTGTCATTTTGATATGTTGTTTCGGTCCATGATATGTTTCTGTCCATAGAGTTTTCTGGGCAATGTACTGGAGTGGGTTGCCAGGTCCTTTTCTAGTGGATTGTCTCTATTCTGTCCTCCCTGTTATGACTTGCCCACCTAGGCAGGGCCTTAACCACCACAGGGACAAGAGATGCAACTGTCCCTACTCCACTCTTTGAGGGCCCACCCTTGTACCTGGCAATGTCAGCTGCTTACTTGCCTTTCTGCCAAAGTACAAGTGACTGCTTTGCAACTTTTTCCAACACAGAGCAGTGGAATCTAGCATCGTTCCATTGGTGTTATCCGGCTGCCTGCCACATCGACCCTCAATTCTAGTGATGAGCACAAATTTTGCATACATGTAATGTCGCATAGAAGTTAGCAATTACGATGTGAAATCATAATGCGAAATTCCGTGATAATTTGTAATCAATTTTGTCTTCAAGTAATTTTGTGCTGGCTTTGGCGATGAATAGCAAAGTCCCATACATGTAGAGTAGTAGAAGGAAAAAACACAGAGAGATCCGGGAGCCCAATCTGGTGCAATAACGTTAGTATATCAGTGTATGGTATTAGATCTTAAGATATTATACTCACAAAAATGGGTTGCAGCAGAGGCAACCACTCGTATTCGCAAGTGGGGAAGTACCGTCCCCACTCGGCCTTTAGTTTCTGGATGGTCGCTGCTCCAAAAAGTGATTGTGAAATCGAGAAACTCGATTTCAATCTCCCCTCTACAAAAAAGGGGTATCTAAAATCTTGGCAACAAGTAGGAGGCGCCCGGGGTGAGGAGTATGTGATACACAATGTAATTAGGCCACTATAGGTACTCCACAGGGTAGGTCCAACGATATAAGTAATATAAAAAGTAGTCCTACCTTATGGATAAGAAATTTAGTCGAGATTCAATTTAGGCAGATCAATTTAATAAGAGCACTTTAGACAACGCGTTTCACGGCCTCAGCCGCTTCCTCAGGTCAATACAGTGCCTGAAGTGAGTAGTGTCCGAGTATCCGGGCGCCCGGAATTTCTTATCCATAAGGTAGGACTACTTTTTATATTACTTATATCGTTGGACCTACCCTGTGGAGTACCTATAGTAGCCTAATTACATTGTGTATCACATACTCCTCACCCCGGGTGCCTCCTACTTGTTGCCAAAAAGTCCCATACATGCTATTGCCACCAAAATTGCAACTTATGTTGAGGAGAATGGTGGGTACAAGTGGGAACAAAAATATTTTGTAGTTGTTGAGAAAATCGATTTTAAAAATGCAAAGAAAATGGTTTTTAAACTGTCATTTTTCTGCGTTTAAAAACTCTTTTTCTTTGCCTTTATAATTTAATTAAATTTTTACATTTTCTAAAAAAAAAAAGGTCTTTTTTAAAAATTATTTTTTTTTAACTCGTACTCACTATTCTCCTTAAAGATACCCAAGGTTAAAATAAACGAATGGAAAAAAAAATTGGATCTATCCTTCTCCTAAAAATGCCTTTTTAAGATATTCCACAGTTTTATTTTATATTTAAATCTATTTTTTTTTTTTTTTTTTTTTAGTTTTTACTGTTTTATTGTTTTTGCTCAATGACACATTCATTGCAGTATACCAGAGCTGAAATCTATGACCTATTGATCCTTTTTATCTCTTTCCTGCTCTCAGAAGCCATTTTCTGCTAAGAAAGTTTTTTCATAGTTGTAGTTTCTCATCAGTGAGGGTCACAGTAGTCTGACCCAGTCCTGACTCAGATAGGAACTGCCACTTACATACCTGATGTTTAACTCTTTAAAGGAAAACCTTGCTACGCTATAGCAGCATAGAGGGGTGATATAGCGGCTGGGAACGCGAAAAATCAGCCGCATTCCCAGCCTGTCGGCGGCTGTCGCCGAACCCAGAAGTAGCCGCCGGCGGGGACAGGACGATCGGAGCGGGGCTGCGAGGGCACCATCCAGCTTCGGGGGGCTGAGGGATGCCCCGTGTGAGTAAATGTCATTTTTTTTTCTGACTTAAGTTTTCCTTTAAGGCACAGAAAAAAAAAGAATACAGCATAGTTATTTGTGTGCTAGGCACTGTACATACACATGTCTATCTCATCATGCCACATGTCACCTCGGGTATCCTTTAACGTGTGTAGCAATTTTGGTGACAATAGCATGACTTGTCTAATGCTGCGTACACACTTGCGATAACTATCGTTTGCAAGGAACGATAGTTACCAGACGAACGATATTGGAAAGATTGGAATGCAACGATGGGATGCAGCGATCATCATACACATTGTAACGATCGTTCTCGCGGAAAAGAACGATCAGAAGGAAATGTTGCGTACATATTTAGATAAAATTAAAAAAAACCCACTAACATGGGGTTACAATAGATACAAATATATGATTGTTAACTTGAAAACCAAGTTTAATTGAAATGAGCAATGTAACAATCTTTACGGCTGCGCTACAAAGAAAGTACTGAAGCTGGGCAGAATCCAACGCAGGCGCATTGGCCCTTGTAACGATCGTTCTCGGCCGATGTCTGTACACACTATAGTTTTCCAACGATTGTCGGTAGATACGATCCGTCAGGTTGGATATCTTCATCTTCCCGATGTCGTTCTTTTGTCGTTCGTGTTAATGATCGTTGGGTAAAGTTCTTTCCCCGATTGTCGGCGGAACGATCGTTAATGAGCTGTTTCAAACGACCGTAGTCGCCAGTGTGTACGCAGCATTAGTCATGACTGTCCACAAACCAACTGCAGAAAGCTGCTGTTTTTCACCTGTTGAGTTGATTAAAACAGCTCTTCCCAATTAATCAGGGTAATTGGGATGATTTAGAACAGCTTGGACTATTTGGAATGGCATAGAACTTTGGATTTTCCTACAGACTCTGACAGTTTGTAAAGGGAATAATTAATTTGTGTACTGGTCTGGACACTTTTTTTTCCCACAATAATGCCTCTTGTACATCATCTTATTGTCTTTTGGGAGACACCTCTGTGACTTGCTGGTTGAATAAAAGTAACTTTAAGGCAAAATTTGCAAGGGGTATGAATAATTATGGGCAGCACTGTATATGGGGAAATAGTGGCAGTACCTTTATATGAGGACATACCGTAGATATATGGGGGACACAATGGCAGTGCTTGTTATATGGGGGAAATAAATGTGGGGCATAGTGGCAGTGCTTGTTATATAGGGGACATAGTGGCAGCGCTTGTTATATGGGGGACATAGTGGCAGCACTTGTTATATGGGGGGCATAGTGGCAGCGCTTGTTATATTGGGGGCATAGTGGCCGCACTTGTTAAATGGGGGCATAGTGCTAGTGCTTGTTATATGGGGACAAAGTGGCAGCGCTTGTTATATGGGGGACATAGTGGCCGCACTTGTTATATGGGGGCATAGTGGCAGCGCTTGTAATATGGGGACACAGTGACAGCGCTTGTTATATGGGGGACATAGTGGCAGCGCTTGTTATATGGGGGACATAGTGGCAGCGCTTGTTAGATGGGGGAGATAGTGGCAGCGCTTGTAATATGGGGACATAGTGACAGCACTTGTTATATGGGGGACATAGTGGCAGCACTTGTTATATGGGGGACAAAGTGGCAGCGCTTGTTATATGGGGGTCATAGTGGCAGTGTTTGTAATTTGGGGACATAGTGGCAGCGCTTGTTATATGGGGGACATAGTGGCAGAACTTGTTATTATGGCGACAACGTGGCAGCACTTGTTGTATGGGGATATACTGGCAGCACTTTTTAAATGGGGACATACCAGTACTGGCAGTACTTGTTCTATGGGGACATAGTGGCAGCACTTGTTATATAAGGACATATTATTATTTATTGTATTTATAAAGCGCCTACATATTACGCAGCGCTGGACAATAAATATACACAATGATACAAGAATGACAGACATAACAAGGTTATACAACATAGAACAAAGTTATACATGCAAATTGTACAAAATACATGATTATGCGATATGGGCTGGTTAGGTAGGCCTAGTAATACAAGTACAGGCTGTCATAGGACAGGAGCACACGATCCTGTAGATTACACTAGGGAAGGGAGGACCCTGCCAGAGGCTTACAATCTAAAGGGGTGGGGTGGAAACACTAGGGGGGGGAGACATAGTGGCAGCACTTGTTATATGGGGACATAGTGGCAGCACTTGTTATGTGGGGACATAGTGGCAGCGCTTGTTATATGGGGACATACTGGCATTGCTTGTTATATTGGGACATGGTGGCAGCACTTGTTATATGAGGACATAGCAGCAGCCAGAGCCGGGACAAGGTCCTCCGGCACCCAAGGCTGAGACACCAAAGTGCGCCCCTCCAACCCTGCCACCCCAGCCATCACACACTGATTGCTATTAGACTAAGAGGCGCCACAGGGTCCACAACCTCCCCAACACCTTAATATGTAGTTATCTGGCTTGCAGTCACTGCCATGTATCCCCTTTTCTTATTTCTTTCTGCTTCAAACACAATTAGGAATGACAGCTGAATGAATTCTGCGCCCCCTCTTACACTGCTCCCTGAGGCTGGAGCCTCTCCAGCCTATGCCTCGGCCCGGCCCTGGCAGCAGCACTTGTTATATGGGGACATAGTGGCAGCGCTTGTTATATGGGGACATACTGGCAGTACTTGTTATATTGGGACATGGTGGCAGCACTTGTTATATGAGGACATAGCAGCAGCACTTGTTATATGGGGACATAGTGGCAGCACTTGTTATATGGGGACATACTGGTAGTACTTGTTATATTGGGACATGATGGCAGCACTTGTTATATGAGGACATAGCAGCAGCACTTGTTATATGGGGACATAGTGGCAGCGCTTGTTATATGGGGACATACTGGCAGTACTTGTTATATTGGGACATAGTGGCAGCACTTGTTATATGAGGACATAACATCAGCATTTGTTATATGGGGACATAGTGGAACCACCTGTTATATGAGGGACATATTGGCAGTACTTGTTATATTGGGACATAGTGGCAGCATTTGTTATTCGAGAACATAGCAGCAGCACTTGTTATATGGGGACATAATGGCAGCGCTTGCTATATGGGGGACATATTGGCAGTACTTGTTATATGGGGACATGGTGGCAGCACTTGTTATATGGGGACATAGTGGCAGCGCTTGTTATATGGGGGACATATTGGCAGTACTTGTTATATGGGGACATGGTGGCAACACTTGTTATATGGGGACATAGTGGCAGCGCTTGCTATATGGGGGACATATTGGCAGTACTTGTTATATGGGGACATACTGGCATTACTTGTTATATTGGGACATAGTGGCAGCACTTGTTATATGAGGACATAGCAGCAGCACTTGTTATATGGGGACATAGTGGCATTACTTGTTATATGGGGATATAGTGCCAGCACTTGTTATATGGGGGGGGGGGGGGGGGGCATAGTGGCAGTGCTTCTTATATGGGGGACATAGTGGCAGCGCTTATATGCAGTACATAGTGTCAAGACTAGTTATATGGGGGGCGCAGAAGCAGTGCTTGTTATATGAATATATTATTTGCTAGGTTTTCCCTTTAATATATTGATGCTAATTAGTAATGCTGCCTTGTGCCCTATTGATCCACTTTGCAGGGCAGTTGTTCAGTTGCCTTTTCATCCTCTTATCTCATCTCCCCCTCCCCATATATATATATATATATAAATGTTATTTCAGGCTCTCCCTGCTCAGCCCCAGCCAGCTCTGAGAACCACATCGCATTTTTCTCATTTATGACACATTAGATACATTCTTTCCTGCAGGGAGTATAGAAACTTCTCAGCCTTTCCCTTCTCCCTCCCATCCCCATCTGTCCTCCTCCTCCTCCTGCAGCCTCCGCTCTTAGCTCCTCCCCGGCACTTGTAGTCCAGCGCCCCCCAGAGCTGCCTTATCCCTATGCAGGGAGACACTACATCTCCCACAACCCCCTGCGCTAGGCATCTCCCTGTGCCCGTCTATTGGCCTTCTGTCCTGAGGAATGATGTCATGATAAGAAGAGCAGCAGGGAGAACTCCAGTGGCTTTTTTTTTATTGTGCATGGATCCTTTGCAGAGGACGCCTACTGCTGCCTGGATCCATCCTCACCCCACTGATGAGCTGCTGATCACAGCTGCACACACCCTATTCTATTGTATGCACCCTTCTCAAGGTGAGCACCCCCTGTCTGCCTAGGATCAGCAGCCACATTCCTCCTATGCCTCTATATATAGTATTATTATGATTATTTTCAGTGCATGCATCAGTGCAAAGTTGCAATGGCAATCTGTTTGTAGCAGAGATCCTTGTATGGCTGAAGATGGCTTTGGCAACTTAGCAGTAGCAGTCATCTGGCTGGTCCCTCTGCAATGCTGTGGATGTGTAGTGTGTGTGCTGCCTGTGTGTATCTTGTCATAGATAGAGGGTGTCTGATTGCCTAGCCCTGCCTGCAGATACCCACATTGGGGAACATCTGGCTATCCTGAGGCTGCCCTGAATTCTGCAGGGAATGTGGTTTATTCCCAGCTCTCTAACTGGCTTGTGTGTTGGAGATGCCAAGATTGGGCTCTGAATAATCATAATGCTGATAATAATATTATAGTGAAGGTGTCTGGTTGTCGTTTCTGATGGTCCCTTTAATGAAGTCAGAATCAAAGGTTGCTATTGGTAATGGGATTCATAGTAATCCCTTATCGTAGCCCTTATGATGGCTACTATGAGCATAGTATTGTGGTATCAAATGGTTACCGTAGTGATTATTATTTTTGTACATGGCCATTTATTGACAGTCAATATAGGATACATACTATATTATTTTGTCATTTTTGTAGTTTAGATTTTAGGAGGCTTTTTAAATAATAAAAATGTGATTTATTTTTATTATTATTAATATTACTACAATGCCTATTTGTTTATTTATCAATATTGTGTTACACATCCCTGTACCTCCAATAAGGGGTGTGGACTGCAAACTTGAGACCATAGCAGTGACAAAAACATGAGAAAGGGGGAGAGGAGTTTCTTGACCAACAGAGCTTACAATCTTATTTTAGCATAGGCCATGAGGATAGTGTTGTGGTTTCAAATTGTTACCGTAGTGAACATTGTTTTTCGACATGGCCATTTATTGACAAAGTCCGTATAGGATACATACTATATTATTTTGTCATTTTTCTAGTTCGGATTTTAGGAGGCTTCTTAAATAATACAAATATTTGTATTATTGTTATTATTATGGCTACAACTCCTATCCATTGATTTTTCAAGTGTTACTGTGTTACGCATCGCTGTACTGTACCTCCAATAAGGGGTGTGGACTGCAAACTTGAGATCATAACCAGTGTCAAAAACATGAAAGGAGTTTCCTGACCAACAGAGCTTACAATTATTTTAGTATAGGCCTTGAGGATAGTATTGTGTTTTCAATTTGTTACCATAGTAATTGCTATTTACGTACCTGGGCATTTATTGACAGTCCATATAGGATACATACTATATTGTTTTGTCATTTTTCTAGTTCAGATTTTTAAATAATAAAAAGACGTGCTTTATTAATATTGTTATTATGACTTCAACTCCAATCCATTTATTTATCAAGTGTTACTGTGTTACCCAATTCTGTACCTACAAGGTTGTGGACGACAAACTTTAGACCATAGCAGTGACAAGAACATGACAGAGGAATAGTGATTATTATGTATGTACATGGCCAATTATTGACAAAGTCTGTTTAGGACACATACTATATTATTTTGTCATTTTTCTAGTTAAGATTTTAGGAGGCTTTTTAAATTATAAAAATATGAGTTTTAATATTACTATTATTATGACTTCAACTCCTATTGATTGATTTATCAAGTGGTGCTGTGTTACGTATCACTGTACCTCCAATAAGGGGTGTGGACTGCAAACTTGAGGCCATAAGAATGACAAAAACATGAGAGAGTATGGAGAGGAGTTTCCTGACCAACAGAGCTTACAATCTTATTTTACTATAGGCCATGAGGATAGTATTGTGGTTTCAAACTGTTACTAAACCGTTCTTATTATTGCTGCTGTGACTTTAGTATCGTTGGTTAAATGATTACCGTAGTGATCATTTATTTATAGAGTGATTTATTTATATAATGCTGTGCAATGTCTGCCTCGGATGAATACGGTATTACGTTATTTTTCCCAGTCAGTTTTCTCAATAGGAGCATCTAAATAATTATAAAAAGTGTATATTTTATCATCATTATCCATTTATTTAAAAAGTGTTGTTTTACCTGGCACTGTACATTGGATAACGGGTGTGGATTGCAAACTAAAGACCAAATACATGACAGAGGAGAGGAGCTTCCTGGCCGGAAGAGCTTGCGATCTATTTTAGTTTCTATGCTATCTCCCATGGGACCCTCTTGTCCTTTAGCTTGGTCAACTCCTCTCACTCCTACATCCAGGACTTCTCACGAGCATCACCTCTCCTTTGGAACTGTCTACCACTCTGTGTCCGTCTTGTTTCAAACCTGGAAACCTTCAAACGTACTCTCAAAACACACCTGTTTAGACAAGCCTATAATTTGCTGTAGGTAGAATTGGAGGCTCATGGTCTCATCCCTAATGTCTCCAACCCATTACCATCTTCTAGATTGTAAGCTTGCAAGGGCCGAGACCTCCTCCTAGTGTTTTTTTTATTTTGCTATAATGTATCATATGAACATGCACCATTATTGGTGATGTCTACACATCAACTATGTATTTAATTGTACTTGTATTGCTGGATGTCCTCCTGATTGTATAGTTTTGAACGTCTACGCTCCCCACTATTTGTTTTGTACTATGTACAGTGCTACGGAAGATGTTGCCGCTGTATAAATAAAAAAACAATAATAATTATGCCATAATGGGCTTGAAGTGCCCATTGATCTATAGTGTCAGGTCCTTGGCTTTGGATAGGACTGTAATGTGTAGGTGTAAGTAGGTGGCATGGGAAAGGGTATAACTTGTTTGTTAGGCTTTTTAAAGGCCTGGCTGGCAGATGTCTCGGACTTCGAGCTCTACCCAGGAACAATTAGTCTCCTGGAAATACTCCTGAATTGTCTGGTATGACCATGGATGTAGTAAACTCCATCTATCCCAGGGCATTAAACTCATCACTGTTATGGAACATCTGTGGTGAGAGGCAGATGGAGGCAGCCCTCTCTAGGATTCTCCACAAATGTTATTGCTTGGCTGTCCTTATCATCTTCAGTATCTGAAGCCAATAGTAGAGACATCAGACCACAGCTGCAAGAGGCTCCGCGAGGCAGGTAGAATAAAATTTCCATTTTTTTTGCCCAAATCTTAAGACTTACTCTACTGGTTGTCGACAAATCTGGCTCTTACAAATTTTCTTTTTTGCTCCTGTATTGGACAAACTAGTTGTAGAATTCCATATTACTTTGTCCACCACAGCTTCAGACATTTGATGGACTCAAAATCATTGCTGGAAATTGTCTTATCAATCAACTTAATGTCTTTATAATGTATAGGGGGGTTTTCTTCTGTGATTCTTGTAAGGGCCAAGAATACCTAGTAGTAGGGAGAGACATGTAGCCCAATAGTGCAGTATCGTCAGGTATCAGGCGGATAAAGGTATATAGATATATACTCACAAAGGTGGGTTGCAGTTCCTGCAACCACTGCATGGGCCTGCAGGGAATTAACCATCCCCACTCGGTGCTCCAGGTCCTGCCGGATACTGGAGGGTCGCTCTCCTGAAGTACGATAGGCTTTCCAGAAAACCTGCAAAGCTATTACTTCCAAAGGAGGTCTGACTGGTATTAGGTAGGATGGAGGCACCCGACGTGTGTTCCATTTTAGTGTGTTAAAATGTAAATAAAAACTAAAAAGAGGGAATCACTTACCTCTCAAGAAAATATAGATGCAAGTTCAACTGGAAAAATGTTTATTCAAAATCTGACAACACGTTTCACAGGTCGTGGCCCGCTTCCTCAGGTCAATACAAAATGCCTTGATAGGATAGGGGATAGGGTGTAGGCACCTAGTTGTACTGATGTCTATATCTTCGCCTCCATCCTACACATTATCTTCATACTGTAGTCATCTCTGTCTTCTTCCCCAGTCAAAACAAAGGTGACTAATTCGGCCCTGGTGGAATTTTTTTTGCCAAATGCTTTGTCTCTGTGTGCAGTGAGAAGGCTGTTTCTCGGTTTCTGCTGCTGTCACAAACAACACAGAGCCCCATCAGAAGCCTCAGGCTCCCATTGGTTTGCACACAACCAATGGGAATCCTACCTGAGCACCAAGGAGGATTTTTGTTGGTCCACTATTCAATGAACCAGGGAGAATTCTCCCTGGAGAAGGACGATTCCCATTGGTCTATTGCAAACCAATCAGAACTTCTGCTAAGGCTCTGGGAGCTAAATACCGGTATTTCTTCTGTACTGGGACTTGAATGGACAGCGGCAGTAGTGGCGGAGGGCCTGCATGGACGGCGGTAGGTGAGTATTTTTCCAAACGCGGCAAGCAGCCTAGTGAGAATGGACAATGTTCTGTCGCCATCTGCTTTGTCTGTACAGGACTCAAACTGAATGGAACCGAATGGAATGATGTGAATGGATGCTATTGCTTTGCATAAGATTTGTTTGCATCCATGCTGACCCATTCAGATCAGTTCTGGTAGTGTTAACCCAGCCTAAAGTGCTGGTGCCTAATGTGGAATCTGCCTCTGCTGTTTCGATCAGAACACTTGAACATGGGGAGTGACCTAAAGCCAATCCCCAGACACAGATCTAACTTAAGGTATCTTCTAATAGTTTAGTGATCAAAGTGCTTAAAGTGTACCTGAGATAAAAATAAAAAAAATTATACATACCTGGGGCCACCCATCTCACGGCTAATCAGTCCCTTACTGTCCTCCTCCACTGCATGGATCTTCCGCTGTGGGTCCCGGTAATTTGGCCAGTCTGGGAGTGTTCTGCACCCTAAACACTACCGGCGACTGGAGCGGTGCGCGGCCACGCGGTGTCTGCGCATGTGCATTAGAGTGGATCCAATTGGGCTTAGCTATTTCCGCCTGAGCCCAAATGAAAGCCGCAACTGTGCCTGCACGAGGCTCTCACAGGATTGTTATGATCCTGAAGCCCGGCAGGATCTTCCGCAGCTGACAGCATCGGAACGGAGGGACTAAGGAGGAGGGGAAAGCCTCATTAGGGTCCAGAGGCTTCCCCCTCCCAAGGTAAGTACCCCCAGGGGCTTTTTTTTTTCTTACACATCCTCTTTAACCACTTAACGGCCAGCCAACGCCGATAGGCGGCGGCTGATCGCATGTGGGTTTCTAGTTTCCTGTCAGTTCACGGCGCGGGGCTCCGTGAACAGCCTGCGAGCCTCTGATCGCGGCTCACAGGCTAAATGTAAAAACCCGGGGAAGTAATCCCCGGTGTTTACGTTGTACGACGCTGCTGTCACAGCAGCGCCGTAAAGGAGATCGGCGATCCCCGGCATCTGATTGCCCGGGGATCGCCACCGTCTGATAGGCTGAAGCCTATCTGAGGCGGTACACGACGGATCACTGTCCTGTACCGCCTGTAGTGAGGAGGGGAGGGAGGGAAGGAGAGTGGGGGGCATAGCGCTGCGGAGGGGGGCTTTGAGGAGCCCCCCCCCCCACTAGGCACAAGGCAGCGGCGGCGATCAGACCCCCCCCCCAGCAGGACATCCCCCTAGTGGGAAAAAAAGGGGGGAAGTCTGATCGCCCTGCCTGCCACACGAGCTGAAGAGCCCACGCAGCACAGATCATTGAAAATATAGCCGGTCCTTAAGTGGTTAAAGAGACTCTGTATTAAAAAAATGACCCCTGGGGGGTACTTACCTCGGGAGGGGGAAGCCTCTGGATCCTAACCAGGCTTCCCCCGTCCTCCTGTGTCCCGGCAATCTCCTGCTGCAGCCCCCCAAAGTGCTGCGATGTAAATATTTACCTTCCGGGATCCAGTGCAGGCGCTTCAGGTAAGGTAGAAATAGCTGAACCCGATCGATCCGCTCTACTGCGCAGATGCGAGTCCTTTTGCGCCTGCACAGTAGAGCAGATACTATCGGACTCGGCTATTTCCACCTTACCTGAAGGAAGAGCCGCTAGAGTGCCTGCGCTAGATCCTGGAGAGGTAAATACTGTAAATCAAACCTTGTCAGGCTTGCTGGGGGAGGTTTCTGGGGAGCCAGCGCTGATTCCCTGCAGCTACAGGGATGGGGGAAGCCTCATTGGGACCCTGAGGCTTCCCCCTTCTAAGGTAAGTACCCCCAAGGGGACATTTTTTGAATACAGAGTCTCTTTTAAATGTTACCTTTTTCGGAGTGACACTTCGGCAAGCAGCTAAAAATGTTTTCTTTAAATTTTGATCACATGACCAGAAGTTGCTTAGCACAGAGATTGAGTTTGAGGTTCTTTAAGTGGGCCAGCTACTGCTTGGATTGCACCATCTCACTGGATCAGATTACAAAGGGAGGGAGCACAGACTGAATCTTTTTGAGAAGTTTGCAGCTTGTAGCACTGACAGTCTGTCGTACAGGAAGGGGGCAGTGTCTATGCTCCTGACCAGATATTCTACAAGTGATTTATTTAACCACTTGAGGTCCCTAGGCTTACACCCCCCCTAGTGACCAGGCCATTTTTCACAATAGAGGGCTGTGCAGTTTTGTCAGCGTGCTGCACAGCACTACAACTCAGCACACAAATTCATTTTTCCTCCTTTTATTGTCCTTAATAAGGCACTCTTTTGGAGGATTCTGATCGCTGCTGCGATCCTTTTTTTTTTTTTTTTATTTAAAAAAGGGAGGCTTTTACCTCCCTCCTTCCTCCCTCTCCAACCCTCCCTCCTGTGCCGTCCTAAATCGCCATAGGACGGCCTCTCATAGGCATCAGCCTATGAGAGGCCACGCACCAGGAGCCGCTCTGAGGGACAGCCCAGTGTCCCTGGTACAGCGCTGCAGGGAACGATCATGCAACGTTCCCTGTTACACTGCAGCTCCAGTACTTGACAGCAATCCGCGTTAGGCGGTCCTGGGGCTGCCGCCGCGGTCACGCCCGTCGGCGTGACGTTATCGTTAGATCGTTAAAAACAGTTTTTCAAAAAAGGTTCTGTACAGAAAACTATTATTTATCTAACCCTTTTGTGTCTTGGAATTCATTACACATTTTATGAATCATGCGACTTTTGTCACTGTCATTACCAATTCTGTATTTTGTATCGATTCTGTATTTTGTCACCAATTATGTATCTTGTATATTGGTGTATAGCATTGTCTGTATTATTTTGTACCCCATGTTCGTTTCTTACTTTGTACAGTGCCACAGAATATGTTGGCGCTTTATAAATCAATATTAAAAATAATAAAGAGAAAACAAGCTCTCCAACTATTTTTGAACAGAGTAGAGCTTTAAAAGGTGTTCTGTACTGAGGATCAGTGCTACAGGCAAGAAGCTATGTCAGGTCAGTAATGGTGACTTTAACATTTTTGCTTGTCAGGTGTAGCGTGATTGATGAAGGCAGGTGAGTGATGGAGGGATGTGTTATTGAGTAGCTGTACAGAGCAGAATGTAAAGGGTGCACAACGGCTAGGATGGTAGTGGCTGGGTGGTTACCCTGGCGATGGCAAATGGGGCAAGTGTGTACAGGTCCGTTTAGTGCTGGGCCACATAGACAGAGACAGAGAGGAGAAGCTGAGTGTGGCCATTGGTTATCATTCTTTGCATTTGCATATTAGTACATCAGGTATTACTAGCGTTGAAGGGGCACCGGCCAATAACCCATCAGCACTACATGCATTACCAAGTTAACCATAGCAATGCATGCGTTAACCTGGTAACGCGCATGGGGTTAATTGGTTATTCTCAATGTGCTTAAAGGATACCCGAAGTGACATGTGACATGATGAGGTAAACATGTGTATGTACAATGCCCAGCACACAAATAACTATGCTGTGTTCCTTTTTTTCTTTCTCTGCCTGATAGAGTTAAATATCAGGTATGTAAGTGGCTGACTCAGTCCTGACTCAGACAGGAAGTGACTACAATGTGACCCTCACTGATAAGAAATTCCCCTTTTTACCTCTTTCTTGCTCTCAGAAACCATTTTCTGCTAGGAAAGGGTTTTATATTTGGAATCACACTGTAGTCACTTCCTGTCCGAGTCAGGACTGAGTCAGCCAATTACATACCTGATATTTAACTCTTACAGGCAAAGAAAGAAAAAACGAACACAGCAAAGTTATTTGTGTGCTAGGCACTGTACATACACATGTCTATCTCATCATGTCACATGTCACTTCGGGTATCCTTTAAACTGGTAAAATTGCTGTGCGCTCCTTGGGCATGGTACACGCTACCATTGTTTACCGCATCAGGCCCAATATTTGAAATATACACAGATGATTTCATAAGGATTTCCCCTTTTTTTTAAAGAAAGTAGAGATAAGCTTTTACTGCACAGACATGGCCATACTTGTGCAGGCATAGTATGGCTGCACTCGTACCTGAAGAGGAGCAGAGCCCCGATACTCCTGGCGACAAGCCCTGTGAGCAGCTCTGTGTCAGAAGAGGAGTATAGCCCCGATGTTAAAGAGGACCTGTAACTAAAATAACCCCCCTTCCCTCAGGGGATATTTACCTAGGAGGGCTCCCCCTCTGGAGCCCCCATCCTCCTCACCCTCCAGGATCCGGCGATGGTAGCCCCTGAACACAGGAGACGTAAATATTTACCTACCACGATCCAGGCGCAGTAGCGGCTTTCTAATCGAGCTCAGGTGGAAATAGCCGAGCCTGATCGGGTCCGCTCAACTGCGCAGGTGCAGACAACTCATGTCTGCGCAGTAGAATGGGCCCCATCGAGCTCGGCTATTTCTGTCTGAGCCCGATCGGAAAGCCGCTACTGCGCCTGTGCTGGATCGTGGTAGGTAAGTATTGCAGGCGTTACTTCGCCACTGCCGGTGTCCATTGTTGGCTGTGGTCTCAGGCAAGCCAGCACTGCATCCCTGAGGCTTAGGAGGATTGGGAAAGCCTCATTGGGATCCAGAGCGGGAACCCACTGAGGTAAGTAAGCCCCGGTGTGGGGGGGGGTTAGTTACAGATCCTCTTTAAGCAGGGTCCTGAGGAGCAATGGCAGGAACAAGGAGGGCTTGAGAAGCCTTTATAGGATCCAGAGGCTGCACTCTTCTTCGGTAATATGTAGTACTTTCTGAACCCAAGTTTCAGTTCTCTGATGAAGCAGCGGGTCAGCAGGGTACACCTGTGGCTCTCCCTAGGATCCCTGGCAAAGACCGAGCACATATGGGTACTGTGCATCACGTCAAAGCCTCAGGCCCCTCATCTGTGGCGCCCCACATGGCTGGGTGTTTCTCCAAAGTCAAACGATCTTCTTGCTGTCAGTGTTAGAGGTTATCTCAGCAATATCGTTTGTATTTTCAACAGCAGGGAAGTTTTTTAATTGGCTGTTTGTGCTGCATATCCAGCACATTGCCATTAACATAGCTATTAGGTTAGGAACTTGCTGACGGAGATGATCTGTGGTGTCTGGGTAGCTGCAGTCCTGGGGGGGAAGAGGAGGGGCTTTAACAAGTGACGGTCCTCTCAGGGCATAAATCATTCCAGTCTGTACAAGCTTACTAAATAATAGTGTCAAAAATAAACCCACGGCAACTAAGCAAATTTAGCTCATCTGCAGTCATGTCAATGAAAGGTTCTGATTGGCCAAGAAGGCGGATAGCACTTAGTGCCTTGCTTTTTTTCACCAAGTGCACCCGAGGCCAGCTGCCTTCCCCCAAATACTTACCAAAGAAAAAGGGAGGATCTGGATCATGCAGAGGCTTCTCACGTTCTCTTGGCCCCTACCATTGCCGCGTGGACCCCTGACACATATCCGATAAGAGCTTGTCGGATATGTTATGTGGCCACACTTCTCTACATGCATGCGTGTGGCTGCATTGCCCCTGCATGGGTACGGCTTGTTATCTCTCCTCCCACATTCCTGCTACTCACTGATTGGCTGAGGGCAGTTCAGTGTGACAGGAGGCTGAGAAGGGAAACACACCTCACTTCTCTGCTCGCATGTGTTTACAAAGCAAGCTAGATATGACAGTGTACTTTCTAGGAGTAATAAAAAAAGAAAAAAAATAAGGGAGGAAATTACATCAGGATTGGCTTCAATCAGAGGCAGTAAAGATGGAAAATGCCTGAAACAGTTCTCTGTTTATTTACTATATATCATTCACTGAAATCAAAATGTTGACATTTTTACATACATATATTTATCTACTTATATATGTGTTTTTTTTCTGGGATATTATGCCTGTCCCTGATTCTTTAATGGACCACTATCGCAAATAATTGTAAAATGTAAAGTACATAGATATATAAAATGTATATTTTTCCCAGAGTAAAATGCACTATAAATGACTTGTTTCCTATGTTGCTGTCACTTACAGTAGGCAGTAAAAATGCTAACAGATCTGACATGTTTTGCACTAGTCCTTCTCCTCACGGAGGATTCTCAGTATTCCCTTTATTCTTTTCAAAAGCACTCCATGGAGAGGAAGGATCTATACAAAGATGTCAGCCAGCTTCCATACTCATGTTCACACTATTTTGACAGTTGAACTGAGAAACTGCAATTCTGTAAGTGCATTTGTAAAGGAAGAAATAATTGAGAATCCCCCTTGAGGAAATGGAATAGTCAGTTCCTCTCAGGCTGTTTCCACACAGCATGGAACACACAGAGCAGCTGTGTTGTCTCTGCACACCAACACACAGTATGACTCATTAGGAGGGTGGGACAAAAGAGGAAGAGTAGAGAGGGTAAACAGAACTGAAGCGACAATCAGAATATGAGCACAGTCTTCATCTGGCTAGACTAGAAAGAGGAAATGATTTACAAAATAAGAAACATTGACCTCACTGTTAGCAAACACATCTCCTTATGGATATAGCAATGGCTATGTAACTCATAAAATAAAGTATACTTTGGTGTCCGTGGGTGTACATGTATTTATGGCGCCAGGAAATTTGGCGTAGGGTAAAGCAACAAAATGGATCACCCTGCTCCTGCAAAGTCCTGGCGGTGTTAATTACCATTCCCCCTCCAGGCCGCCGTTGATTTTGGGGGTTTTCATAGTAATTTGTATTCCGTCTTTTGACCGTGCCCAAATTACTGACTGAGCAAAGCTATAGCCGTAATTCACATTACGGCCTATGGCGGCGCATGGTGCGCCCAAATTTCCAGCACCGTTCTTGCCTGACTGTGTCCGTGAGCCTTAGATTTGTATAAAGTACACTTTGGTGTACCTGGCTTACTAGTATTGGCAGCCTAAATGCTGAGCAACTGTGTATTATCCGTATAACCCTTGCTTGTCCATGTAACGTCTTTATCAACTACGGTGGAACCTTGGTTTGTGAGCATAATTTGCTACGGGGACATGCTTGTAATCAAAATCGCTCTTATATCAAAGCGAATTTCCCTCCAAGCATTAATGGAAACCCAGGTGATTTGTTCCACAATCCAAAACCAGTTATAGTAAAATAGTATGAAATAAAGTCGCTAAACCTCACCCCAGGTTGTTTTTTTGTGTAACTTGTCTATAAATCTTAAAGTTTAGCTAGTTTACACAGCGACTCTAGCTGCAAACAGCTTCAATAGTTTATGATTATTTATTCCTGTGATACAATGAGGGCAGCCATGTTCTGTTCGTCACAGGCTGAGGGCTGGAGATTCTATCAGCTTTTCTGTGTGTAATGTGACAAATTCAGTCCCCTCCCCTCTCCTCCTCCCTCCACCCCTCTGCCTCTGAAATCACTGGCTAGTAACCCCCTCCTCCTCCTGCCCAGACTGAGCTCCCATAAGCCACTCTAAAAAGCTGTGGGCGAGGCTTGTTTAGTTTATAGGGAATTACAGTATTAAAACAAAACAAAAAAAGTATTTGGCTCGAGGAATGCCCTATAAACTATATGAAAGGAACACAATTATCCAATGAGTAAAAGTTTATCTCGGATCCACTTTAACCAGGAGCTTATCCAGTGTAAGTCGCTTTTGCCTACTTTTGAGGATGTCATGGAAATGTGACTTTGCGTAGTCTCTGCACTTCAGCCTAAACTGTCATTAAGTTACATTATTTATGTTAATTAAAATAGATAGGTAATATAATCTCTTACCCACCCTGTTTTAAAAGAACTGGCAAAGGTTTGTGATTTCATAAGGGCAGCCATCTTTTTGGTTGAAAGAAGGTGACAGGGAGCATGAGAAACAGTTCCAACTGTCCTGTGTGCTGATCAACCCTCCCAGTTGCTAGGCAACGTGAATAACAACATAGGAAATCCCATCATGGTTTGCACAGCATCAGGGGGAAAAAGCCCGGGCAGTTTTCTTTGATGGGGCGGAGCTTAGCTAAAAATGCAGCTAAAAATGAGACTTCTATAAGAAAAACAAAGTTCTGATGCTGTGAAACTGTTAAAGAAACACCAAGCCTTTTCAGTTCTGCTGAGCAGATTTTTAGTCTGGAGGTTCACTTTAACCACAATCCTACAGTATCAAAGGGAGACGAACTATCGGCTCAGTTGTGACGAAGCGACGCTTGTATACTTTTTTTGCTTGTATATCAGGATGTTGCTTATATGTCAAATCAAAATTCTGCAAAAATGTTTACTTGTATTGCAAAGCGCTCTTAACTTTCAATCCAAGGTTATACTGTATTTATTTGCACTGTGTTAAGAGGGATCTTGTAATTTTGTAAATCAATAGTAAAAATATCAGCCTCCTCCCCCCCCCCCCCCCCCCCATGCAGTGCCTGCTCAGTGTGATTGGCTGAGCTGCGGCAGACTGCCATGTTTGATCCCGTCGGCCAATGTTTTTGGTTGGTTATGCCTGACACTGCAGGCTAGAGCAGAGCTATGCTGCTCGTGTGCTGACTGGTTTCAATTAGGAGTAAATTGCAAAGCTGTGGACAGAAGAATTACACGCTGCCGCCGCTTCAGGCCCATTTAAGACAAATATACAATGCCGGTCTCCTCCGCAGGGGTGAAATTCTATATGTAGCAAGAATTCAGCTCCTTCCAAGAAAACAAAGTTTCTTTTCTATTCTAAGCTCCATGGCTGAAAATGATTTTCCTGTGTGAATGAAACCCAAACATGCAGAGATGAGTGCTTAAAGGTTTACTCCGTATTAAATACAAAACTCCATAGAACATAAAGTGTATCGTCACCACAGAATGTGACCAGGGAAGAAAAGTAAAGTAAATACGGCTATGTGTGTGGGGCCCATCTTGCTACAGGGGGCTGATGGGGTAAACACCGGCACAGCACTTTTACCGTTGCATCGCATCCGGAAAATCGGCCGCTAAAGGGGAACTGTAGTGAAAATAACAAATAAAATTGCTTATTTTTTTACAATATTAATTTATAGGTTATTTAGTCAGTGTTTGCCTGTTGTAAAATCTTTCCTCTCCCTAATTTACATTCTGACATTTATCACTGGTGGTGACATCTTTAGTTCTGTCAGGTGATCTGTGCGGATTGTTCGTTACTGAGAGTTCTATGCACAGAGGGAGATGCTGCTTGCTTGGCAGTTGGTAAAAGCCGTTATTTCACACAATGTTTACAGACAGGAAACTCTCAGGACCGTGGACATGACATCACACTGTGGGAGGGGTTTCACCACAATATCAGCCATACAGACCCCCTGATGATCCATTTAAGAAATGGTATAGAATCACTCTACTCAAAGTGATATTGGCGTTATGGAAATTGGGCTTGACTTACTAAAGTTGGCAAAAAAGAATACAAAATTGAACATAAGCAATCAGCAAACCCAGACCTCAATAAGTTGTCAATGGAATACAGTTCTTGCTTGGGCCCTATCAGACCGTTAATAAGGACTACCTAGATTGAAAAAAGCCCCCTCTTAATTGGTCACACCCCAGTAGGTAAAATTCAACAAACTACGAGGAACCATTGTCTAAACTGGCTTGTAAATGACCTAATATGTTCCAAGTATAACACAGTCATGTGATTGGCTGAAATTCAGTTGCTGGTGAATCAATCCAGAACGCCTGATGCGCGTTTCGTGGCATTGAGTGCCGCATCCTCAGAGGCACAGAAGGAAGTTCCTATTCATAACATTTCAGCAGCCAAATAGAATACCGACTGGTGTGGTCATAAAAGTGTCACTGCCATCTAGAATTGCTCATTAAATGGTCCAAGTAAAAACAGTAAATAATATTCTGAAGATGTGGCCTCCTGTTGCAATAATATTATCCTCTCAGCAGGCTAGGAATGGGGTGGGGTTTTTGGTCACATGATCACAATCCTCCTGCATGATGACATATAGACAGAGGGACTGTATGAGTAGCCAACAGACAGCACCTGCATCACTTCAGGTTGGGAATGGGGTGGGGTTTTTCGGCTTAAGTAGCAGTGATTGGTTTGAGTGCCTCCGTGTACACTGTAATGTTCTGTAGAGGACTGGCAGTGCTGTGCTAATAATTAGAATATATAAAGCAATGGATGGGCCTCTTCACGCATTTTCTTCACTGTCATTTAGGGCTCTTTTTCACTATAAAACGTGATCGCAATCACGCTGTTTCAAGCTTATTTCCACAAATGCGATTGAGCTCAATCGCATCCAAAACACGGCAGGATGACGAGTGCACGTGGGACTAAATCGCAACCCAATTGGATCACACTAATGGAAATAGCCGTTTTACTATACCCTGCGTTTTGCGAAACGCCAGCCATTGGAATCAAATCGCAAAACGTGGAGTAGTGGAAAAGGGCCCTAAAAACGCTCCTGTCTTCTGGAGTCTTATAGGAGATTAAGTAACCCTTGATCATTTTATCCTCCCATTTTCTTGACATTTCCCGCAGTATGCTATAATGCTAGCACATGCTTTCTGATCAGATCTGTCATTGCATACATTTCTGTTTTAAGGGAGTTTCCTGTTTCGGTGACTATGATTTAGTGGTTTATAAATACCATTGAATAAACTTTTCTAAATATATTCTTGAATTGTTTTATTTCTGCATTTTTTTAGTAGCTTGTTTATTTATGTAATTGAAAAATGAAGTGTAGTAATCACCTCAACTTATTTACACTAAATGCATTGCGACACAAATTATAACATGAGCATAATGCAAACATTCCAGTATAATCTATATATATAATAGACTAAGTGCCTCAACCTTCAAACAAGAAGAAGAAGAAGTACTTTGCATGAGAAAATTTATGCGTGCTCAAACACCAAGTTTAAGGCCTCTTTTCCACGGACTGTTGAGCTGTGTGCTCAGCAAGCAGTTACCAGGCAGCAGTGAGCAGATACCAGGCAGCAACAAGCAGTTACCAGGCAGCAGCAAGCAGTTATCAGTCAGCAGTGAGCAGATACCAGGCAGCAACAAGCAGTTACCAGGCAGCAGTGAGCAGATACCAGGCAGCAGTGAGCAGATACCAGGCAGCAGTGAGCAGATACCAAGCAGCAGTGAGCAGATACCAAGCAGCAGTGAGCAGATACCAAGCAGCAGTGAGCAGATACCAAGCAGCAGTGAGCAGATACCAGGCAGCAACAAGCAGTTACCAGGCAGCAGCAAGCAGTTACCAGGCAGCAGCAAGCAGTTACCAGGCAGCAGCAAGCAGTTACCAGGCAGCAGCAAGCAGTTACCAGGCAGCAGCAAGCAGTTACCAGGCAGCAGCAAGCAGTTACCAGGCAGCAGCAAGCAGTTACCAGGCAGCAGCAAGCAGTTACCAGGCAGCAGCAAGCAGTTACCAGGCAGCAGCAAGCAGTTACCAGGCAGCAGCAAGCAGTTACCAGGCAGCAGCAAGCAGTTACCAGGCAGCAGCAAGCAGTTACCAGGCAGTAGCGAGCAGTTACCAGGCAGCAGCGAGCAGTTACCAGGCAGCAGCGAGCAGTTACCAGGCAGCAGCGAGCAGTTACCAGGCAGCAGTGAGCAGTTACCAGGCAGCAGTTGTGAGAGTTTGAGAGCCATTTCACTGCCTATTCACAGTCCATGGAAAAGAGGCCTTACCCTAGCAAGTCTGACATTGCAAATCTGGCCTAATTGGCTATTCATGAGGCAATGCTCATGCAAATGCATGCACAAACCAATACCGCAAAGCAGTCACCCTGCTACATGCTACATTAGCACTATCCGGCTTAGGCCTAGTGCACACCAGAGCGGTTCGGCTGCAGTTTGCGATCCGCTTGCGGGTGCGGATCTGCTAGGGTAATGTATTTCAATGGTCTGGTGCACACCAGAGCGGGAGGCGTTTTGCAGAAACGCATACTCCCGGGCTGCTGCAGATTTTGGATTGCGGATGCGTTTCTGCCTCAATGTTAAGTATAGGAAAAACGCAAACCGCTCTGAAAAACGGCACTTCAGAGCGGTTTGCCAGGCGTTTTTTGTTATAGTAGCTGTTCAGTAACAGCTTTACTGTAACAATACATGAAATCTACTACATCAAAACCGCTACACAAAACCGCAAAACGCTAGCTGAAACGCTGCAGAAAAATAAGAAAAAGCGTTTCAAAATCTGCTAGCATTTTGCGGATCTGCTAGCTGTTTTTGGTGTGCACCAGGCCTTAGTGCACACCAGAGCGGTTCGGCAGCGTTTTGCGATCCACTTGTGGCTGCGGATACGCTTGGGTAATGTATTTCAATGGGCTGGTGCACACCAGAGCGGGAGGCGTTTTGCTGAAACACATACTCCCGAGGTGAGGCATTTTTTGGATTGCGGAGGCGTTTCTGCCTCCAATGTAAAGTATAGGAAAAACGCAAACCGCTCTGAAAAACGGCAGTTCAGAGCGGTTTTGCAGGCGTTTTTGTTACAGAAGCTGTTCAGTAACAGCTTTACTGTAACAATATATGAAATGTACTACACCAAAAACGCTTTACAAAACCGCAAAATGCTAGGTGAAAGGCTACAGAAAAAATAAGAAAAAGCGTTTCAAAATCTGCTAGCATTTTGCGGATCTGCTAGCAGTTTTTGGTGTGCTCCAGGCCTCCAGGAGCGCCACGGGGAGGATTCCCAATGCCCCTTTTTATACAACTGGGGGGACCGCAGGGTCCCAGGCTCTCTCACTGCCTGGAAACCACAGCGGCACCCCGGAGGGGGAGGCTGGGTGGCGTGGACGACCCCCCCCCCCCCCCCAAGTGTGGCCAGCGCCGGGGAGAGCCGTCTGCACCCACCTCCCAATATTAAAAACAGGCACTTACCTTAACGTCCATTGCGTTCTGCTACATGCGCATTAATTTGGGGGCACCACATGAGAAAGGAGAGAAGCATGGGTCACCCCGAGCTTTAGAGCTCAGGGCTGGCTCACATACAGCACTCCAGAGGGGGGGGGAGGACAGGCGCACTCACTCCAGGGTTCACACCACCGGAGCAAGCCATCCACCACCTGCCTCCAAAGGATACAACTGCACAAAATGCTTTCCATGAGAAAATTAATGCGCATGTAGCAGAACCCAATGGACGTTAAGGTAAGTGGCTGTTTTTAATATTAGGAGGTGGGTGCGGACGGCTCTCCCCAGCGCTGGCCATGCTTGGGGGGGGGGGGGGTTTGGCTGCGCCACCCAGCCTCCCACTCCGGGGTGCCACTGTGGTTCCCAGGCAGCGAGAGAGCACTTTGCAGTATTGGTTTTTTGACCCTGCATAGTTTGGCATGCGAAAGCAAATGCATATTTGCATGAGCATTGCCTCATGAATAGCCAATTAGGCCAGATTTGCAAAGCCAGACTTGCTAGGGTTAAACTTGGTGTTTGAGCACGCATACATTTTCTCATGGAAAGCCTACTTCTTCTTGCTTCAAGGTTGAGGCACGTACTCTATTAGATAGATAGATGCGGCGTATGCTACGACGCGGGTTGGCTAGTCATAAATGTTTCTGTTGTAATAAATCTTATCTCAGTCAGCCTGGCCCTATTTTGTACTTTGCCGATGAGAGGGAAGTTTGTTATCTTCTCTCCCACATTTCTGCTCATCACTGATTGGCTGAGGGCAGTTCATTGTGACATGAGGCTGAGAAGCTCTGCAGAAACTGCTGCAATATTATCTATGATGTGGTCACATGTGTTTACAAAGCAAGCTAGATATGACGATGCAGTTTCTAGGAGAAAAACAGAGTAAGGGCTGGTGCACACCGAGCGGGTTTTTTGGCGTTTTTGCAGCTGCTTGCGGCTGCAGATACGCTTGGTCAATGTATCTCAATGGGGTGGTTCACACCAGAGCGGGAGGCGTTTTGCTGAGACGCATACTCCCGGGGTGAGGCATTTTTTGGATTGCGGAGGCGTTTCTGCCTCCAACGTAAAGTATAGGAAAAACGCAAACCGCTGTAAAAAACGGAAGTTCAGAGCGGTTTTGCAGGCGTTTTTGTTACAGAAGCTGTTCAGTAACCGCTTTACTGTAACAATATATGACATCTACTACACCAAAAACGCTTCCCAAAACCGCAAAATGCTAGCTGAAACGCTACAGAAAAATAAGAAAAAGCGTTTCAAAATCTGCTAGCATTTTGCGGATCTGCTAGCGTGTTTTGGTGTGCACCAGGCCTAAGGGAGGAAATTACATCAGGATTGGTTTCAGTCAGAGGTAGTAAAGATGAAAAATGCCTGGAACGGTTTTCTCTTTTTACTATATAAAATTCTCTGAACTCAAAATGTGGACAATACATATGTATTTATGTAAGTAGAACAAGTATTTATCTACTTACATATGTTTTTTTTTTTTCCTGGGATAGTATGGCTGTACCTACTGCTTTAAATCTCACTAATATTATAAATGTGAAAGTGTGAATGTTTGGATGTTTGTTACTCGATCACGCAACAATAGCTGTATGGATTTGAATGAAATTTGGCCCACACATAGTACATTACCTGGAATAACATATAGGATACTTTGTATCCACATAACCAGAAAGTGAGCGGAGACAAATACAAATTTCACTAGGAAAATGTAAACTGCAGCCATTAAACACTGTTAATGGCAGGGTTCTCAAACTTTGCACAGTTGGGGACTGGGATTCATATTCAGAAAAGTGGGTGGAGCCTACAAAAGCCAATCAAATTTCACCTATTGATTTGCAAGAGGAATATTTAATTGCTGCCATTCTTGCACTGTTGATGGCACAAGCCTCAAACCTGATACAGTTGGTCGTTGGGTGACTGGGGTTCAAACTCAGAAAATGGGGGTGGAGCCACAAACAGCCAATAAGATTTGTTTCATTGCAGTGCAAATTATTGATGCCAAAGACCGCAAAGCTCACACACTTGGGGCTCAATTCACTAAAGCATGCTGACAATTAGCACGACAGTGATAAGCCGATTTGCACGTGATATCATGTGCTAAGTATCATTATCACGTGTTGAGTATCATTATCATTTGAAGTCACTGCAGATCACGCGAACGGAATGTAGATCATGAATTATTACAGTATACAGTACATAATGCGACACGCGTTAAACTTTGCGCGCGCCGTATTACATTAACTCACATGTTAATGTAAGCACCATTGCTGATTTCATTACCAAACTCTAACTTCTGATCGTGCGAAGCGCCATAGTTTTCAATGGCATTCCGCACTGTATACAGTAATAATTCATGATCTACATTCCGTTTGCATGATCTGCAGTGACTGCATGTGATAATGATACTTAGCACGTGATAATGATATTTAGCACGTGATAATGATACTTAGCACATGATAATGATATTTAGCATGTGATAATGATGCTTAGCACGTGATAATGATGCGTTGCATGTGCAAAGCCTTTACACGTGATAACTGAGTTATCATGCTTTAGTGAATAGAGCCCTTGGTCATTGAGTAATTGAGTAATTGTGTGTTAGGGTTGGAAAAAGGAAAAAGTGGCTACAGCCACCACCAGCCAAATACATACCCGGGCAACGTTGGGCTATCAGCTAGTAACAAAATAAAAAGCAGTATCAGATTGGTAAGACTACCCTGTTAAATCAATATCAGAGTCATGTCATCCTCAAATGCCTATTTATGATTAGTTCTCTTTAGGTGGATCAGTTTTGTAGCCGTTTTTTATTCAGGAAATGGTTTTTGCTTTGCTTTTTGTGCTGCGCTCGTTCAGGAGAAGGGCTTTTTACAGTGAAGAACATACACAGGTCCGCTGGCAGCGCCTCCACATGAAATATTCCGAAGTAAACAGTACTGCACATTTGGCGAAGTGCTGAGTGTTTCCTCAGAGGGCCGGCAAAATCTGCAACCAATTAACCCCTGAAGGCTGCATTGTGGAGTAATCTCTCTGTGTCTGGCCATATGGTGGGAGGTATTCAGCCTAATGAACCTTCTAACCTTCTGTTCCAGAACACAGGAGCGTTCCTTTGTGTTCTGGAACTAGACCCCCCCTTATGCAATTTATATTACTGGGGATATTTTCTTTCTCATGGATGTATAACTGATCAGCAGGCCCCTCCCCTGTATGGTACAGGAAAGCTGCATCCAGGCTGTCAGCTACATTTCAAAAAAGAAGATAATATAGTAGATAAATTCTATACATACATGTGAACTACATGAATCTAGCGTGTGTACAGCATCACTTGACAGGCAGCCTGTCGGGCCAATCAAAGTGCGGGATCATGTCCTATGAAGCCACTGGACCCGACTGGGCTCATGGCGGGATGAGTGGTGCGGCCGCTATGTGGAAAGAGCGCTTGTAGGTTGCGAACGCACGCTACGCTGCACTACCGTGTATAGCATGCTCATAACTCGTGCTCCTCACATTAAGACCGAGCGAGCCGAGCAGTAATATACCTCTGACTTTCCTATGGGTGAAGAGATGTGCAGCAGACAGACCGAGCGAGCCGAGCAGTAATATACCTCTGACTTTCCTATGGGTGAAGAGATGTACTGCAGACAGACCGAGCAAGCCGAGCAGTTATGGTACCTCTGATTTTCCTATGAATGCAGAAATGTGCTGCAGACAGACCGAGCGAGCTGAGCAGTAATACACCTCTGATTTTCCTATGGATGCAGAGATGTGCTGCAGACAGACCGAGCGAGCAGTTATATACCTCTGACTTTCCTATGGATGTAGAGATGTGCTGCAGACCGACCAAGCCAGCCGAGCAGTAATATTCCTCTGACTTTCCTATGGATGCAGAGATGTGCAGCAGACAGACCGAGCGAGCCGAGCAGTAATATACCTCTGAGTTTCCCATGAATGCAGAGATGTGCTGCAGACAGTCCGAGTGAGCTGAACAGTAATATACCTCTGACTTTCCTATGGGTGAAGAGATGTGCTGCAGACAGACCGAGCGAGCCGAGCAGTAATACAGGTATACCTATGGATGCAGAGATGTGCAGCAGACAGACCGAGCGAGCCGAGCAGTAATATACCTCTGAGTTTCCTATGAATGTTGAGATGTGCTGCAGACAGACCGAGCGAGCTGAGCAGTAATATACCTCTGACTTTCCTATGGATGCAGAGCTGTACTGCAGACAGACCGAGCGAGCTGAGCAGTAATATACCTCTGGCTTTCCTATGAATGCAGAGCTGTGCAGCAGACAGACCGAGCGAGCCGAGCAGTAATATACCTCTGGCTTTCCTATGAATGCAGAGCTGTGCAGCAGACAGACCGAGCGAGCCGAGCAGTAATATACCTCTGGCTTTCCTATGAATGCAGAGCTGTGCAGCAGACAGACCGAGCGAGCCGAGCAGTAATATACCTCTGGCTTTCCTATGAATGCAGAGCTGTGCTGCAGACATACTGAGCGAGCCGAGCACTAATATATCTCTGACTTTCCTATGGATGCAGAGCTGTGCTGCAGACATACTGAGCGAGCCGAGCATTAATATACATCTGGCTTTCCTATGAATGCAGAGCTTTGCAGCAGACAGACCGAGCGAGACGAGCAGTAATATACCTCTGAGTTTCCCATGAATGCAGAGCTGTGCAGCAGACAGACCGAGCGAGCCGAGCAGTAATATACCTCTGAGTTTCCCATGAATGCAGAGCTGTGCAGCAGACAGACCGAGCGAGCCGAGCAGTGATATACCTCTGAGTTTCCTATGAATGCAGAGCTGTGCAGCAGACAGACCGAGCGAGCCGAGCAGTGATATACCTCTGAGTTTCCTATGAATGCAGAGCTGTGCAGCAGACAGACCGAGCGAGCCGAGCAGTGATATACCTCTGACTTTCCTATGAATGTAGAGCTGTGCAGCAGACAGACCGAGTGAGCCGAGCAGAGATATACCTCTGAGTTTCCTATGAATGCAGAGATGTGCTGCAGACAGACCGAGCGAGCCGAGCAGTAATATACCTCTGAGTTTCACATGAATGCAGAGCTGTGCAGCAGACAGACCGAGCGAGCCGAGCAGTAATATACCTCTGACTTTCCTATGAATACAGAGATGTGCTGCAGACAGACCGAGCGAGCCGAGCAGTAATATACCTCTGACTTTCCCATGAATGCAGAGCTGTGCAGCAGACAGACCGAGCGAGCCGAGCAGAGATATATGGCCTTCAGCTAAGCTACATCTCAGGGAGAATGCCAGAGCTAAGCAGAATATGTGCCACAGCATGCAGAGGACCGTAAGAGCCACATGGCACAAGTCTAAGATGTTCTTCCGTAGCTCTGTATTCGCTAAAGTGTCAGTATACTTATATTTCACTGTGAAAAGGCAATCCTGACATCAGAAATATCAGACGTTACCTTACAGTAGTTCTGGGCCAGGAGGAGCAGTACTGGTGCTGCGAAGGACTTGGAGGACGGCTTTTTGCTGAACACTGATGTGTAGTTACTGCCTGCCACCCGCAATGGATATGTTTTAAAGGAAATGGAAGGGGGCCACTAAAAAGCCTATGTGGGTTGCAGTGTGAACACCACTGGTGTAGCCATATATCACATTTACTCCATGATACTATTTCACAGAAGTGTTATTCCACTTGTATGTATCAGGTATATCTCCTACAGACATGAGGGTGTTTGGAAAACATCTGGAGTGGCCATTCCATAAAACTGTCAGAACTATGCGGGTTACGTAGACAGGGAAACGTTGCAGAGACACTTGTATGTATAGACAGAGTGAAGTGCTTAACCCTTTCGGGAACGGATGGCTTTAGCCCTTTAAAGTGTACCTGAGATGGATAATATGGGGTTATTTATGCTTACCTGGGGCTTTCTCCAGCCCCTTTGGGTACATTGGGTCCCTTGTCATCCTCTTCGGCCGCTCTGTTCTTTTAAAATCCCTCTTAGTAATCTGGCTGGCCGCGCTTTTTTGCGTATGCACGGCTCAGCCATGTGCGCACCCCTGTTGCGCTCCTGCAGCAGTAGCAGTAGTACTGCGCAGGCGCATAACCCTCCTGGGCATGGGAACGTGGCGGGGAGGGGGGTGGGTCGGGTCACTCACCGTCATCTCGGTTTTCTGGTGAATCTTTTTAGTGGCAGCCAGTAGTGCGCTTCCGTGCATGTCCGGCCCAACGGCGTGTTTGGCCGTGCATCCACAGAAGTGCACTACTGGCCGCCACTAAAAAGATTCACCAGAGAACCGAGAGGACGGTGAGTGACCCCGCGAACCTAATGGGGCTTGAGGAATCCCCAGGTAAGTATAAGTAACCCCTTAACATCCATCTCACCTACAATTTAAGTACCAAAGCCGTCCTGTCCCTATTGTGCCCTGTGATTACTGCAATATGGCTCACAGTAACCATGGGGTGGCTCCTAACTGAGAAGCGTTAGCTCTGCTGTCACTGAGACAGTATCAAAAAAACAAGTGCCATCACTCTACAGGCTGAATATAAAGAACACCTTATTAGTAGAAAATGACACACATGGGGGTTGAACCATAAAACCAATTAAAAAGCACTGGAGCGCTCCAAAATCAAACATGTCGCAAACACACTCTCATACCACCACCCGAACAGGGGTACCGGTACCTGTAACTGGAAATCTACCCTGCAGGAAGGATCGAGGGACAGAGTGGGGATGCAGGCCGTCTGTGGAGTGTCAGATTACTGGCCAGGGATAACACAATGGTTTCCAAGTGTCGGCAAAGGGTAAGTGGGAACTCTTCACCCGCGATGCGGGACTCACCACTCTTCATCCAATTGTCGTCCTTGGGTGATTGCTGTGCGCACAGCCGAGACTTCCGAGTCGTCACCGGCCCTCAATCCGAGTGGAGAGGTACCCGGCCAAATGGAGCCAGAGGCAGGCCAGCACCGCCAATGGGAAATCCCAGCTCAGAGACACTCCGTAACGCTCCAGGACAGCATGCGGGTTGAAGCCCCGCCCACCTACGCATTGCGTCCACCTTCTACGGACTTCAACTGGGTGTCACTGAGACAGCAGAGCGAGCGGGTACAGCAACAGAACAATGTGCAAAGGGTGAGGACGGCGTGAGTGCTCATCAGTTAATAGTTGGAAGTGAGAGTGATATGGAGGCTGCCATATTTATTTCTTTTTAAACAATACCAGTTGCCTGGCAGTCCTGCAGATCTTTGGCTGCAGTGGTGTCTGAATCACACACTTGAAACAGTCAGAGCATCTGATTTGCTTGCTTGTTCAGGGTCTATAGCTAGAATTATTAGAGTCAGAGGATCAACAGGACAGCCAGGCAACTGATATTGTTTAAAAGTCAATAAATATTGCAGCCTCCATATACCTCTAAGTTTAGGTGCGCTTTAGAAAATTACGCAATCATTTTAGTTTTCAGACTCACGCATGCCCAACATGATAAAGGTCGGTGTGACGGTGATTGGGCCGCTTGCATCCTCCTGAATATTATTGCATAGGCCATCAGCCAGTAGGGAGGCGTGGCTACAATGGGAGTAGTCTCCTCCTAGTACTGCTGTTCATGTCAAAACAGGGAATGGGAATGGGGCGGAGAAAAAGTGAGCAGGAACTGCAGCAGGGAGACCAACAGCAGTCACCTGCAGCACCAGGTATTCTGTATTTTTATATTAAAAAAACATTATAGGTGCATTACCTCACAGGTGTCAAACACAAGGCCCAGGGCCTGAATGCAGCCCTCCTTGCCATTGTATGGGGCCTTTGAGAGCTTCCAATGTCCATCATTGTAAGCAGCGAAAGAGAGCACACTGCCTTCCAGTTCCAGTCCAAGGGAGAACACGGTTGACAGCATTTCTGTAAGTAAGTTTAAAACGGGGTGCAGCAATAATCCACGGGAAACCCCCAGGGAAATTAGCATGGGCCCTCCTACTTGTATCTAAGACCCTCCCTGGTAACTGGGAAATCATACACACATTTACACACCTTCCCCCCTGACATCATTTTCCCACATAGCAGAGTAGCGCAGCAGAGCAGTGTAATGTTTGCCTGCTCCAGCGATGTGTCCATCTCTTCTGTTCTCCCTGACAGCTGCACGCTCTGTGCTTCCGTACTTCCTACTCCCGATCATGTGACATGCTGCAGGAGGTAGAGGTGTGCAGCATAGTGCATGTGGCTGTACCTATAAAATACATTCTAGGCTAGGGCTTAAGGGCATCTGTATTACAACTAGGCAGATAATCTACAATGGCGCCCTCCGTAATCTTGACACTTCAGGATTCCTTTAAAAAGAAAAAAAGCTGTTTTCTATTCACCCCTGTGATTTAGTATTTCTGATGACTTCTCTGGTTGGCAGAAGTAAAATCACAGAAATTGTTTGATCTTGTCTTGGCATTTCCTTCGGCGGGCTGCATGTAAAGTGACAATCTGCCTCCTTCAGTTTTGTACTTGTAGTCATGTTTCATTTGTTTTCTGTCACTTGAAAAACAAGTCTAGTAAATGGAGGGAAGAAAATCCCCCTCCGTTCAGTTCCAGCGGTTAGAATGGCGGCTGCCTTACTGCAGAATCTCCGCCTCTCCTGGGCAGCTGTTATCCCTGCTTTATTCCATGCTTCACCTGCCGGTCTGCAGTCCTCACGTATTAGGCTCAACACACACCATACAATCTTGGTTGTTCAATCTCACCACTTTCATGTAGTATTAAGGGGCCCATACACCTAACGATTTTCCCGCCGATATACAGCCATTTTGATCACAGTGATCGAAACTGCTGTGAAATTGCCGCGCACACCGCTGACAGAACGATCGATTTCCGTCCGAAATCGATCATTCCCATATGTGCGGAAGATTTTTCTAGGTCGCCGGCGGGTCAGGAGTGCGTCGTTAGCGGCGTTCGAATGCCCGACGACCGACGCAATACAGCGGTAATACATTACCTGCTCCAGCCGGCGCGAGTCCCCTGATCTTCTTCTCCGCTACAGGCTTCGGACTCCAGAGCTACACAGAACTTCCTGTCCCGGCAGGAAGTTTAAACAGTAGAGCGCCCTCTACTGTTTAAACTTCCCCTGGACAGGAAGTTCAGTAGTCGGAGCGTGGCGTGGCGGAGAAGAAGACCAGGGGACTCGCGCCAGCCGGAGCAGGTAATGTATGCAGGGGGGGCGGCAGCAGCGGCAGCTCCACAGATTGTGAACGGTTTCAGGCTGAAATCGATTCACAATCTGTTTGCAGTAAAGGTGGCCATACGATCCCTCTCTGATCAGATACGATCAGAGAGGGATCTATCTGTTGGTCGAATCTGATGGCAAATCGACCAGTGTATGGCCACCTTTAGAGCTTATCCAATCAATCATTCAAGGTATTTTCAATCTGTTGGTTCTTATACTACATAGATTTGGTAAATCTGTACAACCAAGATTGTATGGTGTGGCTTTACAGATGGATGCACTAGTAGAGGTTTGAAGCTGGGAACACACTTGACTGTGCGCAAAACCATTGATTTTCTGCCATGTGTGGGTTTTTTTTGCGTTTTTCTCTGCACTTTTTGTTTCGCTAAGCACCACTGGGTTCTGCCCAGAATCGGGCTTGGCATGTATAGGGCTAAATACAGCAGTACAAATACAGCAATTTCAACATAGACACTGAAACAAGGTAGCACACAGTTTGCCTCAGGCTAGGAACACACGTAGCAGAAACGCTAGCGTTGTGGAAAACGCCACGTTTTTGCCGCTAATGGAAGTCAATGGGCCGCATCGCATTTTGTACGCTGGTTTTGTTGCTTATCTTTCAAAAACGCACATAATAAAAGTCAATGGTAACGCAATGTATTGTGTTTTGTATGCATTTTTTTATTGTTTTGTGATATATTTCTTGTAACTTATAACTTCCTGTTGTCTTCCTAGTGATTTGCATAAAACACAATATAAAAACGCATGGAAAACTCATACAAAACGCATATGTGTTTTGTATACGTGAACCGCAAACACTTAAAAACGCTTGCAAAACGCATATGTGGAAAAAACTGCAAACGCACAAAAAACGCACACAAAAAAGTCTCATGACAGAAAACGTGACCTTTCACACACAGCCATGTGTGCGCCCAGCCTGAAATGTACAAAGTGCAATGGGGGGAGGGGAGAAGTGTGTGAAGAGAGTTCAGAGAATTGACAGCTGAGGGGAAGAAGCTATTCTTGTGCCTTGAGGTCCTGGTGGTGATGGCCCGAAACCTCCGGTCTGAGGGGAGGCGACTTTAGACACGGAGGCCTGGGTGTAAGGGATCGTTGTCGATCCTCAATGCTTTGGTGCGCAGTCTGGGGTTGTAGAGGTGGTCCAGAGGGGGAGGAGTTTCCCAATATTCCTCTCCGCTGATCTGATGACCCTCTGTAGTTTGTGTCGCTGGCGGAGGAGCCAGTGAACCAGACCAGGATGGAAGAACAGAGGACAGGTTTGATTGTGCTGCGCAGCAGAACGTTCTCACCACACACTGCTGCACAAATTATCAGTATAATGCAAAGCCATCCCATTCAGCCTAGCTGAGTTGCAATGCAGGAGCCATACATTTGTGTAGAATACGTGGCCATCTGCATTGCTGAGCGAAGTGTAGTGTGCTCAGGTCCTTAGTCTTTCTTCTATACACACTCCGAAGTGTAGTCTGCTCAGGCTCTGAGTCATCCTTCTACACACACACTCAGAAGTGTAGTGTGCTCAGGCCCTTAGTCTTCCTGCTACATACACTCAGAAGTGTAGTGTGCTCAGGCTCTGAGTCATCCTTCTACACACACACTCAGAAGTGTAGTGAACTCAGGCACTGAGTCTTCCTTCTACACACACTCAGAAGTGTAGTGAACTCAGGCCCTGAGTCTTCCTTCTACACACACTCAGAAATGTAGTGTGCTCAGGCTCTGAGTCTTCCTTCTACACACACTCAGAAGTGTAGCGTGCTCAGGCCCTAAGTCTTCCTTCTACACACACTCAGAAGTGTAGTCTGCTCAGGCTCTGAGTCATCCTTCTACACACACACACTCAGAAGTGTAGTGTGCTCAGGCCCTTAGTCTTCCCGCTACATACACTCAGAAGTGTAGTGTGCTCAGGCCCTGAGTCTTCCTGCTACACACACTCAGAAGTGTAGTGAACTCAGGCCCTGAGTCTTCCTTCTACACACACTCAGAAGTGTAGTGTGCTCAGGCTCTGAGTCTTCCTTCTACACACACTCAGAAGTGTAGCGTGCTCAGGCCCTAAGTCTTCCTTCTACACACACTCAGAAGTGTAGTGTGCTCAGGCCCTTCTACACACACACTCGCTGCCAGACTTCAACGCTCCCACAAACTAGCCCATCTCCTGAGCTGTAATTAAAGCATTTCAGGAAACGGCTGTGTGAATTGGGGCTTGAGGGGGGGTGGAGGGGTGTGTTTTTAGTGGCGAACCACAGACGGCATTTGGCTGACCTCAGGCCTTTGTGGCAAACCACAGGAGACTTGTGACATTTAAGATGGGAGAAGTCAAAACCTAATCCCCAGACTTAGCTTATGCAACTTAGGATCTGTTATGTTCTGCGACTATCTACCAAGATGTGTTTACTAAGTTAAAGTGAACCTCCGGACTAAAAATCGACTCAGCCGCACTGAAAAGGCTTTGTGTTTCTTTAACAGTTTCACAGCATCAGACTTTGTTTCTCTTATACAAGCCTCATTTTTAGCTGCACAGAAGAAAACTGCCCGGGCTTATTTCCCCTGATGCTGTGCAAAGCATGATGGGATTTCTGATTTTGTTCTCGTTCTGCTGTTTTGGTGCAATTTTTTTTTTAACATTTTGAACTTGTCATTTGAAGTCTAGCGTGTGCAGCTGGGAGGGGTAATCAGGACACAGGACAGTTGGAACTGAGTCTCATGCTCCTTGTCACCTCCTTTCAACCAAAAAGATGGCTGCCCCCAGGACAAAGATGGCAGCCCCCATGAATCACAAACATTTGCCTGTTCTTTTAAAACAGGGTGGGTAAGAGATTATATTACCTATCTATTCTAATTAACATAACTAATGTAACTTGATGACAGTATGTTTGTTTAGGCTGAAGTTCCCCTTTAAAGGACAAGAGAGGTAGCTGAAGTGAGAGGAATATGGAGGCTGCCGTATTTATTTCCTTTTAAGCAATACCAGTTGCCTGGCAGTTCTGCAGATCCTCTGCCTCTAATGCTTTTAGCCATAGCCCCTGAACAAGCATGCAGCATATCAGGTGTTTCTGACATTATTGTCAGATCTGACTAGATTAGCTGCATGCTTGTTTCTGGTGTGATTCAGATACCCCTACAGCCAAATAGATCAGCAGTGCTGCCAGGCAACTGGTATTGTTTAGAAGAAAAGAAATATGGCAGCCTCCATAATATTCTCACTTCACTTGTTCTATAACCCATAAGAAGCATTTTTATACATAAAAAACAGATACTTACCTAAGGTGGAAGGCTCTGGGTCTTATTGAGCCTTCCCTCTCCTCTCCTGGTCCCCGTTCAAATCTCCCACTGTAGGAGGCTTCGGAAGCCTTCGAGAGCCCGAGTGCTCCTGAAGTACTGCGCAAGTGCACGTGCGAGAGAGTGCATGAGCACTACGGAGCCGCCCATCTCTGGAAGTAGTCGAACTACCGAAGACTCTATAGGACCCAGAGCCTTCCCCCTCCTGAGGTAAGTATTTCACCACACGTATTGCTCCCATCTGTGTACGAGCGCCATCATACTGCGCATGCCTGAGCTCGGTCCGCCCATACCAGTAGAATGCACAAGCGCCTGTGCAGATCGTACTTCTGCATGCGCAGGATGGTTGCACTAGTTCACAGAGGAGGGTGGGGATGAAGAAGAGGGTCCTGAGCAGCAGCGCTGAGCTCACGGGGGATCTAAGAACCCTCTGGAGCATCCAGACGCTTCCCACCGCATAGGTAAGTATTTTTTTTAATCTATTTTTTTCCTCACAGGTTTGCTTTCAGTTTTTTCTTATTTCAAGGGATGTATCAAAGTGGCAGTCGGATGGGAACTGCGGGATGACGCTGGAATCAAACAGTGGCGATGTTTCACATGCTTCAGAAGGCTTCCTCCGAGCCGGCTAACAGCCTGGCACTCCTGCTAAGTAACCGTCTGACTTTTATGTATAATTAAACAATACAATGTGACGTGGGCGTCTTGTGAAGCGCGGGGCTCAGTGGGACGCAGAACGCCGACAATAGACTTTGAAGTGGAGCGGAGCGCTCCAGATCCGGCACTACTTCTGTCGGAAGAATAGACCATTCAAGTCACGTGACTAATCTGCTTCGTGGGATGCAATGTCACGGCTGAGAAAAATGACTTAGCCAATATATATATATATATATATATATATATATATATATATATATATGTACTGGATACAAAGCTTGCCCATTTAATAACGGGCGCTAGGGATTGGGCCATCTATAGCCATGTGCCGCATGCACAGTCGCTGCGTAAAGCCCACCCATGGCCATGTGACCTGGCAGGAGGATTCAGAGACAGTACTTATTATGTAGGACTAGTAAAAAAAGGTCCGCTCCTTAAATGATGGGCGCTAGGCCAATGGACGCATGCCGCTCTTGTGCACACGACTGCTATACCCCCGCAACGCATGCAAGGCCGCGACCCCCCCGCACTGCGCACACAGGTGCGACCCTTGTGCGCAGGGCTGCGACTGGCCAACGCGCACATGGCCAAACATGCCCTTCTAGGACCACTGCCTGAAGTCCGCCCGTGTGCAGCGCATTTGCGCCAGGCACAACGGTTGCACAGACACAGGGACACAAGAGGAGGCACAGACGGGAATTATTATATAGGACTAGTAAGAAACAGCCTGCCCCTTAAAGAGACTCCGTAAACAAAAATTGCATCCTGTTTTTTATCATCCTACAAGTTCAAAAAACTATTCTAATGTGTTCTGGCTTACTGCAGCACTTTATACTATCACTGTCTCTGTAATAAATCAATGTATCTTTCCCCTGTCAGACTTGTCGGCCTGTGTCTGGAAGGCTGCCAAGTTCTTCAGTGTTGTGGTTCTGCTATGCACTCCCCCCTCCAGGCCCCTCTATGCACACTGCCTGTGTGTTATTTAGGATTAGAGTAGCTTCTCTCTTCTCTCTTATCTTTTACAAGCTGGATAAATTGTCCTCTGAGCTGGCTGGGCTTTCACATACTGAAGAATTACAGACAAGGGCAAAGCTGTTTGCAGGAAGAAACAAGCAGCCTGAAACTTCAGTGCATGAGAACAGGGGGAAAGAAACACACAAATGATCTCTTGAGATTCAAAAGGAAGGCTGTATACAGCCTGCTTGTGTATGGATGTATTTTCTATGTGTGGACATACTGTACATCAACCTACTTCCTGTTTTAGTGGCCATTTTGTTTGTTTATAAACAAACTTTTTAAAACTGTTTTTAACCACTTTAAATGCGGCGAGGAGCGGCGAAATTGTGTCAGAGGGTAATAGGAGATGTCCCCTAACGCACTGGTATGTTTACTTTTGTGCGATTTTAACAATACAGATTCTCTTTAACCTCCTTGCCGGTTATCCCGAGCTCAGCTCGGGGTAACCTGCGCAGGAGGATATCTCAGGCCCCGCTGGGCCGATTTGCATAATTTTTTTTTTGTTACAAGCAGCTAGCACTTTGCTAGCTGCTTGTAACTTCCGATCGCCGCCGCTCGCCGCCGCAATCCGCCGCGCCGAGTCGCTCCCCCCCGCCTCAGAGCCCTGCGCTGCCTGGCCAATCGGTGCCAGGCAGCGTTGAGGGGCGGATCGGGATTCCCTATGACGTCCCGACGTCCATGACGTCGGTGACGTCATCCCGCCCCGTCGCCATGGCGACCGGGGAAGCCCTGCAGGAAATCCCGTTCTCAACGGGATTCCCTGCATACTCTGATCGCCGAAGGCGATCGGAGTGGGTGGGGGGATGCCGCCGCTTAGCGGCTATCATGTAGCGAGCCCTTGGCTCGCTACATGATTTAAAAAAAAAAAAAATTTAAAAAATGTGCGGCGCTGCCTCCTTGCCGGATTTTTTAGACCGGCAAGGAGGTTAAAGAGAAACTCCGACCAAGAATTGAACTTTATCCCAATCAGTAGCTGATACCCCCTTTTACATGAGAAATCTATTCCTTTTTACAAACAGACCATCAGGGGGCGCTGTATGGATGATATTGTGGTGAAACCCCTCCCACAAAGAAATTCTGAGTACGTACTCTTGCCAGTTTCCTGTCTGTGAACCTTGCTGCATTGTGGGAAATAGCTGGGATTTAAAAGATTTTACAATGGGCAAACACTGACTAAATCATATATACATAATTATTGTAAAAATAAAGCACTTTTTTTAATTACATTTTATTCACTGGAGTTCCTCTTTAAATAACAGGTGCTAGGCCAATGGGCGCATGTCGTCCTGGCCATGACCCCCCCCCCCCCCCCCGCAACGCAGACAGACGCGACCTGGCACACATCCACAACCGCTGCCTGAAGTCCATCCGCGTGCCGCACAGGCACAACAGATACAGGGACACAGGCAAATTATATATAGGTAGATACTATGTATATGTGTGAGTGTGTGTGAGACAGGTGTGCCGCTGTCCCTACAGATACTCAGGCTGGATAGACAGCGGCGGCCGGCACTGTGAGTTCTGGTAATACAAGGACGTCCCCAGATACTTCCCATCCTGCATACAGAGCGCGGTGACCCTGGCGGTGAATTCCCCTCGCTATTGTTTTGGATTTCATGGCTCTGTAAGATAAGTGACTCTCCAGCAGCAATATGTATGGCGGAACGTTGCTGCCGTTAACAGACAGACTTTTATATGACGGTCAGGCTGGATTACAACGTGATCATTCTATTTCACCACATTGATCCCCGCTATTATTATTATGTATTTATATAATCTTCTTCTGCAGCACTGTACAGAGTACATAGTCATGTCACTGACTGTCCTCAGAGGAGCTCACAATCTAATTCTAACATAGTGATAGTCTAATGTCCTACCATATTATTATTATGTATTTATATAGCACTGACATCTTCTGCAGCACATTACAGAGTACATTGTCATGTCACTGACTGTCCTCAGAGGAGCTCACAGTCTTATCCTACCATAGTCATAGCCTAATGTCCTACCATTTTATTGTTATGGATTCATATAGCACTGACATCTTCTGCAGCCCTTTACAGAGTACATAGTCATGTCACTGACTGTCCTCAGAGGAGCTCACATTCTTATCCCGCCATAGTCATAGTCTAATGTCCTACCATATTATTGTTATGTATTTCTTTAGCACTGACATCTTCTGCAGCACTTTACAGAGTACATAGTCATGTCACTGACTGTCCTCAGAGGTGCTCACAATCTAATCCATACCATAGTCATAGTCTAACGTACTACCATATTATTTGTTTATTTATATAGCACTGACATCTTCTGCAGCACTTTACAGAGTACACTGAATATTTCATGCCAAATTATTACCATCTTATTGGCTGTCTCTAGACAGGAGGAGTGTCTTGGTCTTTATTTCAACAAAAATCGACCAGCAAGGTTGACTGTTATTTCCCAGGCAGGGTTGCTGCATAGGGTGGGGGGTGGCTGTGCAGACAACATACTGGCACATGAAGCAATCACACGGGGTCATTTCGGTTAGCAATTACTGTATGTCTTGAGGCTCTAGAAGTGTAAAAGAGACCGAAAACCCCCCTTACTAGTCTCTTTTAGTCCTTTACTCTCTCTTAGTAGTTCTGGGTTACCATGAGCTGTCTGGGTTTCAATAGAAAAATAAATTTATTGAGCACTAGGACAATTGTTTTACGGCTTATAGCCTATTGACCTGATGAAGCTATCAGCCGTGAAACGCGTTGTCCTAGTGCTCAGTAAATTTCTTTTTCTATTGATACGGAGTCATCTCCACTAAGGTAGGCGGGGTCTATCATTTTTCATCCTTTTTTATCCATATTTACCGATAAGATTCTATGTAGATACTCATATTGCTTATATCGGGCACCTCCCATTCCAGAGTTTATTCAGGAAGACTGAACTAGGCCTTTAAATAAAAGTTTTAATCAACACTATGAAGAGTTTCCATTTGCAGGATCTTAAAAGGAGCCTCTTGGCCTGTAGCTACTGACAAAATGGCCGCCGTTCTGCACACACGGTTTGTCAATGTTTGGGAAGACAGAGGGCCGAATCATCGCAGCATATGCTGTGTGCTTATTTAATGGCTCAGGGGATCTCAGTGCCTGCAGCAACAAGTCTTTCATCAAAGTAATGCAGATAAATGACTCTTCCTTGGAAATTACTGGAGACCGCCGGGTGCATCTTCCTCCAATTTTCCCATAATTTAAACTGAGGAGGATTTGATGTTGAAAATGGTATAAATTTGCTGGAACTCCCCTGTGAAAAGCCCGGTTATAATGATGTGCTGAATGTATGCGGTGAAGAAGTATATTTGTACACAGTGGGGAAGGATTAAGAGCTCTGTCGGGTCTCTTTGCTGCCATTTGTCTTCCTGTGGCAGAGAATTCCGCCCACTTCCTGTTTCACTGACCATGTTGGCTTTAATGTGGACCACTTTCAGTGGTGTGAAAACTGGCCGATAAATATACTTTTTTTTTTACCCTGTTTACATTGCAGGTAAAAACGCAGCGTTTTCCAGGATGCAGGAAACCGCAAAATCTGATGGTGAACGCATCCCTATGTTAAAGAGAACCCGAGGTGGGTTTAAAGAATATTCTCTGCATACAGGGGCTGGATCTGCCTATACAGCCCAGCCTCTGTTTCTATCCCAAACCCCCCTAAGGTCCCCCTGCACTCTGCAATCCCTCATAAATCACAGCCACGCTGCTGACAAACAGCTTGTCAGAGCTGGCTGTGTTTATCTCTATAGTGTCAGTCTGCTGCTCTCCCCGCCTCCTGCAGAACTCCAGTCCCCGCCTGCATCCCTTCCCTCCCTGCTGATTGGAGGGAAGGGACGGGGGCAAGGACCGGAGCTCTGCAGGAAGCGGGGGAGCAGCTGAGACTGACACTACAGATGTAAACACAGCCACACAGCTTGGCTGTGATTTATGAGGGATTGCAGAGTGCAGGGAGACCTTAGTGGGGGTTGGGATAGCAACAGAGGCTGGGCTGTATAGGCAGATCCAGCCTCTGTATGCAGATAACATTCTTTAAACACACCTCGTGTTCTCTTTAAAGTAAACCTGTATCAAGATAAAGAGCCCCTAGGGCAGGCATGGGCAAACTTGGCCCTCCAGCTGTTAAGGAACTGCAAGTCCCACAATGCATTTGCCTTTATGAGTCATGACTGTGGCTGTAAGACTCCTGCAATGCATTGTGGGACTTGTAGTTCCTTAACAGCTGGAGGGCCAAGTTTGCCCATGCCTGCCCTAGGGGGTACTTTCTTCAGGTGGGTAAATCCACCGACAAGCTTTGATGGCGTTGCGGGCTCCAGGATCCTTTTTATATCGCAATATATAGTGATAGGAAGTGTTCCTTATGGTGAAAACAGGATATTTACCATACAAATGGGTATCCTGAATAATTGACTACATTCTACTATATGTCACCACAGGGCCTCTTTAAGACCTTTAAGAATCAAAGAGGGACAGTGGGATTTTTTTCAAAAATAGGGATATATGTGACTGTAGATCACACTTATCCAGAAGGACACTAGGACAAGTCCAGTAGTCCTGTTGACGAAAACAGATGAAAATGAGGAAAAGGCCTAAATACTTCAGAACTTGGGGCCTAGCCAAAATGGCTTGTGAGTTCTTTGTTGCTGTCCACAGTAGTTTCCAAGGCAATGTTCAGTCTATTTCAGATGGACTGAAGACTGCCCGGAGTCATTTGATCAGCAGCAATAGAGCCTGTAGGAATCAGGACTTGATCCCTCAGGTGACAGTTTAGGGTAATATTTTGTACAGAGGGGTCGCTATAGGCCAGCAATGTGCTGGAGGAGGAAAGAGGGATGACAGTGCAGCTGCAAAGAGCAAGCAGAATCGGTAGGATGACAGTAGGCTTGGCTGAGACTACCTTCCAGTCTGCATCTCTCACAGACGCATCGGGAGGTATCAGGGGAAGTATGGTTATGTGTTATCCACGTAGTTATAAAAAAAAAAAAAAATAAAGGCGGTTTGCTGCTTTCACTCAGTGCAGCTGTCAAGCCAAAGCTTCTTCTCTGCTTGGCTAAAAAAAATCCCTATTTCCTGCTCTACGTCATCAAAACACCAATTTGTCAAAGGGAGGAAAGCTGTTATTTAGCATTGAAGGACAACTGTAATGAGAGGCACATGGAGGCTGCCATATTTATTCATTTCAGCTATACCCAGTTGCCTAGCTATTCTGAACAAGCATGCAGCAGATCAGGTGTTTCTGACATTATTGTCAGATTTGACAAAATAACAGCATGCTTGTTTCAGGTGTAATTCAGACACTCCTGTAGCCAAATAGATCAGCAGGGCTGCCAGGCAACTGGTTTTGGTTAAAGAGAACCCGAGGTGTGTTTAAAGAATGTTATCTGCATACAGAGGCTGGATCTGCCTATACAACCCAGCCTCTGTTGCTATCCCAAACCCCACTAAGGTCCCCCTGCACTCTGCAATCCCTCATAAATCACAGTCGTGCTGTGAGGCTGTGTTTACATCTGTAGTGTCAGTCTCAGCTGCTTCCCCGCCTCCTGCATAGCTCCGATCCCTGCCCCCGTCCCTTCCCTCCAATCAGCAGGGAGGGAAGGGATGCAGGCGAGGACTGGAGTTCTGCAGGAGGCGGGGAGAGCAGCAGACTGACACTGTAGAGATAAACACAGCCAGCTCTGACAAGCTGTTTGTCAGCAGCGTGGCTGTGATTTATGAGGGATTGCAGAGTGCAGGGGGACCTTAGGGGGGTTTGGGATAGCAACAGAGGCTGGGCTGTATAGGCAGATCCAGCCTCTGTATGCAGATAATATTCTTCAAACCCACCTCGGGTTCTCTTTAAGAGGAAATAAATATTGCAGCCTCCATATTCTTCTCACTTCTGTTGTCCTTAAAGAGAAACTTCAACCAAGAATTGAACTTTATCCCAATCAGTAGCTGATACCCCCTTTTACATGAGAAATATAATGCTTTTCACAAACAAACCATCAGGGGGCGCTGTATGACTGATTTTGTGCTGAAACCCCTCCCACAAGAAGCTCTGGGACCGCGGTACTTTTGGCAGTTTGTTACAATGTAACAAGGTTTACAGACAGGAATTAGCTGTTTACAGCTGTCTGTAACAGCCAAAACAGCTAGGAGCAGCTACATAACCTGCCCACAGTAACAATGTCACCATGTAATAAATGTCAGAATGTAAATCAGGGAGAGGAAAGATTTTACAATGAGCAAACACTGACTAAATCATTTATACACAATTATTGTAAAAATGAAGCACTTTTTTATTACATTATTTTCACTGGAGTTCCTATGGTTAAAATGTTTTAGATCTGAGCTCTGATTAATAATACCCTCTACTTGCATTATTGATTTTAATCCTGTTTTAAATCCTCACGTCATCGTCTATTTTTACAATTGAGTTTTCATAGAAAAAGTAGACTTTGAACATGAACAAGCCTGCCTGGCTAATGGAAGAACAGGCTCAGGCCATGGAGGGAGTGGAGAGTCCTTTGATAGTTCAGAACTGTGTCAGTCATCTGCTGGAGTCGTGTTGTAACACCGTGATTTAGATCTCTCAGTGGCTCTTGTCTCGGATCTTTCATGTTTCCGAATGCGAGTCAAGCCTCAAAGGTTCTATAGCTCTTAACATGCAATGGGTGTTCTATACCATATGCTCTCAATAGAAAGCAAAGCACTGATCAGCTGCTAAGGAAAACACAGCTAATACTGAACAGAGGTAAAGTCTCAGTTTTTAATGTTTATTTTATTTGTCTCTGTTTTTATTCTAATCTGTTGTCTTATTTAGGAAAGGAAGACTTAGGGCCTTTTCGCACTGGGGCGGTGCGCAGCCTAATGAAAGTCTATGGGGTAGTTCATACTCCCGACGTTGCCCTACCTAACACACGCACATACTGTACCTATGTTGCCATGCGGCGATCTGCGTCAAACAGGAATTTCTGTAAGTCTATGGCGACACACGTGTATTTAAAAATGTTGTCAGTGGTGTTGCATGCGCGGAAGCGTATTTTTACAATATGCTTCTGCCCACTTCTGCATTTCCTAAACAGGAAGTGACTGCAAGTGAGCGCCACTTACTGTTTGAATGTGAGCCAGACGGCCTGTTTTTGGTGGTACGGCCCCCAGGGTGCACGGCGCTGCTGCCGCCAATCCACTGTCTGAAGCTGGCCTTAAAGTATTTGGCTTCATCCCTTTAAAATAATTCACCCCAAACCATACTCACTATGATCCTTGGCAATTCTTATCCCTTATGGAGCATTACTGCTTTGTTTTTGCAGTGGTAGGGCAGTGGAGGTGGAAGTGTGTGTCTGTGAGGGCCACCCCCTCCCTGGAATGTGAGTGGCTTGGATAGTCTGTCAATCGCGTATATGTAAAAAAAAAAAAAGAGCACAGGGAATTGCCGCTAGTTAAATATATCTGTAAAATTATCAATATACTACCTAATTTCAATAGTAAAATATCGGTAATGTTTACCTATATTTTACTATGTGTTAACCTAGCCCTACTCTTACACAGAACCCTCCCATTAACGATGCCTAACCCTAAGACCTCCCTCTACCGATGCCTAACCCTAAGACCTCCCTCTATCGATGCCTAACCCTAAGACCTCCCTCTACCGATGCCTAACCCTAAGACCTCCCCCTACCGATGCCTAACCCTAAGACCTCCCTCTACCCATGCCTAACCCGAAGACCTCCCTCCACTGATTCCTTATCCTAAGACCTCCCTCTACCCATGCCTAACCCGAAGACCTCCCTCTACCGATGCCTAACCCTAAGATCTCCATCTAATGATGCATAATCCTAAGATCTCCCTCTACTGATACCTAACCCTAAGATCTCCCTCTACCAATACCTAACCCTAAGACCTCCCTCTACCCATGCCTAACCCGAAGACCTCCCTCCACTGATTCCTTATCCTAAGACCTCCCTCTACCCATGCCTAACCCGAAGACCTCCCTCTACCGATGCCTAACCCTAAGATCTCCATCTAATGATGCATAATCCTAAGATCTCCCTCTACCGATACCTAACCCTAAGATCTCCCTCTACCAATACCTAACCATAAGACCTCCCTCTACCCATGCCTTACTCTTAACCCAACTTAAACTCTTTACCTTACACTTAAACTCCCCGGGCGCCTAAAACTTAACTCCCCCCTCCTGACCATAACCCAAGTCCCCCCCACCCCACCCACTGCAAAGTTGCAATTTTCATCAAAAAAAATTAAATTTGGGTGCCTGGAGGTGTTGCCGCTAAGCTGCCAAAGGCGCCCATTATAAAGGCCACAGTTTGTGGCAAAAAAAGTAAAAATAACGCGTGAGCACCAAGGAATGCCGATATGCAAATTGCATACAGCTCTAAAGGCTCGTACCCCCTCGTATGTGCGATTCTTCCGCCAACCAGCAAATTCTTTTTTGAGTGGCGTGCAATCATTCTTGCGATCTCGCGACATGGGCACGAGTGAGCGATTAGTTGAACGACGCTTTGCAACGAGCTGCGATAACGACCGTCATGGCGAATTGAATCTTTAAGATGCATGTGAATTCTGGATACAGTAGAAACAGGCCCATTGAAATACATTGCTATACGAATCTGTGTGCAGAAAATGCATGCGACTTCTTATCTAGTGGAAATGGGCCCTTAAACAGGGACTCCGCCTCTAACAGAGACTATTGCTTCAGCATTCAGCTGTGAATGTTTGTATCAGCGTTACACAAACGTGATCATGAGAATTCCATGCAGAGAATATAGAGCGGTAACGCTGTAACAGCCCCACCCCCTGCCGCTATTCTCCTAGCGCGTCGGCAGGCTGGAACGTCGGCAGCCCTGGCTCAGTGATGTGTGCAGCTGTGTTCTCTCTCTCTGTTCATGTTTTATTCCAGGCAGCAGTTTCACTATTTCAATATTTGGCTTGGGAGACACACTGAATCTTCGAAGACGGCGCCTTAAGGCTCATACACACATCAGACTATAGTCTTTGGAAAATGAAAGATCACAGACCAATCTTACCACCCTTCATGTAGTATGAGAGCCATACTCTACACAGTCTTTTCTATGGAGCTGAACTCCACATCAGAAAAAAATCTTGGCAAGATGCTGCACACACAGATGCTGTACAGACACAAAAGATCAGTATCTGCAAAAGATCTGTTCCTGCCAAAGATCCATTCCTGCAAATTGCAATGATAGTCTATGAGATCAGCAGATCATCATACACACATGATTTAACTGACATTCATCTGCAGATCAAGCAATCATCTGCAGATCTGAAAATCCATCCTGGTGGATCTGATCTGCAGATGAATGTCAGTTAAATCATGTGTGTATGATGATCTGCTGATCTCATAGACTATCATTGCAATTTGCAGGAATGGATTTTTGGCAGGAACAGATCTTTTGCAGCTACAGATCTTTTGAGTGTGTGCAGCATGTTTGTATGCAGCATCTTGCAAAGATTTTTTTCTGATGGGGAGTTCAGCTCCATAGAAAAGACTGTGGAGGTATGGCTCTCATACTACATGGAAGGGGGTAAAATTGGTCTGTGATCTTTCATTTTCAAAAGACTATGGTCTGATGTGTGTATGTGGCCTTAGGAGAAATATGTTAATGAAACGATCTTTCTTCCAGAACGCAGCGCTCTGTAGAACACGAAATTACCATAGTGATCGTTGTGTTCCAAACTTCTGCCCCTCCCGACTCATCGCATAGCCGTGCTCCAGGGGGCGGGGCTGGTGTTATTTCTGCATGCTGATAGGTCGACAGGCACTTGAATTCCCCTATAGGGCGTGTTGTTTAAAGTGGACCTGAACTCTTGCACAGGAAAACAGAGAGAAATTCCCCCTGTATGTATTTAGAGAGTTTAGCCTGTCTAATTCCCCCTCATCTGTGACTAATTACAACTGTAATTTGAGCTCTCAGCTGCCTCAACTCACTGCCTTGGCAAAGCAGCTAATATGTTAACGCAGTATGTTAACCCTATGTCTGCTTCCATGAGAGCAGCAGGTAGACACATTACAGATTTATGGCAGGATTTGTATCAGCTGTAACAAAGAAATGTTTTTCTCTAAAGGTGATTATGCTGTTGCTTATCTTTTAGAGTTGAGAGGAAGTTCTGAGTTCAGGTCCGCTTTAAAGCTTATTGACACAATTGGCTTGATTCACTAAGACAAATAGCATGCCTTGTCCGCGTTAACACTCCTTATCAGAGTTAGCAAGCTTCATCAGAGTAGCATAGCAAGTGCTACAAAATAAGGCTCCCTGCACACTGCAAATCCGTTTTGCGATTCCGTTTCTGATTCCGATTTGCAATTCCGATTTTCCCTGAGTGCAATCAACAGAAAAACGGAAGAAAAAAAGCAGCATGCAGTAACGATTAAAAATCGAAATCGGATGTAAAAACCGATTAAAAATCGGAATCGCGTGCAGGGAGCCTTATGCCTGCTAATTGGCAATGACGAGAGCTCCACTCGTCCTGCCCTGAGCCCCCGCGGGTTCGTATCGCTCGCTATGCTACTCTGATAAGGCGTGTTAACTTTGATAAGGTGTGTTAACTTGGACAAGTCGTGTTATCTCTGATAAGGCATGTTATCTCTGATAAGGCATGTTATTTCTGAAAAGGCATGTTATTTCTGATAAGGCATGTTATCTCTGATAAGGCATGCTATCTCTGATAAGGCGTGTTATCTCTGATAAGGCGTGCTATCTCTGATAAGGCATGTTACCTCAGATAAGGCGTGTTATCTCTGATAATGCGTGTTAACGCGCATAAGGCATGCTATTTGTCTTAGTGAATCAAGCCCATTGCTCCATATTTACACCTGTCGCTTGGAAAAGAAAGAAAGTTTCTTCCCTCAGAATATTTTTTTTTTCTTAACCTGATTTTACGTATAGGCAGAGAATTGTATTGCAGAATGAGGTATTTTGGGGGAAACTCCTATTTTTGATAAAAGATTTCTCATCTCTGTCAGTTTGGCTCTGTACACTGCAAGAATAATCAGCAAACATTCTTTTACTTGATTACAGTTCACACAATTGTCTGTGCATAAAAGCAACCATTCCACTGTGTTTCATTGCTGCCAGTAAATGGGTTAGTTCAGGTGTTGAAAATGAGTAACATTGCCTCCTACTCTGTGCACCCAGCTACAACAAATATGGACAGTCTCATGTCGGCAGTACTCCAAACAGCGCACAGTTTCCTGGGTTTCAAAGCATAGCAAATTGAGCTCAACATGGTTTAGGACATTTTTGGCTAGGTATAGATTGAAATGGAAGGATCATTTGCAAAGACATGACATCACAAAGATATTGTTTTCCTGAAAGAACAGATCAATCAACGTGGCTGATTTTTTTCATAGATACAATCGCAACTGATTGCCATATTGATCAATTAAATACGATCTTTTCCTTTGAGCTGAATAATCCTATTGAAAATACAATGCTTCGCAGAAGATCGCTCCATGAATATTACACCATGAGTGGGCACTTTACCATCTGCAGCTCGAATCTGTGAGCAGAGAAGGAGTTGTTTGTTGTATGTTGGCGGTGCCCGATGCCTGGGCAGAAGCGACGTCACCGCAGCCAGCTGTGATATGATGGCCTGCACAGCGGTTATAATAATCGTTATGACACAGAGCTGTCACAGGGAAGCTAATGGCTTTTGGCATGACAGTCTGAGGTGGGAACATGTGACCTCAGCATAAGAACAAACCTCAGACAAGCAGCAAGCCCTGTGCTGTTGTATAATCCAATGCTGCAGATTGGTGCGCAAGACAACTGGCAAAATTGTGATTTTTTTTTCCTTTGTTCTTAAAGGGAACCAGAGAGGATGCAATATACATACCTGGGGCTTCCTCCAGCCCCATACGCACGGATCGCTCCCACGTCGCACTCCTCCGCTGCCTGCATCAGCCGCCACCGGGTCCCGTCATTGCCGCGAGTCGGCAAGTCGGCCGGCGGACGCGGCCAATTCTCCGCATCACAGGGTGCTCTCCCCATACAGATACGCATGTGGCTGTTAACTGCGCAGCCGCATGCGTACATGTATGGAGGGAGCCCCTGTGATGCGGACAATTGGCCGCGTCCGCCGGAAGTGACGGGTCCGGTACCGGCGGATCCAGGAAGCTGAGGATGGCGGCGTGGGAGCGATTCAGGCTTATGGGGCTGGAAGAAGCCCCCGGTATGTATAAAATCTGTTTCTTTTTTCACCCCCCGTTCCTCTCTGGTTCCCTTTAAAGAACTCACAAGGTGAAAAATACACTTAACGCAATTTTGACATATCTGGTGCTTCTTCCACCCCCTAGAAGTCCAGTAAGTCCCTGGCCTCAGCTCCAGTGGTCCCTAGTGTCCCGCTGGCTGCCCACAAAGGTCACCGACCCATCAGCAAGTCAGCAGTTCTGCGCATGCTTGGGTGCGCGCACGTCATTATCTGCGGACAGCTAGCTTTGCAGGCGACAAGTGAGACTCCAGGGACCACCGGAGCTGTGGCGAGGGACTCACTGGACTTCTAGGGGCTATAAGAAGCAGTTTATTCATGTTTATTTTTCACCTCGTGAGTCCTTTAAAGAGAACCTGTAATAAAGAAATGTGCCCCTGGGGGGTACTTACCTTAGGAGCGGGAAGCCTCTGGATCCTAATTAGGCTTCCACCTTCCTCCTGTGCAGCACGGATCTAGCGCAGGCAATATTTACCTTTGAGATCCAGCACAGGTGCAGTACCATCTTCTCACTCGGGCTCCGGTGGAAAACACTGAGCCTGATTGGGTCCGCTCTATTGCACAGACGTCACACGCCTGCTCAGTAGAGCGGACCCGATTAAGCTCGGCTATTTCTGATGGAGCCCGAGGGGGAGACTGGTACTGCGCCTGAGCTGGATCTCAAAGGTAAATATTGCCATCTGCTGCAGCCACTACTACACGTTTGTTAAGCAGAATCTAGTGGCGGAGGTGGTTTTCTGACCTGCTTTCCCAGCAGCAATGCGAGTTATAATTGGGTGTCAGAGAGCATACCTTAGCATTTTTAAACAGGTATTTTAAGATTTAGAACTCAGAATTAGAACAACTACATAGGTTACTGGTCAGTAATATGCTGTTTCAGCAGCCTATCTGCAGTGTTGACAGTAGTTTGCTATCTCTGTAATTGGACGTACACTTCATATACGCTACATTTGTCTTTTAGAGCAGTAGAGGAACAGTGCTTTGGAACACCCGGGCCCAGGCTGGCATTCCCCTAACACAAAGCATCGACAGACGGCACACTGGCTCACAGAACGGCTGTCTGCAGGCTATGTAAACTCATTCTTAACAAAGAATTGCATATTATTATTATTACCTTTTTATGCAGTTTCCTGTCCGTTCCTTCTGTTTCTGTGCCACGGGGAACAGTATAAAATAACCATTCACCATAGCAGGAAATGAACTTTTTCCTGTCAGAGAAGTTTCTGTAGCCATTGTGAGTTATAAACAGAGAACATGAAATTGCATGAAAGGCATCGAGCTGCACCTGAGCTGCTTGATGCACTACTGTACACCCCCGAGCATGCTGGGAACTGTAGTTCTTAAAGGTGAACTCTGGGATGAGCCAAAATAAGGTACAGTTACTTCCCTCACTGTTCTTGTTGCTGACAAATATCTCAGCTAGAAAATAACCCTAAATTAAAGGACCCCCTACAGAGAAAAAGGTCCGCAGTTAATATCTGACAGAACTGTCAGGTTTTGGATTAGTCCATCTCCTCATGGGAGATTCTCAGGGTTATCTCTGATTTCAAAAGAATTCCCTGAACGGCAGTTGCTGAAACTAACTGACAAATAGTATGCAAGTAAGTTGGGAGGCTGGCTGGTATCTTACTATTTTGGCAGTTAAACTTAGCAACTGCCGTTCAGGAAATGCTTTTGAAAACAAAGAAAAACCTGAGAATCCCCCATGAAAAGATGGACCTGTCAGTTCTGTCAGATTTTAACTAACTGCTTACTTTTTTTTCGCTGGGGTGCTCAAGTAATTTTAAAGTATAACAATAATAATAGTATTTTGTTCTTGGGGGGGGGAGGGGGCACAGAAGACAAGGGTTAGAAGCAACAAATTGTGTAGCAACAGAATGGGTTGCTAGCTTGAAGACTAGGGTGTGTCCGTACAGCATTACTCCCTGAGTGTTCATTCTTCCACTGGGCAACAATAATGGTATGTTTATAGTAAGCTTTATACCGCTGGTTACACTATCTGCTTGTTTGTCATTGCTGTTTTATCTACTGCCGGTGAGAAATCTGCTAACTTTCTGTGGCAGTAACACTAAGGCCAGAAACCCACTGGGAGCGCTTTGTAAGCGTGAGTGATTTGAAAAAGCTCTTGGTAATGCAATGCTATGGGGGATTTTTATAAAATCACATCACTCTAGTGGGATCACACCCATAGCATTACATTAGCTAGAGCTTTTCAAATCACAAAGCGCTCAGAAAAGCTCTCCTAGTGGGTTTCTAGCCTAAGGGTTCAAATCTGAGCCAATCGTATCACTGGGGAAGGAAATGAATGACAAAGGTCAAAATCTGACAATTTGACAGATTATTCTTTAAAAGATACCCGAGATGACCAGTGACATGATGAGATAGACGTGTATGTAAAGTGCCAAATACACAAATAACTATGCTGTGTTCCTTTTTTACTTTCTCTGCATGAAAGAGTTAAATATCAGGTATGTAAGTGGCTGACTCAGACAGGAAGTGACTACAGTGTGACCCTCACTGATAAGGAATTCCAACTATAAAACACTTTCCTAGCAAAAAATGGCTTTTGAGAGCAGGAAACAGATAAAAAGGGTCAATAATTAATACATTTTAGCTCTGGCATACTTCAATGAATGTGTCATTGAGCAAACATAATAAAGCAGTTAAAACGTAAAGAGAATCTATTCTGTACTCTAAAATTCTTACAATAAAAAGCATACCATTCTATTCCACATTAGAACAGTGTAACGATTGTGGAACTTTCTCCGTGATCAGCGCACAACACGTGCGCTGACACGGCGGAAATCCTCCACAAGCGTATATTTGCAGGCACCCAGCAAAAGGTGCTACGCACCTGTAGAGGGAAATTCCTGTCGGCAGATGGCGCTGAGGAGTGCAGAGGAACCAATCCTCTGTACCTCCACAAATGCCAGACAGGAATTGTACGAAGCGCAGAACGCAATCGCAAGAGAGGCGATTGCGAATGAGATTGAGCAAAGGGACAGGTTGTATGTGTGTGCGGCAATCCAGTCGCCACCCCGCGACCGCGCACACACAACAGCAGATATGAAATAGGAACGCGATCGCGAGAGGTGCGATCGCCAGACATGACACAAGGCAGATCAGAATAGAATACGAGGGTAGCAAAGGCACAGCAAATAATACAATAAGGAGATACGGAAAATAACAAACGCTAGCTAACCGCGAACACCGCACTCATTCGCAACAGTGCACGCGGTTATGCGCGATCTCCACGTGATAAGCACAATAGAGACAAGCACGCCTAACTAACCATTAACAGACAAACATGAAACAGAGGACGCGAGCGCTTGCTTAACGGTTACCTCACCGAGCCTCCAGCAAGCGTAGCGGACAAGACAGACACACGAAAACAGGGACAAGCGAGAGATAGGATCCACAGCACTAGCGAAAAGTAGCTAGCGCGATCCCAGGAGACAGAACAGAAGGATCCCCAGCGCTAGCGAAAAGTAGCTAGCGCAATCCCAGGAGACAGAACAGAAGAGATAGCTGGTAGCAACCGCTGCACCAGCTATACTCCAAGAACAGAGATCAGAACCATTTCCTGTCGACCACCTTTGGGACAGGACAATGGCAACAGGCAAGACAAGACAGAACAGGCAATACAGATACAACAACATGACTGGGCTAGAAGGGGAGCCTAAAGCAACCCCCAGGAATTAACTATACTAGATAGCAATGGCTGACACTCCAGCAGTGTCCATCAGGAACAGACCATGGAAGGGAAATGACCAGCAAAGCCTTCTGGGAAACATAAAGCTCTTATAGTGCCAGTCATCAAAGAAGGCAGGTAGGGGATTTGCATAACGAATGTATGCAAATTCCCCAGCAAGAGAACAGACCAGAAACTTGCAATGGAAAGACAAGTCTCTGTTCCAGAGACCTGCAGCCCACAGACTAGAGGAATGGACAAACAGCTGTCTGCCTGTGCAGCCAGCTGAGCGGATCATCACAAACAGGTATAGGAACTTATAGGATAGATGAAATAGGGCTAAACATTTTGTTACAGAGTATCTTTAAAAAGTATATTTAAACAAAATAAAACTGGAATATCTTAAAAAGTCATTTTCAGGAGAAGAAAGATAGATACAATTGTTTATTTCATTCATTTATTTTCACCTCGGGTGTCCTTTAAGTGCGTTACTTCTACTCCCAACTTAATCATAAATACCGTATTTCTAAAAAAAATTATTTGTTTAATTATGTAAAAAAATTAGAAAAAAAAGTTTGTTTACAGAGTAAAAAGCCTGGCACAGTCTGTGTAGTACAGTGCTCACCCCCTCTGTATCTAGGAAAAAAGGCACGTGATTTGTTTTGAAAAGAGCAGGAAATCATAAGAAAATAGTGTTGCGTGAATAATTTGCATTGTACTTTAATGCGCGTGAGAGAGTGCAAAGGTCACTTCAAGGCCATCATGCTGTTTGGTAACGCTAACATGTGTTACCGATAAAATGGTGGGTCCACTTTAAGGAAATAGCGTTCATTATTTTCAGCTGTCAGACTACGTAGCTGGGAAGTGGTCTGGAAGACATCTCTGCCGAGGCCACCGGGGTCCAGAGTTCTGGAACTTTTCCTGCCGATCCGCTCTCATTCAAATCCTGTTTATTATTTATTTGCCTCTTTTTGCCTCATTTTTTTGCTGCGCAGGGAAATCGTCCTCCTCGTTTGTCGGTTTTGAGTGCGTCAGCAGCCTGCGTGGAGAGGATTGTAAGATCCAGTCATTAAAAATGTGATTTCTCAGCATTTCTCTGCCCGAAATGTGCAAACGGCAAACAGAAAAAGATGGGGAGACTAACAAAAGTCTCTGTCATAAGCAGGTCATGTGACTTCCAGCACATTGCTGGCCAAAGGAAGGGGAGCATAGCCAGGAAACATGATGGTGTTCAGAGACATCAATAATTGTCTGCTTGCCCAGCCACGTATATTTATAAAGCGGCAAAGTAACACTTTGCAACTAAACTGCTTCTTTAAAGTGAACCAGAGACGAAGCACTCTCATGTATTTTACCATATATATCAGTGGGAACATTAGAGAAAACACCTACCCTGCTCTCTGTTTCATTCTTCACTGCACAGCCTGCTTCTTATCATCCCTGATAACATTCCCGACTGAGCATTCAGTCTGGCTTTGCTCAGGAATCATTATAGCTGAGTCATTATAGCAGAGCCAGAAAGGGGCAGGCTTGGGCTTAAAAAGACATCAGAGAGGACAGACTCGGCTATAATGATTCCTGAGCAAAGCCACACTGAATGCTCAGTCGGGAATGTTATCAGGGCTGATAAGAAGCAGGCTGAGCAATGAAGAATGAAACAGAGAGCAGGGTAGGTGTTTTCTCTAATGTTCCCACTGATATATATGGTAAAATACATGAGAGTGCTTCGTCTCTGGTTCACTTTAAAGGAAACCAAAGATGCTGGAAAGTAAAGATTTGATACTTACCCGGGTCCCCCTCCCGCCCCATAAACACGTTTGAGTCCCACGCCGCCCTCCCGTGGTCTGCTGTTCAGCCTCGATCAGCCCTGGTAATATTTTTCAGCGGGATTGTCAGCCATAAAATCAGATTTCATTCCCCCACTGCTTTGTGTTTATTATGTAGTCTACATGCAGCCTGCATTGCAAGCATTCCAATATAATCAAAAATGTTTCTACTGCAACTTGGTACATTGCCAAGGAAAATAAAGTTTGTTATCTCCCCTCCCACATTCCTACTCCTCACTGATTGGCTGAGGGCAGTTCAGTGTGACACGAGGCTGAGAAGGGAAATACAGACCACCCCTCTACAGAAGCTGTTAAAATACGATCTATGCTGAGCTCACGTGTTTACAAAGCAAGCTGGATATGACGGTGCAGTTTCTAGGAGAGGAAAAAAAAAAGAGTAAGGTAGGAAATTACATCAGGATTGGCTTCAGTCAGAGGTAGTAAAGATGGAAAGTGTTGTAAACTGTTTTCTCTTGATTTACTATATAAACGTCACTGAAATAAAAAAGTGGACAGTGTAATACATAGGTTATGTAAGTAGAACAAGTATTTATCTGATTATATATGTTTTTTTTTCTGGAAAAGTAAGCGGTGAATAAAAACCTTCTGTCTGCTGGAGGGCTGAGTACAGTCATGTGATCAGCAGGGCAGCCACTGAACACATTGAGGGTGGACAAGGCAGTACCTTTACCTCAGAAAACACAGCCCAGAGGCTTCCCATCTTGTGGCCCACCATTCCATGTGCAGGGTCCATCTAAGGCCACATACAGACATCAGACCATAGTCTTTGGAAAATGAAAGATCACAGACCAATCTTACCACCCACCAGTGGTATCTGTATCTGCAAAAGATCTGTTCCTGCCAAAAATCCATTCCTGCAAATTGCAATGATAGTCTATGAGATCTGCAGATCATCATACACACATGATTTAACTGACATTCATCTGCAGATCTGCAGATCTGAAAATCCATCCTGGTGGATCTGATCTGCAGATGAATGTCAGTTAAATCATGTGTGTATGATGATCTGCAGATCTCATAGACTATCATTGCAATTTGCAGGAATGGATTTTTGGCAGGAACAGATCTTTTGCAGATACTGATCTTTTGTGTCTGTACAGCATCTGTGTGTACTGCATCTTGCCAAGATTTTTTCCTGATGTGGAGTTCAGCTCCATAGAAAAGACTGTGTAGAGTATGGCTCTTATACTACAGGAAGGGTGGTAAGATTGGTCTGTGATCTTTCATTTTCCAAAGACTATGGTCTGATGTCTGTATGTGGCCTAAGCCATACATGTCAAAATCTGACCCTCAGAGCCGTTAAATTTGGCCCTCAAGGGGTTTCCCCACTTTGCATTATGTTCGGCCCACTCTAGACCACCAGGGAAGCTATATTGGAGGTGAAGACCTAGATCATCAGGGAAAACATATGGGGGAAGGAGGGGAAAACATTAGACACCAGGGATCTGTATAGGGGAGGGGGGGGGGGGGGGCAACTAGACATCAGGGAACTGTATAGGAAAAGGATACCAGGAAACTGTAGACGCAGGGGAGGGGGCCACTGGACACCAGAGAGCTGTTTACGGGATAGTGTCAGGGAGGGGGCCACTAGGCACTAGGGAACTGTATAGGGTAGGAATGAAGCATTAAACACCAGGGAACTGTATAGGGGAGGGAGGAGGGCCACTAGACTCTAGGGAACTCTATAGGGAAGGGAGGGGACCACTAGACACCAGGGAACTCTATTACTCAGTGAGGTGGCCACTAGACATTGAGGTTGGCCCAGGACTTGGCCTACTTTCTGTCAGTCACCGCCACATACAGAGCCCTTGTCCGCTCACCCTTTCTGCCCTCCATCATGTTTGCATCCGCCTGGATACTCACAGAGTGAGAAATAACTATGCAGGTGCCCTGGAGACGAGGGGCAGGTTTGTACACTGCCAGCCCTGGAAAGGAGATCCCATCATCTCTGGAGGAGAAAGTGGTGAGAAGCATTGAGAGTCATGGGAAGGGGAGGGCGTATCTTGGAGCAGGGAAGTTGAGCCAGGAGCACGGTATGTAAGGCCAGGGGCCAAGGTGGTAGGGAGTTGAGTATGGACAACAGGGTGGATGGGGTTGATGGATAGGGTAGTATGGGGCACCACATTTGCAGGGGGTTAGCAGATAGTAAAGTGTATTTCGTGGGTGAAGGGTGCTTTATCAGGGTTTTGCTTTGGAGCACCATCATTTGTGGTTGCGTTCCTGGTGGCAACCTCTACATCTCTCTCTGCACAGGCCTCCTCCAGAAGAGATTTCTGTAATTCAGCAGCCATTGTTTCCTTGTGGGGTCCTGCAGACAAACCTACGATAGTAGAGAGCTTGCTGGGATTCTCCAGAGCCCCCCTGCGTTCGGTGGTTCCACTCGGTTGCGTCTGGCTTTATGTTGATATTCTCACGGGTTGAAGCAATTGTTTTACCTCCAGCTCCATTGTGCTCCAGAGCCTGAGTATTTCACCAGAGAGAGATTGATGGCGAGCCGCGTATTGAGGTCGTAGCTCGGCTACTGAACAATTATGTCTGATTGTTGTCCGGTCCTCTGCAAACATTCCCGAAATGAGTTTCTGTCTCGGTCCTGCGTAAGGTGGAAGATCTCCTAGTTTGGAATACGTGTCAAGGGCCTAAAGTGTGTCTCCAGGCAGTTCTAAATATACCCTCCGGCAGCTTAGCAAGCAGTGGCCAAATATTACCTCTTTTTGGGTCAAACCAGGTTTCTGCAGATAGAAATCCTGCTGGCCTATGTCCTGAAGTGTCCCAGTTTAAGAGGTTTAAGAACCGGCTTAAAGTGGGTGAAGCTGCTGCTTCTGCTCAACCCTCGTACTGGTTAGACCACAAGGGGGCAGGAGTGCTGAAAAATTATTTCTAATAATAAAAGGTTATCAGATTTCAGTCTGGTCACATGGAAGAAACACTGCCTTATTTCTGTGTTTAGAGCAGGGGTCCCCAAACTTTTTCGGGCAAAGGCTGGGTCAACATACTTCAGACTGCCGGGGGACCGGAACATACATAAAAATATGTTGAAAAAAATTAAATTGAATCTAGGTATTGATTCCTTCCAATTATGCCTGGAGGAGAACTCCCAGCAGCACCCATTCAGTCATGCGGCACCCAAAGAACTTCTTTGTGCACCAGCAGGGGTGTAGCAATAGGGGGTGCAGAGGTAGCGACCGCATCGGGGCCCTTGGGCCAGAGGGGCCCCGAAGGGTCCACCCTCTATCACAGTATTAGCTCTCTATTGGTCCTGTGCTGGTAATAATCACTTCTATAGATACTTTGAATAGTAGTAATCCTTAACACACTGTTCCCAAACCCCTTCTTGCACCTCTGACACTGGGGTTGTCCTTGGCAGGTTTTGGTGCGCCGTATCAATTGTTATGTATAGAGTGCTTGGGGGGGCCCCATGTAAAACTTGCACCGGGGCCCACAGCTCTTTAGCTACGCCACTGTAAGCACCAGACAGTGAAGCATACCCAGGTGGCAGTAGGACAGCAGTGCCACCTGATGCAGAATAGGGTTGGAAGCCAGTGAATAACTGCTCCCTGGCTTCTACAGTAGGTACAGTGGGCCGCATCTATAAGTTATACATTCTGCGTTTGGAGGCCAGTGAAAAAGCCTCAGGGGGCCACATTCGGCCCATGGGCCATAGTTTGAGGACCACTGGTTTAGAGGGACACGACAGGAAATTTTAAGTGAGGGAAAGAAGTTGAATTTCACTTACCTCAGGCTTCTTCCAGACCACCGTGGTCATTGCCCCCCCCCCCCCCCCCACAGAAGAGCTGCTTTTCTAGGACCAATCAGAGAAGGGCCTGTGACCTCTTCTTCTAGGGGGCAAGGCTATGGGCAGAAGCCGGACATCGGAAATCTTGGTTAGTATGACAAACTTCATTTGCAGTAAAAGAGCAAATCGCTGCAAAATCGCTTTTCAAATTGATTTTGCAGCGCTTCAGTTTTTGCATTAAGCACAAACACGCCCAGAATGCTGCATGTCCTGTGAATGCGATTTTCCTAATCGCAACTGCACTAGTGGGTTCAACCCTATGAAAATAGTTTGGCAACGCGTTTTTGGAATCGTCGGTAATTGTCCTTATGCTGCAACTGCTGGAATACAGGGCAGAACAACACCACAAATCTGTATAACATTTTTACGTGTTGGTGAACCAATGTTGTGTTGCCCATGTGTTTGCTGTGTTGTGTGTGTCCTGTAAGCAGGTGCCAAGTTACCTTCCTCGTAAGTGTAAACTTGGCCAATTGAAAAGCAATTATAATTTAAAAAAAAAACGAGGTTTCCCACCGTTCCACAGGAATAACTAGGGAAAGTGTTCCTGAGCCGAAGCTTGGATACAAAATGAGATACTAGAGAGAGATCCTATTGAGGCTTCCCTCACGGCTCTGATGCCCCCAGTCGCTAAGCGTGGTCCCCCAAAGATTAGTGACAAGGCATTGTCGCTAATCATATCGGGGATGTGCAGTAGCCATGTGAGCCTGCATGCGCAGTAAGCTGGAGTCGTGGGCTCTGTGCTATTGCGCATGTGCGGATGAGCTTGCGTGGCTACGGTGCAGGAAGACTAGCTGCGTTGCCCCCATGTGGAGGGGGGGCCACGCTTAGTGACGAGGGACAGCAGACCACTGAGGGAAGCCTCAATAGGATCCTAAAGCTGGCCACTAACGGTCCAATTTCTAGCGAAAAATCGTTCGAGCGATCAGAAATTCTGATCGGACGAAAAAATCGTTCACTACACCATCAACTAACCAATCATTGCTTCCTATCTATCATGACCACCAAGAAAATCCAAATTTTCATTCAACGAAAATTCATTCGGGCGACATTTTTTTCACTCGTTCATAATCGATTGTGTCCACCAATGGAGATTATTTACAACCAATCTGATCAGAATTTCTGATCGCTCAAACGATTTTTCGCTAGAAATTGGACCGTTAGTGGCCAGCTTAAGGCTTACCTCTATTTAGGGTAATGTATTTTTATTTTGAAATCGAGCTTTGTCTCGGGATTACTTAAACACCAGGCAGAACTTTGCAAAAAGTAGAAGGGGTAGGCAAGGTCGTAACTGGGGGAGCAGCTCCTGCAACTGCAGGGGGCCCAGTGGTGTGGGGGGGCTTCAGCTACTGACCTTCCGTTCCTCTGATAAGCCAGATCAGGTGGTTCTGTGGCTACACTTGTTATGGGTGAGAATATTCTAATGGCCACACTTGTTTTATGAACAGAGCCGGGACATGGTCCTCCAGGCTGAGACACCAAAGTGCGCCCCTCCCACCCCAGCCGTCACACACTGATTTCTGTTAGACTAAGGGCCCGTTTCCACCTGTGCGGTGCGAATCGCCGCGGTAAAAATTCGCATATGCATGTGGGTGTATGCGAATTTTCATGTGAATTCGCATGGATGACGCTGTATGCGTATTTAGCCTTGGCAGTGCCGGTGTGCTTTTCCATTGATTTCCATGCGAATTCGCATGCTAATTCGCATGAAAATTCGCATACCAAAGCCGCAGGCGATTTCCCTATTAAATACATTAGCGGCGATTTGCATGCATTCCATGCGCAGGCCAATTCTGAGGGCTCTGCCGTGCAGAAAAATCCTGCACAGAAAAACGCTCAGGAAAACTGACAAGTGGAAACAGGCCCATCCACTTGTATTGGTTGTGCGAATCTGCATGCAGGAAACGCATGCAGATTCGCGATAGTGGAAACGGGCCCTAAGAGGTCACTGCCACATATTCCCTTTTCTTATTTCTCTCTGCTTCAAACACAATAGGGGAATGATAGCTGAGTGAGTTGTGCGCCCCCCTCCTACACTGCGCCCTGAGGCTGGAGTCTCTCTTGCCTCTGCCTCGGCCCTATTTATGACCCTTGTGAGATGGGCCCCCTGGCTGTGAGGGTCACCAAGGGAGGCATGGAAGGGTTGTTAACATTATACGGGGCCCATCAACGTTCTGCTGGGGGGTCTTATGATATGATTTGTAGTTACGCCCCTGGGGCTAGGTTCATTTGTTAGGTTCATAAGGGTCTCAGTATTGTGGATGTCTGTCAGTTGGATTTTTTTGTGGGTTTAGTAGGCTGATTTTTTTTAAAGCAATTGTATTACCTCTTGTAACACAGAACTGTAGTTTCAGCGCATTTACAATATACTGTAACGTTTCACAAACTTTGCAACATTGCAGCGGGACAAAAAGCAGATCCTGTTTACAAACGTTCAAAGTAGCTCTTGCTGTTTGAAGTTAACAAGAATAATTTCAACACCATTAAACAGCTGAAGTCTTTTTATTTTACGCGGATAGCAGAATAAACTGCTCTGTAGATGGATTCCAGGCTAACACAGGCAAAACAGGAATCATTTGCATGGCCCCGCCCAGTGTCCCAAAGCAGTGCATTGTGGGCCTTGCATTTCATGGGAAGGTGTTGTCTTCTCATGAGATTTTTACGCACGCCCAAAACAGCTGCCTGCATGTTGGATAATGTAGCTCTGAATAAATGAATAAGCGGCAGGCAGGCATTCTGTACACCTGAGATAGCCAATGGAAATAATTCTGTATGTCCCTTACTTCCGCCAGTAAGTACCGCAAGTTACTCTATTGGCGCGACTAGCAATACTCGAGTAGCGTGACCGTTGCTACGGTAACGTGCATCACTATCGATAACGCTCAATAGTAAAGCATGTTACCGTAGCAACAGTCGTGCTACTTGAGTACCGCTAGTCAAGCTAATGACTTAAAGGGGTTCTTTCGCGAAAAAAGAAGGCAGTTAAAAAATGTGACAGATGACAGGTTTTGGGCCAGTCCATCTTTTTAAGGGGGATTCTCAGGGCTTTCTTTGTTTACAACAGCATTTCCTGAACAACAGTTTAACTGCCAAAATAGCAAGATACCAGCCGGCCTCCCTAATCACTTGCACACTATTATGTCAGTTAGATTTTGCAACTGTTGTTCAGGAAATTCTGTTGAAAACAAAGAAAGCCCTGAGAATCCCTCTTAAAAAGATGGACTGGCCCAAAACCTGTCATCTGTCACATTTTTTAACTGCCTACTTTTTTCGCGAAAGAACTCCTTTAACTCGTGGTGGTACTGTAAGCTGAAGTAAGGGTAATATTGCTGTGCCGCTGTGTGTGTGTCGAGCAGCAGGGGTGTAACTACAGGGGAGCAGTCCCTGCGACTGCAGGGGGGGCTAGACCTGTAAGGGGGGCCCCAACTCCTACTTCACTACCTCAGATAAAGGGGTCCATCCTTAAAGAGGAACTCCAGTGAAAATAATGTAATAAAAAAGTGCTTCATTTTTACAATAATTATGTATAGATGATTTAGTGAGTGTTTGACCATTGTAAGAGCTTTCCTCTCCCCGATTTACATTCTGACATTTATCACATGGGGACATTTTTACTGCTGGCAGGTGATATCAGTGGAAGGAAATGCTGCTTGTTTTTTTTTTTTTTTTTTTTTTTTTTGCAGTTGGAAACAGCTTTAAACAGCTATTATTTCCCATAATGCAACCATGGTCCTGACATCACACTGTGGGAGGGGTTTCACCAGAATATCAACCATGACACTGTAGTTTCCATTGGAAGGTTTTGGTACGCTGTATAAATTATGTATAGAGTGCTTGGGGGGCCCCATAGTAAAACTTGCATCGGGGCCCACAGCTCTTTAGCTACGCCACTGCCGTTGTGTGTACTTGACCAATTGGTTGAATACACGTCTGTGAGCCCTCGGGAGGCTTTGGAAACACTTGTGTTCCCGAGTGCTTCCAAAGATGAGCAGCACCGTACTGCGCATGTGTGAGCTTGCTTGCGCATGCACTTGCGTATGCGCTGTATGGAGCCGCCCGTCTTTGGAAGCACCCGGGGACACACGTGTTTCCATAGCCTCCCAATGCGGCTAATTAAACAGGTGACAGAGCTTGGACGAGGGGTACAAGAGGGGTCAGGGAAGCTGAGGATCCAGAGCCTTCCCCATCCATAGGTAAGTATCTAACTTTTTATTTTTTGCCTTTACATTGTGGCTACACTTGTTATGGATGTTAAGATTATGATGTCCATGCTTGTTTTATGACCCTTGTGAGATTGGCCTCAGTGTTCTCCCCAGGCTCTTTTAGCCGGGTGCTCCACCCGGCTAGATTTGGTGACCACCCGGTTGTCATCGGCTCAGCTCCTCACCTCCTCCTATGCTGTAAGCAGAGTTGCCCTGCATTTTCATCTCGCCCCACCCGGCTACTTTTTCATGCCACCCGGCTACTATTTCATGCCACCCGGCTGGAAACAAATTCTGGGGAGAACACTGCGCCTCCAAGATGTGAGCCAGCAGGGGAGGCAAGGGAAAACGTGTGAACATTCAAGAGTTTTTCAAGAGTGAACATTCAAGGTTTTTATAAATAACACCAATGGAGAAGGCACACAACTGGCTTCAGCAAATAACTGTTTTAAGCAGCATACAGAGGCACACAACATGTTTCGTGCGGAGCCCTTCATCAGGTGTGAGGAAGGGTGCCACCCAAAACATGTCGTGTGCCTCTGTATGCTGCTAAATACAGTTACTTGCTGAAGCCAGTTGTGTGCCATCTCGCTGAGGGTCCCAGTGATTTGTAGTTATGCCCCTGCACAGCAGTATTACCGCTGTTATGTGCATCAACCTCGTTGTAATCTTATTGACACTTTTAGAACGTCACGGAACATGAAATGTTTTTAGAAGAAATAATGGCATTTTTTTCTTTTGAACAGCCTTTTTTCCCCTTTATAGATAGACCTCCAGGTCTTATTTTTACATTCTTCTTTCATCCACCCGCAGCATTGTTCCTCCTACCTGATGTTCTGACATTGGGCACCTTGACATGCACCAAGGACACCTCTTCAGCTGCTAATGGCTCTCACAGCGGTAACAGCTGAAACGTTACATGGTGGAGACGGAGGCGGTCGGTGGAGAGGCGCACAGCGTGAGCTGCTCTCCATGCTGTATGATAATAGAGGAAGGGAAGCTGCTCTGTCCAGCCTGTGCCCTCAGGCTCACGTCCCGCCATTGTCCTGACCCGCAGGAAGGTCACTGCCAGGCTTTGTGTGCTCAGATCCTGAGCGGTATTGACAAGCGCTCCATTCACAGAGGGAGACATGACAGGGAATATAGATCGCCGACATCACATGTAGCATTTTTGTTTCCCATTATTATTATTATTTAAAGGAGAAATTTATAAAGTGCGGTTGGATTGGAAATGAAATCAGAATACCCTTTGTCATGTGCGCCGCGTGAAAGCGTAATGACCTCCGAAGGGCGTCATCTGCAAAACTTGTGGAAATATTTTTTCGGATTGTGTCTGTAGTCAACCTTCAGGGCACTTTCACGCTATAACCAATGCGTTGCGCATGCACAGAAGTAGGATCGCAATGCAGTGTTCTCCCCAGAATTTTTTTCCAGCCGGGTGGCATGAAAAAGTAGCCGGGTGGGGCGTGCTGAGAGAATGCAGGGCTGGTGCTTCTGTGAGCAACTATACCTACACAATAGGAGGAGGTGAACTGATGACAGCCGGGTGCTCACCAAAACTAGCCGGGTGCAGCACCAGGCTAAAAGAGCCTGGGGAGAACACTGCAATGGTCAAAAGGCACTGATATTCTACTATTAGGCATTATGTAATTACAATGTTAAAATATTAGTTCTTTTTTAAAAATTACGTAAAAAAATAGTTAGTTTTACCAATAATTTACATTCGCCTAACCTGACCCCATTCTTGAATCCTCCCTTTATTGATGCCTAACCGTAACCGACTCCCCAACTGATGCCAAACCCTAACTGACCCCAACTGATGCCTGACCCACACCCCAACCAATGCCTAACCATAACAGATCCCCCAGAGAAAGGGTTAACATCCTGTGTTTACATATTCGCTCTGTCGGCCGAGGACTGTCGAATTTCTGTGTTGACACAGCCGAGAGATCAAATTACACTTGTGATTACTTGAAGATGAGGGGTGCATTTCTCTCTGTTTTCCTTCTGTCCTGTGCAAGAGTTCAGGTCCGCTTTAAAGGACCACTATCGTGAAAATCATAAAATTTAAAATGTAAAATACATGTAATCACATACAAATAAGAAGTATGTTTCTTCCAGAGTCAAATGAGACATAAATTACTTTTTTCCTCTATTGCTGTCACTTACTACTGTTTCTACAACTACTGATTGTAGAAATCTGACAGAACCGACTGGTTTTGGACTAGCCTATCTCCTCATGGGGGGTTCTCAGGGCTGTGTTTAGTTTCAAAAGCACCTAGTGAACGGCAGTTTCTCTGTCCAACTGCCAAATAAGTGTGCAGCGAGCAGGGAAGCTGGCCAGCATCATTGTATAAATCTTTTTCAGGGAATGTCTTTATAAAGAATAAAGGCCATGCTGAGAATAACCCATGAGGAGATGGACTAATTCAAAACCTGTCGGTAATGTCAGATTTCTACTACCTACTGTAAGTGACAGCAACATAGGAGAAAAGTAAATTATGGTTTATTTTACTCTGGAAGAAACGTACTACTTATTTGTATGTGTTTACATGTATTTACAATTGTTCGTAATAGTGGTCTTTTGAGTGTCAGTTCTCGGTGTATTGGCAGCGACTGGGCGCTATACTAACAGCCGACATGGCTAATCCAGAGTGGCTGGGCGTCGCTGCACTGCAGGCTGCCATTATTTATACTCTGCTCCGCAGCGAGATGTGACGGTATTCTTACAAGATGGTTAAGTAAGAAATCACAGCTTCAGCTGAAAACCATTCCTCAAAAAATATCCCCATCTGAAAAAGCTAACTATGTATTTACAACAGCTCCTCCACCTGTTGTTCCCATCTGCTCCATCTGTCAGGCCCCGTGCGCCATGAAGCAGGCTCTGTAGCCTTACCTTAGCGGAATAGCTGCAGTGAGCCAGTCCACCTGTCCTTCCCGTCTGTTCCTCTAGAGCACGGGCGTCAAACTCAACCACGTAAGGGGCCAGAATCTAAAACATAGGCTAAGTCGGGGGCCAATTGTTTTGTCTTCAGGATTTAACATTAAAGGGGAACTTCAGCCTAAACAAACATACTGTCATCAAGTTACATTAGTTATGTTAATTAGAATAGATAGGTAATATAATCTCTTACCCACCCTGTTTTAAAAGAACAGGCAAATGTTTGCCATATTTGTCATGGGGGCAGCCATCTTTTTGGTTGAAAGGAGGTGACAAGGAGCAGGAGACACAGTTCCAACTGTCCTGTGTCCTGATCACTCCTCCCAGCTGCACACGCTAGGCTTCAAATGTCAAATTCAAAATGTAAAAAAAAAAAAAATTGCACCAAAACAGCATAACGAGAACAACAACATCAGAAATCACATCATGCTTTGCACAGCATAAGGGGAAAACTGCCCGGGCAGTTTTCTTCTGTGCAGCTAAAAATGAGGCTTGTATAAGAGAAACAAAGTTCTGATGCTGTGAAACTGTTAAAGAAACACCAAGTCTTCTCAGTGCTGCTGAATCGATTTTTAGTCTGGAGGTTCACATTAAGGCTGGATCCACACTATAAGCGCTTGTGATTGCTGAGCTCTTTTTCCCATTCACTTTCACTTACTTTCAAAATCACAGTAAAAATCGCGTAAAATCTTTATTGTATGTATTTTGTGTATTTTATGTGATTTTTACCGTGATTTTAATGAATGTGAATGGGAAGAAGAGCTGAGCAATCGCAAGCGCTCAAAAAAGCGCTTATAGTGTGGACCCAGCCTAAGAGATTGTTCACACTGCAAGAGCTTTTTAAGCGCCAGTGATTTGAAAAGCTCTTGCTAATGCAATGCTTTGGGGGATTTTTACAAAATCACATCTCTCCAGTGAGAACACTCACATAGGACAACTTTAGCAAGTAGGGATGCTCAAATCCGAATCCTGTCTGACGTCTTCTTCGTCCATCCCTCAGCGCCTCCCACGCGCATCACGTGACTACAAACACTTCCTCCTTCAACCCGGAAGGAGGAAGTGTTTGTAGTCACGTGACCGCATCGTGGGAGGCGCCGAGGGACGCTTGACCCACCTGCCCACCCCGCACAGGTTTACTGGGTGATATCCGGATAGCAACTATCCGGTAGTCTCCCGGATCCGGATTTGAGCAGCCCTATTAGCAAGGGCTTTTAAAATCACAAAGCAGGGTTTGTTTACACTACAAGAGCTTTTCTAAGTGCTTTGTGATTTTAAAAGCTAATGTCATTCTATGTTTGTGTGTTCACACTGGAGAGATGTGATTTTGTATAAGTCCCCCATTGCATTGCATTAGCAAAAGCTTTTCAAAATCACTAGTGTTTAAAAAGCTCTTGTAGTGTGAACGGGCCCTTTCTGAGCAGTCTTAAGCCTCATCTACACCATACAATTTTGTGTCCGCTTCAATTCATTGATTCCATTAGATTCAATCCGACATGTCCGATCGGGATTCGATTCAATTTGCCATTGCAAAACAATGGCAAATTGAATTAAATCGAATCGCGATCGGACATGCCGGATTAAATCGAATCAATGAATCGAATTGAAGCGGACAAAAAATTGTATGGTGTAGATGGGGCTTTAAACTAAGTGGCATAACTATAGCGACCGTGGTAGTTGCTCCTCCCCCTTCTGCAGAGTAGTGCAGGGGAGCAGTTTATTGTTTACCTGCTCCAGCACTGCTTCTGGTCTCCTCTGATCTTCCTGACAGTCAGGAGCCAGAGTGCTTCATCCCTCTGGCTCCTGACATATGTCACGTGATCAGTAGTAGGAGGTATGCAGCTTAGAGCGTGTGACTTCCCTGGAGAACAGAAGAGACACAATGCATAGCTGGGCAGGTAAATATTACACTGCTGTGCTGTGCTACTTTGCTATATGGGGAGATTGTATTGGAGGGAGGGGGAGGTATGTGTTTTACCAGCCAAATGGGGGGTTTGAGAGTTTTGAATCCCAGGAGGGGGCTCCAGGATAATTTTGTTGGGGGTGGGAGGTAGGGTGGCTTGTGGATTATTGCTGCACACCAGCTCACACTAAATGTTTCAATCAGAAACACTGTCACCAGCGTGCTCCTCTCTGGATGGGAAGGCCACTGTACTGTTGTTCTTTACTGCTTACACTGATGCACCTTTGTAGCTCTCAAGGGCAAGGAGGGCCAGCATTTGGCCCATGGGCCTTGTATTGGACACCTGTGAACAGGGCAAATTCCACTAACATGATTGGGTGTGCAACAGTCTCTCAAACTGCTAGGTTTCAGATAGGTTGTAGTAATAGTACGCCCACGCTATTCAGCCAATAAGAATGCTTCAAGTTGTAGATGTTGCTGTGATTGGAGAACTGTTCCCTGTGGACTTTCTCGCTGGGTCACCTCAACCATACTAGCTCCCTTTATTTAGCAATACTACACACATTGGACTCACTCTATTTGTCTTCTATGTTGTTCCATATTGAATCATACAATAGCACAGATCACCGTGTATGCGAAATAAAGGCGCAAGGAAATCTGTTCGCTGGGAAATAGCCGATCGTAAAATATCGCTTACATTTACCCATATACTACGATTTTACAGTATTAATTCCGATAGAAAAATATTGGTAAAAGTTAACTATGTTTAATTACAGGTAAACCTAACCCTACTCTCACATACTACCCTCCCCCCTCCGATACCTTAGGCCCCGTTCACACTGCACGCGTTTTCAGACGCGTTTTGGAAACGCGTGCAGGTGGCTGACATGCACGACATCAGACATTGCATAGAGTGCAATGTCTGATGTTCACACTGCATGCGTTCCGGACCTGTGCGGTCCGGGAACGCATGCTGCACGCATTTTTTGTTAAAACGCGTGGCTGTCCCATTCACTTTTCAGTGATGGGATCAGCCACGCAACGCACACAAAGGCGGATGGCGTGCGTTCGTACGCGTTGCGTTCCGCACGCATGGCCATCCGCAATTGTGATGTGAACGGGGCCTAACCAACCCCCTCCCACCGATATCTAACCCTAACCACCTCCCTGCCAATGCCTACCCCTCCTCTGATGCCTAAACTTAAAACCCACTACCTTGCGTCTAACCCTAAAACCCCCCTTCCTAATGCCTAACCTTAACCAAAGCCACTCCCCTGCACTGCAAATCTACCATAAAAACCTGACAAATACCAGAAATGCAGTGTAAGTTTGTAACCACAGTGTGCATAGCGTGCAACCCCTCCGCCCCCAATTTACCAGTAGCCAAATCTCCACCTATAAATAATATTTGTATGGGTGCCTATGGCGGTGCCCAAACCTCTGCGCCACCCACGCGGCGTCACCGGCACCCAAGTTTCCTGCTTCCCCGATCACCTTCCTTCCTTTTCTCCCCATGGTAGTGGATAGTGCATGACAAAACCAACAATGTGGTGGAGCTGTCAGGAGAGATCGTAATGCAGAATTCGCTCTTTGACTGTCTTTGTATACAAGGAAGATTAAGGCAGCATCCCGCAGAGAATGGATAACTGGCAAACAACGGTGAGTCATGGAGTGAGGATCCGGAGGGTACCGGCGCATGTGATCCGGCTATCAGACGTGAAATCACAGCGATTAGACCTGATGATGTCAGAGAGCTGAGTTTCACGATGCGTTCTGAGTCATCGGGCTGTGCTGTGGCCACTTCTGAGAAGCAGAAATCTCAGGTCTGCTATTCCCCAGAGCTCAGAGCACATGTCACACTAATGAACGCGGATGGTGAGAGCAGCCTCTCCATCCACCACTGAGAGTCACGGATGGAGGCTGCATCAAGGGAGAATTCTAAAAAGTGTCACTGGATTTAGAGCGTAACAAGAATCACATTTGCAACCTATACCCGTTATTATTATTTGTATTTTACAGATCGGCTGCAAAACCTCTCAATAGTTTTAAGACTTATAGCAAACCTGAACTGAGAATAAACTGACAACTGGTGACATAAACAATGATATCTATCCTCCTACTCCTAAAAAGAACATTTTTTTTTTAGAATCTCCCAGTTTTATTTTCTTTTTAAAAGCTAAAAAAGTAGGTTTAATGTTTTATTGTCTGAACTGAATGACGCACTTTTTAAAGCCTCATACACATGCCTGACTTAAAGGGAACCTAAACTAAACGAGTTTCACTTACCTGGGGCTTTTACCAGCCCCCTGCAGCCGCCCTGTGTCCGCACCATCCTGGAACGATCCTCTGGTTACCTGGCCGGCCACTGCACCTGCACGGCCCAGGCAGCGGGCATCCTTGATCACACTCCTGCAGCTGGGAGCGTCCTGGGCATGCCCCAGATATGTGAAACTCTTTTTTTTGCAGTTTAGTTTAGGTTCCCTTAAAGTCGGCTGAGGTGGCTGATAACGTCCACCTCAGCTGACAATCAGGCATGTGGACGGCGACTCCCAACCCACAAGCGATCCGCCAGGCAGATCTGCTCAACCCCAGCAACGCTGATTCCCCGCGGATCCCATTTTCTCACCACCCCCCCGCCCACCACGTGACGTCTTGTACGCGCCGCTTGTTGTCCCCTTGCATAGCAACACAGTGTGCCATCAGCAACACAGCTGACACGTGTGTGTGTGCACCCCGGCCCAGTGATGTCGGCCAAGGGGATGAACACCAGATCCCCGACGGGCAACATCAGTTGGCAATGGGTTTGAAATGTATGAACCGTTGACCTTTTTTATCTGTTCCCTGCACTCTGAAGTTATTCACTGCCAGGTAAGGCCCGGTTCACACTTGCGGTGGCCCTCCGGAATCGCCGTGCCGGAGCCGCACCGCCTGCAGAACGGACGGAACGGACGCACGGCATAGCAATTAAAGCCTATGCGTCCGTTCACATGGGTCCGTTCTGCAGAACCGGAGCCGGACCGGATCCGGGCCGGATCCGGACTCCGGCCTCCGTTCCAACATGCGCTATTTTTTCATCCGGCCCCTCCGGCAGCCGTATCCGGGGCGGAGCCGGACTGCACCATCCGGCCAATACAAACAAATGGGAACCGGAGGCCGCACAACACACTGGCTGAGAAATCCGGATGTTCTACCCCACTTCCTATGCGGATTTTTGCGGCGATATTGGCTGGGGACACCTGGGCAAGCATTTTGGAGTGGAGCAGCACGAGCTGGAGGTGTTGGCAGGATGTTGGCAGCATGTCGGAGGTGGAGGTGAGTGCTAAACAGCAGAGGGCCTGATTCCACAGGTCCCCCTTCTGCTGACCTCCCAGACCCCAACATTTTTTTTTTTTTTACGTTAACTTTGCCAAACGGATCCGGATCGCATCCTGATTACCACCTGATGCAACCTGACCGGATCCGGATCGGATCCGGATCAGAACCGTACGGTTCCGATCCGGATCCGGTCCGGATCCGGTCAGGTCATCCGGTCCGTTTGGCAAACAACCGCTAATGTGAACCGGGCCTAAGAGTTTTACCCTGAAGGGCCTCCTCGAGTGAGATCCATCTAAAGTATGTAGCAAGGTGTAACCACGGGCCTCAGGGATTGGTATGTAATCGTGCACATGTACCCACGTTGTGAAAGCATACCAGAAAAATCACGGGACAAATTGCGCAAAAAGTTGCCCTATGGTTACGTGCCTATAGAATACTTAAGGGGCCCATACACTCAGCCGATTTTCTGGCCGACCGATCGATCAAAATCGATCGATCGATTGCAAATCGGTTGGCCAATCGACCGATCGACGGCCGATTTCGATGGATTTCCATCGAACTGGCAGAGTGGAAAATCTAGGTCGATCTGATGAGATTGCTTATCATTTTGCATTGGCCCTAATGGAAATCTGATGGCAAAAAAATGCCATCAGATCGAATTTCAATAGATTTCAAACTGAAATCTATTGGAATTCTATCCTGGTAAAAAATGTTCTAAAAACAGATCAGATAGATCATCAGATGCATTTCTTATCTATCTGCTGCTAATCTGACCAGTGTATGGGCACCTATAGAGTGGTCTTAAAAACCGATACATGTCTACTTGGATATCTCTGTTATCTTGCTCAAGGACGAGTGCTCTTTATCAGCGTGTTAATCAGAGATACAGCAAGGCTGTTAGTTGCCGAGGTGATGACTCCTCACCTGTTCCAGCAGTCTGTCTCTCCTCCTCACCATACAAGAGACATGGGGGGTCCCCCAGTGCCGTTACTCATGGATGAAGGCATCTCCTAGGTTATTGGGAATGTTGTCTGAAATGTTTTGCTTGGATGAGTAGAAATAATTATTGATCTCTGAGGGCTTTACGGAATCGGAGCCAAGTAATTTGCAGTTTGGTATCATCGTCATGTAAACGAGCCGCAGGGCTGTTTGTCTGCACTTTGAGTGGTGAATACTGATGGACGATTTCTTTTCTCAGGGTGGATCCTTGTTTGTAAAGGGAAGCTACTATAGAAGGCAACTCTATCATCAGAGTTTCTGGTCATTCTCGAAATAGGGTCTAGTACAGGGGTGGGCAATCTACGACCCACGGGCCACATCCGGCCTGTTCTCCCCTTTCATCCGGCCTGCCAAAGAGCTCAGTGTTCACTTTGCTTTTCCCGGCCAACGCATGTCTCCCGGCAACAGCAGGACGCTCATGAATGGCTGGGAGTTCAGTGTAGACAAGCCCATGCCATGTTTGGTACCAAAGAGGTCTGGCTGAGGTCATTTGCTGTTTGTGAGTGAAGGGAAATGTTTTTTCTAATTACCTTTGAGGTCACTTTGCCTTACCGTGTTTTGTGAGAAAACTTGGGCCCTCTGTCTTTGTGTTACACCGTTGCATTGCAGTTAACTCACTGCCCTCCTAAAAAAAAAAAGTTTGGTCTAGTATTTTCTGGTCAATTTGTATTAAGGAAATTTGAGGGTTGCTTTGTAGTGGAGTCACCATAATTTACTACTTGAAAAGACGCACCAAATGCTTGGATTTATACTGCAGTCCTCCACTGCAGCTTTTTAATGCAGAGATGGTCACAGGGAAGCCCAATGAGACCTTTGATTAGGGCCCACATATTCTCTCATCCATCTCCATCCAGGGACGGCTCAAGACCAAGTTGCGCCTGGGGCAAGGTTAGGTTTTGGCGCCTAAAGGTCAGGTTTTGGCGTCTAAACTGCCATTCATTTTGCTGCCTTTTTAAGAATTCAACAAACTGCGCCTGGGGAAAGATATCCGCTTGCGCCCCCCCCTAGATCCATCCTTGTCTCCATCTCTCATCATATTCTCTCATCCTTCTTCATCTCCTAGAAGCCCTACGTACCTCTGTCCCTGTCTTCTGGCAGCTTTCATAAGACCTGACACAAAAGTTACTGGAAGATGGAGTTGGACATGAGGCGAGCTAGTTTGGGACCGTGCAAGAACAGGTTATCATATCTGGTTCTGACGTGTTTCCCTGTGATGATCTCTGCTTGGAGCTGACAGGTGGTTCTCATTGCCCTGTTATGGGCCATACTTCTAATAGGAGGGTGGAAGGAGCTACTTACCTGCAGGGTACTGACCTGTACATTTTAGATGTATTTTTCTAAATTTCACAATTTTTTGATAGCCCCTTGAACAAGCATGCAGATCAGATGTTTCTGGCAAGAATCTGGCAAGATTTGCTGCATGCTTGTTTCAGGCCGGATTTAACATAAGGTACTTTAGGCACGGGCCTACAAGGCACCTGATGATGGAAAGGTGGCTCAATCCCCTCCCCTCGTGATTCCCTTCTTTCCTATGCAGAGTCCTGATGAGAGTGTAAATGAGAAGTTACTCACCCTGCTCTCTGCATTCCACTGATGAGTTCTCCCTTCAGCCAGGAGCAGCTCTAGGTACTTAAAGAGGAGCTTCAGCCTAAACAAACACACTGTCATTAAGTTACATTAGTTATGTTAATTAAAATTAGATAGAAAATATAATCTGTTACCCACCTTGTTTTTAAAAAACAGGCACATGTTGTAATTTCATGAGGGCAGCCATCTTTTTGGTTGAAAGGAGGTGACAGGGGAGCATGAGACACAGTTCCAACTGTCTTGTGTCCTGATCACCCCTCCCGGTATCTAAGCTACCAGAACAACAATATCAGAAATCCCATCATGCTTTGCACAGCCTTCAGGGGAAAAATGCCCGGGCAGTTTTCTTTGATGGGGCGGAGCTTAGCTACTGTGCAGCTAAAAATCAGGCTTTGGTAAGAAAAACTAAGTTCTGATGCTGTAAAACTGTTAAAGAAGCACCAAGCCTTTTCAGTGCTGCTGAGTAGATTTTTAGTCTGGAGGTTCACTTTAATACCGAGGTTTCTCATTGGCTACCTATTGCTAAGGGACACCTGTAGCTACCTATGACTGGCAAGGGAGGTGAGTGAGAAGTGACAGCTGGGACAGCCAGCACACATGCAATGTGGATTTGGCAGGGGTTTGTGGGTTAATGAAGTCTAGGGTGCCAGGATATCTGTGCCTATGGGCTCCTGTGATGTAAATCCGGGCCTGGGTGTGTGATTCAGACACTACTGCAGTCAAAACGATCAGCAGGGCTGCCAGGCAACTAGTATTTAAAACAAAACAAAAAAATATGGCAGCCTCCATATCCCTCTCACTTCACATGTACTTTAATCCATCCATATTACAAAGCTGCATCCCCTCCGGATTACAGGCTGTCCATGTTGGTGCGGTTGCTCTTTGGGGCTAGTTTGTGGCTTTAGACAAATTTAGTCAAAGGGTAACTCTTCTAGGTAAATAGGGGGTGAGAGCCTTGGTGGTGAACCACAGGAGGCTGGCCTGGTACTTTGCCAGGAGGAGATCTTTACATGGCAGCGGGTCTGACTATTCTGCTCTGTATACTGTAGAAAATCAGAGACAGTAATTTTAACAGAAACACCTACAGAAGTTTGGGGACATTCTGGAAATGTGACCCATTAAAGAGACTCTGTAACAAAAAAAAAATCCCCTGGGGGGTACTAACCTTGGGAGGGGGAAGCCTTAGGGTCCCAATGCGGCTTCCCCCATCCCTGTAGCTGCAGGCAATCCAGCGCTGGCTCCCCCGAAGTCTCCCGGAATCCTCCCCCGACAAGCCTGACAAGCGCTGATTTATTTACCTTCCCTGGCTCCAGCGGGGGCGCTGTTGCGGCTCTCAGCACAGAGATAGGCGAAAATAGCCGCTCTCCATCAGGTTCGCTCTATTACGCAGGCGCAGGAGAGCGGACCGACAGCAATCGGCTATTTCGGCCTATCTCCGAGCGGAGAGCCGATACCGCGATGGAGCCGGGAAGGTAAATATTTACATCCCCGCTATTCGGAGGGGCACAGCGAGACCACCGTGAGACACAAGAGGACGGGGGAAGCCACGATCGGATCCGGAGGCTTCCCCCACCCGAGGTGAGCACCCCCCAGGGGAACTTTTTATAGTTACAGGTTTTCTTTAAGGCATTTAACTGCTTGCTGACCGCGTCATAGCAATTGTCGTAAATGCGGCGGCTACCCCAGGACCGCATAACGCCAACTGGCGTTAAGTCTTGGGGCGGAGATTGCAGGGGATCATGCGCGCTGCTGCTCCGCTCCGTCATCAGTCTGCCAGCGCGATTGACACTAACAGACTGTTAGACGCCAAAATTGCCATCTATTTACATTGTACATAGATCGCAGCGCTGTACTGGAGACACCCGTGTCACTCAGCTGTCCCCTTGGGAGGATCACAGAGCGATCGGCTCTCATAGGCTGATGGCTATGAGTGCCAATCGTTGTGTTTGGTTGCCGGGGGGAGGGAGGGATCGGCTCTACAAAAAAAAAAAGAAAAAAAGAAAGAAATAGACAAATTTATTAGAAAAAAAATACAAATAAATAAGAAAATAAATAAATAAACATTGCAGCAGTGATCAGAGCCCACCATCAGAAAGCTCTGTTGGTGGGCAGAAAGGGGGGGGGATTCATTTGTGTGCTCGGTTTGCAAGCTATTAAAGCTGCAGAAAACCAATTATTAGTAAAAAATAGCCTGGTCACTAGGGCGATGTAAGCCTATGGATACTTACCTTGGGAAGGGGAAGCCTCAGGGTCCCAACGAGGCTTCCCTGTCCTCTATAGCCTGGGGGACCCTGCGCTGGCTCCCCTGAAACCACCTGGACAATTGCTGACAAGCAACTGCGCAGGCGCTGCAATATTTATCCAGCAGTGTGTCCCCAGTATAAGTAGCCAGGTGTATAGGCGTCCCCAGTATAAGTAGCCAGGTGTATAGGCGTCCCCAGTATAAGTAGCCAGGTGTATAGGTGTCCCCAGTATAAGTAGCCAGGTGTATAGGTGTCCCCAGTATAAGTAGCCAGGTGTATAGGCGTCCCCAGTATAAGTAGCCAGGTGTATAGGTGTCCCCAGTATAAGTAGCCAGATGTATAGGCGTCCCCAGTATAAGTAGCCAGGTGTATAGGTGTCCCCAGTATAAGTAGCCAGGTGTATAGGCGTCCCCAGTATAAGTAGCCAGGTGTATAGGTGTCCCCAGTATAAGTAGCCAGGTGTATAGGCTTCCCCAGTATAAGTAGCCAGGTGTATAGGTGTCCCCAGTATAAGTAGCCAGGTGTATAGGCGTCCCCAGTATAAGTAGCCAGGTGTATAGGCGTCCCCAGTATAAGTAGCCAGGTGTATAGGCGTCCCCAGTATAAGTAGCCAGGTGTATAGGCGTCCCCAGTATAAGTAGCCAGGTGTATAGGTGTCCCCAGTATAAGTAGCCAGGTGTATAGGTGTCCCCAGTATAAGTAGCCAGGTGTATAGGCGTCCCCAGTATAAGTAGCCAGGTGTATAGGTGTCCCCAGTATAAGTAGCCAGGTGTATAGGTATTCCCAGTATATATAGCCAGGTGTATAGATGTCCCCAGTATAAGTAGCCAGGTCTATAGGTGTCCCCAGTATAAGTAGCCAGGTGTATAGGTATTCCCAGTATATATAGCCAGGTGTATAGATGTCCCCAGAATAAGTAGCCAGGTCTATAGGTATCCCCAGTATACTGTAAGTAGCCAGGTGTATAGGTATTCCCAGTATATGTAGCCAGGTGTATAGATGTCCCCAGTAAAGCCAGGTCTAAAGGTGTCCCCAGTATATGTAGCCAGGTGTATAGGTATTCCCAGTATATGTAGCCAGGTGTATAGGTGTTCCCAGTATATGTAGCCAGGTGTATAGATGTCCCCAATAAAGCCAGGTCTATAGGTGTCCCCAGTATATGTAGCCAGGTGTATAGGTATTCCCAATATATGTAGCCAGGTGTATAGGTGTCCCCAGTATACTGTAAGTAGCCAGGTGTATAGGTATTCCCAGTATATGTAGCCAGGTGTATAGATGTCCCCAGTAAAGCCAGGTGTATAGGTGTCCCCAGTATATGTAGCCAGGTGTATAGATGTCCCCAGTAAAGCCAGGTCTATAGGTGTCCCCAGTATATGTAGCAATGTGTATAGGTGTCCCCAGTATAGCCAGGTGTATAGGTGTCCCCAGTATACTGTAAGTAGCCAGGTGTATAGGTATTCCCAGTATATGTAGCAATGTGTATAGGTGTCCCCAGTATAGCCAGGTGTATAGGTGTCCCCAGTATACTGTAAGTAGCCAGGTGTATAGGTATTCCCAAATATATGTAGCCAGGTGTATAGATGCCCCCAGTAAAGCCAGGTCTATAGGTGTCCCCAGTATATGTAGCCAGGTGTATAGATGTCTCCAGTAAAGCCAGGTCTATAGGTGTCCCCAGTATATGTAGCCAGGTGTATAGATGTCCCCAGTAAATCCAGGTCTATAGGTGTCCCCAGTATATGTAGCCAGGTGTATAGATGTCCCCAGTAAAGCCAGGTCTATAGGTGTCCCCAGTATATGTAGCCAGGTGTATAGGTATTCCCAGTATATGTAGCAATGTGTATAGGTGTCCCCAGTATAGCCAGGTGTATAGGTGTCCCCAGTATACATCCGGCCTGCCAAAGAGCTCAGTGTTCACTTTCCTTTTCCCGCCCATCGCATGTCTCCTGGCAACAGCAGGACGCTCATGAATGGCTGGGAGTTCTGTGTAGACACGCCCATGCCATGTTTGGTACCAAAGAGGTCTGGCTGAGGTCATTTGCTGTTTGTGAGTGAAGGGAAATGTTTTTTCTAATTACCTTTGAGGTCACTTTGCCTTACCGTGTTTTGTGAGAAAACTTAAGCCCTCTGTCTTTGTGTTACACCGTTGCATTGCAGTTAACTCACTGCCCTCCTAAAAAAAAACAAGTTTGGTCTAGTATTTTCTGGTCAATTTGTATTAAGGAAATTTGAGGGTTGCTTTGTAGTGGAGTCACCATAATTTACTGCTTGAAAAGACGCACCAAATGCTTGGATTTATACTGCAGTCCTCCACTGCAGCTTTTTAATGCAGAGATGGCCACAGGGAAGCCCAATGAGACCTTTGATTAGGGCCCACATATTCTCTCATCCATATCCATCCAGGGACGGATCAAGACCAAGCTGCGCCTGGGGCAAGGTTAGGTTTTGGCGTCTAAAACGCCATTCATTTTGCTGCCTTTTTAAGAATTTAACAAACTGCGCCTGGGGAAAGATATCCGCTTGCCCCCCCCCCCTAGATCCGTCCTTGTCTCCATCTCTCATCATATTCTCTCATTCTTCTTCATCTCCTAGAAGCCCTACGTACCTCTGTCCCTGTCTTCTGGCAGCTTTCATAAGACCTGACACAAAAGTTACTGGAAGATGGAGTTGGACATGAGGAGAGCTAGTTTGGGACCGTGCAAGAACAGGTTATCATATCTGGTTCTGACGTGTTTCCCTGTGATGATCTCTGCTTGGAGCTGACAGGTGGTTCTCATTGCCCTGTTATGGGCCATACTTCTAATAGGAGGGTGGAAGGAGCTACTTACCTGCAGGGTACTGACCTGTACATTTTAGATTCACAATTTTTTGATAGCCCCTGAACAAGCCCCTAAACAAGCATGCAGATCAGATGTTTCTGGCAAGAATCTGGCAAGATTTGCTGCATGCTTGTTTCAGGCCGGATTTAACATAAGGTACTTTAGGCACGGGCCTACAAGGCACCTGATGATGGAAAGGTGGCTCAATCCCCTCCCCTCGTGATTCCCTTCTTTCCTATGCAGAGTCCTGATGAGAGTGTAAATGAGAAGTTACTCACCCTGGTCTCTGCATTCCACTGATGAGATCTCCCTTCAGCCAGGAGCAGCTCTAGGTACTTAAAGAGGAACTTCAGCCTAAACAAACACACTGTCATTAAGTTACATTCGTTATGTTAATTAAAATTAGATAGAAAATATAATCTGTTACCCACCTTGTTTTAAAAGAACAGGCACATGTTGTAATTTCATGAGGGCAGCCATCTTTTTGGTTGAAAGGAGGTGAAAGGGGAGCATGAGACACAGTTCCAACTGTCTTGTGTCCTGATAACCCCTCCCGGTATCTAAGCTACCAGAACAACAATATCAGAAATCCCATCATGCTTTGCACAGCCTTCAGGGAAAAAATGCCCGGGCAGATTTCTTTGATGGGGCGGAGCTTAGCTTCTGTGCAGCTAAAAATCAGGCTTTGGTAAGAAAAACTAAGTTCTGATGCTGTAAAACTGTTAAAGAAGCACCCAGCCTTTTCAGTGCTGCTGAGTAGATTTTTAGTCTGGAGGTTCACTTTAATACCGAGGGTTCTCTTTGGCTACCTATTGCTAAGGGACACCTGTAGCTACCTATGACGGGCAAGGGAGGTGAGTGAGAAGTCACAGCTGGGACAGCCAGCACACATGCGATGTGGATTTGGCAGGGGTTTGTGGGTTAATGAAGTCTAGGGTGCCAGGATATCTGTGCCTATGGGCTCCTGTGATGTAAATCCGGGCCTGGGTGTGTGATTCAGACACTACTGCAGCCAAAACGATCAGCAGGGCTGCCAGGCAACTAGTATTTAAAACAAAACAAAAAAATATGTCAGCCTCCATATCCCTCTCACTTCAGATGTCCTTTAATCCATCCATATTACAAAGCTGCATCCCCTCCGGATTACAGGCTGTACATGTTGGTGCTCTTTGGGGCTAGGTTGCGGCCTTAGACAAACTTAGTCAAAGGGTAACTCTTCTAGGTAAATAGGGGGTGAGAGCCTTGGTGGTGAACCACAGGAGGCTGGCCTGGTACTTTGCCAGTAGGAGATCTTCACATGGCAGCGGGTCTGACTATTCTGCTCTGTATACTGTAGAAAATCAGAGACAGTAATATTAACAGAAACCCCTACAGAAGGTTGGGGACATTCTGGAAATGTGACCCATTAAAGAGACTCTGTAACAAAAAAAAACATCCCCTGGGGGGTACTAACCTCGGGAGGGGGAAGCCTTAGGGTCCCAATGAGGCTTTTCCCATTCCTGTAGCTGCAGGCAATCCTGCAAAGTCTCCCGGAATCCTCCCCGACAAGCCTGACAAGGCTTGATATATTTACCTTCCCGGCTCCAGCGGGGGCGCTGTTGTGGCTCTCAGCATGGAGATAGGTGAAAATAGCCGATCTCCGTCGGGTCCGCTCTATTACGCAGGCGCAGGAGAGCGGACCGACAGCAATCGGCTATTTCGGCCTATCTCCGAGCGGAGAGCCGATACTGCGATGGAGCCGGGAAGGTAAATATTTACATCCCCGCTGTTCGGAGGGGCACAGTGAGACCGCCGTGGGACACAAGAAGACGGGGGAAGCCTCGATCGGATCCAGAGGCTTCCCCCACCCGAGGTGGGTACCCCCCAGGGGAACTTTTTATAGTTACAGGTTTTCTTTAAGGCATTTAACTGCTTGCTGACCGCGTCATAGCAATTGTCGTAAATGCGGCGGCTACCCCAGGACCGCATAACGCCAATTGGCGTTAAGTCTTGGGGCGGAGATTGCAGGGGATCATGTGCGCTGCTGCTCCGCTCCGTCATCAGTCTGCCAGCGCGATTGACACTAACAGACTGTTAGACGCCAAAATTGCCATCTATTTACATTGTACATAGATCGCAGCGCTGTACTGGAGACACCCGTGTCACTCAGCTGTCCCCTTGGGAGGATCACAGAGCGATCGGCTCTCATAGGCTGATGGCTATGAGTGCCAATCGTTGTGTTTGGTTGCCGGGGGGAGGGAGGGATCGGCTCTACAAAAAAAAAAGAAAAAAAGAAAGAGACAAATTTATTAGAAAAAAAATACAAATAAATAAGAAAATAAATAAATAAACATTGCAGCAGTGATCAGAGCCCACCATCAGAAAGCTCTGTTGGTGGGCAGAAAGGGGGGGGGATTCATTTGTGTGCTCGGTTTGCAAGCTATTAAAGCTGCAGAAAACCAATTATTAGTAAAAAATAGCCTGGTCACTAGGGCGATGTAAGCCTATGGATACTTACCTTGGGAAGGGGAAGCCTCAGGGTCCCAACGAGGCTTCCCTGTCCTCTATAGCCTGGGGGACCCTGCGCTGGCTCCGCTGAAACCACCTCAACAATTGCTGACAAGCAACTGCGCAGGCGCTGCAATATTTATGTACCGCGATCCAGCAGTGTGTCCCCAGTATAAGTAGCCAGGTGTATAGGCTTCCCCAGTATAAGTAGCCAGGTGTATAGGTGTCCCCAGTATAAGTAGCCAGGTGTATAGGCGTCCCCAGTATAAGTAGCCAGGTGTATAGGCGTCCCCAGTATAAGTAGCCAGGTGTATAGGCGTCCCCAGTATAAGTAGCCAGGTGTATAGGCGTCCCCAGTATAAGTAGCCAGGTGTATAGGCGTCCCCAGTATAAGTAGCCAGGTGTATAGGCGTCCCCAGTATAAGTAGCCAGGTGTATAGGTGTCCCCAGTATAAGTAGCCAGGTGTACAGGCGTCCCCAGTATAAGTAGCCAGGTGTATAGGCGTCCCCAGTATAAGTAGCCAGGTGTATAGGTGTCCCCAGTATAAGTAGCCAGGTGTATAGGCGTCCCCAGTATAAGTAGCCAGGTGTATAGGTGTCCCCAGTATAAGTAGCCAGGTGTATAGGTGTCCCCAGTATAAGTAGCCAGGTGTAAAGGGGTCCCCAGTATAAGTAGCCAGGTGTATAGGCGTCCCCAGTATAAGTAGCCAGGTGTATAGGCGTCCCCAGTATAAGTAGCCAGGTGTATAGGTGTCCCCAGTATAAGTAGCCAGGTGTATAGGTGTCCCCAGTATAAGTAGCCAGGTGCCAGGTGTATAGGCGTCCCCAGTATAAGTAGCCAGGTGTATAGGTGTCCCCAGTATAAGTAGCCAGGTGTATAGGTATTCCCAGTATATATAGCCAGGTGTATAGATGTCCCCAGTATAAGTAGCCAGGTCTATAGGTGTCCCCAGTATAAGTAGCCAGGTGTATAGGTGTCCCCAGTATAAGTAGCCAGGTGTATAGGTATTCCCAGTATATATAGCCAGGTGTATAGATGTCCCCAGTATAAGTAGCCAGGTCTATAGGTATCCCCAGTATACTGTAAGTAGACAGGTGTATAGGTATTCCCAGTATATGTAGCCAGGTGTATAGATGTCCCCAGTAAAGCCAGGTCTATAGGTGTCCCCAGTATATGTAGCCAGGTGTATAGGTATTCCCAGTATATGTAGCCAGGTGTATAGGTGTTCCCAGTATATGTAGCCAGGTGTATAGGTGTCCCCAATAAAGCCAGGTCTATAGGTGTCCCCAGTATATGTAGCCAGGTGTATAGGTATTCCCAGTATATGTAGCCAGGTGTATAGGTGTCCCCAGTATACTGTAAGTAGCCAGGTGTATAGGTATTCCCAGTATATGTAGCCAGGTGTATAGATGTCCCCAGTAAAGCCAGGTGTATAGGTGTCCCCAGTATATGTAGCCAGGTGTATAGATGTCCCCAGTAAAGCCAGGTCTATAGGTGTCCCCAGTATATGTAGCAATGTGTATAGGTGTCCCCAGTATAGCCAGGTGTATAGGTGTCCCCAGTATACTGTAAGTAGCCAGGTGTATAGGTATGCCCAGTATATGTAGCAATGTGTGTAGGTGTCCCCAGTATAGCCAGGTGTATAGGTGTCCCCAGTATACTGTAAGTAGCCAGGTGTATAGGTATTCCCAAATATATGTAGCCAGGTGTATAGATGCCCCCAGTAAATCCAGGTCTATAGGTGTCCCCAGTATATGTAGCCAGGTGTATAGATGTCCCCAGTAAAGCCAGGTCTATAGGTGTCCCCAGTATATGTAGCAATGTGTATAGGTGTCCCCAGTATAGCCAGGTGTATAAGTGTCCCCAGTATACTGTAAGTAGCCAGGTGTATAGGTATTCCCAGTATATGTAGCAATGTGTATAGGTGTCCCCAGTATAGCCAGGTGTATAGGTGTCCCCAGTATACTGTAAGTAGCCAGGTGTATAGGTATTCCCTGTATATGTAGCAATGGGTATAGGTGTCCCCAGTATAGCCAGGTGTATAGGTGTCCCCAGTATACTGTAAGTAGCCAGGTGTATAGGTATTCCCAGTATATGTAGCAATGGGTATAGGTGTCCCCAGTATAGCCAGGTGTATAGGTGTCCCCAGTATACTGTAAGTAGCCAGGTGTATAGGTATTCCCAAGTATATGTAGCCAGGTGCATAGATGTCCCCAGTAAAGCCAGGTCTATAGGTGTCCCTGAGTATATGTAGCCAGGTGTATAGGTATTCCCAGTATAGGTCTTAGGTGTCCCCAGGATGTAGCTAGGTCTGTAGGTGTCCCCCAGGAGGGGAGGAGCGCAGTGAACAGGAGCGGTGTGCAGAGCGTGGGAAGGGGGGAAGTCTCCCCCCCCTTCCCTCACCTTGGGGCCCCCCTTCCTGGTGCTCCCCTCCGGTAACTCGGCGGCTAGCAGCGGGCGGAGACTTACCGCCGTTCCTGCCTCCAGCTGCAAGGGACGCTCTGCTCTGTGCGCGGCTAGTCTGGTCTACTGAAGACCAGACTAGCCACGAACAGAGCAGAGCGTCCCTTGCGGCTGGAGGCAGGAACGGCGGTAAGTCTCCGCCCGCTGCCGCTGTTAGGCGCCGAGTTACCGGAGGGGAGAACCAGGAAGGGGGGCCCCAAGGTGAGGGAAGGAGGGGGGAACGTCCCCCCTTCTCCGCCGCTGTACATACCGCTCCCTTTCACTGCGCTCCTCCCCTCCTGCTCAGGGTGCTCTGGCGTGCCCCCCCCCCCCCCCTCCTGACCACGGGCCCTCAGTCCGTGCCCGAGTGCCCCAATGGTCAGTCCGCCCCTGGGAATGGTGTAATTTAAGTCAGTCGGCAAACATCGTTTGCTAGTTTGGCCCCTTTGCAATGTCTGAAACGGTAATATTGCCCTTGGTCTAAAAAGTTTGGACACCCCTGCCCTACCTGATCAGTAGATACATCACTCTTTAAAGTCAAGACTATCGTAGCTGCAGATTGGGAACTTCTCAGACCCTAGGATGACACCAGCCAAGATCCCACTCATGTAACTACTCCAGCTGGACTTCAGCTATATTTTTAACTGCAGAATCCCCATTTAACGCAAAACGGTCACATCTGGGCACTTAGCTTTCTAAGCTGTCGGATGGTATATTTAGAACTGCGTCGGGAGTTAGTAGTATTTCAAGTAATACTATATTTTCCCTCTCGGGTTGCTCAGCTTTCCGTAGGCCCGGTTTTATTTTTATCTCTTCTCACTTGTGAGAAATCATTTGGCGTAAGTCGCGCAGGTGGTGAGAGCGGTGACAATGATTGTTGTTAATTAGCTGCTGTAATTCAGACCGCGGCACTGTTTATATCCTCCATGTTTGCTGTTGTGGCAATACGGCAATCACTGCGTTATTTAGCTTGCCGGCACCGCTCACGTTGTGCCGCAGGAAGATTACGGTGGATCCGAGGACTTATTGACCTAAATTCTGGTAGCTATGTAAGGTAAATATTTTTTTGTAGGTAAAATACCTCATGAGATATTTTCCTCTTTTTTTTTTTTTAGCAATTCTGATTTTTCTCCATTTCTGAACATGAGGTAAATACATAAAATGAGGTAAAATATGAGGTATTTCAGCTGTAAGCATGCAGTAAATAAATAATAGTAGTCTTTGTCTTCCATAAGTTAGGATAGTCTTTGGAAAATGTTTTTTTTTGAAGGGGGAAGGTGTATTTGATTATGTAACCTATGAAAAGTATATTTATAGGCATCCCTCATAAAAAAAAATCCAGTAAATAATTTTATTTCTACTATTCTTTTTTTATTACACAGCCTGAATAGGAACGACACTAAAACAGCAATAGGAACTCCACTAAAAACTGCAAAATGCACATAAATTGACTTTACCTCCAGGTACAGGCAGGCCTTAAACTGATAGGTAAATTATGTGCTAACATCCCCCCAAATTTCCATGAGAATAGCTATTTTTTGGTAAATTACCTCAAGAATTACCTCATAATCTACAGTACCTCATGAGGCAAAGCATGACTAAAACCTAGCAGAATTGCTAAATGTCATTACCTCATTAGGTAAATTACCTCACAAGAGGTAATTTGTTTGATAACCCTACCAGAATTGAGGCCATTTGTCTGCATACAGGGAAGCTAGAAAGCTGGTGGTAAACGCTTAGGATTTCCCAATAGTGCTGCATATAGAACACAGCGAGATGTCACGCAGGTCTGCAAACCAGATGGTAAGAACCTGATTAAAGGAAATCCCAAGAGGAAGAAAAGTCAGTTAAACTTACCTGGAGCTTCTTGCAGCCCGCTGGAGTCATCCTGTGCCCGCACCGTCCATCCGTGCCCCTCCGGCCAGCAGGGGCGACCCCTTCAATGCTGGCCTGCCGTGCGCCTCCTCACCGCGTCCCCGTGCACGGCAGCGTTCTGCAAAAGTGCAGTAAAGGTAGCCATACATCAGGCGACTTTTTCGGATGAAAATCAGTGCTGCCAAGTGCATGCCTGACCGTCAGTTTTGCGTCAAAAATTGGTCGCGTTGTCAATCACTTGCTTGATCAGGTGCGCTGCGGGAATGGCGTGCAATTTCGGGACGATTGACAGACGTGCCGAAACCCCCGGCGCTGCCCCCCCATAATGATTATTCCCCCCCCCCCGGTGCCCAGTGCAAGATATACATTACCTGTTTGCGGCCTCCGCTAGCTCCGTTTGCACTCCATTCTCCATATACGTGTGCCATGTGGTTGCCTAGTAAGGGTGCACATGTGAGGTCAGACGTCAGACACGCAACCACGTTACTAGGCAACCACGTGGCGGGCGTTTGAAAAGCATAGTGCGCCCGGAGCCAGCGGAGGGACAAGCGGGGGCCGCAAACAGGTAATGAATACCTTGCACTGGGCACCGGGGGGACATTTTTTATTAGGGGAAAGCAGCAGATGCGGCGCACAAGGCCGATTGCGGATCGATTTCAGCTTGAGGCAAAACTGTTACAGCGCATACGCAGCAATCAGGGTGCGCGCTGCTCAGGGCCACATATGCGCAGTACCCTCTGACTGGCCGTGACTGGCCAGCTTTTAGGGGGCTGCCGCTTTACTGTGCTATTAAGATCTGCTAAAAATGGTGCTTGGGTCACTTTAATAATGTAGGCAGAAGTACTCTGCCTTTCTGAAAATCTCTTCTATTTAAATGATATGCGCAGCGTACAGCGGGCACTGCGAGATGAATGCTACAGAGACTTGGCATTTTACTGCTGCCTGCTCTGTCCTTGGCACTTGCCTGCTGCCAGCTCTGGGCTGCCTGTTCTCACATCCCGGCACAGACGGACAGCAGCGCTGCTCAGTCCTCCTGCCAAGTGTGTCTCTGATCATCGCACCGGTGCTACCATCATCCCGGCTAATGGAGGCTGAGCTCGCTGTCAACTCTCACAGCGCTGTTTGATGGCCGTCATAAATTATGAGTCATGTGCGGACATCTATCAACAAACCCGGGATAATGATCAGATGAGGAGCGTCTGTGTACACACATCCTGATTCATCCTTGTGCTCAGAACACCAGTGCGAAGGACAGATAGCCAGACTGTATCCCTTCCTCCGCCTGCACTCAGAACCCAGCTAAGGCCTCGTTTAGATCTGCACGATTTAAAGGCTACCCGAAGTGACATGTGACATGACGATAGACGTGTGTGTATGCACAGTGCCTAGCACACAAATAACTATGCTGTGTTCCTTTTTTTATTTCTCTGCCTGAAAGAGGTAAATATCAGGTATGTAAGTGGTTGACTCAGTCCTGACTCAGACAGGAAGTGACTACAGTGTGACCCTCCCTGAAAAGAAATTCCAACTATAAAACACTTTCCTAGCAGAAAATGGCTTCTGAGAGGAGGAAAAGAGATAAAAAGTGGAATTTCTTTTCAGTGAGGGTAACACTGTAGTCACTTCCTGTCTGAGTCAGGACTGAGTCAGCCACTTACATACCTGATATTTAACTCTTTCAGGCAGAGAAAGAAAAAAAGAAACACTGCATTTGTGTGCTAGGCACTGTACATACACATGTCTATCTCATCATGTCACATGTCAGTTCGGGTATCCTTTAAGCCGCGCTTTCGGAAACGCAGCACAGTGCGGATCACATGGGGTATTTTCAGGGTATTCTTTGTTTTCAGAAGCATTACCTGAATGGCTGTTTAAAGTGTACCTGAGATGGTACATTGGCCCTTATTTATACTTACCTGTGGCTTCCTCCAGCACCATGAGCACCGTGACTTCCCTCGCCGTCCTCTTCAGCCTCTCAGTTCTGGCGCTACGACTCCAGGTAATCTGGTCAGTCACCGTCAGTCGTAGGCTTCTGTGCATGTGTGGCTCGGCCCTGCGCACCCCCTGCCACGCTCCCGTCCACTGGAGCGTTCTGCGCCTGCACAGTTCTACTGTGCATGTGCAGAAGGCCGTGGATTGCCTGGAGTCATAGCGGAATAACGGAGGGGTCAGGGAGGACGGCGAGGGAGGCCCCGGTGCTCGTAGGGCTGGAGAAAGGCCCAGGTAAATATAAATAAGGACTAGGAAACCATCTCAGGTTCACTTGAACTACCAAGATATAAGGGGCTTTTTCACGAAAGCGTGCTAAGTGTTACCACGCAAGTGAAAAGACCCTTAGCATGTGCAAAGTGCCTTTACACGTGCTAATATGCACGCAAAAGTTTGCACGTGCAAAGTTTAAGCGCTGCGCGAAACGTTGCACCGGTGCGCATGCAAATAGTCTATTAAGCATATTTTGCATGCAGACAGTGCGATGTTTCACACACACCAAATACCGCGCGATCAGTAACAGCTTTGCCCGTGCAAACTACTTAGCACCCTAGTTTGCACGTCCAAAGCATTTAGGTGTGCTTAGCACGCTTTAGTGAATTAAACCCAAGATACCAGCTAGCCTTCCTACATGTTTGCACATGTTTTGTCAGTTAAGGTGGCCACACACCATACAATTTTTAAAATATCTTTTCAACTCGAGAATTGCAATCAATTTTTCTGACTGCTTGTAAAATGTCAAAAATCTGAGCAACGTACTACACACCTATGTTACATTTTTCCAGCATTATGAAAAACTGATTGAAAACTCAGAAAAAATTGGTTGAGTCTGTATATCAAGTAATTGATAGTCTACCGCACACCATTCACTTTTCATAAAAATTGATCAGAAAAATACAGCATTCCCAAACTTCTTTTATCGCATAGAAACGGGAAATTCGATCAGATTTCTCGAATGAATGAAAAAAGCATTCGATTTTTTGGGACAACCGATCATATTTATTGAAATGGCAGAAAATTGGATCGTTTGATTGTATGATGTGTGGTCACCTTTAGACTTAGCAACAGCTCTTTAGGAAATGCTTTTGAAATCAAAGAAAACCCTATGAATCTCCCATGAGGAGATGGACTAGTCCAAAGCCTGTCGGTTCTGTCAGATGTTCACTGCTTACTTTTTTAGCAGGAGTGGTCCTTTAACTTGCCTGTGTGTTACTTACAGATTGCAGACGGCTGTACATAGCTGCCGGTGTTACTAGAGAATTCCCTCCTGCGCTGTTTCCCCTGACCTTGCTATCATTATTACGCCCACATACAGTGGCAGCAGCCTGCTCTCTCTTCTCCGAAGCCATTCAATGGCTGTGAGGACTGGAGGAAGCGCTGCATTATTTCTTTGTTATAGGCTGTCCTTGTCAGTTAACCCTACGCTTACATCTCACTCCCACCATCGTATACAAGGATGTTCTCTAGGAAGCACACTTGGTGGTGATTTTGCGGGGGTTTTCCAGTGGTTTGCAGAGCTCTGCTTTCAATCTTTTATTATTATTTAGTATTTATGTTGCGCCGACATCTTCTGCAGCGTTGTACAGAGTACATAGTCATGTCACTAACTGTCCCTCAGAGGGGCTCACAGTCTAAACCTTACCATAGTCATATGTCTATATCATGTACTGTATGTATCGTAGTCTAGGGCCAATTTAGGGGAAAGCCAATTAGAATCTGTACTGTCCAATTTGTACAATAAAAACATACCAATCGAGTCACTGTGATTTCCTGGATCCCTCTTTGCCGTTTTCGCCGCTCCCCGCCACATTCCTGGCTTTTAATCTCCAGTTTTAAGCAGTGTGTACAAACAAAAAATATGGCCGCTAACCAGGAAGTGATGTTTGTATGTATGTATGTATATATATATATATATATATATATATATATATATATATATATATATCATGTTACAGTATACAACCAAGTTGTAAAGTTTTTATTACATAGTGAACTCCATTCAGGGATTCTCTCAGTTTCTCATCATGGGCAGCTCCCTCCCCCCCTCAGACAAGCTGAAACTGAGAGCAGAGAGCTGTCTGTGACTAATAAACAAAGCACACACACAGAGCCTGCAGGGGTTGTGGAGGGGGAGTGCATAACTTCTCCCTATCGCAGCAGAGGCAGTGCATTCCTCTCTGGCTCGACAAAGCAAAGAAGATTAGATATATTACAGAGACAGTGCAACTAGAAAAGGCTGCAGTAATCCTGACCACAGTAGAACAGGTATAGGAACGTATAGGATAGAAGAAATAAGGCTGAACATTTTGTTACAGAGTCTCTTTAACTCCGGAGGAAACCGGAGAGCCGGAAACCCACGCAGACACAGGGAGAACATACAAACTCTTTGCAGATAGTGCCCTGTTTGGGATTTAAACCAGGGACCCAGTGCTGCAAGGTGAGATTGCTATCCACTATGCCACCATGATGCCCACTGCATATGAATGAAATTGCCACCAGGAGACTTGGGCACAGGATACTGCCGATATACGGCTTACCCTGCTCCTGCACAAGTCCTGGCGGTGTTAATTACTATTCCCCCTCCAGGTCCATGTGGATAGTGGGGAATGATGTTATTCGGCTTCCAGCTATTACTGGTGGCCGAATTACAGTGTTTTAAAAGTAACTTCAGCTCCTTCTTCTGACAGCACCAAAGTTACTCCCTGTGCGCCGTTATAGCTGTAATTCCTATTACGGTCTATGGTGGCGCCGCTGCGCCCAGGTCTCCTGCGCTGGATTGCCAGTGTTCGATGCCCACTACCTTTCCTATTGTGTTCCCCGCATGCAATTTTTCCTGAACGTTTACGATTTCTCAGGCTGTGGCGCAATGGATTTCATTAAGAAACGTACAGAAATAAGTAGAATGCTGTGCGTTTCAAAATCGCAAATGAAAAATTAAACGTACATGCGATTCTCGATTCAGCCATTGACTTCAATGGCCAGTGAAATCTTATGTGCTTTGCCATGTGCGCCAAACTGAGTGTGCTCCCAGCCTTACTCTTCAGCACTGGCATCTAAATCAAGAGCTTGGGGCCCCGATTGCAACCTCACAACTCTGCGGTGGTGCCCAAATTACACCGAAGTGCCAGCAGTGACAATCCCCCCACCCCACAGTAAAGCCACGTCCCTCCAGTAAATATATTTGTGTATATACAAAAAAGCGTGCCTGAAAATGTGTGCGCTGAATCTGCCACTAGTAGAATATCAGTAAATTTACTGATATTCTACTATTTTGTAGTGCTAATTTCAATATCGGTAAATTATGCCCATATTGTACTACAACTAAATCTAACACTATTCTCACACCGATTCCTCCCTCTACCAATGCCTAACCCTAACCACACTCCCTCTAGTGCCTAACATCAAATACCACCCCTCCAATTCCTAACCCTAACCACTCCCTCTAGTGCCTAACCCCAAATACCACTCCTGCAATTCCTAACCCTAACCACACTCCCTCTAGTGCCTAACCCCAAATACCACCCCTCCAATTCCTAACCCTAACCACACTCCCTATAGGGCCTAACCCCAAATACCACCCCTCCAATTTCTAACCCTAACCACACTCCCTCTAGTGCCTAACCCCAAATACCACCCCTCCAATTCCTAACCCTAACCACACTCCCTCTAGTGCCTAACCCCAAATACCACCCCTCCAATGCCTAACCCTAACCACACCCCCTCTAGTGCCTAACCCCAAATACCACCCCTCCGACACTAACCCCAACTACCACCCCTCCAATGCCTAACCACACCCCCTCCATTGCCTAACCCCAAATACCACCCCTCCAATGCCTAACCACACCCCCTCCATTGCCTAACCCCAAATACCACCCCCCCAATGCCCAACCCTAACCTCACCCCCTCTAGTGCCTAACCTCAAATACCACCCCTACGACACCTAACCCCAACTACCACCCCCTCTTATGCCTAACCACACCCCTCCATTGCCTAACCCCAAATACCACCCCTCCAATGCCTAACCCTAACCACACCCCCTCTAGTGCCTAACCCCAAATACCAAACCTCCGATGCCTAACTCCAACTACCACCCCCTCCAATGCCTAACCACACCCCCTCTAGTGCCTAACCCCAAATACCACCCCTCCGATGCATGACCCCAACTACCACCCCTCCAATGCCTAACCCTAACCACACCCCCTCCAGTGCCTAACCCCAAATACCACCCCTCCGATGCCTAACCCCAACTACCACTCCTCCAATGCCTAACCCTAACCACAACCCCTCCAGTGCCTAACCCCAAATACCACCCCTCCGATGCCTAACCCCAACTACCATCCCCTCCAATGCCTAACCCTAACCACACCCACTCCAGTGCCTAACCCCAAATACCACCCCTCCAATGCCTAACCCCAACTACCACCCCCTTAAATGCCTAACCCTAACCACACCGCCTCCAGCGCCTAACCCCAAATACAACCCCTCCGATGCATAACCCCAACCACCCCCTCTGAGGCCTAACCCTGACCGCGCCCCCTGCCAATATCGAACCCTAACAACACCCCATACCAACACTAAACCCTAACCACCACCCTCTCAGATGCCTAACCTTAGATACCACTCCCTCCAATGCATAACCCTAACCACACCCCAGCCAATGCCGAACCCTAACCACCACCCTCTTAGATGCCTAACCTTAGCTACCACCCCTCCAATGCCTAACCCTAACCACGCCCCAGCCAATGCCGAACCCTAACCACCACCCTCTCGGAAGCCTAACCTTAGCTACCACCCCTCCAATGCCTAACCTTAACCACGCCCCAGCCAATGCCGAACCCTAACCACCACCCTCTCAGACGCCTAACCTTAGCTACCACCCCTCCAATGCATAACCCTAACCACACCCCAGCCAATGCCGAACCCTACCCACCACCCTCTCAGACGCCTAACCTTAGCTACCACCCCTCCAATGCATAACCCTAACCACACCCCAGCCAATGCCGAACCCTAACCACCACCCTCTCAGATGCCTAACCTTAGCTACCACCCCTCCAATGCATAACACTAACCACACCCCAGCCAATGCCAAACCCTAACCACCACCCTCCCAGATGCCTAACCTTAGCTACCACCCCTCTAATGCCAAACCCTAACCACACCCCAGCCAATGCCGAACCCTAACCACCACCCTCTTAGATGCCTAACCTTAGCTACCACCCCTCCAATGCCTAACCCTAACCACGCCCCAGCCAATGCCGAACCCTAACCACCACCCTCTCGGAAGCCTAACCTTAGCTACCACCCCTCCAATGCCTAACCTTAACCACGCCCCAGCCAATGCCGAACCCTAACCACCACCCTCTCAGACGCCTAACCTTAGCTACCACCCCTCCAATGCATAACCCTAACCACACCCCAGCCAATGCCGAACCCTAACCACCACCCTCTCAGATGCCTAACCTTAGCTATCACCCCTCCAATGCATAACCCTAACCACACCCCAGCCAGTGCCAAACCCTAACCACCACCCTCCCAGATGCCTAACCTTAGCTACCACCCCTCTAATGCCTAACCCTAACCACACCCCAGCCAATGCCGAACCCTAACCACCACCCTCTTAGATGCCTAACCTTAGCTACCACCCCTCCAATGCCTAACCCTAACCGCGCCCTAGCCAATGCCGAACCCTAACCACCACCCTCTCGGAAGCCTAACCTTAGCTACCACCCCTCCAATGCCTAACCTTAACCACGCCCCAGCCAATGCCGAACCCTAACCACCACCCTCTCAGACGCCTAACCTTAGCTACCACCCCTCCAATGCATAACCCTAACCACACCCCAGCCAATGCCGAACCCTAACCACCACCCTCTCAGATGCCTAACCTTAGCTATCACCCCTCCAATGCATAACCCTAACCACACCCCAGCCAATGCTGAACCCTAACCACCACCCTCCCAGATGCCTAACCTTAGCTACCACCCCTCCAATGCTTAACCCTAACCGCAACCACAGCCAATGCCGAAACCTAACCACCACCCTCCCAGATGCCTAACCTTAGCTACCACCCCTCCAATGCATAACCCTAACCACGCCCCCTGCCAAAGCTGAACCCTAACCACCACACTCTGCCAATGTCTAACCTCAATAAAACCCCACCCCAGAGAAGCCTAACCTTATTAGACCTCCCCTGCGACACCTACGCTTATTAGACCTTTTCCATCGCCATAATACCGTAGACCTACCCCCAGTGACGCCTACTCTTAATAGACCCCTCAGGAGATGTCTACCCTTAATAGACCCCCCAAGGAGGTGCTTAACCCTAATAGACCCCCCAACCTAATCTTAACCACCACCACAAACCCGTCACATACTCAATGCAGTAAAACAAAAAGAATCGGGCAGCGCGGATGGATGAATTTCCCACCAGAGCAGATATTATGATATTACCGTGGGCGGCTCTGGTAAATTCCAGCTTCCATTACATTTGCCTCTCATGGGACCAAGTGATCTCCTGTCCCCTTTCCTTACACCCCCTCCCCTGATGCCAGTCAAAGCTTGCAATGATGAGCTGTCCCTGACAAGCAGATATCCCCCTGAATCCATCAGAAGTAAGCCCTGGGGTACATGTCATGTGACGCCCAAGACATGTTAACAATTCCGGCCTGCCTGCATTTGTAATGCAAATTGTATGCGACTTGGACATGGACCAATCAAATTCACTTCCTGATTTTGGTTGGCCCATTTCCTGCATAGAATTGACATGCAAGCCGGAATGTATTAGCATGCCATTGCCCCTCTCTACAGGTGAGCAGGATTTGTTTGCCCAAAGCTTTAAGTTGTATAAAGTTCGGCCGGAGATCCTCTTTAATAAGAGAAGCAAATTGTTTTGCACAGTGTGTCCAGAGAATAAACAAGTGAATAATAAGTGAGGAGAGCATGACCTGCTAGATGGCACTGCGTCCTGCGATGGGCTTGTGGTGTCATCTCTTGCTGCGCGTGGTATTGATTGATGTGACAGTGCGGAGAGCGGGGTGTAAAAAGACTGAGAATCCATCCAATGTGTCATCTGCAGAGGAGACTAAACACGTCCTGGGAGCCCTTTCCCTGCCTTCCACTTACAGAGAGTCTGAAGCGAAAAAAACATATTATATAATGACTAATGTGTGTAGTACAGATAATGAATAGAACATTAGTAGCAATGAAAAGAGTCTCATATTTTTATTTTCAGTTATATAGCTTTTTATGTAACATTGCACCATTCTGTCCCCAGCTGTCCCCAGTACAGCGCTGCTGCTGATTGCAGCACTGTACTTAGTGAAAAGACGGCGGTTTTAATTGCCGCTCGGAGACTGAAGGCGGGGCGGAGCTTCGCCCCCCGAGCAGGATATGCGTGCGCGCGATCTCCTGCAAATCCCAGCCCCAGGACTTGACGCCCATCGGCGTTAGGCGGTCCTGAGGCTGCCGTCGAGGCCACACCCATCGGCGTTAGGCGGTCCCAGGGGTGTTAAAGTGAACCAAGCACCATTTTTAGCACCCAGGGCATCTCAACAGCACATTTAATATGCATGCCAACAATGTGGCTCATTAATAAAAAAAAAACAAAAGTTCAATTGTACCTTCTGGCCACAAAAGTTTCAGGCAGATAAGGACTGATGTAATCATTTTATTGTTCACATAAGTAGAGAGCAAACAGCTTTCGTCAGCAGGGTGTGGGTAGATAGAATACTGTGCTTCAAAGAGTTTAGAGAAGTCACATGTGCTTTCTTCACACCTTCCCCTGGATAAATAATGGGCAGATAGAAGGGGAGGGGGAACAGGCAGCATTGCAGGGCTGCAGCTGTGAAGACAACGCCCCCCCCCCCCCCCCGCTGGCTTGCAAGTGATTGATGTGTTCTGTTCTATACGGGTGGGGAACAGAGCGGGAGTGACATCACACAGCGGGGCGGGTTAAGGGGGGGGGGGAACAATGCTATTCTCTCTGTACAAGAAAAAAGGAGTAGGCGTGCACCTTCCGTCTCACAGGTTTACTTGCAAATGGTGATGATCCAAATTCATAAACAGACATCCAAAACACTTCAATGATCAGATCAGCGTAGCGTGGGTTTGATGCTAAGCATCGCTTACGTGTCAAGCAACAAGTAGGGTGTGCGGTGTTGGAGGTGGTTGTCAGGCACTAGGTGGAGGAGCGACGGCCGTTTCGCGTCGGTGTGATGCTTGGTCACACTGCGTACCAATGCTATTGCCTGTCAGTCAGCCAAAGTGATCTGCCAGGAAGGATTGCTGGGTGGGCTGTTGGGGGGAATCGGGGAATCGGGGGCTGCTGTACACACGTTGCTTTTCAGCAGAGGCGGTTGTTGTCGGTGAATTTGCGCAGCTGTGTAAAGGTGAAGTTTCATACGAACTATGCATTAGTATTTCAAAAAGTTTGGTGTGCGAAAATTGGCCTATTTGCTGCGATATCGAACTTAAAGAGAGTCTGAAGCCATTATAAAATCTTGTTTTTACCTTCTAATTATCTTAAGCAGTATAGGAATAGGCGGGCAAACACCCATGTCTTTCAAAGTCGTGGATTTTGCTGCCCGGGGAGGCAGAACTTAGTGCTGTAGCTCAGCCTCTACTAAAATCAATCTGCGCGTGGATCTCCGCCTCTCCCTGCTCCTCTCTGTGAAGGAAGACCGAGAGGGGCGGAGTGATTGACAACAGCAGAGGAAGAGCTGCAGCACTAAGCTCTGCCTCTTTCAGGAAGCGATGCCTTCGTTTTGCCCCGGGGATTTGGGGGGGGGGGGGGGGTAATAAAACCTTGTTCTGCAGCGGGAATGCGGCGTTTCAGCTCTACCTTTACTGCTTAAGACAATTAGAAGGTAAAAAGAAGATTTTATTTTGGCTTCAGACTCTTTTTAAAGGATCACTCCAACAAAAAAGTAATTCATTTCCTGAACAGCAGTTGCTAAGTCTTACTGCCAAAATTGTAAGATACTAGCCAGCCTCCCGCTGCTGTTCATTAAATGCTTATGAAAACAAAGAAAACCCTAAGAATCTACCATGAGGGGATGAAATAATCCAAAACCGGTCTTGCTTTTTTTTTGCTGGTGTGGTCCTTTGTACAATTTGCCTGCTCGTCCCCATTCCTATCTTGCTGGGTGATATATTTATTCACCTGCCTGGGCCATGGAGTAAAAATCGTTCAGCCCATCATGTACCGTAATTTTTCAGTATGTGGATGACTTCACTGTCAGAAGAGAAAATCATGTTTGCTCTGCTTATAGATGTATTGTTGGATCTGGTGCTGCTATAGGAGGGAGGTCTGTGTGCGGTGACTGTACTGTATCGTGTGTGTTTCCCATGCTTGTCTCAACATGACGCATAATCCCGTCTCCTGGACACGAGAGACTCACGCGGAGCTGCTGTGCGGTCTGCTGAATGCATATTACTGGGGGGGGGGGGGGGGGGGGGGGTCACATGACAGCATTGTTCTGTGCAGCACACACCTGTCCTGTTACCTCCTCCGGCTATATCACCTGCGTGATCCTTATCTGAGGCTGACATATAGCCGCTCAAACTGTCAGGGCAGCCTAGGACAGGGGCATGTTTGGGTAATATATAGCCCCTATGGCAAACACTGAAATTGCCTCCCTCCCCCCCCCCCGGTAAGACCCCCCTTGCCCCATAATAACAGCTGCCGTTATTGTCTACGTTTTTTGCACGAGATATTGCAGAAGTTACTTGTGCTGTCCCCAGATACCAGAATTAAACAGAGGTGCTGTACTTGGCTACACAACTTCTGAGTTACTCCTATCTGTATTATTGCCTGAGGAAGCGGGCTAGAGACCCGCGAAATGCGTTGCATTTGTTTTGGAGTACGAATTAAATCTTGTTTAAACCATACATAGTGGTTGTGTTTGGTTTTGGAGAGGTAAGTCCTCCCTTGCCTCCCAACTTTTATCTGTTTTTACCTATGATCAATGTTTACTCTGCTGGCCCCTTCTGTTTCCATTGCAACCAGAATTAAACAGCTGGGTTACCCAAATACCAGAACTTAATATGCCCCCGGATACATAAATTGAGTACTCATGGTCACCTAGATATTTGAATTAAGTACCGTACCTTAAATTTAAAGAAATAAATAGTTGCATGCTTCAAGATAAAAGAACGAAGTAGTCACATGCTTCCACATCGACGTAAGTTAAATAGTTGCATATTTACAAATAAGAGAATCAAGTAGCCACATGCCCCCCCCCCCAAAAAAAAAAAAACAAACAAACAAACTATGAAGTAGTCACAAGCATCCAGATAAAATAAGTAGCCACTTGTCTCAAGGTAAACAATTAGCCCCCCCGGGTAATGAGAGGTGTCCCACAGTGTGATGATCCGCTCAGCTGGCTGCACAGGCAGACAGCTGTTTGTCCATTCCTCTAGTCTGTGGGCTGCAGGTCTCTGGAACAGAGACCTGTCTTTCCATTGCAAGTTTCTGTTCTGTTCTCTTGCTGGGGAATTTGCATACATGTATTATCTGTATTGCCTGTTCTGTCTTGTCTTGCCTGTTGCCATTGTCCTGTCCCAAAAGTGGTCGACAGGAAATGGTTCTGATCTATGTTCTTGGAGTATAGCTGGTGCAGCGGTTGCTGCCAGCTATCTCTTCTGTTCTGTTTTCTGGGATCGCGCTAGCTACTTTTCGCTAGCGCTGGGGATCCTTCTGTTCTGTCTTCTGGGATCGCGCTAGCTACTTTTCGCTAGCGCTGGGGATCCTTCTGTTCTGCTACTCTGTACCTGGATCGCGCTAGCCACTTTTCGCTAGTGCTGTGGATCCTATCTCTCGCTTGTCCCTGTTTTCGTGTGTCTGTCTTGTCTGCTACGATTGCTGGAGGCTCGGTGAGGTAACCGTTAAGCAAGCGCTCGCGTCCTCTGTTTCATGTTTGTCTGTCGATGGTTAGTTAGGCGTGCTTGTCTCTATTGTGCTTATCACGTGGAGACCGCGCATAACCGCGTGCACTGTTGCGAATGAGTGCGGTGTTCGCGGTTAGCTAGCGTTTGTTATTTTCCGTATCTCCTTATTGTATTATTTGCTGTGCCTTTGCTACCCTCGTATTCTATTCTGATCTGCCTTGTGTCACGTCTGGCGATCGCACCTCTCGTGATCGCGTTCTTATTTCATATCTGCTGTTGTGTGTGCGCGGTCGCGGGGTGGCGACTGGATTGGTGCACACACATACAACCTGTCCCTTTGCTCAATCTCATTCGCAATCGCCTCTCTTGCGATTGCGTTCTGCGCTTCGTACAATTCCTGTCTGGCACTTGTGGAGGTACAGAGGATTGGTTCCTCTGCACTCCCCAGCGCCATCTGCCGACAGGAATTTCCCTCTACAGGTGCGTAGCACCTTTTGCTGGGTGCCTGCAAATATACGCTTGTGGAGGATTTCCGGCGTGTCAGCGCACGCGTTGCGCGCTGATCACGGAGAAAGTTCCACAATCGTTACACACAGTATATGGAGACTCCACCTTCCGTGGGAAGTGCGGTAGTGAGTGGCGGAGCGCATCCCATAGGGCGCGTATTACAGCTGTGACATGCATACGATCCCCAGACTTCTGGGTAAGTTAACACCCCCCCCCCCGTATCCCGCAGGCAGAGGTGCATTCATTAACCTACATTAGCATTTCCAATTCGAGTACTTCTGTTCTGGCTCGAAAGCCCATCCCTAATAGAGCATAGAGAAAAGACGCCTTAGAGGGGATCTAATTAACATGTATAAATACATCAGAGGGCAATATAATAGCTTGGCGGATGAGCTTTTTGTCCCTAGGCCTTCTCAAAGGACTAGAGGACATGATCTGCGCATGGAGGAAAAACGTTTTAGCCATTTATTTAGCAAAGGGTTCTTTACAGTAAGAGTGATTAAGATGTGGAATGCATTGCCACAGGAAGTCGTTATGGCAAACTCTATACCTGCATTGAAAGGGGGCTTAGATGCTTTCCTTGCGTTGAAAGACATCCATGGCTACAATTACTAGGTAATGCCCAATGATGTTGATCCAGGGATTTTATCTGATTGCCATCTGGAGTTGGGAAGGAATTTTTCCCTTTTGGGGCTAATTGGACCATGCCTTGTAAGGGTGTTTCGCTTTCCTCTGGATCAACAGGGATATGTGAGGGAGCAGGCTGGTGTTGTACTTTGTTTTCTGGTTGAACTCGATGGACGTGTGTCTTTTTTCAACCCAAATAACTATGTAACTATGTAATAGTTACCCCCGTTTAGTTTGAGACTGTTCAATAAATGTTAAATCTTAATAAACTATTTGGCCTACGACTTCGACTATGTTTTGGATTTTGGCCCCTTAAAGGGAACCTGAGATGGGGCAGGAGAAAAAAATTACTGTATATTCAGGCGTATAAGACTACTTTTTAACCCAGGAAAATCTTCTGAGAAGTCGGGGGTCGTCTTATACGCCGGGTGTCGTCTTGTAGGACGGGTGCTGAAACCTCCAAGCTGGACTGGAGAATCTGTGGATGCCGCATACGGTGGGGGGAGCTCAAAAACGTCTGCGGTCGCATTCCCACCGTATGCGGCAACCGTATGAAAGCAGCAAGGGCGGTGCTGTACAAGTATGGTAGAAAAAAATGCACTCACCAGGATTCCTGGAAAGAAGTGACTTAATACGGTCCCAATGATGAGGTGAGGGGGGCATCTCACTGGGAAGGTGTAAGTGCAGGGCGGAGCAAGCTGCAGGCGTCCTGGACACCCGGGGTAATCTGTGCTGTGCCCAGAAAAACAGGCCTCTTTCACCCATCTGGCCTGCCCTTGTATCGTATTACCACACCTCCTTCTCTGCCTCTCAGATCTCACTCCTGAGGACTGTAGTGAGGCAGCGCAGGCGCACATGTGCGAGGTCCAAGAGGCAGAGAAGAAGGTAATAGTATACAAGGGCGGGCCAAACAGATGAAAGAGGCGTGTTTGCACTACCGCTCCGATAGTCTTGGAGACAGGGAAAGCTGACCAATCCAAGCAGGCTTTGTATACAATAACCAGCCAATGATTCCTGAGCAAAGCCAGACTGAATACTAGGTCAGGGATTTTATCAGGGCATGCTGAGCAGTGAAGGATGAAACAGAGAGCAGGGTAGATGTTTTCTCTAATATTCCCACTGATATATATGGTAAATACATGACAGTGCTTCATCTCTGGTTCACTTTACTGGTGCCGATTGGGGAAGATCCAGGAGGCTGAAGAGGACAGCGAGGGAGCGATCAGCTTGGAGGAGCCTGGAGAAAGCCCCAGGTATGTATAATTTTTTTCTCCTGCCACATTTCAGGTTTCCTTTAAGTAATTGAGTTTGACACCCCTGATGTAGAGGCTTCCAACTAATGAGGTAGGTAAGTATCTAACTTTTATATTTTATTACACTATAGGATTGCTTTACATCCTAGGGAAACAAATAACAGAGGAAGATGGATGTGTGTGGAGCGCTGCTGTCCCCTGAGCTCAGAGATAAACATAGCGTACTGGCTGCACATTCATCCACCACCTCCCAATAATCATCTCCGGTTCCCGACCTCACCCGTGACTTGCCTTTAAATTCACAGATGCTTATTGACTGAGTATTGATCCAGTGACACGCTGCATGCTAACTGCAGGAAGATCCAGTGTGAATTACCCGGCCATTGTCTGCAGCAGAGCTGTCTGCTCACTCTAATCACATGTATTGATGAGAAGAATTACATTTTGCTATGTGACCTGGGAACAGAACAGAATGACTGAGTATGGCAGGGATTAGAGTGTGAGCTTCTCTGAGGACAGCCAGCGACGTGCCTATGTACAAACCTATGTAAAACCGCTGCAAAAGATTGTAATACATACAGTATATATAAACAGTATTTACATTACACTGACATCTTCTGCAGCACTTTACAGAGTACATAGTCATGTCACTGACTGTCCTCAGAGGAGCTCACACTCTAATCCCTACCATAGTCATAGTCCAGAGCTGGGGCAAGGTCCTCCAGCACCCAAGGCTGAGACACCAAAGTGCTCCCCTCCATCCCACCCACCCCAGATGTCGCACACTGATTGCTATTAGACTAAGAGGCGCCCCAGGGCCTCCAACCCCTAAACACCTTGATCTCTAGTTATCTGGCTTGCAGACTGCCATATATCCCCTTTTCCTATTTCCCTCTGCTTCAAACACAATAGGGGAATGATAGCTGAGTGAGTTGTGCGCCCCATCCTGCACTGCGCCAAGGCTGGAGCCTCTCTTGCCTCTGCCTTGGTCTGGCCCTGTCATAGTCTAATGTCCTACCATATTATTCTTATGTATTTATATAGCATTGACATCTTCTGCAGCACTTTACAGAGTACATAGTCATGTCGCTGACTGTCTTTAGAGGAGCTCACAATCTAATCCCTACCATAGTCAGAGTCTAATGTCCTACAATATTACGATTATGTATTTATATAGCGCTGCCATCTTCTGCAGCACTTTATACAGTACATAATCATGCCACTGACTGTCTGCAGAGGAGCTCACAATCTAATCCTTACCACAGTTCCTATTGTAGACTAAGGCCTGTTTTGGGGGAACTTGATAACGTATCTGTATGTTTTTGAGATATGGGAGACAACCTAGCACTGCAAGACTAGAATGTTGTCCACTTCTCTAGTGTATTCTAGATGATCGTGTTCCTTTCCTATCACCGCCTCGTACTTGTATTACTGGGCCTACCTAACAGCCCAAATCACATGATCATGTATTTTGGGCCTTGTATAGTTTTGTCCTATGATGTATAACCTTGTTACATCTGTCGTCCTTTGTATCACTGTATGTATTTATTGTCCAGCGCTGCGTAATATGTTCACGCTTTATAGATACAATAAATAATAATAATCCTGAATAATTTACTTCATTCTACTATGTGTCACTACAGTGACAGGCTTCTGTTAGGAAATGATAAGATAGTCACTTCGATGTACCTTATGATGTACCTTATGAGTAGACGGCTGTTGGGGTTACTCGACTGATTTCAGCAGGACACAGCGCTCAATTTAAAGTGAAGCTGAACCGAGTAAAATTATTTAAAATAAACACATGATGTACCTGCAAATGACTATTACATACTTACCTTACTTACCTTACCGTCAGTTTCCACTTTAGAAGCTCACCATTTTCTTCTAACAACAATACTTTCCAGTTCTGACAAGATTTTGTTAGAACTGAAATATATCAGATGCTGTTAGTTATATGTCAGTTGCTGTCAGTTATAACTCAAAGGAGAACTGATGTGCAAGGTAATGTCCATGTTTCCCTATGGATGAAGTGGATGATATTACAGTTTAAGGCCCAGTGCACACCAAAAACTTCTAGCAGATCTGCAAAACGCTAGAGGTTTTTGAAGCAGATTTCAGAGCGATTCTAGGCATGTTTAGAGAGGTTTTTTAAACATGCCTAGTGTTTTTAGGAGCATTTTTGTGTAGCAGATTACAAATATTGTTACAGTAAAGCTGTTACTGAACAGCTTCTGTAACAAACGCCTGGCAAACCGCGGACCATGGATTTCCGGTCCGAGCCTGACTCGGGGTTACTGCTAAGGAGGTTAAAGTGACATTGAAGCGAAAAAAAAAACTTCATGATATAATGAATTGGTTGTGTAATACGGATAATTAATACAACATTAGTAGCAAAGAAAATAGTGTCATATTTTTATTTTCAGGTACATAGCTTTTTTTTATAAGATTGCATCATTCTCTAATAATTGGAGTTTCTACAATACACTCAGCATTTTAAATGATTTCCCAGTGCAGGCTAGTGACTCTTTAAATTTTTCTCTGCAGAAAAACCATAAACAAAGAAAAAACAATGAGAGTTGAGATAAGTGCTTCAAAAGACAGCACTGTCCACGACTAAAGTTGCAGAGCTCACAGAAGCTCTTTTGCGTAGATAACAAGTGAAGTTTCTTAACTCTTCCTGTACTGGAAACAATATGAGACTCATATCTTTGCTATTAATGTTCTATTTCCCAGTTGTACTACACATACACATCATTATATCATAAGTTTATTTTCACTTCAGATTCACTTTAAATGTGTGCCTTGTATGATCACATCATTTCTGTCTGTATAGAACAAAGCAGGGAATTTGGGCACTGCTATAGACCACCTGCGGTTTTAGCAGGGCCCAGTGCAAAATTTGGATGCTGGAATTTAATTATTTTGTAACCAAACAGCAGCGGTAGGGCTCATCGGTACGTGGATTTCAGTACTATGAAGCCAAACGCTGGAGAGCAGCAGAGGAGTTTTAAAGGGAACCAGAGACGAAACACCCTTGTGTATTTTACCATATATATCAGTAAGAACATTAGAGAAAACACTTACCATGCTCTCTGTTTCATCCTCACTGCTAAAAGTGTCTGTTACCAGCTGTGATAAGAATCCCGGGACTGAACATTCGGTCTAGCTTTGCAGGGAATAATTATAGCTGAGTCATTATAGCAGAGCCACAAGGGGGCAGGCTTGGGCTTGAAAAGACACCAGAGAAGACAGACTCAGCTGTAATCTTTCTGTAGCAAAGCTAGCCTGAGTGCTCAGTCGGGGATTCTTATCAGAGGTGATAACAGTCAGATTAAACAGAGAACAATGATACAAAGAGCAGATTAGGTGTTTACTGTCATGTTCACACTGATTTATAAGGTAAAATACAAGAGGGTGCGTTATCTCTGGTTCTCTGTAAAGGTGTCAGGAGTTCTGCTATCAAACCTGATATTATTATTGATTTATAAAACGCCAACATATTCCGTGGCGCTGATATCTGCAGGGGGAGAGAGAAAGTGACGCACATGCGGGTTGTAAAAGGTAGTACGTCCAGGGTTTAGCTACTGTGTAGTCAAACCCCACATTGTAGGTGGAGGGGGCTAGTGTAAGGAGTAGGTAAGGTTGGGAGTTAGTATTAAAGGTCAACTGGAGCGAGAGGGATATGGGGGCTGCCATATTTATTTCCTTTGAAACAATACCAGTTGCCTGGCAGACCTGCTGGTCTATTAGGCTGCAGTAAAGTCTGAATTACCCCATAAACAAGCATGCAGCTAATCTTGTCAGACCAGACAATAATGTCAGAAACACCTGATCTGCTGCATGCTTGTTCAGGTTTCTATAGCCAAAAATATTAGAGACGGGATTAGCAGGGTAGCCGGGCAACTGGTATTGCCAAAAAGGAAATAAAAATGGCAACCTCCATGTCACTCTCACCTCGGTACTCACTTTAAAGCACACCTTAAGTGAAAAGGATGGAGGCTACCATATTTATTTACTTTTAAAGCGGTATCGTCACAATAAAATCAAATTTCAACAGCAACTGGTCTGAGTGTATTAAGTGATAAAGATGCTAATCCTGCATTCAAAACTTTCAAAAAGTTTTCTGCTGTTATGATTTGGAGTTATCATATACCTTAGGAGCACTGGCCCTTTAGTAGTCGGTGCCAAAGAATTGCAGGCTGGGGGTTCTTTTTATCTATAATGTAATCCTCCTCTTCCCATTATTTCCCTGCCAGCTTCTTATCTGAAACCTAATCCCCTAATCACTTGTGCTTTCAAGCAAGGATGAGGTGACTCAGCGATTGGAGGAGACAAGAAAAAAAGTAAAGGGCAGAAATGACATCACGAGTTAGCCTTTACTGTGGGCAAAAGACATGGCCCCCACCAGGAACAGAATTCTCATCATTTACTATATAACATTCACTAAAATCAAAACGTGGACAGTACAATGCATGTGTTATGTAAGTAGATCAAGTATTTATCTACTTATATATGTGTTTTTTCCCCCTGGAATAGTATGGCTGATCCTACTGCTTTAAAGAACACCAGTTGCCTGGCAGTCCCGCTGATCGTCTGCCTCTAATACTTTTAGCCATACACCCTGAACAAGCATGCAGCAGATCAGATGTTTCTGACTGAAGTCTGACTAGATTAGCTGCATGCTTGTTTCAGCTGTGTGATTCAAAGAACCAAACAGATCAGCAGGACTGCCAGGCAACTGGTATTGCTTAAAGTGGATCCGAGGTGAACTTTTACACATTGCATAATTGTGCTCCTTTCCTATTGTTTATAGGGCATTCCTCAAGCCAAATACTTTTTTGTTTTTGTTTTTATATCTAATTCCCTATAAACTAAAAGAGCCACGCCCACAGGTTTTCAGAGAGCATTGGCAGTAGCAAGGGCTCATGGGAGCTCAGTCTGGGCAGGAGGAGGGGGAGATGTTACTAACCATTGATTTCAGAGGCAGAGGGGAGGAGGGAGGAGGAGAGGGGATTAGGCTGATGGCTCAAGATACAGATAAGCCTGCCTCTGTGTAATGTTTACAAACAACATGGCTGCTGTCATTGTAACACAGGAATAAATAATCATATTCTATTAAAACTGTTGGCAGCTAGATTTGCTGTGTAAAACATCTTAACTTTAGATAAGCTATATAGACAAGTTACTTGTTATAGTTAGTTTTTCATCTTGGATCCGCTTTAAAAGGAAATAAAAATGGCATCCTCTCACTTTGGTTATCCTTTAAGTGTAGGTAGGGGGGAAGGTAAGTTGAAGAGATAGGTTAGGTCAGGTGATAGAAGAATATCGGTAACATTACCGATATTGTACTATTGCATTATCCTGCCTGCAAATTTTCGGGCGCGTCTAGAACATTTGTTTCTGTAGACATCATTGAGTATAGTTTTCTATTGGTAGAAGGTCTTTAGGAAGCATCACTGGTGTAAGTCGGTCATTAGTCGATGATCATTCGTTACAGAGGACTTGTGTCTCCCATGCATAGATAGCTTTGGTTGGGCTTTAAAACCTTTGGCTGTCTTGAGTTTGCTATAGCCCCATAAATACATTGCTGCTGAATACAGAAAGTGTCTTGCAGGCTGGATGGATGTTTCTGCACTCTGAGGAGGGGGGGGGGGGGGTGTATGTGCGGAGAATAGAGATTCTTCTAACATGACAAAACCTCCAGACAGGACTATCAGCTGGCAGAAGCACCATCAATCTTATCTCCTTCCAGAGATCATTACTGATGGCAGAGCTATTTCACTTCTGGCAAAGAAAACTGAACTCTGCGCTGCATTCTTGTGTCTGCATCTCTCTGCACGTCTGCTCTGGGACTTTTCCCCACGCAGCTGGGTGTAATGTCAGAGATAGAATATTCCTGAGGGTAGTTTGCAATGACCTAAACTGTTAGGAAGGTGCAATATAAAGAATATCTGTGATTCCTGTTCCTGTCAGGCTCCTACGCCCAGTTTGGGTTGTCGCAGGGTGATGATGTCAACTTAACAAGAGATGACGTTGTTTCCATGTTAGGTGTTAAAGGACAACTGAAGCGAGAAGAATATGAAGGCTGTCATATTTGTTTCCTTTTAAACAATACCAGTTGCCTGGCAGCTCTACTGATCTATTGGCTGCAGCAGCATCTGAATAACACCAGAAACAAGCATGCAGCTAATCTTGTCAGATCTGGCAAAAATGTCAGGAACACCTGATCTGCTACATGCTTGTTCAGGGGCTATGGCTAATAGTATTAGAGGCAGAGGATCAGCAGGACAGCCAGGTAACTGGTATTGCTTAAAAGGAAATAAATAAGGCAGCTTCCATATCCCTCTCTCTTCAGTTGTCCTTTAAAGGATACCCGAGGTGAAAATAATCAAATGAAATAAACAATTGTATCTATCTTCTTTCTCCTAAAAATGACTTTTTAAGATATTCCACAGTTTTATTTTATGTTTAAATCGACTTTTTAAGTTTTAACTGTTTTATTGTTTTTGCTCAATGACACATTCATTGAAGTATGCCAGAGCTAAAAATCTATGGACTATTGACCCTTTTTATCTATTTCCTGCTCTCAGAAGCCATTTTCTGCTAGGAAAGTGTTTTTTTTTTTCTTATCAGTGAGAGTCACACTGTAGTCACTTCCTGTCTGAGTCAGGACTGAGTCAGCCACTTACATACCTGATATTTGACTCTTTCAGGCAGAGAAGAAAAAAAGGAACACGGCATAGTTATTTGTGTGCTGGGCACTGTACATATCCATGTCTATCTCATCATGTCACATGTCACCTCGGGTATCCTTTAAGGCTCCTTTTACACAGGAGGCTGAGGGCAGTGAATTCCCTGCTTGTTAGCTGGTCTAGTGCAGGGGCTTGGCATTGCTGGTGCTTGGCAGGGGCAGTGAAGAGCAGGGCCGTGGAGTCGAGGAGTCAGAATCTGAGAGATTTTGGGTACCTGGAGTCAGAGTCGTGGTTTCATAAACTAAGGAGTCGGATGATTTTTGTACCAACACCACAGCCCTGGTGTTTTTTTGCCACTGGGTAATCGATCAAAAACAATTGGTCATGCCCATCAATGGTCAAATTCCCGCTAGCTAATTCGATCAGATTAATGGAATTGATAGGTTTTTTGGACCAATCTCATAGACCTGATTGAATTGACTAGCATGAATTCAGCCCTTTATGGGCAAGACCAATTGTCCGATAGATTCCTGTCAGATCGAATCTGATGTGTGGCACACTCCAGGAACAGAATTAAATCTATTAAAACTGCAGCGTTGCCTGGTTGGATCCAGGGCAGTGCTATGGGCTGTCAAGCTGCTCTTGACCCATCATTGATCCACCTGGACCGATATCGGCTGAAAATTGGTGGAATGATTGAATGGGCTGCCTGTTACATCAAGTTCTAGCAGATTCACAGCGATTGAATCTGGATATCGGTGGAAAAAAAAATCGATATGTATGGCCACGTTAACTAAAGGAGAAATGTTTACTGATTTGGTGCCTCATTCAGTGTAACGCCACCGACCTCTGTTCGGGGTTAAAGTGGACCGGAACATTTGCACAGGGCAGAAAGAAAGCAGAGAGAAATGCACCCTGTATGTACTTAGAAAGTGTAGCCTGTCTAATCCCCCCCTCATCTGTGACTAATTACATCTTGAAATTTGATCTCTCAGCTGTGTCAGCTGGCTGCCTCAGCAGAGCAGCTATTTGGTAAACACATTGTTACATAGTTATTTGGGTTCAAAAAAGACATACGTCCATCGAGTTCAACCAGGGAACAAAGTACAACACCAGCCTGCTCCCTCATATATCCCTGTTGATCCAGAGGAAGGCGAAAAAAACCCTTACAAGGCATGGTCCAATTAGCCACAAAAGGGAAAAATTCCTTCCCGACTCCAGATGGCAATCAGATAAAATCCCTGGATCAACATCATTAGGCATAACCTAGTAATTGTAGCTATGGATGTCTTTCAACGCAAGGAAAGCATCTAAGCCCCCTTTAAATGCAGGTATAGAGTTTGCGATAACGACTTCCTGTGGCAATGCATTCCACATCTTAATCACTCTTACTGTAAAGAACCCTTTTCTAAATAAATGGCTAAAACGTTTTTCCTCCATGCGCAGATCATGTCCTCTAGTCCTTTGAGAAGGCCTAGGGACAAAAAGCTCATCCGCCAAGCTATTATATTGCCATCTGATGTATTTATACATGTTAATTAGATCCCCTCTAAGGCGTCTTTTCTCTAGACTAAATACACCCAGTTTATCTAACCTTTCTTGGTAAGCGAGACCTTCCATCCCACGTATCAATTTAGTTGCTTGTCTCTGCACCTGCTCTAAAACTGCAATATCTTTCCTGTAATGTGGTGCCCAGAACTGAATTCCATATTCCAGATGTGGCCTTACTAGAGAGTTAAACAGGGGCAATATTATGCTAGCATCTCGAGTTTTTATTTCCCCTTTAATGCATCCCAAAATTTTGTTAGCTTTAGCTGCAGAGGCTTGGCATTGAGTATGATTATTTAACTTGTTATCGATGAGTACTCCTAAGTCCTTTTCCAAGTTTGATGTCCCCAGCTGTATTCCATTTATTTTGTATGGTGCTAGACCTATGGTACGAACAAAATGCATGACTTTACATTTTTCAACATTGAATTTCATCTGCCATGTATGTGCCCATATAGCCATCCTATCCAGATCCTGTTGCAATATGTCCCCATCTTCCTGAGAGTTGATGATTCTGCACAATTTTGTATCATCTGCAAAAATAGCAACATTGCTCACTACTGCATCTACTAGGTCATTAATAAATAAATTGAAGAGCACTGGACCCAGTACGGACCCCTGTGGGACCCCACTGCTAACAGTCTCCCATTTTGAGTATGATCCATTGACCACAACTCTTTGTTTTCTGTCCATTAGCCAGTTTCCTATCCATGCACACAGACTCTTACCCAGTCCTTGCATCCTCAACTTTTGCACCAGACTTTTGTGGGGAACAGTGTCAAAGGTCTTTGCAAAGTCCAAGTATATCACATTTACAGCATTCCCAATATCCACATTAGCGTTCACTACATCATAAAAGCTGAGCTTGTTAGTCAAACAGGACCTGTCTTTAGTAAACCCATGTTGATGCTGAGAAATAAGATTATTATCTACTATGAAGTCATGTATAGTATCTCTTAGTAACCTCTCAAATAGTTTGCATACAACTGATGTTAAGCTTACAGGTCTATAATTTCCTGGATCTGATTTTTTGCCCTTCTTAAATAATGGGAAAACGTGGGCTGTACGCCAATCCACTGGGACTTTGCCAGTTGCAAGAGAGTCACAAAAGATAAGATAAAGGGGTTTATCTATAACTGAACTTAATTCCCTTAGGACCCGAGGATGCATTCCATCCGGGCCCGGTGCCTTGTCTATTTTTAATTTATTTAGTCTTGCCTTCACTTCTTCCTGCGTTAAGTATTTAATATTACAGTTGGGAGATTGAGACTCTTCTGCCTCTAATTTGCAACAGTGATGTTTCCCTTGTGAAGACAGAAGCAAAGAAAGCATTTAATAACTCTGCCTTACCTTGGTCATCCACCACTGTGTTCCCACCCTCATCCTTTAGGAGTCCTATACAGTCAACCTTTCTTTTTTAGAGTTGATGTATTTGTAAAACTTTTTTGGGTTAGATTTGATATCCCTAGCGATTTGATTTTTAGCTTCGATCTTTGCCAGCCTAATTTCTTTTTTTTACAATTTTTTTTGCACTCCTTATAATTGCTTAGTGTAGCCTCGGTCCCCTCCTGTTTTAGGACCTTATAGGCATTCTTTTTACTCTTCATTTTATCTCTAACCTTTCTATTCATCCATCGAGGCCTTTTTTTTATCCCTAGACATTTTGTTTCCACATGGGATATACATACTACAATATTGATTGAGGATAAGTTTAAAAGCTTGCCATTTCCCTTCAGTGTCCTCCCCTTGTAGTACATTATCCCAGTTCACCAGACTTAGTGCCTGCCTGAGTTGATCGAACTTTGCTTTTCTAAAATTCACAGTTTTAGTACGGATCCCCTGTGTTAACCCTATGTCTGCTTCCATGAAAGCAGGACGTAAAAACGCTGCAGATTTATTTCCGGATTTCTATCAGCTGTGACAAAGAAATGTTTTTCTGTAAAGGTTATTATGATGCTGCTTATTTTTTAGAGCAGAGAGAAAGTTCTGAGTTCAGGTCCGCTCTAAGGAAGCTGTGAGTTTACATAAATAAGTTCCCTGTGTCCTCGAACGCTCTCTGAATTCTTAATTCCTTACAAGAATAATATAATTTAACGCAGAAGGCATGTTTCATTCTCCCTATTAGTCGGGCTTGAGAGGAAAGCTACACAAGGTCAGAGGTTTGACTTCTCCCTCAGTGGATGAAGCCAAAGCAGAGCAAGACAAATTCTTGTGATTAGAAGAGTCACATGACAAAGGAGAGAACGACCTCACATAGCTCTGTGTCTAATGACAGGTCACACAGGGGATCCGTACAGTCACATGACAGAGGAGGCCTCACATAGCTCTGTATCTAATGACAGGCAACACATAGGATCCGTACAGTCACATGACAGAGGAGAGCGGCCTCACATAGCTCTGTGTCTAATGACAGGCCACACAGGGGATCCGTACAGTCACATGACAGAGGAGAACGGCCTCACATAGCTCTGTGTCTAATGACAGGCAACACATAGGATCCGTACAGTCACATGACAGAGGAGAGCAGCCTCACATAGCTCTGTGTCCAATGACAGGACACACACAGGATCTGTACAGTCACATGACAGAGGACTCACATAGCTCTGTGTCTAATGACAGGCCACACATAGGATCCGTACAGTCACATGACAGAGGAGAGCGGCCTCACATAGCTCTGTGTCTAATGACAGGCCACACAGGGGATCGGTACAGTCACATGACAGAGGAGAGCGGCCTCACATAGCTCTGTGTCTAATGACAGGCCACACAGGGGATCGGTACAGTCACATGACAGAGGAGAACGGCCTCACATAGCTCTATGTCTAATGACAGGCCACACAGGGGATCGGTACAGTCACATGACAGAGGAGAGCGGCCTCACATAACTCTGTGTCTAATGACAGGCCGCACAGGGGATCCGTACAGTCACATGACAGAGGAGAGCGGCCTCACATAGCTCTGTGTCTAATGACAGGCCGCACAGGGGATCCGTAGTCACATGACAGCAGAGAGCGGCCTCACATAGCTCTATGTCTAATGACAGGCCACACAGGAGATCCGTACAGTCACATGACAGAGGAGAGTGGCCTCACATAGCTCTGTGTCTAATGACAGGCCACACAGGGGATCCGTACAGTCACATGACAGAGGAGAGCGGCCTCACATAGCTCTATGTCTAATGACAGGCCACACAGGAGATCCGTACAGTCACATGACAGCAGAGAGTGGCCTCACATAGCTCTGTGTCTAATGACAGGCCGCACAGAGGATCCGTACAGTCACATGACAGAGGAGAGCGGCCTCACATAGCTCTGTGTCTAATGACAGGCCGCACAGGGGATCCGTACAGTCACATGACAGAGGACTCACATAGCTCTGTGTCTAATGACAGGCCACACATAGGATCCGTACAGTCACATGACAGAGGAGAGCGGCCTCACATAGCTCTGTGTCTAATGACAGGTCACACAGGGGATCCGTACAGTCACATTACAGAGGAGAGTGACCTCACATAGCTCTGTGTCTAATGACAGGCCACACAGGGGATCCGTACAGTCACATGACAGAGGAGAGCGGCCTCACATAGCTCTGTGTCTAATGACAGGCCACACAGGGGATCCGTACAGTCACATGACAGAGGACTCACATAGCTCTGTGTCTAATGACAGGCCGCACAGGGGATCCGTACAGTCACATGACAGAGGAGAGTGGCCTCACATAGCTCTGTGTATAATGACTGGCCACACAGGGGATCCGTACAGTCACATGACAGAGGAGAGCGGCCTCACATAGCTCTGTATCTAATGACAGGCAACACATAGGATCCGTACAGTCACATGACAGAGGAGAACGGCCTCACATAGCTCTGTGTCTAATGACAGGCCACACAGGAGATCCGTACAGTCACATGACAGAGGAGAGCGGCCTCACATGGCTCTGTGTCTAATGACAGGCCACACAGGGGATCCGTACAGTCACATGACAGAGGAGAGTGGCCTCACATAGCTCTGTGTCTAATGACAGGCTGCACAGGGAATCCGTACAGTCACATGACAGAGGAGAGCAGCCTCACATAGCTCTGTGTCTAATGACAGGCCGCACAGGGGATACGTACAGTCACATGACAGAGGAGAGCGGCCTCACATAGCTCTGTGTCTAATGACAGGCCACACAGGGGATCCATACAGTCACATGACAGAGGAGAGCGGCCTCACATAGCTCTGTGTCTAATGACAGGCTGCACAGGAGATCCGTACAGTCACATGACAGAGGAGAGCGGCCTCACATAGCTCTATGTCTAATGACAGGCCACACAGGGGATCCGTACAGTCACATGACAGAGGAGAGCGGCCTCACATAGCTCTGTGTCTAATGACAGGCTGCACAGGAGATCCGTACAGTCACATGACAGAGGAGAGCGGCCTCACGTAGCTCTGTGTCTAATGACAGGCCGCACAGAGGATCCGTACAGTCACATGACAGGGGAGAGCGGCCTCACATAGCTCTGTGTCTAATGACAGGCCACACAGGGGATCCGTACAGTCACATGACAGAGGACTCACATAGCTCTGTGTCTAATGACAGGCCACACAGGGGATCCGTACAGTCACATGACAGGGGAGAGCGGCCTCACATAGCTCTGTGTCTAATGACAGGCCGCACAGAGGATCCGTACAGTCACATGACAGAGGAGAACGGCCTCACATAGCTCTGTGTCTAATTACAGGCCGCACAGGAGATCCGTACAATCACATGACAGAGGAGAGCGGCCTCACATAGCTCTGTGTCTAATGACAGGCCGCACAGGGGATCCGTACAGTCACATGACAGAGGAGAGCGGCCTTACATAGCTCTGTGCCTAATGACAGGCCGCACAGAGGATCCGTACAGTCACATGACAGAGGAGAACGGCCTTACATAGCTCTGTGTCTAATGACAGGCCGCACAGGGGATCCGTACAGTCACATGACAGAGGAGAGCGGCCTCACATAGCTCTGTGCCTAATGACAGGCCGCACAGAGGATCCGTACAGTCACATGACAGAGGAGAGCGGCCTCACATAGCTCTGTGTCTAATGACAGGCCACACAGGGGATCCGTACAGACACATGACAGAGGAGAGCGGCCTCACATAGCTCTGTGTCTAATGACAGGCCACACAGGGGATCCGTACAGTCACATGACAGAGGAGAGTGGCCTCACATAGCTCTGTGTCTAATGACAGGCTGCACAGGGAATCCGTACAGTCACATGACAGAGGAGAGCGGCCTCACATAGCTCTATGTCTAATGACAGGCCACACAGGGGATCCGTACAGTCACATGACAGAGGAGAGCGGCCTCACATAGCTCTGTGTCTAATGACAGGCTGCACAGGAGATCCGTACAGTCACATGACAGAGGACTCACATAGCTCTGTGTCTAATGACAGGCCACACATAGGATCCGTACAGTCACATGACAGAGGAGAGCGGCCTCACATAGCTCTGTGTCTAATGACAGGCCACACAGGGGATACGTACAGTCACATGACAGAGGAGAGCGGCCTCACATAGCTCTGTGTCTAATGACAGGCCACACAGGGGATCCGTACAGTCACATGACAGGGGAGAGCGGCCTCACATAGCTCTGTGTCTAATGACAGGCCACACAGGGGATCCGTACAGTCACATGACAGAGGAGGCCTCACATAGCTCTGTGTCTAATGACAGGCCACACAGGGGATCCGTACAGTCACATGACAGGGGAGAGCGGCCTCACATAGCTCTGTGTCTAATGACAGGCCGCACAGAGGATCCGTACAGTCACATGACAGGGGAGAGCGGCCTCACATAGCTCTGTGTCTAATGACAGGCCGCACAGGGTATCCGTACAGTCACATGACAGAGGAGAACGGCCTCACATAGCTCTGTGTCTAATGACAGGCCGCACAGGAGATCCGTACAGTCACATGACAGAGGAGAGCGGCCTCACATAGCTCTGTGTCTAATGACAGGTCACACAGGGGATCCGTACAATCACATGACAGAGGAGAGCGGCCTCACATAGCTCTGTGTCTAATGACAGGCCGCACAGGGGATCCGTACAGTCACATGACAGAGGAGAGCGGCCTTACATAGCTCTGTGCCTAATGACAGGCCGCACAGAGGATCCGTACAGTCACATGACAGAGGAGAACGGCCTTACATAGCTCTGTGTCTAATGACAGGCCGCACAGGGGATCCGTACAGTCACATGACAGAGGAGAGCGGCCTCACATAGCTCTGTGCCTAATGACAGGCCGCACAGAGGATCCGTACAGTCACATGACAGAGGAGAGCGGCCTCACATAGCTCTGTGTCTAATGACAGGCCACACAGGGGATCCGTACAGACACATGACAGAGGAGAGCGGCCTCACATAGCTCTGTGTCTAATGACAGGCCGCACAGAGGATCCGTACAGTCACATGACAGAGGAGAGCGGCCTCACATAGCTCTGTGCCTAATGACAGGCCGCACAGAGGATCCGTACAGTCACATGACAGAGGAGAGCGGCCTCACATAGCTCTGTGTCTAATGACAGGTCACACAGGGGATCCGTACAGCTGCTGGGCTGCCCCCTTCACTCTGCTTGTTGTTTTCAGAGGAGCTGTTGTGTACTAACAGAGGAATCACTTGTTTTTAAAAAGTTCACATCAAAATCAATTATCTGTAGTCCCTTTCACGCACGTTGTTCAGCTTTATCAGTGTTATGCATTCGCAGAGGGCACTGTTTTTCCACAGAATACAGTAGAATTCCTTTATAGTAAACTTTAAGGGACCCAGGAAAAGTATATCAGAGGTTTACTATATCAGAAATGGTCATACTCAACTCAAGCACATAAAAGTATACTATGATACTCACTCAGAATTCGGTCAATAATTTGGAGTAATTTTATCTTTTTAATGCTTCAGCAAGCGAGCACAGACAGTGTCTAAGCTACATCAAAATGCACAGAGCTCCATATGCAGGGATTTGCATGCAATAATCATGCAACAGGTTGCACAGGCAGCATAGATCTCACCAATTAATGCAGGTACAGTACTGATAGTGTTTTCCTCTGTTCACAGCCCTGTGCAGCCTGGATAATACAGTAGCATTGCAGCCATGCACAAGCAAGTCACAGATACAGGCAAATACCTCAGTTATCAGACAGCAGCTTACACAGGAAGCACAAGTCTCATTGGCTGGTGCCTCTGAGGTAATCCACGCAAGCCCAGAGTAGTGTGCAGATAGCAAGATAGCGAGCAGGCTACAATGGCTGCCAGCCCATCCATTTACCACAGCTCATGGGTCTTCGACTGACGTATGACAAATAATCCCGCCCACTTTCCACTATAGTCAGATACAGAATAACTAAGGTGCTAAAAAACAGGATCACTGTACCTGAAGCTCTATTTAATCAGGGTGTACTATACCAGGCATTACTCCCATATGCTGAAAGAGAACCCGAGGTGTGTTTGACAAATCCTATTAGGACACAGAGGCACATTCTGTATACAATGCCCAGCCACTGCGTCCTTACAGCGTTTCTCCAGACCCCCCCCCCCCCCCCAGTTCTGCTGTCCCCCATTAAAAAAGCACCAAGCTAGCGACACACAGATTGTCGCTAGACTGTTACTTACCTCTGTCCTGTCATTCAGCGCTTCTCCCCCGCCTCCTGTATTGCGCGGCTCCACGCCTGTGTCCCTTCCCTCCCTGCCTCTGTGGAGGCTTCCAATTGGAGGAACAGGTAAAATTGGTCAGTAACTGGCCAAGAATAATTGAAAGTGTGTACCAGGCTTACAGAGGAACTACAGTGAAAATAATGTAATTAAAAAAGTGCTTCGTTTTTACAATAATTATGTATAAATGATTTAGTCAGTGTTTGCCCGTTGTAAAATATTTCCTCTCCCTGATTTACATTCTGACATTGATCACATGGAGACATTTTTACTGCTGGCAGGTGATGTCACTGGAAGGAGATGCTGCTTGCTTTTTGGCAGTTGGAAACAGCTGTTATTTCCTACAATGCAACAAGGCTCCCACAGTGTAATGTCAGGACCATGGTCCTCACAGTTTCCTGTTGGAGGGGTTTCACCACAATATCAGCCATACAGAGCCCCCTGATGATCCGTTTGAGAGAAGGAAAAGATTTCTCACGGTAAAGGGGGTATCAGCTACTGATTGGCTACGGTTTCTCTTTAACACCAAGAAAGCAGCGAGAGACTTGGCAGCAGCCGCCGGTATATCCTGGTATAATTTTGGTAAGTGAGAACGCACTTAGCGATATCAGCCCTTCCTAGCTGCTGCTACAAATCAGGAATGACGTGCCGGAAGTGCCTTTAATAAGCACAGAGATTTCGGCTGGTTATTTAATGGCTCTGAGATATTGATCTTGCTAGCTCTGCGGAGAAGACACATTGGAAAACAATTGACGATGACACAGTTTTAATAATATAACAGGTTGGGAAGTGCTGGAGGAAACGCAGGGAATGTTAGCAGTGATTTATAGTAATAGGCTTGTCATCAGAAGCAGCCTAATGTGAGCACTCCCGTCATTTTATGCAATCAGCCGGCCCATAGCATAGCTAAATTGTCAGCTGATGTTATTGGAAGCGTCAGTCTGGAACAGGGAAGCCACACCCCTTTCATTTAAAGGGGCACTGTAGTGACATAATGGAATGGAGTAAATATTAAGGATACCCACTTTTACAGTAATTCTCCTAGTTTCAGCATCAGAAACACTTCCTATATCTACCATATTTTTCAGACTATAAGATGCTTCTGACCATAAGACGCATGTAGGTTTAGAGGACAAAAACAGGAGAAAAATTATATACTAAACCTGGTGCATCCATGGTGAAGGGGCAGCTTGTGGTTTATGCCCCCTTTGTACCTCATGCCCCCTTGTTCCTCTTGTGTCCCCCATGTGTCTTCCTCTGTCCCCCTTGTGCCCGCCTCTATGCCCCTTTGTGTCCCCCTGTGTCCTCCCCTGCATGGCACAGTACAGGGAGTCCCTGACACTGCCGCGGGTTGGAGGTTGGTATTGGCAGGCGTTCACAAGTCAGGAACTCCCTGCATTTAGACTAAAAGACGCAGTGACTTTATTCCCCCACTTTTGGGAGAGAAAATTGAGTCTTATAGTCCAAAAAATACAGTATATATTGCTGTATTGTGGTGTATAGCCCCCCACTCAAGTGATGTCAAGCATAGGCTGATTAGTTATGCGTCCTTCTCCCAGTGCACTCTGGGAGACCAGGCGTTTTTTCTATTTAGCTCAGAACCCACAACCATTCCTCACAGATGCACCTGCCAGCAGTAAACATGTTACCACCTCTGATAAATTTCAGATTGTAAATCAGGGAGAGGAAAGATTTTACAATGAGCAAACACTGACTAAATCATTTACAATTGAATATTGTAAAGAAATAAGCAATTTTAGTCATTACATTATTTTCACTACAGTTACTCTTTAGGCTAGTTTTATACTTGTGGCAAGAGTTGCGGTATGATGCTCCGCCCCCTGGATGATGCTGTAGCATTGCAGCCATGCACGAGCAAGTCACAGATGACAGGCAATTCCCTCAGTAATCAGGCAACAGCTTATACAGGAAGCATAGGTCTCACCGGCTGGTGCTATTGAGGTAATCCACGCAGGCCCAGAGTAGTGTGCAGATAGCGAGCAGGCTACAAGTGGCTGCCAGCCCGCCCACTGACTACGGCTCATGGGTCTCCGATTGACGTCTGATGCATGTGTCCCGCCCACATTCCACTATAGCCAGATAGAGAATACCAAAGGGGACAGAAAACAAGTATATTATAACAGAAGTTCTGTTATATCCGGGTTTAATATACCAGGCGTTACTCACATTTTTTACCGTATTAAGATGCTCCGGACCAAAAGACGCACCTAGATTTAGAGGACAAAAACCAGGAAAAAAAATCCATACTAAACCTGGTGCATCCATGGTGAAGGGGCATCTTGTGGATTATGCCCCCTTTGTACCTCATGCCCCCTTGTACCTCTCATGTCTCCTTGTGTCCTCCTCTGTCCCCCTTGTGTCCTCCATGTGTCCGTCTCTGTCCTCCATGTGTCTGCCTCTGTCCCCCATGTTTCCTCCTCTATGCCCCTTTGTATCCTCCTCTATGCCCCTTTGTGTCCTCCTCTATGCCCCTTTGTATCCTCCTCTATGCCCCTTTGTATCCTCCTCTATGCCCTTTTGTGTCCTCCTCTATGCCCATTTGTGTCCTCCTCTATGCCCCTTTGTGTCCTCCTCTATGCCCTTTTGTGTCCCCCTGTGTCGTCCATTTGTCCCCTTGTGTCCTCCTCTGCATGGGCACAGTACAGGGAGTCCCCGACATTGCCGCGGGTTGGAGGTTGGTATTGTCAGGTGTTCACAAGTCAGGAACTCCCTGCAGTTGGACTATAAGATGCAGTGACTTTTTTTCCCCCACTTTTGGGGGAGAAAAAGTGAGTCTTATAGTTCAAAAAATACTATTACTATACCCAAATGTTTACTATATGTTTACTATAACAAAGTTTACCATAACAAGATTATAATGTATTGTACAAAAAAATAAGCAATTTTATTTTATTCATTTTTATTTTCAGTACAATTTCTCTTTAATATTTTCCTGAAAAAAATAAAAATAAGAAATCTTTTTTAGTACAAGACCAAAGAAAAAGATAACTGCATTATTTTAAAATATCAGTTCCGGGCAGACTATCCCTCTAATTGCCCTCCAGCTTTGCTTAGTAAAATGTGGTCGTACGCCGCCGGGATGCAATCCTACTTTTTAGTCTGACCAGCCGAGAGAGGAAAGGCCACGTCTGTCTGCTCCTGTTTACACACAAAGCTCTGAATCTGAAGTCACCGGAGATCATTAGGGACGGATGTGTCGCGTTCTTCAGCCCCTCGTTATACCTTCCCGGGTAATGACAAGAGTTAAGCAATCATTTGTTAGGGAAGGATCTCATTATTAAGTTGTTGCTTGGTTACCCTGACAATGCTGAGTGCGCTGCCATGGAGCAGCCTATAATTCACGAGCGCAAGACACTTTTACACCCAATAAAGGGTCACACAAACGAGAAGCTAGAAGCCACAATTCTGCCAAACTCCGGACAGCAAAGCTTCTCTTACACTTACCCCGTCGTGTCTCAGGTTCCGAGACGCAAAGTTCAAGTGTACCAGAGCAGAGTAAAAATAAAAGTGTTAGAGCCAGTCCACACTAGGTCCGGAAACGTATCCGTGGCTGCGTTTTTCAAACCTGATGAAAAATGGAGTCCCGGATACTAATGTTGAAAATAGCAGCCAGCCTCACCCAAGTAAAAAACGGATCCGTCTGCGTTTGCGGGGATCCGTTTTCAAAACCTAAACGGAAGGTCCGGATCTGCTGCATTTTCACGCAACGGATCAGGACCACGGACACACGCAGGGGTAGTGAAAGTAATGAGAAAACGCATCTCCAGCTCCACAGGCAAAAAACGGATGTTAAAACGGATAGCCTGAGCTTTATGATTGGCCCAAAAAAATCCTCCCACTCCTTCCTAATGATGGAGACGTTTTCTGTCAGGGAAAAACCTGAACGGAAACTGATGCAAAACTGATGCACTTTCATCAGTTTGCAGTACGGTGGGTACTTCCCCTGATCCGGACTGCAGTGTCCGTCCTGCAACCGGGTCTAGTGTGGACCCACTCTTATACATAACTGCGGCTTCCTCCAACCTCATCCACACGGGTCCGCTCCCACGCCGGCGTCCTCAGTCTTCTTCTGCTTCGGTACGGACTCCCGTAACTTCCTCCAGTCGTGGCCAGTCTGCGCAAGAGAAGTGCACCATCTACGTATCTCTCTGGCGGCTGCTGGAGAGATACATAAAGAGCGCACTTCTCTTCCGTCAGACTGGCCACGACTGGAGGAAGTTACGGGACTCTGTACCGAAGCAGGAGAAGACTGAGGACGCCGGCGTGGGAGCGATCCGTGTGAATGGGGCTGGAGCTCTGGTACACTTTAACTGCAAAGTTAACAGCGCATTACTGTGTGACTTCTGCAGCGATGCAGCGGTGGCAGAATGAATGGAAGTCTATGGGCTACTCAAATAATTAAAATTTGTTGGCAGCGGTGCAGCGCTCATGCGTGGAACGACACAAGTATGATGGGGAAGCCAGGAATCCCAGTGACGTACTTCCTGTCCAACAGGGGGTACGTCACTGGGTGACAGCCGTGAAGGGCGTGCGGGGGAGGGAGGGAATGGCGCTGTGCATATGACTCTTGTCAGCGCACTCTGTCGCAGGGTCATATGAATCTAGTTTTTGGCATAATGGTGAAATGCGATGGCAGCCTATAGCTTTGCTATACACCAGCGGTACTGGATGTAAGCCTGGCTTCAGGGGCATAAATAAATAATTAGCATATTCAGCAGTGGTGCATTGTGGGAGACCACAGTCGCTCACTTAAAGCTGATTTATCGCAAATACCTTACGTTTTTAAGAAGGCAAACAAAGAACGTTAACAGTGTTTTACCCAGGCATTTTTGGCGAGAAACCGGCTGTTATCTGCTCACCTCCTGCTGCTGTAAACAGAGAAGCACCTGCCCTGCATTCTCTCATCTCACCCCACCTGGCTATTTTTTTCATGCCACCCGGTTACTTTTTCATGCCACCCGGCTGGAAAAAAAATTCTGGGGAGAACACCGGTTAGATCTGTCTGTCTATGCTCAACATATGTGACAATCACCTATGCCCCATGTACATCTCGTTTAGGTTTCCTATACGAAGAAAAATAAGGCCATGGCCTTTATGTAATGTCTCTAGTCATTTCTTGTGAGTCTCCTGTAAGAGAGCAAAGCTATGTAAGTCTGGGACACACCCCCTTTCCGGCTCTGAAGGCCTCAATGGAGGATTGCATCGATAGACTGTGACACAGTCCAGAAATATCCCTGTATTTTAGAGCTAGAAGTGGTAAATAGGTATTATTCCATATAAGGAGATGTTGTTGTACATGGAGGGGTGTGGTCTTCTGTAAGTAGTGGATTTACTCCAAGGGCCTCAGCCCACTAACGCAGTTATGTCCGGTTTTCAGCATCTGTAACATTGATGTGTTGCTGAAAAGCAGACGCAACTGTGCACAACTGCATTAGTGGGTTTAGGCTCTAATGAGTGCGTCTTTTATCAGCGGTAACTAAGCGGCAGCACCAGAGGCCTCATTGCTTTCACACACACACGCAGCTACAGTAAATAAGGCCGTTTAGCTACCGGGGGATATTTATACCCTGAAACGCTCCACGCTGTGAACTGCTTCACTGACTCATTGGCCCCAATTCACGAAGCATTACTGAATTTGGTACTGCTGAAAAAAGCTGATTTTACCGATCACCTTCCCAAATTACAATTCACTAAACTTATTACCGCACAGAAAATTAAAATGACTAACTAGTGAGATAAATAACCGACTTGTGTAAATACTTCAAGAATTGTCAAAAAATTGCAAATCACAAAGGTTTACGCCTTCGGTAAATCGGGCAACAATATTTGATTTTTTTTTCTCCAGCTCTTAACAGCCGATAACGTACTCTCTCCATGCTCCCTCTGTGCGGTAGATTTGACAGACAGCCTTTTGGGAGAACCACACAGTCCTGCTTCTCAAGCTGATTTGGCGGTGGAAGGCGTGTCTTCCCTGTAGCAGAGCAGAGGAAGAAGACATTTTATGAGGCATTTTTGCATCCCTGTAGATGTGAAAATCTGTATACTGTTATAGAGAAGAGCTCCCCCTGGTGGCTGCAGCACATCTAAAGGGATGTCAGAGATGCTCTGGACAGAAAGCGGAGTCATACACACAGCTAATCTGTTCCACAGCTGGTAAGTGACTGAGCAGGGCTTAATGAATTGAAGCATGTTTGTTCGGTAAATTACTGAACTTCTGCCTCATGCGGGAATTCTTTAGTGAATTTGGAAAAAATGTGTGAAATACCGAATGTAGTATTTTGCCGACTAAAATTATTTTACCAAACTGCCCTTAGAGAATTGAGGCCATTATCAGAAAAATGGCGATCTCACTGTCCCAGGTGAGAATACGACACAACGCGAGTCCAGATCCGGATACCTGGAGCTTATACATCAGCTCTCCTTGGAAGAAGCCTGTTCAGTTTGCCCTGCAGGGCCTTTGTTATCAGCCTGGGGCAAGAGAGGGGAGAGCTGACAGATTGCTGGGGAATATAGAGGGAGGGGCTTCTGCTACTAAATTGCTCATTAGGCCGATAACTACTCTTTAGGAAAAATTGCCGCTAGGCCAATTTTACTTTATTTACTCTTCAGCAGAAATCAAGGCAAATTATTATTAAAGAGGAACTCCGGTGAAAATAGCATAATGAACAAAAGTGCTTCATTTTGACAATAATTATGTATAAATGATTTAGTCAGTGTTTGCCCATTGTAAAATCTTTCCTCTCCCTGATGTACATTCTGACATTTATCACATCCTGACATGATTTACTGTTGGCAGGTGACGTCAGAGGAAGGAGATGTTGCTTGCTTTTTTGACAGTTGGAAACAGCTGTAAACAGCATTTTTTCCCACAATGCAACAAGGCATCCACAGTGTGATGTCAGAACCATGGTTCTGACATCACACTATGGGAGGGGTTTCACCAGAGCCGGGACAAGGTCCTCCAGCACCCAAGGCTGAGACACCAAAGTGCGCCCCTCCATCCCACCCACCCCAGCCATCACACACTGACTGCTATTAGACTAAGAGGTGCCACAGGGCCCACAACCTCCCTAACACCTTAATATCGAGTTATCTGGCTTGCAGTCACTGCCATGTATCCCCTTTTCTTATTTCTTTCTGCTTCAAACACAATTAGGAATGACAGCTGAATGAATTCTGCGCCCCCTCCTACACTGCGCCCTGAGGCTGGAGCCTCTCCAGCCTATGCCTCGGCCCGGCCCTGGGTTTCACCACAATATCAGCCATACAGCCATACAGATGATCTGTTAGAGAAAAGGAATAGATTTCTCATGTAAAACGGGATATCAGCTACAGATTGGGATGAAGTTCAATTCTTGGTTACGGTTTCTCTTTAAAGAGACTCTGTAACAACAAAAACCTCCCCTGGGGGGTACTCACCTCGGGTGGGGGAAGCCTCCGGATCCTAATGAGGCTTCCCACGCCGTCCTCTGTCCCACGGGGGTCTCGCTGCAGCCCTCCGAACAGCCGGCGACTGTGCCGACTGTCAGTTCAATATTTACCTTTGCTGGCTCCAGCGGGGGCGCTGTGGCGACTTTCGGCACGGAAATAGACGGAAATACCCGATCTCCGTCGGGTCCGCTCTACTGCGCAGGCGCCGGAAACTTGCGCCTGCGCAGTAGAGCAGACCCGACGGCGAACGGGTATTTCCGCCTACTTCGGCGCCGAGAGGCATCAGAGCGCCTGCGCAGGAGCCAGGAAGGTAAATATTGCGTCACCGCTGCACGGAGGGCTACAGCGAGACCCCCGAGGGACGCAGGACGGCGTGGGAAGCCTCATTAGGATCCTGAGGCTTCCCCCACCCGAGGTGAGTACCCCCCAGGGGCCGTTTTGTCGTTACAGTTCCTCTTTAAAGAGAACCCGAGGTGGGTTTGAAGAATATTTTCTGCATACAGAGGCTGGATCTGCCTATACAGCCCAGCTTCTGTTGCTATCCCAAACCCCACTAAGGTTCCCCTGCACTCTGCAATCCCTCATAAATCACAGCCACGCTGCTGACAAACAGCTTGTCAGAGCAGGCTGTGTTTATCTCTATAGTGTCAGTCTGCTGCTCTCCCCGCCTCCTGCAGAACTCCAGTCCCCGCCTGCATCCCGTCCCTCCCTGCTGATTGGAGGGAAGGAACGGGGGCAGGGACCGGAGCTATGCAGGAGGCGGGGGAGCAGCTGAGACTGACACTACAGATGTAAACACAGCCTCACAGCATGGCTGTGATTTATGAGGGATTGCAGAGTGCAGGAGGACCTTAGTGGGGTTTGGGATAGCAACAGAGGCTGGGCTGTATAGGCAGATCCAGCCTCTGTATGCAGATAACATTCTTTAAACACACCTCGGGTTCTCTTTAAGGTAGCCATACATCTCTCGGCTTGGCGGACGATAGACCATTCATGTGTGCATTTATACCTGTCCTGTGCCGCCCACCACGTGGTGCCCATCAATCTTCCAGTTCTTCCTCTTCTGTTTGCGCCCTTACACGCTGCTGGCGCTTGCATCTGTGTGTGAGGTCATAAGCGCCACGCACTAAACGGTGACAAATAGATGGTACTATGTAAATGCACACACAGGGGGCACATTTATACACTAGGGGGGCAGCGGCGGACTCGGCCAGAGGATTCCACCTCCTGAGGTAAGTACCCCCTAGTGGCGCTTTTTTTCTTACAGATCCGCTTTAATAATAATAATACAATTCCATCACATTACACACATCATACGCATGTTACGTCACGCTCTCATGTCCACTGATCTGACTATTTTCTTTTTCGTCTGACGATGTTTAGCGTTCACTCGTCCCGGACTGTGACAGGTCTGCTTTGCGGCTGGTTTGTGTCGGCTGCCAGGTGTTTATGCCAGACGGTTTGAAGACAATTGCTCTGGATATCCAGCAATTTCTGAGGAGGAATATTGTCCTAAAATAGCACGTCTAGATACACACTGTGATTTTCCTCTCGTTTAGCGGTGACAACCGTGTGACAGCGCAGCCGGGGATACGGGACAACGAGCCAGGGAGAGGGAGCGGAGACGTGTTATTAGTTATGATACTACGCGGTTTTATCCTGCTTATTATTAAGAGGCTGTTCCCTCAGAACGCAGGGCAGCTCTCTGTGTAATGATAGTGAGCAGACCGCCACATTCCACCCATTACACAGAACACATAACTGGCACCTGCCCAAACTCCTGTCCTCACGCAGGTCGTTTGAGGTAGGAGCAGGGCTTGAAGTGTACCCGAGCCAAAGCTTGGGTTCAGAATGAGATACTTACCTAAAGAGAGAGAAGCCTCAGGATTCTATTGAGGCGTCCCTCTGAATTTTGATGTCCCCCCGTCACTGAGCGCGCCCCCCCACAGGAAGATTAGCGACACAAGGCATTGTCGCCAATCATATCAGGGCAGTGTACCTCCTCTTCCATCAGCGCGGCCACGCAGTACTGCCCGAGCATCTCCACGCATGCGCAGTAAGCCACAGCCACTCGCGTGCGATTGGCTCCTTGCTACTGCACATGCGTGGCTGTGCTTGCACGGCTACTGGTAACAGGATAGGAGTACAGCCCCCACCTCACACTGGCTAAGAGGAGACATCAGAGCATGAAGGGACGGAAGCCTCAATAGAATTCTGAGGCTTCCCTCTGTTTAGGTAAGTATCTCTTTTTGAACCTGAACTTCGGCACGGGCTCTCTTTGATGGGATCCTGAAATGAGAGAATATGGAGGTTGCCATATTTATTTCTTTTTAACTGGTTCAGGACCGACGCAGTACGCTACGTCCAGCAGGTGGTGTTGTGGCTTGCCTGGACGTAGATTCAACGTCCCCGCCTATCTCGCCACAATTCGCTCGCTCTGCCGTCTATAAGATGGCAGAGCTCTGTAAGCAGGTCAGGAGCCACTTTCATTGGCTCCTGACCTCATTATCATGCAGAGCCAATCACATTGGCTCCCATTGATAGACAGCGTCAGGAGCAAATTAAAGTGATTCCTAACCGGCTGTCAGCACTCTGCCGTCATGGAGACGGCAGAGAGAGGAGCCTGTGGTGATGGGGCTGCTTCGTGACCGGCGGTTATGTGCGGTGATTCGTCATGAAGCAGTATTTTACCGTACCAGCAGTCTCTGGTGCTTAAGGGGGCAGAGACTGCTGGTACAGAAGTGGTTAAACAATACCCGGTTGCCTGGCAGTCCGGCTGATCTCTTTGGCTGCAGCAGTGACTGAATCACACACCTGAAACAAGCACGCTGCTAATCTAATCAGACTTCAGTCAGAAACATCTGATCTGCCTGCTTGTTCAGGGTCTAGGGCTAAAAGTATTAGAGATAGAGGATCAGCAGGACAGCCAGGCAGCGGGTATTGCGACCGCATGCAGTGTTTTTGGGTGACGCGGCAGACTGCGGTAAGTGTAGAAGGGGCCTCAGTATTTTGTTGGTAGCTGGGGCTTATCGAAATTGGCACAAGTACCATCCACAAATGACAACACTCATGGAGCTGGACCTTGCTCAGGTAAGGAGCTCGTCTCTGCTGGATCACAGTGCTACCTGCAAAGCCATGATGCTGCGGAGTACTTCCCATGGTTAAGCCTGTCCTTATTTCAGAGGCTTTTTATGTAAGGAGCTTTCCTGCTGAAACAATGGTGCCGGAGTCTCGTGTTTTCTGAGATGTAATCGAGCTGACTCACAGCCAAATTCTGTTGCTAAGGTGATGGAGAGAAACGGAACACTGCTTTTATTAGATGATACGGATTGGCACTGTACTTCATCAGGCTAATCCGAATGACAGACGAAAACAAACTATTTACTTAGCGCCCTAATTGAAATCAGATACCGTGGGGTTCTAACAAGGACGGATATCGATGGGCCACTCTCACCGGCGTCATTAGAGCAAATCTGTACAATTAGTGCTGCACACATGGGTAAGCTCCACGATTAAAGAGGACCTCCGGTCCTCTACGACTTTTAATTCATACTCTGTTGGAGGCCCGCAGGTTTGTTCAAGGCTTTGATGAACAATGCAGTACAGTGTTCTCCCCAGAATTTTTTCCCAGCCGGGTGGCATGAAAAATTAGCCAGGTGGGACGTGATAAGATAGTACAGGGCCGGTGCTTCTCTGCACAACTCTGCTTACAGCATAGGAGGAGGTGAGACGATGACAGCCGGGTGTTCACCAAAATTAGCCGGGTGGAGCACCCGGCTAAAAGAGCCTGAGGATAACACTGCAGTATATTATTATTATTGATTTATAAAGCGCCAACCAAGGGCATAATTAGATTTATGTGAATACGAGGAGGTGATTCTAGAGGAGGACAGAAGAAGGTCATGTGCAGATCTGAGATTGCGGTTAGGTTGGTATCTGGACAATTTGCTTTTCAGAGCCTATAGCTGGCTTCCTGTCATCTGTAGATTCGCCCGGTGGGTGAGTCATTCATGAGTGACCATGTAACTCACAAAGCCCATACAGGCCAGACTAGATTTCCCAGAATTATAACTAAAATGTGACATGGATTTAGTTTGCATATTTCTTTCTTCAGTTGACCAGTTTATCGACTACCTCATCCATATTCAGTTTGATGCATAAGAGATTGGTGGGAGATTGTGCCTGTCACTATGTTGGCAAAGCCTGCTCTAAACGTGTACCGTGTATACTCAAGTATAAACCAAGAGTTTTTGCTCCTAAGTTGGCCAAAGCAAATGATTGGTTTATGCTTAGATTATACCTAGTGTCTACTGGCACCCCCATGTGATCCTCTATTTAAGATTAAATACCCCATGAAGTGTGCCCACTGTTTTTTGGAGACCGCTGGTGAATGCCGATTTCTGTAAAAAACGTATGGTCCGTCACTTTGGGAAACCTTAGCATGACACAACAGTCCTAGACTCGAGCTCAAGTCCAAGATCTCCTTAGCTGAGATTTGCTCCTAAAAAGTGAACGATGTGCTGTGAGGTTCACAAAATGCATTGAGAATTCCAAACTCGGTTTTGTATGATTAGACTACGATAAATAATATATGTTGGGAGTAGGAGGATTTCTAGCACATATACTATAGATTTGTGCATATTTATACTGGAAAAAGTGTGGTTATTTTGTTGTTTTTAACTTGTCATCTGTCTTTGTGAATCGTGGTTTGTTATCAAACTATTTTTTTTATTTTTTTGCCTTTTTTTTTTTACTCAAAGTTTGCATTGGGTTCCCTTTAAAACAATGCGGGAAACGCTTTTGAAATCAGAAAATCAGAAGTCACTTATTTGCCAAGCACGAGTGGGTCGTTCCCGCAGTTGGGTTTTTCAAGTACAGGACTTAGAAGTGAAAAATATAAATGCTAGTAACAAAAGAACACAATACAGCGGTGTCAACAGATATATTCGGACAGTGTTCCAGTAGACAGTTCATTGGTTACAACAGCCAGAGCCCACCATCTTTTGGAGGGGAAAGGAGGGGTTGGAGGGCATGGAGAGAATTCAAGAGGTTGACAGCAGAGGGGAAAAAAAGAGTTCCTATGCCTTCAGGTAAATTATAGAGAACCCTAATCTCTGGTATACAACTATATAACACTTGAACATAGGTTCCACTATGGACTAGAGCAGCCATGGGCAAACTTGGCCCTCCAGCCGTTAAGGAACTACAAGTCCCAGAATGCATTTGCCTTTATGAGTCGTGACTGTGGCTGTAAGACTCCTGCAATGCATTGTGGGACTTGTAGTTCCTTAACAGCTGGAGGGCCAAGTTTGCCCATGCCTGGACTAGAGGATCTAAACTGAAAGGACCACTCCAGCGAAAAAAGTAAGCAGTTAAAATCTAATAGAACCGATAGCTTTTGTACTAGTCCATCTCCTCATGAGGGATTCTCAGGGTTTTCCAAAAGCTTTTCCTGAACAGCAGTTGCTATGACCAACTGCCAAAATATTGTGCAAGTAGGGAGTCTGGCTGGTATCTCACTATTTTAGCAGTTAAACTGCCGTTCAGGTAATGCTTTTGAAAACAAAGAAATCCCTGAGAATCCCCCATGAGGAGATAGACTAGTCCAAAACCTGTCCGTTCTGCTAGATTTGAACTGCTTACTTTTTTTTCCCTGGAGTGGTCCTTGAAGTCAAAGACTTGTGCACACTTGCATCACTTGCTATACATCATTGCAAGGTACGGATTTCTATTGGTCAAGGGGAAGTGAACTAGACAAGTGGCGTTAGCAATTCATCAAGCAGCTTAGCGACAAGACACAATACTGAGCCTTCCTCCCGTATTTCCAGTCGCCCCGCAGACATCCCAGCATCCCTCACCGAGGCGTCGCAGATAGTAGCTAATAACTACACACACATAACTGAACACGGACAATGATCTAGTTGTAAAAAACTCTACAAACATCTCCAGAGCATTGTGCTAATTGCTCAATGCGTTCTGCCGGCGGTGTCTCATCGCTACGTGGCGGAGACTGCGAGGCAGCGGACCTTTGCCCTGTTTACTGGGAGGTGTAAAGTTCCCTGCGAATGTCACAATAAAGCCAGCGCAGTGCGAGCAGCGAGAGGAGAGCCCGACTGGCTGACTGACCCTCTCTACTTGTGTCTCCACAGCTGTGTAAATGAGTATGGAAGATTATGATTTCCTATTCAAGATCGTTCTAATTGGAAACGCCGGAGTGGGGAAGACCTGTCTGGTGCGGAGATTTACCCAGGTAAGAGGCGCCTGCCGGCATTTTCCTCTCACTACGAGTCCCTCAGAGGGAAAGAGACTGCGGAGAGTCAGTTGATGCATTCTGTAGAGCCAGGCAGAGAATATTTCAGTGTTTTAGAAATGTGTCATGACAACGATCTCTGCTTTAATTCCAGTAGATTTAACAGTGCTTTAAATAGGAACTCCAGTGAAAATAATGTATAAAAAAGTGCTTCATTTTTACAATAATTATGTATAAATGATTTAGTCAGTGCTTGCCCACTGTAAAATCTTTCCGTTCCCTGATTTACATTCTGACATTTATCACATGGTTACATTTTTACTGCTGGCAGGTGATGTCACTGGAAGTAGCTGCTGCTAGCTTTTTTGGCAGTTGGAAATAGCTGTAAACAGATGTTATTTCCCACAATGCAATGAGGTTCACAGACAGGAAACTGCCAGGACCATGGTCCTCACAGTTTCCTGTGGGAGGGGTTTCACCACAATATCAGCCATACAGTGCCCCCCGATGGTCTGTTTGCGAACAGGAATAGATTTCTCATGTAAAAGGGGGTATCGGCTACTGATTGGGATGAAGTTCAATTCTTGATCACGGTTTCTCTTTAAAGGGAATCTGAAGTGAAAATAAACTTATGAGATAAGAAAGAAAGAGAACATTAGTAGCACAGATATGAGTCTCATATTGTTTCCAGTACAGGAAGAGTTAAGAAACTTCACTTGTTATCTAGGCAGAGTTCTCTGAGCTTTCCGATGATGGACTACAGTGCTGTTTTCTATCAGCACTTATACAGCAAAGAAACAGTGAAAGACAACTTCAGATATGATTTTACTGCAGAGAAGGTTAAAGTGTCATTACTTTTGCTCTATCAGTTTAAAATGCAGAGTGTAGTTTGTAAACTGCAAATATTACGGAATGATCCAGTGTTATTAAAAAAGCTATATAACTGAAAATAAAAATATGAGACTCTTTTCTTTGCTACTAATGTTTTATTAACCACTTGAGGACTGCAGTGTTATAACCCCCTAAAGACCAGGCTCATTATTGCTAAATTGGCCACTGCAGCTTTAAGGCCAAGCTGCAGGGCCGCACAACACAGCACACGAGTGATACCCCCCCTTTTCCCCCCACCAACAGAGCTCTCTGTTGGTGGGGTCTGATCGCTCCACAGTTGTTTATTTTTTTTATAAATATTTATTTTATTTTTAATACATTTTGCTATTTTTTTTATTTATCCTCCCCTGCACCCTCCCCCTGCCAGCCAATCAGGGTGATCAGCTGGCTTCAGCCTATGACAGCCGATCACTCCCCAGCCTCAGGAGGGGACAGCCGTGTCACATGGCTGTCCCCAGTACAGCGCTGCTGTCGATCGCAGCGCTGTACATGTAAATAGACGGCGATTACGTCGTCTAACAGTCTTCGCCGCTCGGAGACTGAAGAGGGGGCGGAGCTCCGCCCCCGAGCAGGAGATGCGCGCGCAGCCTGTGCGCGATCTCATGCAAATCAGAGCCCCAGGACTTGACGCCAATTGGCGTTAGGCGGTCCTGGGGCTGCCGCCGTGTCCACGCCCATTGGCGTGGAGCGGTTTTTAGGTAGTTAAGTATCTATACTACACATACAATTCATTATATCATTTTTTTTCACGTCAATGTCACTTTAACTGCTCGCCGACCGCGTCATGCCAATGGGCGTGGCCGCGGCGGCAGCCCCAGGACCAGCTAACGCCGATTGGTGTAAAGTCCTTGGGGCTCGCAGTGCAGGAGATTGCGCGCATGCTGTGCGCGCATCTCCTGTTAGTGGGCGGAGCGGAGCCCCGCCTTCATTCTCCGAGCGGCGTCTGCCACTCGGGAGACTGTTAGATTACATTGTACAGCGCTGCGATCTGCAGCAGCGCTGTACTAGGGACAGCCGTGTGTCCCTTCCTCCAATCAGCTTAAGGAGGCGGGAAGGGACGCAGGTGGGGAGCGGCGCTATAGAGGAGGCGGGGGAGCGGTGGTGACAGGCAGCACAAAGGGAAACAACCTGCTAGCGACAAGCTGCTTGTCACTAGCACAGCGTTTTTTTTTTCTGGGGGACAGCAGACCACGGGGGGGGGTGTCACAGTACAGACACAGAGGCTGGTGACAGTATGCAGAACCAGCCTCTGTGTCCTAATAGCATTCTTCAAACCCACCTCGGGTTCTCTTTAAACAAGGTTTGAACTTCTTTCTAATCTGTAGCCAATACACCCTTTCCCATGAGAAATTTTTACTTTTTCTCGAATAGATCATCGTGGGGGTCTGTATGGCTGATATTGTGGTGAAACCCCTCCCACAGTGTGATGTCAGGACCATGGTCCTGACAGTTTGCTGTCTGTGAACCTAGTTGCATTGTGGGAAATAACGGCTTTTTCCAACTGCCAAGCAAGCAGTATCTCCCTCTGTGCATAGAACTCTCAGTAACGAACATTCCGTACAGATCACCTGGCAGAACTAAAGAAGTCACCACCAGTGATACATTTTTATTCATGATGTTATTTTCACTACAGTTCCTCTTTAAAGTAAACCTCTTCAGGTTTTCATTTATCTAGGTCATGATGTACCCAAAGATTACAATGCTAGATAGACACGGAATGATTCAATGTTATTTCGCTGTAATTCATTCAGATGCGTTCGCCTATGAGGCATATCATCTTGTACAATGTCAATCTGCTATTATGTTATTGCTATTATGCTAATAGTTGATCTTTGTCCTTGTTCATATGTACAAAAATGATGAACATGGTAATAAAAAAAGCTACATACACACTTTCAGTAATGGTGGCCTGGGAAAGATCATTCTGGGAATGATCTTAATACAGACATACAGCCAGGACTGTCCCTACTAGGGAACAGTGCAGGCGACATGTTAGTGTGTAGAGCAGCTGCAGCGGAGCACAAATTCCTGGTCCAGCACCGGCTGTTTTCCTCTTCAGCACCGAAGTCCATCATGTGATATCAGAAGCCCACAGAGAGATGCTGCCGCATGGTAAGAGATAGAGATAGATCCCATAGCCCTGGACACTTCTTATATGGAGGGGGGTGTTAATACAGGACACAGAATCTAGCCGCACTTCTTACTGGGGGAGGGGGAAGAGGCAGATATTGGCTGTACTTCTTTCTGGGGTGAGGTTGGATCTGTGGGAAAGGGGTGAGGGCAAATACAGCATTTCTTACTAAAGGGGCGGGAGGCAGATATTGTCCGCACTTATTACCTGGGGGAGGGGTCAGAACACAGAATCTGGCCGCAATTCTTATTAAAGGGGACACATGCTGGTGGGTTTGCAGATGGCAAAAACTCTAGAACCTGTCCTGCATAGAGCCTGTTCTGTGCTATGGAAGAAAGCAGGCATGAGGAGAAGACAGGCCAGAGGTCAGGGCAAATGGGCTTGAACAATGAGATTAGTAGGTGGGCAGGCAGGGTAAGGTCAGCATTTTTTCTGTTAGATTTGTCAGTTAGATTTTCTGCATTAGATTATTTTCTGTAGAGACTGGTCATTACCTGTTGCATTGTCTTTTGGTTATCTCTTGCTGAGTAGAACAATGCCTAATTGCTGGGCAGGTATATGGTTAGATAGATAATTTCCAACATGTTGCAAATTCTCTATCTGGCAGGTAAATCTTACAGAAAATTGTATGGTGTGTACCTAGCATTAGGCCATAACCAGCAACACCTGCGCCAAAACTCACACGCCCCCAGCTTGACAGCCACCATTTAGGCCACAGCTGCCAAGCTGGGGTTGGGCTGTGGCAACAGTTGTGACTTTGAACATTTTTTGCCAAGGGCAGTAAATGGGGTGGAAAAAAAGAGGAGGGATCAGGAGGGTAGTAGGAGTAAACATCGCAGCAAGCCCGCCTCTTCCTGTCTGATAATTTGACTTTAGCGGAAAGTAAAATTTTTCTAGGAGTGATTACGGTGGAGAACGAGTAGAAGAACATTAAATTTGTGCGGAAGTATGTGGATCCAACATGAACACATCACTGTGCTTAGCTCAGGTAGTTTAGCCTCAGGTCGGGTGCACTTTCAGATCTGCTGCTAACGTTTTGGTGCCAGACACCACTGCAGACTTTCAGAGGTTTTGTGGAGTCTATGCTACACAATATTATACAGGTGTTTATAATGTTTTGGTTAATCAGTGAGTGCAAATTAAAACCTTTGTAAAGAAGAAGTTCCTGTATTTTGTGCTTTCAAGACTTCAGGTCCCTTCGGCCCCTTTTACACTTGCATTGCAAGTGTGCGTTGCATTACCCTGTTTTACCACAGGGTAACGCAACGACAGTGCAAGTCAATGAGACCTTTTACACTTGTTTGCTTTGCGCCAGAAGTCTTCATCCCATTACACTCCAGATGCCCAGCCTGCAGTGCATTACCGCAAATACCACGCTTAACGCAAGTGTATGGGTGGTGCAGTTATAAGTGTGAAGGACAGAGCGCAGACTTGAATCCCAAGGAAACCCAGTGGCGTACTTCTCGCCCAGCAGGGAGTACGCCACAGAGCAGGGAGCGGTGCTATGTATATGTCCCTGATGGCGAACTCTGCCGCAGGGTCATATGAAGATGGATTTGTGCGTTGATCGCGCAGCAGGCTCCCCTGCTACGTGATCAACGCACCAGGCATAGTCTAAGACCAGCCTCAATGTTATCATCATATGTTGAGTTTTATTTACATGGGCATGCCTAGGGGTTGGTGTATGTGTTAAAAATGAAAGTTCTTTACACTGTGTGTAGAGCGTCCTGTTATGAGATTATTATCTGGCCAGTAGTGAGCTTTGGCCAGCAGTAACCTGAGGCTAGATTCACAGTGGGACTTTATTGTCCTGCGTTAATAATGTCGCATAACGCAGCTTACCGCACTGCCATGTTAACCCTATGCAGCGTTCACAGTGCAACGTTAAAGTCGCATTGTAAATGTTGCGTTTATTGTGACGCACTGCTGCAGTGCGTTACCTCTTAACACAGATGTTTACAGATCCAGGGAAGCACATTTTTCATTGCCTGTATGCTCTACTGTATCTACTGTATGAGACAGTAACGCAGCATTAAGTTGCATTGCAACTTTTTTTTTGGTGCGTTGTGGTGTAATTTTGCATTGCAACTTTAACGTCGCATCATAATGCAATGTCCTACTGTGAATCGAGCCTCAGCGATTGGCCAGCAGCAACCTCAGCGATTGGCCAGCAGCAACCTCAGCGATTGGCCAGCAGCAACCTCAGCGATTTGCCAGCAGCAACCTCAGCGATTGGCCAGCAGAAACCTCAGTGATTGGCTAGCAGCAACCTCAACAATTTGCTAGCAGCAACCTCAGCGATTGGGCAGGATTAGATACTTTTGACTGATATACTGACACAGAATATGTTGGCGCTTTATAAATAATAATACATCTAAATTGAGCATTGCTAGTGACAATAAAGCTATGTAGGGATTTCTAGAGTGGTAGAAGTTTCCTAACATTCCAACTCATTCTGTTTTGTTCACAGGGTCTCTTCCCACCAGGCCAGGGGGCCACCATCGGGGTAGATTTCATGATTAAAACGGTGGAAATCAAAGGTGAAAAAATCAAGGTGAGAAGATGTCTTTGCTTGATGGAGTGTTTGCTGTGTGTCCTCTGTGGGGGTGGGGTGGACATGGGCAGTTGCAGGACGTCTCTGTGCACCAAGGTCCTACTGGCAAAGTCCACCAGGTCATGTCACGGGCACCCCGTCCGCTAGCTACACGAGCAAGACAATGCAGAGGGGTGAAACGTCGGCTTGTTTCATCATCTCTGGAGTTTCTGTTTCTGAGAGCAATTTAGGAACTTTGGGTATTTTTCAGGAAAACGTTTTGTTTGCATTACAGAAATTCAAGTCTAAGTTTAAAGTGGTCAAGGAAACCCATGCTGTGATTTGCAGTTAAACATATCGCTTTGCTCTAACTTCCCTTCTTTCACAGTAACCCATTGTGCACCTAGCGAGGTGTTTGTCCACATTCCGCTTAAAGTGAACCAGAGACGAAGCACCCTCATGTATTTTACCATATACATCATTGGGAACATTAGAGAAAACACCTACCATGCTTTCTGTTTCATTCTGCACTGCTCAGCCTGCCTGTTACCAGCCCTGATAAAATGTCCTGAGCATTCAGTCTGGCTTTGTTATAATGACTCATCTATAATGATACCTGAGCAGAGCCACAAGGGGGCAGGCTTGGACTTGAAAATACATGAGAGAACACAGACTGAGCTATAAATATTCCTGAGCAAAGCCAGACTGAATGCTCAGCCGGGGATTTTATCAGGGCTGATAAGAAGCAAACTGTGCAGTGCAGAATGAAATAGAGAGCAGGGTAGGTGTTTTCTCTAATGTTCCCACTGATATATATGGTAAAATACATGAGGGTGCTTAGTCTCTGATTCCCTTTAAAGCTTTCTCCCTCCAACTTATATAGACTCAGCCAGAGATGGATTAAAGGACAACTGAAGAGAGAGGTAGCCTGGCAGCCCTGATGACCCTCTGCCTCTAATACTTTCAACCATAGACCCTGAACAAGCTTGCAGCAGATCAGGTGTTTCTGACATTATTGTCAGATCTGACAAGATTAGCTGCATGCTAGTTTCGGGTGTGATTCAGACTCTACTGCAGCTAAACAGACCAGCAGGGCTGCCAGGCAACTGGTATTGTTTAAAAGGAAATAAACATGGCAGCCTCCATAGTCTTCTCAGTTGTTCTTTAAGATGTAATGGGGCTTTAGGCAATATAGTAGATGTGGGCCCTCCTTGTGGTCGTTTTGGTAAGCTGAAGTGGAGAGGGGTGACAGGTGGGCCCCTTGACACCTGCTTATGTTGCCTGGTGGATGATCCCACTCTGGACTCAGCCATCTCCGTTCTGGAGTGGGTGGAAATACAATTCCTACCACCTCCTATTCTAAGGGAGGTCCATAAATGGTGTTTTTTTTTGGGGGGGGGGGGCAGCGAGCATTTACTTACGGGGGGATTCTCTCTAGCTCCTCCCCCTCCATCAATACATTCGTTTCCATTTTGCTTCTTTGTGTGCCGCAGAACCGTGATTCAAAGCAGCCACAGCAATGTGCCCAAAGCAGCCACAGCAATTGCCCGGAGACATAATGGGGTTGATCCTTGCCAATAACGGCCGCTCCACTCATCCCACCGAGCCCCGTCAGGTTCACTGGCTTCATAGGACATGATCTCGGCGCTTTGATTGGACCAATAGGCTGCTTGTCAAGTGTGTGACTACATCTACCGCCTAGAACTAGTAAAGTCATATTTTATTTATTAAAGCTATATTAATATAAGTAATATTAAAGAAAACCAGAGACGAGTAAACTTAAAAGTTTTATACATACCTGGGACCAGGGCTGTGGAGTCGGTACAAAAATCTTCCGACTCGTCAGTTTATGAAACCACGACTCCGACTCCGGGTACCCAAAATGGCTCCGACTCCTCGACTCCGATGTTTTAGTCTAATACTTAATAGGACTGTGGATTTTGTACAAAAATCAGACGACTCCGACTCCTCAGTTTATGAAATCAACGACTCCGACTCCAAATCCGGGTACCCAAAATTACCTCGACTCCGACTCCACAGCCCTGCCTGAGACTTCCTCCAGCCCCATCTGCACGGATCGCCCCCATGCCAGTCAGTCTTCTCCCTCTTCTGTACTGGGTTTTGTAACTTTGGCCAGTCGCAGCCAGTCTAACCATGCACAGTGCGCTCTCTGCGGTAGAGAAAGCTCCCTCCGTCTCTCTCTGGCGGAGAATAGTACTGCACTGGCGCAGTACTATTCTCCGCGGGAGAGAGATGGAGGAGGCACACTGCGCATGCTCAGACTGTCCGAAGTTATAGGACCCGGTACAGAAGATGGAGAAAGCTGAGGATAGCGGTGTGGGAGCGATCTGTGCGGATGGGGCTGGAGAAAGCCCCAGGTATGTATAACACTTTTAAGCTTACTCATCTCTGGTACACTTTAACCCTTTCGGGACCGGCTGCCTAACCCCCCTTAAAGAGAACCAGATACGAAGAGCATAACGGATTTATACATACCTGGGGCTTCCTCCAGCCCCATCAGCCTGAATCGCTCCCACGCCGCCTTTCTCCGCTGCCTCTGTCTGCTGGTACCGGGTCCCGTAGTTTGGGCAGCCGGATCCCCACTGTGGCTAGCTGGGCATGGTGTCCCCTGTGGGGCCAGGTGTCCCCCCTGCATGCAGCAGCCTTTACTCACCTCCCAGGCTCCAGCGATGAGCAGCTGTGGACCCCTCCGCTCTGGCTGGCATCCACGCTTGTACTGCCGCTTGGTTCCGGGTCTCGGCTTGATGATGTCATCAAGCCGGGACCCGACACTTATGTCACAGCGAGCGGGGATGCCGCCTAGAGCGGAGGGGGGCACCGATCCTCAGGGGAATGGCATGAAGGTGAGTGGATCCTCTTCTCCCCCCCCTACTGCCACATCACTAACAGTGATCACTACGATCCGCCGGCGATCATAGTGATCACGTGATCAGGAGCCACTCGCGATGGCTCCTGATCACTGAGGGGAGATGTCAGCTGTCATATGACAGCTTAATCTCCTCTCTCGGGTGCGCACGATTGCGTCGGGAGCAGAAACGGCGGGTGGCATAAATCCTACGCCGCATCAGCCTAGGGCGGCCACAAGTGCGGCGTAGGATTTACATGAGGCGGTCCTGAAAGGGTTAAGAAAAGTTCCTCTCAAGTGCATCACAATCTTATTGCTATCTGTGGGGCATCAGAGACGCCTGTGCAGAGCTGGGACAAGGGCCTCCAGCACCCAAGGCTGAGACACCAAAGTGCGCCCCTCCATTCCTCCCACCCCAGACGTCACACACTGATTGCTATTAGACTAAGAGGGGCCACAGGGCCCACAACCTCCCCAACACCTTAATATCTAGTTATCTGGCTTGCAGTCACTGCCATGTATCCCCTTTTCTTATTTCTTTCTGCTTCATACACAATTAGGAATGACAGCTGAATAAATTGTGTGCCCCCTCCTACACTGCGCCTTGAGGCTGGAGCCTCTCCAGCCTATGCCTCGGCCCGGCCCTGCGCCTGTGGATTAACGATAGCACATTCTAATTGTGTATAACGTGTACATAACGTAGAAGTTAATTCCATTGAAAAATGGTGGTTAAAAAAAATCGGAGGCAAGTCCTGATTGAGCTGCTTTAAAAGTCTCTCTGACAATGTCAACACAATAATGAGACTGATCAGCCAATTAGAACACGGCTCCTCTCATTAGCGCGTGATTGGAGAAAGATCTGCTGATTGCATTATACACCTCCTCTGTGCCTCAACTCATCACGGTTCAAAAAACTGCCATTTAATTCCTATTAAGCAAACATTCTAAATGACTGAGATGATAGGATGAGGTTCCTTATTCAAGTTACAGCCGGTTATCATGTATTGTAAGGCCCCATTCACACTTAAAAGCGCAAAACGCCGGCGATTACCGCCGTGATTTTTCCGTGATTTCATGCAGAAAAATCACTGGACACTGCACTTTTCCGTGATTGTGTTTAGCGCTTTTATAGCACTGAAATGCAATCACCGGGAAATCGCCTGGAAATGGTGCAGGCTACACGTTTGCATTTGGCGATTTGCGTTAATCGCCGGGGATTAACGCAAATTGCCCAAGTAAGAACGGGCCCATAGGGTTTTATTGCACTAGCGCTTTAAAAAGCGCTAGCGCTTGAGCATTTTGCCGAAACCGCCAGCAAAACGCTCTAGTGTGAATGGGCCCTAAATGTCACAAAAGCAGCAGCAGTGCTTCATGTGTTGGCAGACCTATAAGTAACGATTGTATCTATCTTCCTTCTCCTAGAAATGACTTTTTTAAGATATTCCACAATTTTATGTTTAAATCTACTTTTTAAGTTTTAACTGTTTTATTGTTTTTGCTCAATGGCACATTCATTGATGTATGCCAGAGCTAAAATCTATGAACTATTGACCCTTTTTATTTCTTTCTTGCTCTCAGAAGCTATTTTCTGCTAGGAAAGTGTTTTATAGTTAGAATTTATTATCAGTGAGGGTCACACAGAGCACCAGGTGGCAATCGACAATTTGTATAGCAGAAGGATCAGCACACTCAGTAATATGTTGCAAAACTTTAAGCTTTTTTAATACAAAAAAGTTTCCAAAAATGCACTTCGTGTACAACAAGGACCAGCAACTTGCAGTAGATAGGCGCCAAAGTCCATCAAATGCCTGCTAGCCAACTTGTATAAAGAGTCCGTGAGGGAGTACAGTCCAAGATCCACACTTCCCAGGAAAAATGTGTCTCAAAACATGGCGACAGACACTGGCCTAATGCTGTTTCAGGCAGCAGCCCGTCTTCAAGCCGATAAATGTGCACGTCAGGAGCACGAAACAGCATTAGGCCAGTGTCCGTCGCCATGTTTTGAGACACATTTTTCCTGGGAAGTGTGGATCTTGGACTCTACTCCCTCACGGACTCTTTATACAAGTTGGCCAGCAGGCATTTGATGGACTTTGGCGCCTATCTACTGCAAGTTGCTGGTCCTTGTTGTACACGAAGTGCATTTTTGGAAACTTTTTTGTATTAAAAAAGCTTAAAGTTTTGCAACATATTACCGAGTGTGCTGATCCTTCTGCTATACAAACTCACCCTCTCTGAATAATTCCTGTATTTTAGAAACCTCGCAGTAGGAGTCCCCCGCCCAGCTGTGCTTAGCGGACATGGACCAGCGCATCGCATTGTTTCCTGGCAGTTAATTGGTCCCTGCAGCTCTATTGAGCTTCCAGGGCGAGATTGCTGTTCTATAGAGAGGAGCTGAATGATGTGAGTCTGCGGTTTTCCCAGCCGCTCTGCCTCTAGGGAACACAGCAAAGTGCGCTGTCACCGGGACTGCAGGCACCCTGCGTGGCTGACAGCTGCGCTCTGTCAGCTGACGGGAGTCTGGATTGCCTTCTTCCGGGGTCCTTATAGATACTGCAGCTTCTAAGACTCGCCAGCTGAGCAGCATCATCTTTGGCTGGAGCTGAGGAATGTGATAACGTCTTGTAAACATGACTCAGAAGAATCCGGCCTACAAGAACCGCAGCAGCCCAAAGCACGAGCTGTTCCTGTGCAGCACATAGCAGCACTCCTTGTCTCCATTAGAGGTGTACCGAACGGTTCGCCGGCGAACGGTTCCAGGCGAACATTGGGGGTTCGCGTTCGCCTGCGCCAGGCGAACTTTTCCGGAAGTTCGATTCGCCCCATAATGCACTATGAGGGTCAACTTTGACCCTCTGCATCACAGTCAGCAGGCACATTGTAGCCATTCAGGCTACAGTAAGCCCTGGAGCCCCACCCCCCCTTATATAAGGCAGCCTCCGGCGGCCATTACAGTCACTCGTGTGCCTGCTAGAGAGAGGAAAGGGACAGCTGCTGCAGACTTTTTCTCTTAGGGACAGATTAGTTAGGTTCTAGGCTGCTTTGCTTGTTCCTGACTGATTAATATTGCTTTTAAAGCACCCAGCAACAGCTTTTTTCAGAGCTCAACCTGTACATTTTTTTTTTCTGACACTTTTGTTGCATGCACAGCCTTGCTAATTGATAGTGTGTGTGCCACTGCCAGCAGCCCAGCACATTCAGTGACTGACTGCCTGTGTGTGTGACAGGGAGCTGCACATTGTACTACCCAGTTCTGCATATACCCCAGTACCTGTTGTGTTTACTTAACCCACCTCATCACTGCATATACCTAGCTTTGTGTTGAGTGAACCCAGCTCACTGCATCTAACTACCCAGTACCTGTTGTGTTTACTTAACCCACCTCATCACTGCATATACCTAGTGTTGTGTTGAGTGAACCCAGCTCACTGCATCTAAGTCTAACTACCTGTTGTGTTGAGTGAGAACCCACCTCACTGCATCTTAAGTACCTTTACTGTATACTGTTCAGTGAACCCAGCTCACTGCATCTAACTACCCAGTACCTGTTGTGTTTACTTAACCCACATCATCACTGCATATACCTAGCGTGGTGTTGAGTGAACCCAGCTCACTGCATCTAACTACCTGTTGTGTTGAGTGTGAACCCACCTGGCCACCTCACTGCATCTAACTACCTGTTGTGTTGAGTGAGAACCCACCTCACTGCATCTTAAGTACCTTTACTGTTGAGTGAACCCAGCTCACTGCATCTAACTACCTGTTGTGTTGAGTGTGAACCCACCTGGCCACCTCACTGCATCTAACTACCTGTTGTGTTGAGTGAGAACCCACCTCACTGCATCTTAAGTACCTTTACTGTTGAGTGAACCCAGCTCACTGCATCTAACTACCCAGTACCTGTTGTGTTTACTTAACCCACCTCATCACTGCATATACCTAGCCTTGTGTTGAGTGAACCCACCTCACTGCATCTTAAGTACCTTTACTGTTGAGTGAACCCAGCTCACTGCATCTAACTACCCAGTACCTGTTGTGTTTACTTAACACACCTCATCACTGCATATACCTAGCGTTGTGTTGAGTGAACCCAGCTCACTGCATCCAAGTCTAACTACCTGTTGTGTTGAGTGAGAACCCACCTCACTGCATCTTAAGTACCTTTACTGTATACTGTTCAGTGAACCCAGCTCACTGCATCTAACTACCCAGTACCTGTTGTGTTTACTTAACCCACATCATCACTGCATATACCTAGCGTGGTGTTGAGTGAACCCAGCTCACTGCATCTAACTACCTGTTGTGTTGAGTGTGAACCCACCTGGCCACCTCACTGCATCTAACTACCTGTTGTGTTGAGTGAGAACCCACCTCACTGCATCTTAAGTACCTTTACTGTTGAGTGAACCCAGCTCACTGCATCTAATTACCTAACTACCCAGTACCTGTTGTGTTTACTGAATAGAGTACTGGTTAAGGGCACCGCCTTTGACATGGGAGACCAGGGTTCGAATCCTGGCTAGGTCAAGTACCTATTCAGTAAGGAGTTCAAGGCAAGACTCCCTAACACTGCAGGGTGGCCTCCTGAGCGAGTCCCAGTGGCTGCAGCTCTTGAGCGCTTTGAGTCCTACAGGAGAAAAGTGAACCCAGCTCACTGCATCTAATTACCTGTTGTGTTGAGTGTGAACCCACCTGGCCACCTCACTGCATCTAACTACCTGTTGTGTTGAGTGAGAACCCACCTCACTGCATCTTAAGTACCTTTACTGTTGAGTGAACCCAGCTCACTGCATCTAACTACCCAGTACCTGTTGTGTTTACTTAACCCACCTCATCACTGCATATACCTAGCCTTGTGTTGAGTGAACCCAGCTCACTGCATCTAATTACCTGTTGTGTTGAGTGTGAACCCACCTGGCCACCTCACTGCATCTAACTACCTGTTGTGTTGAGTGAGAACCCACCTCACTGCATCTTAAGTACCTTTACTGTTGAGTGAACCCAGCTCACTGCATCTAACTACCTGTTGTGTTGAGTGTGAACCCACCTGGCCACCTCACTGCATCTAACTACCTGTTGTGTTGAGTGAGAACCCACCTCACTGCATCTTAAGTACCTTTACTGTTGAGTGAACCCAGCTCACTGCATCTAACTACCTGTTGTGTTGAGTGAGAACCCACCTCACTGCATATAGTTAGCATACCCCCGAGATGGACAAAATGGACAAACCAGGTAGAGGAAGAGGTAGAGGCAGACCCAGAGGAAGGCCACCAGGCACCGGCAGGTCTGTGGCTGTGCGAGGTGGTGTTGCTGTGATTTCATGCGGACCTGCCCCAAAATACAGTGCTCAGAAGAAGGCACGTGCCATCACTTCCCAAAATTGTGAGGAGGTGATTGAGTATTTAACACTGAACACCTCATCTCCCGCAGCCACCAGCGCTACAACAAGCACCACATCCGCTGCATTTGACACTTCGCAGGAGTTATTTGGTGGTGGTGGTGAAATCACTGATTCCCAGCCACTACTGCAACAACAACAAGAAGGCGCAGGTACACCACCTCATACGTCTGAGTTAGGTGGCGATAGTATGGACGTAACGTGTGTGGATGGGGATGATGGTGGACCACCTGAAGTTGGTGCACTTGAGGAGGTGTCTGAGGAAAGCGCAGCTGGCCAGGAGGATTATGATGACGATTATACGGATAGCACATATGTTCCCGGTAGAGGAGATGACCAGAGGGACAGTTCAGAGGAGGAGTCAGAGAGGAGTAGGAGGAGACGACTCCATGATAGAAGCAGAGGGAGCTCGTCCTCAGAAACAGCTGGGGGCAGTGTCCGGTGCCATGTATCGCCAGCTATGGCCAGGGAGCACACATGCCCTTCAACGTCAGCTGCTGCTGATGCCACCGTAGCGCCATCACCCCAGGGGGCCTCAGCGGTTTGGAAATTTTTTCACGTGTGTGTCTCAGATCGGAGCAAAGCCATCTGTTGTCTCTGCCAGCAAAAATTGAGCCGTGGAAAGGCCAACTGTCACGTAGGGACAAGTGCTTTACGAAGGCACCTGGAGAGAAGGCACAAACAGCTATGGCAAGAACACCTGAGGAAAAGAAGCACCCCTCAAAAGACAAGCAGCGGAGAACAGCCGTGGCAGCCGTCACAGGGGGCTTCTGCTGCTCCACGTTCCCATGGTATTGTTCGTGGCTGGGGGGGAGGAAGAATGGATACACTTTTAAACAATTTAAAAATACAACCATCTAAACTTTCAAACAATTTAAAAATACAACCATCTAAACTTTCAAACAATTTAAAAATACAACCATCTATCATTTTCAAAAAATTTAAAAAAAGGGCAAAAAAACGTGCCCTCCGTAAAACATTCTTGGCAAATGCTTTCGACTTGGTTTGTCTTCCGCTGGCTCAAGGGTCCATCTGACCACAGATGCCTGGTCTGCAAAGCACGGTCAGGGCAGCTACAGCATGGGTCTCAGCAGGCTCCCACTTCGGGCCGCAATCCAACCTTCATTCCCCGCGGTGACAATGGCAGACTTGCCCTCCATAACGGATTCCCGTTAAAGGATTTAAAGTTAATTCATTTCAAATACACAGCAGGGCCTCGAAAGTCCGCCTCCTGTATTGTTATTTTTGATCACTACCTCGGGGCGGGCGTGCATGCCTACCTGCTGCCCTCCTTGGATGTGTAGTGGTAGCCGTTTCTCAGGCTCCACACCGGATTCCATCTCTCATTTCCCGGCCATTACCCGGGGTCACAAATGACAGACTTGCCCGCCTCCATATGATTCTCGTGAAAGGAATGTGGTGTCATCTTTGCCCGCCATAACTGGTTCTCGTTAAAGGATTTAAAGTACATTCATTTCAAATACACAGCAGGGCCTCGAAAGTCCGCCTCCTGTATTGTTATTTTTGGTCACTACCTCGGGGCGGGCGTGCATGCCTACCTGCTGCCCTCCTTGGATGTGTGGTGGTAGCCGTTTCTCAGGCTCCACACCGGATTCCATCCCTCATTCCCCGGGGTCACAAATGACAGACTTGCCCGCCTCCATATGATTCTCGTGAAAGGAATGTGGTGTCATCTTTGCCCGCCATAACTGGTTCTCATTAAAGGATTTAAAGTACATTCATTTCAAATACACAGCAGGGCCTCGAAAGTCCTCCTCCTGTATTGTTATTTTTGGTCACTACCTCGGGGCGGGCGGGCGTGCATGCCTGCCCGCTGCCCTCCTTGGATGTGTAGTGGTAGCCGTTGCTCAGGCTCCACACCGGATTCAAACCTCTCATTCCCCGGCCATTACCCGGGGTCACAATGGCAGACTTGCCCGCCTCCACAGGATTCTCATTGTAGCGGTACTGAACAAGTACACAGCAAGTAGAAAATGTAAATTAAAAACAAAACGTAAGCTTTTTAACAATGCCATGGAAAGTTGAGAAGGAAGTCACACATTACCTGACATCACTGAGTGAGGAAGAGCAATCACGCCATGTTGCGCAGTAGTCCAGCATGGCCGTCACTACACAAACAGCTGTTTGCGGTGCGTTACACAGTGAGTTTGGTGTGTCAGTGTGAAGCAGTACTCTAATTACACTCCCTGTTTGATGTATACACATGCAAGATGTTGTAAAGCACTTTATGCCTCCAATTTAGCATTCAATGTGATTTCTGCCCTTAAAACGCTGCTTTGCGTCACATCCAGATTTTTCACCGGGACTTTTGTCATGTATCCCACTCCGCCATGCCCCCCTCCAGGTGTTGGACCCCTTGAAACATCTTTTCCATCACTTTTGTGGCCAGCATAATTTTTTCTATTTTTCAAAGTTTGCCTCCCCATTGAAGTCTATTGCGGTTCGCGAATTTTTCCGCGAACCGAACCTTCTGCGGAAGTTCGCGAACCCGGTTCGCGAACCGAAAATCGGAGGTTCGCGACATCTCTAGTCTCCATCTATCTCTGATCAACTAATGTCTTGTAAATCTCACTAAATGCACAGCAACCCCCTCGCCAGCTGTTTTAATGGGAACCTAAAGCGAGGCTTCTATATTTGGCCCAGTGCACACCAAAAACCGATAGCAGATCTGCAAAACGCTAGAGGTTTTTGAAGCAGATTTCAATGCGATTCTAGGCATGTTTAGAGAGGTTTTCTAAACATGCCTAGCATTTTTTGGAGCGTTTTTGTGTTGCAGATTACAAATATTGTTACAGTAAAGCTGTTACTGAACAGCTCCTGTAACAAAAACGCCTGGCAAACCGCTCTATTCTAGCGTTTTTCAGAGCGGTTTTCCACTTTCCTATACTTTAACATTGAGGCAGAAACTCCTCAGAAATCTCAAAAATGCTGCAGCCCCCGAGTTTGCGTTTGTGGAAAAAACGAACCTCTCTGGTGTGCACCAGCCCATTCACTTTCATTAGCCAAGCGTTTTTTCCCCTGCAAGTGTTTTAACCAATTGAGGACTGCGGTGTTAACCCCCCCTAGTAACCAGGCCATTTTTACTTAATTGGGCCACTGCAGCTTTAGACGGGCTTTTTTGTGGCGTTTAACGCAGCGTTTCAGACGCAGCGTTTTTTGGGATCTACTGCCATCCCATGCAAGTGAATGGGAGCGTTTAGAGCTGGCTTTTGCAGGCTTTCATGAAAGCCTGGCAGTAGATCCCAGCGTTGCGTCTAGTCTCAAAAGCAACATGCTGCTTTCAGAGGCAGTAAACGCCAGGAAACAATAGCAGAGACCAGAACTGCTAGCCTTGAACGCTTTTCAAAAGCTTTCAAAAGCTAGCTTTTAAACGCTGGCGTTTGAACGCAATGCCAAGCAAAAGCTCAGCAGACGCCCGTGTGAACCAGCCCTAAGGCAAAGCTGCAGGGCCGCACAACACAGCACATAAGTGATTCCCCCCTCCTTTTCCCCCCACCAACAGAGCTCTCTGTTAGTGGGGTCTGATCGCCCCCACATTGTTTATTTTTTTATAAATATTTGTTTTTTAATTTTAAATAAATTTTACAAATGTTTTTTTTTTACTTTAACCCTCCCTCCCTCCGTCTCCCCTGCCGGCCAATCACGCGATAGGCTGTCATAGGCTTCTGCCTATGACAGCCGATCGCTCTCTTGTCCTCCAGGGGGACAGCCGTGTCACACGGCGGTCCCCAGTACAGCGCTGCTGCTGATCGCAGAGCTGTACAAAGTAGTTAGACAGCGAAACCGCAGTCTAAAAGTCTCCCGAGCGGCGATCGCCGCACGGAGACTGAAGGCGGGGCGGAGCTCCGCCCCCCAAGCAGGAGATGCGCGCGCAGCGTGCACGTGATCTCCTGCTAGCCCAATAGAAGTCCGTTCAAGCCAATGGGCATGGAGCAGTCGGCAAGAGGTTAAAAAACACTTCAGAACCGCTCTGGTGTGCACCAGCCCTTTATCTCCTTTTAAGCAATACCAGTTGTCGGGCAGCCCTGCTGATCTCTTGGCTGCAGTAGTGTCTGAATCACACACCTTAAAGCAAGCATGCAGCTAATCCAGTCAGACTTGAATCAGAAACATCTGATCTGCATGCTTGTTCAAGGTCTATGGCTAAAAGAATTGGAGGCAGAGGATCAGTAAGTCAGCCTGGCAATGTGCATTATTTAAAAGGATATAAATATGACAACCTCTAGATCCATCTCTTTAGGTTCCCTTTAAAGAGGAACTTTAACCAGGGATCGAACTTCATTCCAATCAGTAGATGATACCCCTTTTCCCAGGAGAAATCTTTACCTTTTTTCAAATAGATCACCAAGGGGGTCTGTATGGCTGATATTGTTGGGAAACCTCTCCCACAGTGTGGTGTCATGACCATGGTCCTGACAGTTTCCTGTCTGTGAACCTCATTGCATTGTGGGAAATAAGCAATTTTATTCATATTGTTATTTTCACTACAGGTCCTCTTTAAAGGACTTCCGAGGCAAAAGCATGAATCTATTTTTTACTCACCTGGGGATTCTTCCAGCATGAGCGCCTGCACGTCCACGTCATCTGGCGCATACTGCAGGGGCAGAGGAGTTGACCCCGCTGACGGGTTGGCATCATTACGGGCGGCCAGTGGGACACCGAGGAGGGCCGGGGTTGCGGCGAGGGACTGAGATGACCGCGAGAGGCTAGAAGAAGCCCCAGGTGAATAAAATATTATTGCTTTCGCCTTAGAAGTCCTTTAACCTCCCTGGCGGTAAGCCCGGGCTGAGCACGGGCTATGCCACCGGAAGGCACCGCTCAGGCCCCGCTGGGCCGATTTGCATAATTTTTTTTTGCTACACGCAGCTAGCACTTTGCTAGCTCCGTGTGCATGACGATCGCCGCCGATCCGCTGCGCCGCAGCCGCCCCCCCCTCCAGACCCCGTGCGCTGCCTGGCCAATCAGTGCCAGGCAGCGCTGTGGGGTGGATCGGAGTCCTCTTTGACGTCACGACGTCGGTGAAGTCATCCCGCCAGGTGACGGGGGAAGCCCTCCAGGAGATCTCGTTCTCCGGAGGCGATCGGAGGGGCTGGGGGGATGCCGGAGGGGCTGGGGGGATTTTGATAAACCGCCAGGAGGGTTAAACTACTTGGTCAGGAGGCTCTGCAACAGCTGTTTCTTGCAGCATACACCTCCAGAGCTTCAGGCTGCTCTCTTCTTCAAGTTAAATTTTTCCCTTCTATAAAAGAGAACCTGCAGTGAAAGGCATATGGAAGCTGCCATCTTGATTTTCTGATAAACAATGCCGGTTACCTGGCTCTTGTGCAGATGCTCCGCTTCTAATACCATAAAGGTGGCCATACATCAAGCGTCCTGTGGGCCGATCAGCTATCCAATTCAATTATTCTAATTGAATTGGATGAAAATCGGTGCTGCCAAAAGCATGGCCGATCAACGGTGCAACCAATTTCGGGGCGAAATTGGTTGCATGCATCGGACCTGCTGCAAGATGTCGGCTCGACTTTCTCGATCGGGTGCGCGGCAGTAACGGCGTGTGACATTCGGACGAGCAACGGAGCCCCTGTCGACGCCCCCTCTAGTTGCAGACATATTGCATGTGGACCTGTGTGTGACATCACACACGCTCCCTCGTACACGCCGGCAACTACAAGGGGCGCAGGTATGTGAGGAAAAGGACGGAGACAGCGGCGGACACCAACAGGTAAAGTATTCATGCTCGGGGCACAGGTGTTCAGCTTCCTGGCTTACGCATACATACATATATTTGTGAGCCATTATTCTATAAGCTAGCTGCTTGGAATGCCGGTTGTAGTATGACCACTGCTGCTGCTGGTTTCTAGGTGCTGATCCTCTCCTTTTGGTATGTTCTACAGCTCCAGATATGGGACACGGCGGGTCAGGAGAGATTCCGATCCATCACTCAGAGCTACTACCGCAGTGCCAACGCCCTGATATTAACCTACGACATCACCTGTGAGGAATCCTTCCGGTGCCTTCCAGAATGGCTGAGAGAGATAGAACAGTATGCCAACAACGAGGTCATCACTGTGCTTGTGGGTAAGTCATGCATCGCCAGGGTGGAGGTGCAGAGGAACAGGCACATTCTACATTCTTATAATGCAACACATTTAAAGGACCACTATCGTGGAAAATTATACAATTTTAAAGGGGCACTATGGCGAAAAAGTTTTAAAATTTAAGATATGTGTAAACATATACAAATAAAAAGTATGTTTTTTTCCAGAGTAAAATGAGCCATAAATGACTTTTCTCCTATGTTGCTGTCACTTACAGTAGTAGTAGTAGAAATCTGACAGAAGCGACAGGTTTTGGACTAGCCCATCTTCTCATAGGGGGATTCTCAGGGATTGACTTACTTTCAAAAGCACTTAGGGCTCGTTCCCACTGTTGCGACGCGATTTCGGCCGCATTCCGACGCTTGTAAAAACGCATGCGGATGCGTTTCCGCATGCGTTTTTACCCGCGATTTCGCATGCGATTTCGCATGGCAGGGTGCCATGCGAAATTAACCATGACACTGCCAGGGCTAAATAAAATTGAAAAAGGTGCGAAATCGCACGCGAAATCGCGGGTAAAAACGCATGTAACAAACGCATGCGTTTTTACTATTAAATACATTAGCGGCGATTCGCACGGATTCCCGACGCAGGCGAAATCGTTGGCTCTTTTGTGCGTTTTTTTCACGCTGAAAAAAACGCACCTCAACAACGCTACAGTGGAAACAGGCACATCCACTTGCATTACACGTGCGGATCTGCATGCGTTGGACGCATGCAGATTCGCGATAGTGGGAACGAGCCCTCAGTGAATGGCAGTTGCTCTGTCCAACTGCCAAAAAAAAACCTGTAGCGAGCAGGGAAGCTGGCCAGCATCATTTTTTAAATCCTTTTTAGGGTATATTTTTATAAAGAATAAAAGCCTTGCTGAGAATCCCCTATGAAGAGATGGACTAGTCCAAAACCTGTCGGTTCTGTCAGATTTCTACTACCTACTGTAAGTGACAGCAACATAGGAGAAAAGTAATTTATGGCTCATTTTACTCTAGAAAAACGTACTTCTTATTTGTCTGCACATATTTTCCATTTTACAATTTTTCATCATAGTGCCCCTTTAAATTCAAACGTTTAAAATGTATATTTGAACCAGAATAAAATGCACTGTACATTTATTTTTTCCTATGTTACTGGAGCTTACAGTAGGTCATTAAAATCTGACAGAGCTGGTCCATCTCCTCAGAGGGGATTTTCTGGGTTTCTTTATTTCCAAAAGCACTTACTGAATGGCAGTTGCTCTGTCCAAGTGCCAGAACAGTATACAAATGAGTAGGGAGGGTGGCTGCGATGTTTTTATTGATCCTTTACAGGTATTGCTTTAGTGAAGTGTTAAAGGGATACATAAATGACAACTAAAGCAAGACATATATGGAGGCTGCCATATTTATTTACTGCTGAAAAATACCAGTTGCCTGGCATCTTGCTGTTCTATTTGGTTGCAGAAGTGTCTGAATCACACCAGAAACAAGCATGCAGCTAATCTTGTCAGATCTGACAATAATGTCAGAAACACCCGATCTGCTGCATGCTTGTTCAGGGGCTATGGCTAAAAGTATTTGGCCTCTTTTCCACGGACAGTTGAACTGTGTGCTCAGCAAGCAGTTACCAGGCAGCAGTGAGCAGCCCTGATAAAATCCCCGACTGAGCATTCAGTCTGGCTTTGCTCAGGAATTTTTATAGCTGAGTCTGTGTTCTCTGGTGTCTTTTAAAGCCCAAGCCTGCCCCCTTGTGGCTCTGCTCAGGAATCATTATAGCTGAGTCATTATAGCAAAGCCAGACTGAATGCTCAGTCAGGGATTTTATCAGGGCTGTTTAGAAGCAAGCTGAACAGTTAAAAATGGAAGACAGCAGGGTAAGTGTTTTCTCTAATGTTCCCACTGATATATATGGTAAAATATATGAGGGTGCTTCGTCTCTGGTTCACTTTAAGTATCTCTTTAACCTGCTGAGCGGTCTGGACGAGCTCAGCTCGTCCAACACCGCCAGAGGCTGCCGCTCAGGCCCTGCTGGGCCGATTTTCGTGAAATAAAAAGCAGCACACGCAGCCGGCACTTTGCCAGCCGCGTGTGCTGCCTGATCGCCGCCGCTCTGCGGCGATTCGCCGCGAGCAGCGGCGAAAGAGGGTCCCCCCAGCCGCCTGAGCCCAGCGTAACCGGAACAAAAAGTTCCGGCCAGCGCTAAGGGCTGGATCGGAGGTGGCTGACGTCAGGACGTCGATGACGTCACTCCGCTCGTCGCTATGGCGACGATCTAAGCAAAACAAGGAAGGCCGCTCATTGCGGCCTTCCTTGTTTATTCTGGGCGCCGGAGGCGATCGGAAGAACGCCTCCGGAGCGCCCTCTAGTGGGCTTTCATGCAGCCAACTTTCAGTTGGCTGCATGAAATAGTTTTTTTTTTATTTAAAAAAAACCCTCCCGCAGCCACCCTGGCGATTTAATCAGAACGCCAGGGTGGTTAAGTAAATACTGAGAATCCCCCATGTGGAAATGGACTAGTCCTTTACTTCTTGTAAGCAACAGCAACATAGTAAAAAGTAATTTATAGTGCACTTTACTCTGGGAGAAATGTACACCTTACGTTTATGTGTTTACATGCATTTTTCATCTTACAAATTTTCATGATAGATAGTCCTTTTAACGCAATACTGTAATGAGTCCATGCAAATGCATCCACTCTTTATTTTGAAACAGAAGTGTTTAATAAAAAGTACAATGCAGTTTCTTACCGAAAACAATGTTACAGTAATTCAGCCTTACTCAGCTGTATGAAAATCCTGCTGCTCAAATCATCTACTGAGTAGTCAATTCACAGATGAACTTGCTGGCTTCCATGTGATCAATGCTCACCCCTCCTTTCTGATGACTCATGCTGTCTATGTGGAGAGAAGACAGCATGAGTCATCAGAAGGAAGGAGGTGAGAAGTGATCATGTAGGGATCAGAGACAGGCTTGAATGATCTTCAGGAATATTTCCACTGCAAGGCAATTGTAACCATACACAAAAAAGAGGTGCAAGGACATTTGGGAGCTGGGGAATAGCCAATGGTAGAATACCAGCAAGATTTACTGATATTCTACTATGTGCAGTGGTAATTACAAAAGTAAAATATTGGTAAATAATACTGATATTTAACAACTAAACCTAATCCTCAAACCGATCCCTCCCCCCTCTGATGTCTAAAGGTGGCCACAAACAGTCCAATTTGTAGCGAAAAATAGTTTGAGCGATCAAAAATTCTGATCTGATTGGTTGTAAATAATCTCTGTTGATGAGCACAATGGATTATGAACGATTATAAAAACAGTCGTCTGATTGGATTTTTGTCGAACCAAAATTTGGATTTTCTTGTTGGTTGAGATAGATGGGAAGCAAATATTGGTTCGTTGATGGTGTAGTGAAGAATTTCACTTCCGATCAGAATTTCTCATCGCTCAAACGATTTGTCGCTAGGAATTGGACCATTAGTGGCCACCTACACTCTAACCCCCCCCCCCCCCCCCCACCGCTGATGCCTAACCCAAACCACCCCCTACATATAACCTTAAAACTTCCCCACCTGATGCCTAACCTAAACAGCCCTACCCCCCCCCCCCCCCCCCCTCACCTAACCTTAAAACCCTTCCTTCCTGAGCGAAACAGGAAAAAAGGGCTCCAATTATAAAAGCTGCAGTTTGCGGCAATGAGAGGAAATTTGGGCGCAGGGAGGCACTTGATAAAATAAGGGGCACTGAGTCTTCCCACTATGCAAATTTCAACTTTGCATATGCAGTTCTGGATATGTGAGGTTTGCAAACAAGTGTAGCTATGCATGCCCAGGACACAGCCGGCCGAGGCTGCTGTGCATAGAGCGGGAGAGGACAGGGCATGTGCTGATGAGATCAGAATGGAAGGGAGGCTGGTTAAGCTGAAGAACCACAAAGATTGAAGAAGCCACAAGTTTAGCCACCTCATGTTATTGTTTTTTCAGTTTAGAATTGCTTTAAAGGGACTCCGAGCAGTGCAGAAACTATGGAAAGATGCAACCCGAGGCAAACCTAATGAAATAAAATGATATACTATGAAGAGGGAAGCCTCTCGTGTCCTCCTCAAGACCACCGCCACTGCTCGGGACCCTCTTGAAGTTTTCGTTTGCGCTCCCCGCTGTGCATAAGCACGACCCTGCTGCAACTACACGAGTAAAGCTGCACCAGCTGCACCAGCACGGAGCCACTCGTGGGTGAGAAGTTCTGGCATACCATGCAGGCACGGCGTACTCGCACAGGCTCAGTACACCTACGCTCATACACAGCAGGGAGCGTGGTCACGATAACATATTCAACAAGCTATTGTCAGATATGTATCTAATTTTTTCCCATTTGGTAGCCTTGAGTACACTGTAAAGCAAATCTGACGTAACCCCCCCCCCCCCCCCCCCCAAAAAAAAACAGATACTCGCCTATGGAGAGGGAAGGCTCTGGGTCCTATAGTATATAGCCTTCCTGGTCCTCTCATGGATCCCTCGCTCCAGCGCTAGCTCCCTTGTTTGAATTCTACACCATGGTAGGCTTTGGGAGCCTGAGTGCGCCCGAAGGTGGGCTGCTCCCAGGGCCGCCATCAGAAATTCTGGGGCCCCTCACAAATCATCAGTCCGGGCCCCCCCCCCTCCCCCCCTCCCCCCAAACTGAGAAATGTGCGTAGCCATTACATGTTGGCAGGGCTAGTTGGAGGCTTGCTGTCCACAAATTAATCACGAATAACCACGGTGGATACTCGTGATTCAAGTTAGCTCCAATTGCCACAGCTGAGCGGCTAGATGCGGCGGGGTTAATTACCCAGAACGCCACTCTCCGCCCAGCGTTTCAACGAGGTGCAAGTGTCCGAATGGACGCGTTGCAAGCCTCGATATCGAGCACTTCCTCCTTCAAGCCGGAAGGAGGAAGTGCTCCATCATTTTTTAGAACCTCCCAGTTTTCTTTTCTGTTTAAAAAAGCTAAAAAAAAGTAGGTTTAATGCTATTGTCTCATATGGTAATGATTCAGCTTTTCCCATAGTCTCGCAGTTAGCAATCATGTGACCCCCAACAAGACAAATTCAGCAATCATGAGGCCCCCAACAAGACAAATTCAGCAATCATGAGGCCCCCAACAAGACAAATTCAGCAATCATGAGGCCCCCAACAAATCATGAGGCCTCCAACAAGACAAATTCAGTAATCTTCAGGCTCCCAACAAATCATGAGGCCCCCAACAAGTAAAAATTCAATCATTAGGCCCCCAACAAGACAAATTCAGCAGTCATGAGGCACATAAATAGACAGCATTTCACATAAATAGGCAGAATGACCCCTTATGGTAGACACCTCTCACCTGGATTCTGACAGGGACCCCCAGGTTAGGTAGTGAGTGACATGGAGCCCTTTAGGCAGTGAGTGACAGGGAGCCCTTTTAGGTAGTGAGTGAGTGACAGGGAGCCCCTTTAGGTAGTGAGTGAGTGCCAGGGAGCCCCTTTAGGTAGTGAGTGAGTGCCAGGGAGCCCCTTTAGGTAGTTAGTGAGTGCCAGGGAGCCCCTTTAGGTAATGAGTGAGTGCCAGGGAGCCCCTTTAGGTAGTGAGTGAGTGCCAGGGAGCCCCTTTAGGTAGTGAGTGAGTGCCAGGGAGCCCCTTTAGGTAGTGAGTGAGTGCCAGGGAGCCCCTTTAGCAAGTGAGTGAGTGCCAGGGAGCCCCTTTAGCAAGTGAGTGAGTGCCAGGGAGCCCCTTTAGCAAGTGAGTGAGTGCCAGGGAGCCCCTTTAGCAAGTGAGTGAGTGCCAGGGAGCCCCTTTAGCAAGTGAGTGAGTGCCAGGGAGCCCCTTTAGCAAGTGAGTGAGTGCCAGGGAGCCCCTTTAGCAAGTGAGTGAGTGCCAGGGAGCCCCTTTAGCAAGTGAGTGAGTGCCAGGGAGCCCCTTTAGCAAGTGAGTGAGTGCCAGGGAGCCCCTTTAGCAAGTGAGTGAGTGCCAGGGAGCCCCTTTAGCAAGTGAGTGAGTGCCAGGGAGCTCCTTTAGCAAGTGAGTGAGTGACAGGGAGCCCCTTTAGCAAGTGATTGAGTGCCAGGGAGCCCCTTTAGCAAGTGAGTGAGTGACAGGGAGCCCCTTTAGCAAGTGAGTGAGTGACAGGGAGCCCCTTTAGCAAGTGAGTGAGTGACAGGGAGCCCCTTTAGCAAGTGAGTGACAGGGAGCCCCTTTAGCTAGTGAGTGAGTGACAGGGAGCCCCTTTAGCAAGTGAGTGAGTGACAGGGAGCCCCTTTAGCAAGTGAGTGAGTGACAGGGAGCCCCTTTAGCTAGTGAGTGAGTGACAGGGAGCCCCTTTAGCAAGTGAGTGAGTGCCAGGGAGCCCCTTTAGCAAGTGAGTGAGTGACAGGGAGCCCCTTTAGCAAGTGAGTGAGTGACAGGGAGCCCCTTTAGCAAGTGAGTGAGTGACAGGGAGCCCCTTTAGCAAGTGAGTGAGTGACAGGGAGCCCCTTTAGCTAGTGAGTGAGTGACAGGGAGGCCCTTTAGCAAGTGAGTGAGTGACAGGGAGCCCCTTTAGCTAGTGAGTGAGTGACAGGGAGCCCCTTTAGCAAGTGAGTGAGTGACAGGGAGCCCCTTTAGCTAGTAAGTGAGTGACAGGAAGGCCCTTTAGTAAGTGAGTGAGTGACAGGGAGCCCCTTTAGCAAGTGAGTGAGTGACAGGGAGCCCCTTTAGCAAGTGAGTGAGTGACAGGGAGCCCCTTTAGCAAGTGAGTGAGTAACAGGGAGCCCCTTTAGCTAGTGAGTGAGTGACAGGGAGCCCCTTTAGCTAGTGAGTGAGTGACAGGGAGCCCCTTTAGCAAGTGAGTGAGTGACAGGGAGCCCCTTTAGCTAGTGAGTGAGTGACAGGGAGGCCCTTTAGCAAGTGAGTGAGTGACAGGGAGCCCCTTTAGCAAGTGAGTGAGTGCCAGGGAGGCCCTTTAGCTAGTGAGTGAGTGACAGGGAGCCCCTTTAGCAAGTGAGTGAGTGCCAGGGAGGCCCTTTAGCTAGTGAGTGAGTGACAGGGAGGCCCTTTAGCAAGTGAGTGAGTGACAGGGAGCCCCTTTAGCAAGTGAGTGAGTGCCAGGGAGGCCCTTTAGCTAGTGAGTGAGTGCCAGGGAGGCCCTTTAGCTAGTGAGTGAGTGACAGGGAGGCCCTTTAGCTAGTGAGTGAGTGACAGGGAGGCCCTTTAGCAAGTGAGTGAGTGCCAGGGAGGCCCTTTAGCTAGTGAGTGAGTGCCAGGGAGGCCCTTTAGCTAGTGAGTGAGTGACAGGGAGGCCCTTTAGCTAGTGAGTGAGTGACAGGGAGGCCCTTTAGCAAGTGAGTGAGTGACAGGGAGCCCCTTTAGCTAGTGAGTGAGTGACAGGGAGGCCCTTTAGCAAGTGAGTGAGTGACAGGGAGCCCCTTTAGCAAGTGAGTGAGTGCCAGGGAGGCCCTTTAGCTAGTGAGTGAGTGACAGGGAGCCCCTTTAGCAAGTGAGTGAGTGCCAGGGAGGCCCTTTAGCTAGTGAGTGAGTGACAGGGAGGCCCTTTAGCAAGTGAGTGAGTGACAGGGAGCCCCTTTAGCAAGTGAGTGAGTGCCAGGGAGGCCCTTTAGCTAGTGAGTGAGTGCCAGGGAGGCCCTTTAGCTAGTGAGTGAGTGACAGGGAGGCCCTTTAGCTAGTGAGTGAGTGACAGGGAGGCCCTTTAGCAAGTGAGTGAGTGCCAGGGAGGCCCTTTAGCTAGTGAGTGAGTGCCAGGGAGGCCCTTTAGCTAGTGAGTGAGTGACAGGGAGCCCCTTTAGCAAGTGAGTGAGTGACAGGGAGCCCCTTTAGCAAGTGAGTGAGTGACAGGGAGCCCCTTTAGCAAGTGAGTGACAGGGAGCCCCTTTAGCTAGTGAGTGAGTGACAGGGAGCCCCTTTAGCAAGTGAGTGAGTGACAGGGAGCCCCTTTAGCAAGTGAGTGAGTGACAGGGAGCCCCTTTAGCTAGTGAGTGAGTGACAGGGAGCCCCTTTAGCAAGTGAGTGAGTGCCAGGGAGCCCCTTTAGCAAGTGAGTGAGTGACAGGGAGCCCCTTTAGCAAGTGAGTGAGTGACAGGGAGCCCCTTTAGCAAGTGAGTGAGTGACAGGGAGCCCCTTTAGCAAGTGAGTGAGTGACAGGGAGCCCCTTTAGCTAGTGAGTGAGTGACAGGGAGGCCCTTTAGCAAGTGAGTGAGTGACAGGGAGCCCCTTTAGCTAGTGAGTGAGTGACAGGGAGCCCCTTTAGCAAGTGAGTGAGTGACAGGGAGCCCCTTTAGCTAGTAAGTGAGTGACAGGAAGGCCCTTTAGTAAGTGAGTGAGTGACAGGGAGCCCCTTTAGCAAGTGAGTGAGTGACAGGGAGCCCCTTTAGCAAGTGAGTGAGTGACAGGGAGCCCCTTTAGCAAGTGAGTGAGTAACAGGGAGCCCCTTTAGCTAGTGAGTGAGTGACAGGGAGCCCCTTTAGCTAGTGAGTGAGTGACAGGGAGCCCCTTTAGCAAGTGAGTGAGTGACAGGGAGCCCCTTTAGCTAGTGAGTGAGTGACAGGGAGGCCCTTTAGCAAGTGAGTGAGTGACAGGGAGCCCCTTTAGCAAGTGAGTGAGTGCCAGGGAGGCCCTTTAGCTAGTGAGTGAGTGACAGGGAGCCCCTTTAGCAAGTGAGTGAGTGCCAGGGAGGCCCTTTAGCTAGTGAGTGAGTGACAGGGAGGCCCTTTAGCAAGTGAGTGAGTGACAGGGAGCCCCTTTAGCAAGTGAGTGAGTGCCAGGGAGGCCCTTTAGCTAGTGAGTGAGTGCCAGGGAGGCCCTTTAGCTAGTGAGTGAGTGACAGGGAGGCCCTTTAGCTAGTGAGTGAGTGACAGGGAGGCCCTTTAGCAAGTGAGTGAGTGCCAGGGAGGCCCTTTAGCTAGTGAGTGAGTGCCAGGGAGGCCCTTTAGCTAGTGAGTGAGTGACAGGGAGGCCCTTTAGCTAGTGAGTGAGTGACAGGGAGGCCCTTTAGCAAGTGAGTGAGTGACAGGGAGCCCCTTTAGCTAGTGAGTGAGTGACAGGGAGGCCCTTTAGCAAGTGAGTGAGTGACAGGGAGCCCCTTTAGCAAGTGAGTGAGTGCCAGGGAGGCCCTTTAGCTAGTGAGTGAGTGACAGGGAGCCCCTTTAGCAAGTGAGTGAGTGCCAGGGAGGCCCTTTAGCTAGTGAGTGAGTGACAGGGAGGCCCTTTAGCAAGTGAGTGAGTGACAGGGAGCCCCTTTAGCAAGTGAGTGAGTGCCAGGGAGGCCCTTTAGCTAGTGAGTGAGTGCCAGGGAGGCCCTTTAGCTAGTGAGTGAGTGACAGGGAGGCCCTTTAGCTAGTGAGTGAGTGACAGGGAGGCCCTTTAGCAAGTGAGTGAGTGCCAGGGAGGCCCTTTAGCTAGTGAGTGAGTGCCAGGGAGGCCCTTTAGCTAGTGAGTGAGTGACAGGGAGCCCCTTTAGCAAGTGAGTGAGTGCCAGGGAGCCCCTTTAGCAAGTGAGTGAGTGCCAGGGAGCCCCTTTAGCAAGTGAGTGAGTGCCAGGGAGCCCCTTTAGCAAGTGAGTGAGTGCCAGGGAGCCCCTTTAGCAAGTGAGTGAGTGCCAGGGAGCCCCTTTAGCAAGTGAGTGAGTGACAGGGAGCCCCTTTAGCAAGTGATTGAGTGCCAGGGAGCCCCTTTAGCAAGTGAGTGAGTGACAGGGAGCCCCTTTAGCAAGTGAGTGAGTGACAGGGAGCCCCTTTAGCAAGTGAGTGAGTGACAGGGAGCCCCTTTAGCAAGTGAGTGAGTGACAGGGAGCCCCTTTAGCTAGTGAGTGAGTGACAGGGAGCCTCTTTAGCAAGTGAGTGAGTGACAGGGAGCCCCTTTAGCAAGTGAGTGAGTGACAGGGAGCCCCTTTAGCTAGTGAGTGAGTGACAGGGAGCCCCTTTAGCAAGTGAGTGAGTGCCAGGGAGCCCCTTTAGCAAGTGAGTGAGTGACAGGGAGCCCCTTTAGCAAGTGAGTGAGTGACAGGGAGCCCCTTTAGCAAGTGAGTGAGTGACAGGGAGCCCCTTTAGCTAGTAAGTGAGTGACAGGAAGGCCCTTTAGTAAGTGAGTGAGTGACAGGGAGCCCCTTTAGCAAGTGAGTGAGTGACAGGGAGCCCCTTTAGCAAGTGAGTGAGTGACAGGGAGCCCCTTTAGCAAGTGAGTGAGTAACAGGGAGCCCCTTTAGCTAGTGAGTGAGTGACAGGGAGCCCCTTTAGCTAGTGAGTGAGTGACAGGGAGCCCCTTTAGCAAGTGAGTGAGTGACAGGGAGCCCCTTTAGCTAGTGAGTGAGTGACAGGGAGGCCCTTTAGCAAGTGAGTGAGTGACAGGGAGCCCCTTTAGCAAGTGAGTGAGTGCCAGGGAGGCCCTTTAGCTAGTGAGTGAGTGACAGGGAGCCCCTTTAGCAAGTGAGTGAGTGCCAGGGAGGCCCTTTAGCTAGTGAGTGAGTGACAGGGAGGCCCTTTAGCAAGTGAGTGAGTGACAGGGAGCCCCTTTAGCAAGTGAGTGAGTGCCAGGGAGGCCTTTTAGCTAGTGAGTGAGTGCCAGGGAGGCCCTTTAGCTAGTAAGTGAGTGACAGGGAGGCCCTTTAGCTAGTGAGTGAGTGACAGGGAGGCCCTTTAGCAAGTGAGTGAGTGCCAGGGAGGCCCTTTAGCTAGTGAGTGAGTGCCAGGGAGGCCCTTTAGCTAGTGAGTGAGTGACAGGGAGGCCCTTTAGCTAGTGAGTGAGTGACAGGGAGGCCCTTTAGCAAGTGAGTGAGTGACAGGGAGCAACCCCCCCCCCACCCCCCCCCCACCCCCGCCGCTTCCCCTACCTTGCAGCCAGCAGCCCAGCGTCAGACCTCAAGATCAGCGGCGACCCGACCAGTAAGAGCGGGCACCGGACGCACCCGCTCTATATGCGGAAGTGATGTCACTTCCGCATATCAGTGCGGGCGCTGGGTCCTAGCGCCCACACTATTGTCGCCGCCTGATCGAGGTCTGACGCGGCGGAGGCTAGAGGGATGGAGGGAGGGAGCAGCAGCCAGAGGGGTTGAGCGGCGGCCGGGCGGCACCCGCAGCGGGGATGGGGCCCACCTGCAGGCCCCGGGCCCGTGACGGGAGTCACGGATGTCCCCCCCTGATGGCGGGCCTGGCTGCTCCATACTGTGCATGATCGAGTTTGCAAGAGAGTGCTCCTGCACAGTACGGAGCCACCTGTCTTTATGAGCACTTGGGCTCCCAAAGACTCCCAACAGAGGCACAGAACAGTCTTTGACCCATTGGTCAGAGACCGTTAACAGAAGGACAGCGCTGGAACGAGGGGACCAGGAGAGGAATGGGAAGACGATATTGGACCCAGTGGTGGTGGTGGAAGCAAGACAACTCATTTAGAAATATTTTCTTCAGACTTGAGAGAATTTATTTGAGATGCAGAAGGTCTGCAAGAGGTTAATGATTTTTAATGCCTTTACCTATCTAAGAAAGAGACCGGAAGCCATGTACGAAAATGCGTAGCATTTGTCCTTGAATTACTTACATCACATCCATAGTGCAGACAATACGTTGTGCCACCCACACAGTTGTCTTCTCTCCGCCAGCTCTCTGCCGAAATGCCTCTAATGCATTTTGTCTACTGTCTGATATAATTACAGGGAATAAAATCGATTTGGCCGAGAGGAGAGAGGTCTCTCAGCAAAGAGCAGAAGAGTTTGCAGGGTCCCAAAACATGTATTATTTGGAAACCTCCGCCAAAGAGTCGGACAATGTGGAAAAACTCTTCCTGGACTTAGCTTGCCGCCTGATCAGCGAGGCCAGGCAAAACGCTTTGGTGAACAATGTAGATTCTTCTTTGCCGGGGGAAGGAAAGAGCATCAGCTATTTGAACTGTTGTAATTTTAACTAGTAACCAGCTTGGCCCGTCGGCGATAAAGAGTGGAAAAAAACATTTGGTACGGGCTGGGTGTCCAGGCAACGTTGGAATCTCTCTGTGGGATGATGCCAAATTTCTGGCAAAAAAAAAAAACCAGACTGTTTTGGAGTCTCAAGCCTAGTTGACCATACAGAGGTCACTGCCATAGGAAGGTGAGACATGGATCGGAGCAGGAGAGACACACCGCAGGTCCTGTCAGCAAGTTTCGGGTTCAACTTGAACGGACCTACATACATATTTAACGACGCGGTGTATACCGTCTAGAGTCTATTTTGTTTCTTTCTTACCCCCCGTTTGTTTTTAATAGATAGAAAAAGCATCCTCAAGGCAGTAGAAGACATAATCCTAGTGTCACTTTATCATACGATGATAATAACTCGAATCTATACTCTACAACAGTCAACTTTTTGAATTTTATGCTTCGGAATGCTTGCACCAATTTCAAACTCAGAAGATGTCATTTTGGATGCTGAAAGTGAACTTTTTTGTGACTTGGGATGGATTTAGGGACTAATCAGTGCTTTCTCTCTTTTTTTTCTTCTCTGCTTGGCTTTGGACATCGATAAAAGCAGCGATTTTTTTAGACTGTATCTTTGCAAAATTGGGAGTTTATAGCCATGAAGAAGCTCCAGCGCAGATTTCGGCTGCCAATGTCTATTATTCTTTTGCCAAAAACGGAACGTTTGTGATATGTGTTTATTTTTGTTTTTAAACTGTACGGAGTAGATAAATATCCAGTGTATGAAAATGTCAGAGGCCACTCAGGGGAACTTCGGAGAAATTGGGAGGCTATTCCAGTAGCGTAATACAAAATAATAGAAAGGTTGTACAATGGAGTAACAAGCTAATTAAAATAATCAGAGCGCCCATCATGTTATTTTTAAGAAATTGTATTGTGTTTTTATAATATTAATATCTTTACTGTACATTTTGGATTTTTTTTAATCAGTTAATTATGAAGATTATGAAGTTAATTATGAGGATGGAGTTAATAAAGAAGAATGGGCACATACAATTATTTCTGAGTATATTACTTGAAAAGCCATATAAAGTCAAGTGCACATTTGTGTTATTTTCTGCTTATTGTCCCTGTCCAGGACAGTTAAGGTTAACAGTTCCTTTGTCCAGTGGTGGGCCATTACCTTTCCACAATTAGGAGTGCAACTAGTTGGGTTCCATGTCTATATGAGAAGAGGGTGTGGACTATTTATTTAAAGGGCTCTTCCTATTATTAAAGGAAACATGAAGTTAGAGGGATATGGAGGATACCATATTTATTTCCTTTTAAAGCAGACCTGAACTCTTGCACAGCACACATTGAAAAGCTTTCATTCCACGAATAAAAGCTGTAGAAATCCACTGCACTAAGGTGTGTTTGTTTAGCTATATCCCAGTGTAATTAGCCTTATCGGTAGCTGTGAATGAGATTGCCACTGCTTCTCTGCCTGTACAGGACAAAACCGAGCCTTTCTGTGCTCCCTGAAAGTTAATGCAGTTAAAACTTCAGGGTTTTTTAGGACTTCTGTCAAATGTAATGATGCCTTTTTTTCCCCTAAAAGAGGATGTTTTGAGTTTAGTCACACATTTAATGATGCAAATTGCCTGGCTGTCCTGCTAATCCTATGCCTAATATTTTCAGCCATAGACCCTGAACAAGTATGCAGATCAGATGGTTCATTGGATTTGCTGCATGCTTATTTCAGGCATGTGATTCAAACACTACTGATGCATGAAAGATCACCGGGACACCAGGCAACTGGTATTGCTTTAAAGAGAACCCGAGGTGTGTTTAAAGAATGTTATCTGCATACAGAGGCTGGATCTGCCTATACAGCCCAGCCTCTGTTGCTATCCCAAACCCCACTAAGGTCCCCCTGCACTCTGCAATCCCTCATAAATCACAGCCTTGCTGTGAGGCTCTGTTTACATCTGTAGTGTCAGTCTCAGCTGCTCCCCCGCCTCCTGCATAGCTCCGGTCCCTGCCCCTGTCCCTTCCCTCCAATCAGCAGGGAGGGAAGGGATGCAGGCGGGGACTGGAGTTCTGCAGGAGGAGGGGAGAGCAGCAGACTGACACTTTAGAGATAAACACAGCCAGCTCTGACAAGCTGTTTGTCAGCAGCGTGGCTGTGATTTATGAGGGATTGCAGAGTGCAGGGGGACCTTAGGGGGGTTTGGGATAGCAACAGAGGCTGGGCTGTATAGGCAGATCCAGACTCTGTATGCAGATAATATTCTTCAAACCCACCTCGGGTTCTCTTTAAAGGAAATCAATATGGCAGCCTCCATATACCTCTCACTTCAGGTGTCCATTAAATAGAATCTGTAAAAAACAAAAAAGCCCCTGGGATTACTTACCTCAGGAGGGATAAGCCTCTGGATCCTAAAGAATCTCCCCCGTCCCGCTCAGCCATCTGGATCCAGCGCCGGCTCCCCCGGACACAGAACGGCAGTAATATGTACAAGTGCCGCTGCGTTCATGTGCAGTAGTGGCTCTACGCTCGGGCTCTGGTGAAAATAACTGAGCCTGATTGGGTCCGCTCTACTGGGCAGGCGCGAGCTGTACGCACCTGCGCAATAGAGCAGACCCAATCAGGCTCGGCTGTTTCCACCGTAGCCTGAGCTGAGAGCTGCTACATGCCCGACAAGTGGATCCTTGGGGGTCCCAACACTGGATCCCCTATACAGAGGAGGAAGCCCAATTAGGATCCAGAGTCTTCCCCCTCCTGAGGTAAGTACCCCCCAGGGGCTCTTTTTTTTTGTACAGGTTCCCTTAAAAGACTCTGAGGGAGCTTCCTCTACAAAACTTTGGTTTCCCCTCAATTACTGACAGGTTGTGGTCTATTGCCAGGCATGTGTAGATGTTGAGGACCTAAGAACATTGTAGCTATCCTGGGCAGAAGCAATTCACAGATCACCTATTGTGCCCTTGTGAATGCATTTGTTTTTATATTTCTTTTCAATTAAAATCTTCATGCATGATCACGTGTGCCCCTTCAACTTTGTTATTTTTAAGTTTGTTCATGAAGTGATCTCGCCCAATTCACCTGCACTTCTGCTGGCCTAGCCAGACCATTTTTGGACTGGTATTGTGTTTATTTGAAGGATTTTGGATTACAATCTCTGATTTAACATTCTGTAAATGTGAAATGTTACATGCAAATATTTCATGGGTATTAAAGTCCTTTGACGGGAGCAGCAACAGACTAACGTTGATTAAAACCTTTTATCTAAAGGACCTGGTGAGGTCAATTTACTGAAACGCAAAAATACTAATGTTGAAACCTCTTTCTTTCCAACCAAGTCAATAAACTTTGATAATGGTGTTTGCACAGGCGGTAACCAGACAAGGATTTTTTTTTGTTAGTCTAAACGGTGAAGGAAGATGCCACCTGCTGAACATACAGTCTACATGTGAAATATTCTGATGTAATATTTCATATTTTTTTTTCATAAAAAGTAAAAGTAAAAAAACAAATGGAGAAAGAGTGAAAAATGGTATAAAAAATACACACACAATCAAATAAAAGAAAAAAATATTAATAAAAATCACTATTCTTTCCCTTTAGGTTTCTCATGCACATTTCACTCCAGTTACTGGAGAAAACCTTTTGGATAGATTAAAAACGTATTCACGCAATGCTGTTTTTGCTATTTGCAATTTAGGCCCCGTTTACACTTGCGTTTTGGCAAATAAACGGACCGGATCCTGACCTGATCCTGATCAGAACCGTACGGTTCCGATCCGGATCCGGTCCGTTTGTATCAGGCATGCATCAGGCTGCCATCCGGATCCGTGGACAAAAAATAGCGAAATTTAAAAAAAAAAAAATGTTGGGGTCAGCAGAAGGTGCACCTGGTGCACGTGTAGAATCAGGTTCCTCCGCTGTAGGCCTCACCTCCACCTCCGACATTCTGCCAAACAGCTCCAGCACGTCTGTCACTGCTGCTCCACTCCAGGCTTGCTTGGCCCATGTGTCCCCATCCGAAATGGCCGCTTGCATACGCATAGGAAGTGGGGTAGAACGTCAGGTTTTTGTAGGCAGTGTGTTCTGTGCCTTCCGTTACCCATTGGTTTCTGTGTTCCTGATGGTGCTGTCAGGCTCAGGTCCGGCTCCGGTCCGGGTGCGTGGGCCGGAGATCCGGACCCAAAAAATAGCGCATGTTGGAAAAGAGTCCGGATCCGATCCGGCTCCGTACTGTATGGAACGGACACGTGTGAACGTCCGCATAGACTTTACATTGCTATGCGGAACGTACGTTCCGTTTGTACAGTATGCGGTCCGGATCAGATCCGGAAAGTCCGGATAGCGAACGCTAATGTGAACCGGGCCTTATTTTAGATCAAGTTGGAATGAAAATAACCACATGGGTAAAATAACATTTGTAAAAAAAAATTTTTTTGTAAAATTTGTTTGCATGGTAACTTTATGCATTTAAAAAAAATGTAATTCAGATCATCTCTTTGATCACAATGTCAAATGTATGGCCAGTTAAAGAGGAACTTTACCTAAGGATAGTAGTAGGGGGTGGGTGGGGTGGGGGGGGGAATCAAGACATTGCAAAGTGTTATTTATTCATGTTGTTTGATCCTCCGTGAGCCTGCAAGTCAGCATCTCTATTGCTGACAGGAAGGAAAAAATATGGACAGCTGCAACTGTCCTTATCTATAAACACACCCACTAACAACGTGATAGACTAATATATATACATTATGTATATATATATAAATATTAATGCACAGAGGTAGATGCTGCTTGCTTGGCATTTGGAACTAGCCATTATCTCCCACAATGCAACGAGGTTCATGGACAGGAAACTGCCATGGCAATGACATCACACTGTGGGAGGGGTTTCGCCACAATATCAGCCTGATGATCTATTCAAGAAAAGGAAAAGATTTCTCATGAGAAAGGGGGTATCAGCTACTGATTGGTATAAAGTTCAATCCTGGGTTAAGGTTCCCTTTTAAAATAAAATATTTATGTGAAACAAAAAAATTCCAACTGGATTGAAAAAAAAGTCAATGCGAAAATGATGCATGCCTGACTAGCATTAGTTTGACTGGACTTAGTGGGATATACTGGTCACTGGCTCAATGTATATTTCCTGGGAGTGGTGATCTAAGTTCTGTCCAAATGTAATTGGTACCATTTAATTCTGCAGGAAGAACATTCTATGTTTTATTATGCCCATATCTGACAGTCTGAATAATGCAGCTTTTTTCATTGCTTTGTTATGTAAAACACAAAAAAAAAATTGTGACCAAAAAGACCAGTATTTGCTGATACATTCATAATGTAAGTCAGTATGATTTCATGTGACCTGGTGTGGAACTGGGGTAGTAATGAATCTAACACACTCAAAAAGCTGAAATCATAACATGCTTCCAGTTACATAGTTGGGTTGAAAGAAAAAAAAAAAAAGACACGTCCATTGAATTCAACCAGAAATTAAAGAGGAACTCCAGCCTAAACAAACATACTGTCATTAAGTTACATTAGTTAGGTTAATTAAAATAGATAAGTAATATAATCTCTTACCCACCCTGTTTTAAAAGAACAGGCAAATGTTTGATTTCATAATGGCAGACATCTTTTTGGTTGAAAGGAGGTGACAGTGAGCATGATACACAGTTCCAACTGTCCTGTGTGCTGATCACCTCTCCCAGTTGCTAGGCAAGGTGAATAACCACATAGGAAATCCCATCATGCTCTGCACAGCATCAGGGAAAAAAAGCCCGGACTTTTTTTCTTTGATGGGTGGAGCTTAGCTAAAAATGCCGCTAAAAATGATGCTTTGGTAAGAAAAACAAAGTTCTGATGCTGTGAAACTGTTAAAGAAACACCAAGCCTTTTCAGTTCTGCTTAGTAGATTTTTAGTCTGGAGGCTCACTTTAAGTTACAACTCTAGCCTGCACCCTCACATATATCAGTTGATCCAGAAGAACCCTTGCAAGGCTTTGCCCTAAAATGGCAAAAAAAATACTTCCAACACCAGATAGCAAGCAGATAAAAACCTTGGATTAGAGTGTACCAGAGACATATATACATACATATATATACCTGGGGCTTCCTCCAGCCCCCTTCAGGCTGATTGCTCCCACACCGCCGTTCTCCGCTGTCTGCAGCTCCAATACCAGGTCCCGTAACTTCCTCCAGTTGCAGCCAGTCTGCACAAGAGAAATTCGCTCTCTATGTATATCTCTGGCGGCCGCCGGAGAGATACGTAGAGAGCGCACCTCCTCTTGATCCGTGCACATGGGGCTAGAGGAAGCTCCGGGTATGTATATATTCCCCCCCCCCCCCTCCCTCCCGTCTCTGGTTTCCTTTAACACCACCAAGAATTACCTAGTAATTATGCGTTTTACAGTTTACACTTTTTCTTAGTAGTGGTCCTTTAAAATGCCGAAAAACTCTGAAAAAATGCAACACAATTGGAACACATTATTTTGGCAAACCGCACGCAAATTCAAAGTGTGAACGGCCCAGACTAAAAGAGGTGTTTTGTCTCCTTAATGTGAGTGAGAAAAGCATATTTGATGGCATTTTTATAAACTTTTTAGGAACTTAAAGGGATAGTGTAGGGGGGGGGGGGGGGAGGGTCAGGGGAAAATGAGCTGAACTTACCCGGGGCTTCTAATGGTCCCCCGCAGACATCCTGTGCCCGTGCAGCCACTCACCGATGCTCCGACCCCGCCTCCAGTTCACTTCTGGAATTTCTGACTTTAACGTCAGAAAACCACTGTGCCTGCACGCCCGTGTCCTCGCTCCCGCTGATGTCACCAGGAGTGTACTGCGCAGGCACAGACCATACTGGGCCTGCACAGTACGCTCTTGATGACATCAGCGGGATCGAGGACACGGCAACGCAGGCGCAGTGGTTTTCAGACTTTAAAGTCTGAAATTCCAGAAGTGAACCGGAGGCGGGGCTGGAGCATCGGTGAGTGGCTGCACGGGCACAGGACGTCTGCGGGGGACCGTTAGAAGCCCCGGGTAAGTTCAACTCATTTTCCCCTGACCCCCCTACAGTATCCCTTTAAAAAAAAAAGGGCAAGTGTGGAAAAAGCCACCCGACCCCCTCCCTCCCTCCAACCATTTTATCTATCGGTGGCTGGCATCCTATTGATTGAACCTCACGGCAGGTCATTGTAGTCACCCTTTGATGACCCTGCTTCAGTCTAAAACCAGGAAACCCCCAAGTCTCAAAATGATCACATGCTCAGCACACACACATACAAACTAAGCTTCCGCTCACACTAACCCACCACCGCAGGAAGCAGCTGCCCACACTAACCCTCCGCCCACAACTGCGTTACCCACACTAAGCCGCTGCCCACAGGTGTGTCTTTGCCTACATAGGTATGCACGGACACACCTGCAGATGCACACACACCACAACCACCTCCACAATTGCTCCACCCAGTATAAGCCGCCAAGGGTTTATGCATGCTTACAACTTTCGGTTATGAGATGGGAGACAGTAGAGAATACAAGGCTGCAAGTTTAAGCTTGAATAGGATAATTCATGAATTGGACAACTTGTTTGCTTCATTGCAGTAATGTCCATTATAAACAGAAGGAATTGGAGTCATTTGGAAATGTACACATTGTATAATTTCAGCCATTTGCGTTACGCTCTGTTTACTTGTTTTATCTCCCAGGATGCAAAGGACCCTGAGTGACAGAATTATGAAACCCTTTGTATGATTTTGCATTTATTAAGAATGTATTTGGTATTTGCTATTCCTCAATGCTGTATTATTTAGATGCTTTGGAAAACACTTGTCTTTTTATAATATATATAAAAAAAATAAAATGAGAAAAACTAAATTGAATTTGTGATCAGCTGTTGGTGATGTCACTGTATTATATTTAATATTAAACTTGCGCAAATATTAAGGCTTTCCAATAGAGATGGGACGAATTCCAAATTTCCTTGAATCCAAATCCCAAAAAGATTCTGGAAACTTTCGAATCTCGCAAATCCTGTACATAAGAATTGTGTGATCTGTGTAATGCTGGGAATAAACGGCTAGATTCTGAGTCATTTCGATGGCTAGATAGATAATTTCCGACATGCCCAATCTCCCGCTCGATCGATTCTGCATTGAGGACAATGGAAAACGATAAGAAAAAAACGAGTGGAAGATAAGAGAATTGCCCGCAGAATCGAGCGGCGAAAACTATCGGGCGCAGAATTGAGCTGTGTATTCCCAGCATAAGACTAGTAGCTAAAAGCAAAAATGACCAGCACTGGCTTCGTCTTTAAAAGGCAGAGTTTTTATTTACTTGCTGTGTCCTCATGCTGTGAAACTGTTAAAGAAACACCAAGCCTTTTCAGTGCTGCTGAGTAGATTTTTAGTCCGGAGGTTCACTTTAAGATACATAGAGCTATAATTACATCCTTGAGGATTTCGGATGTTCACAGCTATGTTTTGTTCACGGATGTGCAAGTGAATAAAAACTCTGCCTTTTAAAGACGAGGCCAGTGCTGGTCATTTTTGCCATGGATACTGTGAAGTCTGTGCTGGCCACACGGACTGGACACGGCACGGCCGGCGAAGCGGGTGAGGTGTGCTGTCTAAGAAGGGAAACATGGTAAGACCATGTCCATCATGAATGCGGCAGCCAGAATTATCCACTACTCCCATCGCTCCACCACGGCGGATCCCCTCCTAGAATCCCTCCACTGGCTTCCTATCCAGCCCAGAATCAGATTCAAGATACTGTGTCTGACCTACAAATCTGTCCACAAAACCTGCCCAACCTACATTTCCGATCTTACTACACACCTAGCCGCTCACTTCGCTCTTCCAATGAACTTCGCCTAACCACCCCCCGCATCACCCAGTCCCATGCACACCTCCAGGACTTCTCAAGAGCTGCTCCAACACTATGGAACTCCCTACCTCCACCCATTAGGGCAGCCCTCTCCTTCAACATCTTCAAGAAAGCCCTCAAAACTCACCTTTTCACTCTGGCCTACTACCCCTCACAAGTGCTCTAAACCCACAGCTGAACTCTGGTCCCCTACCTTTCATGTCCTTACCTCTCCCTCTAGATTGTAAGCCTTTGGGCAGGGTCCTCCTCCTTTTGTATCCTACCTGATCATGCACCTCTATTACTGTGCACCCATGCTATGCATCTGAGTGAACCTAACTTGCCTAATCTCCATGCTCCCCTCCAGTGACTGACTAAGCATTACCTTGTACTCATACTGTGGTCTTTCTTGTATTCAAGAGAACCCGTTGCGAGGTTCTAACAATGAATTCCCCATACAGAGGCTGGGTCTGCTTATAGAGATTTAGATTCCCCCTAACGTCCCCCTGCGCTCAGCGAGACCCTATCATTCACAGCGGCGCTGCCGACACTGAGCGTGTCAGCAGCGGCTGTGTTTACCATTGAAATGTCAGTCTCCGCTCTCCCCGCCTCCTGCATCGCTCCGGTCCCCACCCACGCCCCTTCCCTGCACGCTGATTGGAGGCAAGGGACGCGGCCGGGGACCGGAGCTCTGCAGGAGGCGGGGGAGAGCGGAGACTGGCATTACAAAGGTAAACACAGACACATAGCGCGGCTGTGAATTATGGGGTCTCGCTGAGCACAGGGGGACGTTAGGGGGAATCTAAATAGCAACAGAGGCTGGGCTCTATAAGCAGACCCAGCCTCTGTATGGGGATTTCATTGTCATATTGCTGTATGTCACCCCTAAATATTGTCTGTAGCCTAAAGTAATGTTCAGCGCTGCGTAATATGTTGACGCTTTATAAATACATTAAATGAAAAAATAAGACTAGTAGCTAGACATGGAATAGTATATGCTTAGGCTAGGTGCACAGTAGGATGTTGTGTTGTGATGCAACATTAAAGGACACCCCAGGTGAAAATAAAGTGATTAGAAAAACAAATGCATCTATCCTCCTCCTAAAAGTTTTATTTTATATTTAAATCTAATTTTTACGTTTTTACTGTTCACTTGTCTCTGCTCAATGACACCTTCATTGAAGTATGCTAGAGCTCAAATCTGTGAATTATTGGCCCTTTTTATTTCTTTTCTGCTCTCAGAAGCCATTTACTGACAGGAAAGTGTTTTATGGCTGTTTTCGGCTCCGTGACCGCTCTCCTCCCTCATCATGCATCAGCGCACATACATGGATTATAATGAGAGGGAAGCACGGTCACGCAGCCGACCCAGCATACAGTGCATGTGCGGCAACTGGGTCAAAGGGCGCCGATCTTGTTAGGACACTGGAGCTGATAACGAAGGAGGACACAACCACGAGGGAGGTGCGATGAGAGACTGCACCCCCCCCCCCCCCCACACACACACACTAGCATAGCGTTAGATTTTTATTTTCTACCAGTATACAGCTAGGGCTTATTTTCGGAGGAGGGCTCATTTTTGGGGAAACATGGTAGCTGCCTACTGTTAAAGAGACTCCGTAACAAAAATTGCATCCTGTTTTTTATCATCCTACAAGTTTTAAAAGCTATTCTAATGTGTTCTGGCTTACTACAGCACTTTCTACTATAGTTACATAGTTATTTTGGTTGAAAAAAGACATACGTCCATCGAGTTCAACCAGTACAAAGTACAACTCCAGCCCGTCCCCCACATACCCCTGTTGATCCAGAGGAAGGCGAAAAAACCCCCACAAGGCATGGTCCAATTAGCCCCAAAAGGGAAAAATTCCTTCCCGACTCCAGATGGCAATCAGATAAAATCCCTGGATCAACATCATTAGGCATAACCTAGTAATTGTAGCCATGGATGTCTTTCAACGCAAGGAAAGCATCTAAGCCCCCTTTAAATGCAGGTATAGAGTTTGCCATAATGACTTCCTGTGGCAATGCATTCCACATCTTAATCACTCTTACTGTAAAGAACCCTTTTCTAAATAAATGGCTAAAACGTTTTTCCTCCATGCGCAGATCATTTCCTCTAGTCCTTTGAGAAGGCCTAGGGACAAAAAGCTCATCCGCCAAGCTATTATATTGCCCTCTGATGTATTTATACATGTTAATTAGATCCCCTCTAAGGCGTCTTTTCTCTAGACTAAATAAACCCAGTTTATCTAACCTTTCTTGGTAAGCGAGACCTTCCATCCCACGTATCAATTTTGTAGCTCGTCTCTGCACCTGCTCTAAAACTGCAATATCTACTATCACAGTCTCTGTAATAAATCAATGTATCTTTCCCCTGTCAGACTTGTCGGCCTGTGTCTGGAAGGCTGCCAAGTTCTTCAGTGTTGTGGTTCTGCTATGAACTCACCCTTCCAGGCCCCTCTATGCACACTGCCTGTGTATTATTTAGATTAGGGCAGCTTCTCTCTTATCTTTTACAAGCTGGATAAATCGTCCTCTGAGCTGGCTGGGCTTTCACATACTGAGGAAATTCAGACAAGGGCAAAGCTGTTTGCAGGAAGAAAAGAGCAGCCTGAAACTTCAGTGCATAACTGCAGGGGGAAAGAAACACACAAATGATCTCTTGAGATTCAAAAGGAAGGGTGTATACAGCCTGCTTGTGTATGGATGTATTTTCTATGTGTGGACATACTGTACATCAACCTACTTCCTGTTTTGGTGGCCATTTTGTTTGTTTATAAACAAACTTTTTAAAACTGTTTTTAACCACTTTTAATGCGGCGAGGAGCGGCGAAATTGTGACAGAGGGTAATAGGAGATGTCCCCTAACGCACTGGTATGTTTACTTTTGTGCGATTTTAACAATACAGATTCTCTTTAAAGGTATTCCGAAGAGAAAATAAAAAACAACAGTTACTCACCTAAGGAGAGTGAGGCTGGTTTCACACTGGAAACCAGCATCAGTGAAGCACAGCACCCGAAGCACCACATCGCACCAGCAAAAACAGGCCTTCAGGGAACACTGCGCTATTGTGCAGTGTTCCCTACCTGGCCACCAGCCAAGCAGGAAGTGACGAGCTCAATGCGCGCTTGCCGTCACTTCCTGCTTCTGGTATGCTCAAGTGCACAGAAGCCTATTCGGTGATATACGGTGATTTTGTTTTTTAGAATCCACACATCACCATAGACTAACATGACTTCCGGGCCGACGCACCTTGCTGCAGAATCTGTGCGGTAACGTAGTTTTGGCCCTGTGTCGTGGATGCAGCGAAAACGTCACTTCTGTCGCGTCATGCCGTAACGTAGCAATATAAATGTTTATGTAAAAAATACCGCAGCGCCTCGCTGTGGAAGTCCAATAGAGCCTTCCCATTCTCCTCTCGGTCCCCTGTTAGCAGTCTATAACCAATCGGCCATAGACTGCTCTCTTCTGCATGGCTTAGGCATTCCTCAGAAGGCCTCAGGCTCCCGAAGCCTGGCTGCTTCTTACTCCTCACGCCGGGGTGCCCTCTCTCGCACACTCGCAATACAGAGCCGCTTGTCTTCGGGAGCCCGAGTGCTTCCGAAGACTGCCGAAGTCTCCCGCGGCGGCAGATTCAAACAGGGAAGCCTGGTGGGGAACGAGGCCCCCGGGAAGAGAGATGGAAGGCTCTATAGGACCCAGAGCCTTCCTTCCTCTCCTTAGGTAAGTATCTTTTTATTTATGCTTCAGGCTAACTTTAAAACCTATAGTGCAGTTCTCCTTTAGATTAAACTTTTTATGGTTGACCAAAGACCTCCCATAATCCAGATTCATAAAGTCACTGAGGTTCCATCACTTCACTGATCGATGGCTCTGGACAGACTCGGACGATGCTCGTTGGAAAATCTAATTTACTCTCATACTGAGCCTGTGCTGCTCAACGACTGTGAGACTCATGAATACAAAATGGATTAATTACAGATATATGTGTCCATGAATATTAAACGAAGCCATGAACGCTCTAAAAATTGATTCTTCCAAGGAAACGAAGCAACAAATGATAATTGAGATGAAATCACTTATTTTCCTAAAAGCACTCAGAAGAAAAGAAATCAGTCGTAGAGGTTCAGTCAATTTGTAGCGCTGAGTAATGAGGAGGCGGATTTTGTAACGAGGCAGAACAGAGGATGGAGCCTCGCAGACCAGAAAAAGGCCTTCTGACTGGTGTGAGAACTTCTAGGCTGAAAACACAGATGCAATAGCGGAACACCTGTCACTACATACATTTGTCCAAAGCCAGCAGCCAGGGGGGAGGATGGGTATTAGATCACGTAAACCCTTTCCAATGCTATGTCGAACTAGAGGCTTTATCCACTATAGGTCCATTGACTTATCCGCTATAGGTCCAATGCCGGACATAGTCATCCTCTTGAGATCAAAGTGTAGGATTAAGTCCGACATTGTGCTTGCCGCCGACCCCATCCATCACCGATGTGCTACGTAATACAAATCTTACATGTGCACTAGTGGGCTTGCAGTAGGGGCACGATATCTGGTCCGGCACGGCATCCCTCTAAGGGTCGGACTAAGTCCATGTATATAATTTTGTAAAGAGCACTCCATAATTTAGTATAAGTGCATCTGAAAAGTCCCTTGTGTTTTTCATTAACTAAAAATACTTATTCGGGCATATTTATATATGATTTATTATTTCCCTAATCACAAAATATACTGCACTGACTATGACCAATACAAATACTCCATTAACCAGACAGCACAGTGGCGTAGTAATTAGCACTCTCGCCTTGCGGCGCTGGGTTGCTGGTTTGAATCCCAGCCAGGTCAACATCTGCAAGGAGTTTGTATGTTCTCCCTGTGTCTGCGTGAGTTTGCTCCGGGCACTCTGGTTTCCTCCCACAACCCAAAAACATACAGATAAGTTAGTTGGCTTCCCCCTCAATTGTCCCTAGACTACGATACATATAGACATAGGACTATGGTAGGGATTTGATTGTGAGCTCCTCTGAGGGACAGTTAGTGACGAGACTATATACTGTACAGCGCTGCAGAAGATGTCAGCACTATATAATAATAATAACCGCCCCAAGTACCCCCAAAGAGTACACTGAGTACCTAGATTTTAGAGCATTGGGGAAATCTAGACTATAGTTCAACTAAACAAAAGTCAATGTGGATTATAACAAAGGGGAAAAATGTGTCTGAACATGTATTGCAATAGCTGATATAACTATAGGTTTAGCTATTTACCACTTAAAGGACAACTGAAGTGAGAGGAAAATGGGGGCTGACATTTATTTCCAGTTGCCTGGCTATCCTGTCGACCCTTTGCCTCTAATTCTAGGTACACACGATACAATTTTCTGTCGTATTCACCTGCCAGATCCATTTTTTCCAATGTGCCGGATATGAATTTTGATAAATTTTCTGATCGATTTCCATAAGAGTGAACAGAAATCGATCAGAAAATCTATTTAAATTCAGATCGGAGATGTTGGAAAAAAATCGGGCAGGTAAGTCTGCCAGAAAATTGTACCATGTGTACCTAGCATAATTCTTTGAGCCGTAGCCCCAGAACAAGCATGCAGCAGATCAGGGGTTTCTGACATTATTGTCAGATCTGACAATCAAAGCTGTGTGCTTGTTTCTGGTGTGATTCAAACACTACTGCAGCCACATAGATCAGCAGGTCAGCCAGGCAACTGGTATTGTTTAACAGGACATTAATATGGCAGCCTCCATACTCTCCTCACTTCAGTTGTCCATTCAGGAAAGCCCGTGGATGCTCCAGAGACTTCCCCAATCATCCTTTGACCCCCCCCCCCCCTGCTGTTGGCCAGAACCCTCTTCTTCACGCCTACGCTCCTCAAGTGTATGAGAACAGCTGCACTGCGTTGGCACCAGTAGGGCTCGGGCGTGCACAGTAGCCGCTCGTGCGCAAGCAGGGCCGGATTTGTACTCTTTACCGCCCAGGCCACTGTCACCAGTCGCCCCCCTTCAGTATAGGTAGCGAGATAACCCCTCCGCCCTTCCCTCTAGTATAGGCAGCCTGATGACTCCCCTGTATAGGTAGCCAGATGATGACTCCCCCTTTGCCTCCAGTATAGGTAGCCAGATGACTCCTCCCCTCTTTCCCTCCAGTATAGGTAGCCAGATAACTCCCTTAACCCCTCCTTTTCCCACCTGTCAGTATAGGTAGCCAGCTCGCCTTCACACCGCAGCAGCCATCTGTGTCACTAATTTCTCTGCTCGTCTCCAGTGCAGAAGCTTTTTCTTCCCGTATCCAAACTGCCCAAGCCCATAGCCGCCACAATGCAAACGTGCACAGCAAGGTGGCTGCTGCACAGGCGGCTAGCAGCAGAGTACTGCGGGAAAGGAGCTCGCCTGATCTCCCTGTACTGCAGCATTTGCAAGCTTGCAAATGCTGCACCAGTTTAGCCTGCTGCTTTGGTGCCCTTCCTCCTGTGGTGCCCTACGCCATGGCCTAGGTGGTCATGGCCTAAATACGGCCTTGTGCGCAAGTGCCTCTGTGCTGCTGTGCACTTTACACAGTGCGGCCATTCTTGTAAACTGAGGGCACCCAGCTGCGAGCAATATTCAACATCAATGTCAAATATTTCAAAAAGGGTCCCAATGCTGGAACAGAGGGGTGCAGGAAAACTGGGGAAACCTCTGGGTTATCCAGCGCTTCCCTCTACTGAGGTTCCGGTGCTAGGGGATTATTCAGTGAAAGATCAGTGGTCTCCACCATGTTGCTTTCCGTACAGGTCATCTTTAAAGCTCGGGTTGTGAATACAATTCCATTAACCTTTGCGGGTTGCGTGCATGTCACACAAGACACCTCCAGGTCGTCAGGAGTCCTGCCTGCCGCCGTGACTCATGCAGTCTGAAGGTCGCTGGAACATAATGCGGTAATCTCATCCCGTTCCCTGCGCAGTGCGCGATGGATCCGAAGATTATGCAGCGAGCGCTCTCTCCATTTTCACTCTCCTGACATTAATAAATGCGTAATGAAAACATGTGAGCAGACATCGGGAAACCAGCAGAAAATAAGAGGCTTCTTCTGCCAGGCAGACGTCGGGCGCAGCGATATCTGATATTTATGTTTTTCCATTATAGAGCGCCGGCGGATTACACGGAGAACAAGGAATCGTCTGCGTCAGTCTCTGCCGCCAAACCAGCTCACAATCTAAAGTTACTACCAGAGTCACCGAACGCCCAACTAAGTCCAAAAAATGACTTTAAAGAGAACCTGTAGTGAAAACAACATAATGAATACAATTGATTATTGTTACAATATTCACTCACTGCTCCCATCGCTCCACCACGGCGGCTCCGCTCTGTGAATCCCTCCACTGGCTTCCTATCCAGAATCAGATTCAAGATACTGTGCCTGACTTACAAATCTGTCCATAAAATCAGTGCAACCTACATTTCCGATCTCACTTAGAGGTACACACCAAGCCGCTCATCCAATGAACTTCGCCTGACCGCCCCCGCATCACCCAATCCCATGCACGCCTCCAGGACTTTTCAAGAGCTGCTCCAACACTATGGAACTTCCTACCTCCACCCATTAGGGCAGCCCCCTCCTTAAACATCTTCAAGAAGGCCCTCAAAACTCACCTTTTCACTCTGACCTACCACCCCTCACAAGTGCTCTAATCCCACAGCTGAACTCTGGTCCCTTACCTCTCGTGTCCCTACCTCTCCCTCTAGATTGTAAGCCTTTGGGCAGGGTCCTCCTCCTTTTGCGTCCTACCTGATTATGCACCCGCATTACTGTGCACCCATGCTATGCATCTGAGTGAATTCAACTTGCCTAATCTTCATGCTCCATCCAGTGACTGACTAAGCATTACCTTGTACTCATACTGTGCTGTGTGATCTGGTCTTTCTTGTATTCCTGTATTGTCGTATTGCTGTATGTCACCCCTAAATATTGTCTGTAACCTAAACTAATGTCCAGTGCTGCATAATATGTTGGCGCTTTATAAATACAATAGATAATTTAGTCAGTGTCCACTGTAAAATCCGGAGGCGCTTATACCTGGCTGAATCTTTACAAGCTCCATATACTGCCTGATGAAGCGGGATGTTGCTCATGAAATGCGTTGCTATTACTTTGGAGTCTATTTGAATAAAGATATTTTTCAGTGAATAACATAATATTGTGTGTCTACTTGTGGGAGGTAAGTCTACCACTACCTTTCCTTCTTTTAAACATGTTTTATCTATTTTATCCTTATTTGGCGCCTCCGTTTTGAACAATTGTTTATCCTGAGTGTTCAGCCTCGGTGGAGGGGTGTTACCCCCCGTTTTTCTACTTCTACAAAGGGCGACATTTTTAACCCTGGTGGGGTCGGGTCTAATCCTCCCACTTGCCTACTGAGTGGTTATCAGACGTAGCCCACCTCTGTGAGTATATTTTCATATATTTACTCTATTGACCAATTGATTTGACATATTGTACTACTGGGGCTCTCAATCTGCTTTGTTTTTCTAGATCTGTACGGAATGTTTATTACTGAGAGTTCTATGCACAGAGGGGGAGAGTGCTTGCTTGGCAGTTGGAAAAAGACGTTATTTCCCACAATGCAATGAGGTTCACAGACAGGAAACTGTCAGTACCATGGTCAGGACATCACACTGTGGGAGGGGTTTCACCACAATATCAGCCATACAGACCCCCCCCTGTGCAAGAGATCTGGTCCACTTTAATTCAGGTACAATACTGATCGTGTGCTCCTCTGTCCACATTTCTGTGCAGCCTTGATGATACTGCTGTAGCATTGCAGCCATGCACAAGCAAGTCACAGCATATAGGCATTTCCCTCAGTAATAAAGCAGCAGTTTACACAGGAAGCATAGATCTCACCAGTTAATACAGGTACAGTACTGATAGTGTACTCCTCTGCCCACATTTCTGTGCAGCCTGGATGATACTGTAGCATTGCAGCCATGCACAAGCAAGTCACAGATGATAGGCAATTCCCTCAGTAATAAGGCAGCAGCTTGCACAGGACGCATAGGTCTCATCGGCTGGTGCAGCTTGTGGTCTTTAGCTCATGCATTGGCTGGTGCTTTTGAGGTAATCCATGCAGGGCCCAAAGTAGTGTGGAGATAGCGAGCAGGTTACAAGTGGCTGCCAGCCCATCCACCAACTACACCTCATGGGTCTCCGACTGATGTATGACGAATACGCCCACCCACTTTCCACCATAGCCACACACAGAGTAATGCAGGGGCACAAAAAAAAACCGGGTTCGCTATAACTGTGTGCAGTGTTGAAAGCTCACCTGTCACGCCTACACAAATCCTGGCATTCTGTGGTGCATTTGGCAACGATACTACATGCTTCGGTGTCAGGAGCTACAGGTGCCGGCGGTGACACAGGACACCGGGGTAGGCCGGAAATTACATTGGCGTGACAGGTGAGCTTTCAACACTGGGCACACATGGACACTTGGGGGATGGCAGCAGGACAATTTTAAAGAGAACCATGGTTGGCTCAAAAAATGATTAAAAAAAAAAAAAAAAGGCTACCTGATCTGCAGGGCTGAGTGGATCAGGTAGCTGCAAAAACCGCCGCTCCACGCTGGCTGCAATGGCCCACTTTCGTGACCTGCAGGTCACGACGCAGCAGTGAGAGACTGTGTGTCTCTTATAGCGTGCAGGGAGGAGCGGCAGGGGGCATGGCCAGGAAGAGAGAGAGCTGCCCAATGGCAGCTCAGGTAACCCTGTAGGAACGCCCCTGGTGGGCGTTTTGAGCAGCTAATCCCTCTCCCTGTGTTTACCTCCGAGTTAGAGACAAATATTGTTGCCAATCTCGGGGGGCTATAGCGCGGCGTTGGGGGAGGGGCAGAGAACGGCAGTGAGGGGACACAGAGACATGTCATGAATCAGAGAACATGCTTCTGTGTCCCATCTGCCTCCCGCAAACCACCTTGGGTTCTATTTAATAGATTGCATGCTGAAATCTATTGAAAATCAGTGTGCAGTGTATGGACAGGCAATAGACCCCTCTCTGATCGGATCTATCTAATAGTCGAATTGGTGGAAAACTAGTGTATGGCCATCTTTAACGAGCAATTGAAAAGGGTAAAACTGTACTCGGTAAGGGTTAATTCTCTTACACCAAAAATTCCCAAACAGAAAGGTAGCACCTCTCCAAACTCCTGGCACAACAGAGGACGCTGTCAATGGGCAGAGCTGGGCTGCCAGCCAGAAGGCTGAAAGGAACGGTTGTATATAATTATATATATATATATATATATATATATATATATATATATATATATATATATATATATATATACACATACACACACACACACACTCTGCAGAGCGGCAGTAGCACTGCGTACATCCCTGCCAGAAAAGATAACGAACCCGCCAAGTCAGATAAACCGCTCGAAATAATAAACGGACCAAGAAAAAAATATATATACAGAGTTTAAGTGATAATGCAGCTAAAATAAAGTCATCCAATGAAAGGACAAAATTATGAATCCAGATTGTTTGTATTTAGGCTGCTTTCACAGTGGGACGTTACAGGCGCATGTTAGAGCAGCCAGTAACACAGCCCAACTCACAGCAATGAAATATCAATGGGTTGTTCACAGCGACCACATTGCACGGTAAGTGCAGCGCGCTGTGCATTATACTCGTATGTGGCTGCGTTCGGATGTTTGCACATGCTCAGTACGTTTTTTTCTTTTAATTTTGCCGCATGCGCCGGTTTCGTTCCGATAGTATGCGTCAAAAAGTACGCATCACGGACGCATGAAGAGATGCAAAACGCGGCTCTATATAACGGTAAACTTCAAAGCTAAGATGCGTTGCGTTCAGGGCACGTTATGCGACCTTAACGTTGCATCTAACGCAAAGTCCAAGTGTGAAAGAGCCCTTACAGGGTAACTCTAGATTCAAAAACAGTACAGGGCAGCTTTCAAAGATAAAATTCACTAGCCTTATTATGACGCATTTTGTTAGATCCAGTGAGTGCTCTCCAACAGGATCACAGTGTATACAGAACGGGAACTACTGGCTGTGCAACCATCATGCATAGCGATCGTAACACTGCAAGTGGGACAACCCCGAGAGGGTTACACTGTTGCTGTGCTTTTCCCTGGATCAACACTGTCGGGAATTATTAGTAATACAGTAATAGCTGTGGGGGTCCTTTGATGCAAACTAACCATCCAGGCCCCCTTTAAAGGAAATCTTAAGTCCCCCCTAGGGTTGCAACGGTATGAAAATCCACAGTATGATACCAGTCTAAAGAAATACCACGGTATACGGTATAATACAATTAATAGTATAGGTAGCCAGGAATAGGTGTAGTCAGTAGTAGGTGGCCACAGTATAGGTAGACAGGAATAGGTTTATCCAGGAATAGGTGGTCACAGTATAGGTAGCCAGGGATAAGTGCAGCCAGTAGTAGGTGGTCGCAGTATAGGTAGCCAGGTATAGGTTTAGCCAGTAGTGGGTGGCCGCAGTAGAGGTAGCCTGTAATTGGTAGCCAGGGATAGGTGTGGCCAGTAGTAGGTGGCCGCAGTAGAGTTAGCCTGTAATAGGTGGCTGCAGTATAGGTAGCCAGGGATAGGTGTAGGCATTAATAGGTGGCCGAAGTATAGGCGGCCAGGGATAGGTGTAGCCAGTAATAGGTGGCCGCAGTATAGGTAGCCAAGTATAGGCGGCCAGGGATAGGTGTAGGCAGTAATAGGTGGCCGCAGTATAGGTAGCCAGGGATAGGTGCAGCCAGTATATAGAGCCAGGAATAGGTGCCCGCAGTAAAGTTAGGCCGGGGAGGGGGGATGGAACGGTGGGGGGAAACAAATACTCACTTGCTGGGTCCTTCACACGTGTACTTCTTTCTTCTTCCTTTCCTTGCCTTTCATCTCCCTGTAACAACGCAAGAAGAGGAAGTAGGAAGAAGTATGTAGTACACGCGCAGGACCCCTGGCAGAGTATCTGTTTACCCCGCCGCTGTTTGTGTGCCCGCTGTTGCGTCCGATCCCCGCCTCCCCATACAAAAATAAAAGATACACATTTCACACTATGTTACACTTAATAAATTAAATAAAAATAAATGAATATCTTCTTCCCCCCTCCGCATAGCCATTACCAAAATAAAACCGCTTGTAAGAAAAAAAAAAAAAAGTCAGCATTAAAAACAAAAACATAAATAGTCATGTAAGGGACTCCGTTTTTTTTTTTTACTATGTATGACATGAGGGTATATTACTGTTATATTTGCATATATGGGCTTGCAATTAGTGACGTACGCAAAACAGAAAAAATGCACCTTTATTTCCAAATAACAATGTCGCCAGGGACAAATAGGCAAATAAAATATGTGGGTTTAATAACACCATGATTGATCAATTCAGATCAAACATTTTTCTTCCATGCACAGATCATGCAGTGTTCTCCCCCCAAAATGTTTGCAGCCGGGTGGCATGAAAAAGTAGCCGGGTGAGGCAAGATGAGAGAATGCAGGGCTGGTGCTTCTCTACACAACTCTGCTTACAGCTTAGGAGGAGGTGAGCCGATGACAGCCGGGTGCTCACCATAAACTAGCCAGGTGAAGCACCCGGCTAAAAGAGCCTGGGGAGAACACTGTCATGTTTCCTTGTCCTACGTACAACCCTAAGAACAAAAGGCTCATCTGCCAAGCTTTTATATTGTCCTCAGATATATTTATACATGATAATCAGGTCACCTCTCGGGCATCTTTATTTCAAGCTAAATGAGCCCAGTTTGTCCAACCTTTCTTGATAAGTGAGACCTTCTAACCCTCTGATCATTTTCGTTGCACACCATTTACCTGTTCTAGGACTTTAACGTCCTTCCTATAAGTGTGGTGCCCTATAGGTGAGGGAGAAGTCACCATTTGTTTTGCGCTATAAGAACTTCATCAGCACATTTCTCCCACCTGTACTGTGATTTTTCGTGCCGTGTGCAAGTCTGTATGCATCATGATCCTGATAGGTGCTTTTTATTTAATTTGTAATACATGGTATGTTGCTATAATTTTATTATGTTCATTGAAAAGGTTCCTAAAGACAAGTCCCTGTAAGCCTAGCTGTGGTTCCTGTGCGCTTTTTCTATAGTAATATAGACAATAAGAGGACGTGGTGCACAGAATATAGGAGCGCAACACTGTCATTATTTCAAGAAAACAACAATGAACTGATAGCGTGTTAGAAAATTGTCCTTCGAACAGATGGAAGGAGGCACAGGAGGACAGATGGACAAAGGGGAACAGAAGGAGGCACACGAGGATGGATGGAGGCACAGAGGGGGACAGAAGAGGGCAATGGGGAACATAAGAAGGCACAGGGGGACATATGGAGACACAGAGGGAGGCACAGGTGGATGGATGCAGACATAGATGGGAATGGAAGGATGCACTGGGAAACAGAAGGAGGCACAGGGGAACAGGAGAAGGCGCAGAGGTGGTACAGAACTACAGGAGTAGGCACAAAGGGTGCACAAGGAAACACTGGAGCCACCAGGGGATAGAGCTTGCACAGAAAGGGACACAGTGGAGACACAGGAAGACAGATGGGAACACTAGAGGCACAAGGGACAGCGGTAACAAAGGGAGACAATATGGCGGCACTGAGTGAACTATTCGCTCTGATCGAGCCCGTCGCCAATGGTAACCAAGCTACCTTCAAATATGAAACAAAACACCTTAGTGATTTAAATTAAATGGCAGAACAAATGTGTTCGGCCAGAATAAAAGGTAATTCTTAGAACAATGTCAGGTTGCGGATATTACCATATTATAAACAACTATTTGCAACTGGATTTCTTGAAAATAAAAGGAATGACTCACATAAAACTAAAAAAAAATCTGCCTGAGAATTAATTTAATAAATAAGCATATCTTAGCAACAGGCAGTATATTTGTTAAAACAACCGCCTCTGGATAGTGTCACCATGGCTGCAAACTTCTGACTTTTCATTGAACAGTTCAGGAGACCAGTCATTAGGAAGGTGCTTCTGTACAGTAAACTCGTGTGATGAGGTCATCACTGGTGACGTAGTCATAGTATTATCCACCGTATTCACGTCATAGCTGTCCATTCTACATTTTGTACCAATACCGCTCTCCAGCCGCCCAAATGTACATCCTACATCAACAGGACAACTAGTATTACTTGACTGGACATCACAATTCTCTTGGTCTTCTAAATTAATTTTCTTTTTAACTGATCTCAAGACAATAGCCCTCCTCCGTTGTAAGGCTTGATGGCTTGAGATCTCAGAGCTCAAACACAAATTGGAAATTGGCGAGAAGAGACGGAAGTTGTCTGAAATTGTGCAAACCGTGGATGAACTGGTTCCAGTTAGTGACCGTCTCATTTTCCTCAGCAGGAAATTCGCAAGTGACTTACTTGATCTCCTATCTACAGAAAATACAGGAACTTCATCAGTGACAATATTAACGTAATCATTGATGGATTCTGAAAATCGTCTTAGTATTGGAGTGGACTGAAAATATGGAAACAGAGATTGAATTTTTGGGAGGACAGTTCCACAATTTTGCAAGCCACCTGTGTGGAAGTGAGAGTATCTACGATGGACGACGACACCTGAAGACTGTATTTCAGACGTGGAAGCAGATCTTGGACTCTTTGTTTCCCTTGCATATGTTCGTTTATTGGATCTAGTCAATTTTGACTGCAAAGTCTCTTCGAAACATCCCACCATGCTCGCCTCGAAGAGATCCGCCGAAGCATTGTAACCTTCACATCTTACGCTAACAGACTTCCGACTCTCGGATCTTAATTGGGAAAGATCTTCATCTTGTGGTGTAAGCTTATTATCTACATGTCCTAATTCTCTGACACGAGAGCTGCTTTGGTCTAACAAAATGCTGCACGAATTCATATTTTTGGCAAGTTGGTAAGGAAGGAGAGAAATGTCTCCATCACCTGTGAATAAATAAGGTGCAATTTTGTTCTTCAACAAAGATTTTTCAATTTTTGAACAATTCTGGGAAGTATCTTCATTAGCAAAGGAGTCCCTTGATCTGAATTCACCTAGAAAGATTCTCTGTGGAACACCTTGAAGGTTCCCCAAAGAAGACTGCGCCCCTGGGTTTTCAGAACAAGAACTAGTATGACCAATGCGGACAATTTCGTTTGTATCTTGTAAGAAAAATGTATTAAATTCATTGTCCTCTCTGTCACCGAAGCCGTGTCGTGCTGCAGTTTTCGTTAGTGTTTCTTTTTTTCTACGCTGTGTTAACGATAACAAAGCAGCTGGCGTTTTAATGAAGTCAGATGCGGTTTCTGAACGCCTTTTACGAGCTTTCTCTTTTTTGCCACTCAAACGCAACTTGGCGTCTTTGAAACTCAAATTACTCTTTCCTCGCTCGTCATTTTCAAGTTTGGCTATGAACTCACTCAGGCTCTCTGAGAACAGGAACTCATCCCAAGTTCCACTCTCAGCTTGATGGATTTCAGCTGCCTGAATGTTTTTGGAAGGAACGTGATCAAGGGAGGCTGAGGAGTCTTGGCTTTCACGACTTCCTGAATTACGAAGGTTTCGTAGAAAACAGGGTCTGCAGCAGGACACCGGTGACTGGGGCAAGGAATGGCTAGTAGGTGATGTACCAGTAAGGGGCTTGATAGTCACGGGGGGATTTTTAACCATTAAAGAACTACATTCAGGAATGCAGAGGTGATCTGCAGAAAGATCTATAACATCTTCCAGCAGTAATGTCTCCTGGGCAGAGTCCATGCTTTCCTGGAATTTACTTTCCTCGTCACGTGATCCCAGCTTGGCCTCCTCCAGCTGACTCTGGCAGGAATCGATGGATGTAGATTCTGCTGATACATTCAGTGTTGGTGAGGATATCAAGCCAAGAGAACGATGCCAGTAATCCTCAAACGTGTTCCCGCTCTGCTGAAGGCTTCCGACGCTGCTCTCGGCACTGGTAGTACGCCATAAACCTTTATGAGTGGCATCTGCAGAGAGGTCACTCCAGGTGTTTACAGAGCTGTTACTTGTTACGGCCTCAACCAGACAACGGAAGCGCTTCAGGATGGTGCTGGAGGCGGGGTCATTATTTACAGGGATCATCTGACAGGCGATCAGATGCGACAAAGAAGCGGAAGCGCCAGCATAAGGAGCATCAGGAACCTGTTATTGAACAGAAGGACAAAAATAATAAACAGTAACACAATAATGTTTTTTGTCTTTTAGCAATGATATTTGTTGACAATTTTAAAGCTTAACTGTTTTTGTGATGTACATGTGCAAAGGAATATGAGAGTTTACACAGGAATAAAAAATGTAAGTTTTTTCTTTTTATTGTGAAATGTCACTTAAAGGGAACCTGAAGCGAGAAGTATGTGGAGGCTTCCATATATTTTTTTTTTAAACAATACCAGTTGCCTGGCAGCCCAGCTGATCTATTTAGTTGCAGGGGTGTCTGAATCACACCAGAAATAAGCATGCAGCTAATCTGGTCAGATCTGACAATAATGCCAGAAACACCTGATCTGCTGCATGCTTGTTCAGGGTCTGTGGCTAAATGTATTAGAGGATGAGGATCAGCAGGACAGCCAGGCAACTACAGTCTTTCCCCTAAAGTAAAACATCCTCTGATTATAAGGCCTAGCTGCAATTTCATTCCTTCTCTGAATATAAGGCATCCTCCGAATAGAAGACCTAGCCCCAAAGCCACACATCCCCAGCCGCAGAACACATCATATCCCGCCCCCCAGACTGTCTCTCCGCTCCCCTGATTTAAGTGCCCCCCCCCCCCCTTCCGACCCGTGTGGCCTCTCTGTCCCGCCTCCTTGTCTGGGTCTCTGCTCCCCGTGCATTGTGTCCCCCCTCCCTTCCGACCCCTGTGGCCGCTCTGTCCCGCCCCCTTGTCGGTGTCCCCCGCTCCCCGTGCACGCTATATGTAATGGCAGCCAGCGTGTCTTACTGTAGCCATGCTGCCCGGAGATCGCTGGCGTCCTCACTTCTCCCTCTAGTAACCGGCGCTTGTGTAGATTACATCATCTACACAAGCGCCGGTTACTAGAGGGAAGAAGACAGGACGCCAGAGATCTCCGGGCAGCATGGCTACAGTAAGACACTGGCTGCCATTACATTTAGCGTGGACGGGGAGCGGGGGACACCGACAAGGGGGCGGGACAGAGCGGTCACAGGGGTCGGAAGGGAGGGGGACATAATGCAGGGGAGCAGAGACCCAGACAAGGAGGTGGGACAGAGTGGCCACAGGGGTCGGAAGGGAGGGGGACATAATGCAGGGGAGCAGAGACACAGGCTAGGGGGCTAGACAGTGCGGCTACACGGGTCGGGAGGGGGGACACAATGCAGGGGAGCAAAGACACAGGCTAAGAGGCTGGAGCAGCCACACTGAGAACAGAAGGGGACACACTATGCAGTGCCGATCAGGCACTTTTTATCATCTGTGTGCAGGGATGACATGACAGGTGCCTGATTGGCACTGTGACATTACAATGAGCAGCAATAAGAGGCGGCCAGCATAGGACATATCATGCAGTGCCAATAAGACATTCCCTGAAAATAAGCCCTAGCACGCTTTTTGGAGCAAAAATTAATATAAGACAGTGTCTTATTTTCAGGGAAACATGGTAGTAATTCTTAAAAAGAAATAAATATGGCAGCTTCCATATCCCTCTCACTTGAAATGAGAGGGATGTGGAGGCTGACATTTATTTCCTTTACAATGTATATTGCCTGGCTGTCCTGCTGATCCCCTGCCTCTAATACGTTTTCCCATAGACCCTAACCAAGCATGCAAATCAGATGTTTTGACTGAAGTCTGACTGGATTAGCTGCAAGCTTGTTTCTAGTGTGTGACTGACCCCCTGCATTAGTGTGCAATCCTCACAGGTAGCTGTCTGAACTCCGCCCACTACAGTCTGAATAGCATGATTATGCTGAGCCAATAGCAGCCTCTCCCACAAAGCCTAATAGAAACCCTTTCAATTCAACATGCTTGATTTATTTTAAAGCCAGATTTGTAACCACAGAAGTTTCATTGTGAAAAGAAGGTAACATTTTGGAATTTTGCTTACAAAGCTACCCTAAGCTTATTCAAAACTATACACCACTTTTTAAATTGTATGGGCCCTGTATCACTAACCGGCGGTAAGATTACTGTGCACAAGTGTGCGTTACCCTAGCAACGCTTGTGGTACTTCGGTAAAGAGAATCTGTAACAAAAAAAGAAGAGACCCTGGCAGTTACTTACCTCAGGAGGGGGAAGTCTCTGGATCCTAAAAAAGCTTCCCCCTTCCTCCTCAGAAGAGGGGATCCAGCCCTGGGATTGACATCACATCCCCCCCCCCCTGTAACTTCTGTTGTCGTTACAGATTCTCTTTAAACAACGAGGGATGCGTTAATTGCGCAACATACGCTACGCTGTCAGCTCCGGTAATGGTAACACTGCCGTGCGCACAGCAAACTTACCGCAGGTCAGTAAATCAGGGCCATAGTCTCTTAAATGCAAAGCAATATTAGGATTTACCTTCACGGCAAATATGAAGCTTTGGCCAATGAGGCAATCCTCAGCCGCCTGGAACAGCAACTCCTGCGCTCCATAACCTTTCCCAGCGGCCATAAGGTGCTCCGCCTCCTCAAGATGCCTTAAAACAAACACATTATTCTATGAATAAACTACCTATCATACATTTGGCTTCTCTTGTGATTGTGTCTGAGGCTGTGTACAGATGCTCTACTACAGACACAGAGAATGATCACTGGTGATTGCTATGCGAAGCACAAGTTTAGGAGCGATTGCCTGTACGGCGCAACTCTGGTGCATGCAATGACATCACTTTTCCTGCAGAGTACCTGCACATCACTCTTCCATATACCCACAGATTGCCTAGAGCACGATCAAAGCCCCCCCCCCCCCCATTAATAATGCAGCATATCACATAAATGGGCAGTGTCAATTAAACATACCTAGGCAGAGTTACCTGGCTTCTGTGCTGGCTGGTCTGGCTTTCTGCTGGGCAGGCTGGCCTGCTTCCAGGTTATCTGGCAGTTCCCCCATAGCATTCCCTTACCTTCTAGTGGACCCCCTCCCATGCTCCCACGGGTCTCCCATTCAGGTACCACAACTCCTAGCATGCCCCCATAGAAGCTATGGGGGCAGCTCCCTGCTTGCCCCCCTAAGGCTTCACAGCACCTAGTATGCTCAGTGCCCACAGAGACACCACAGCATAATCCCAATTGATGCACCACAGCTCCCAGCATGCCCGCCACTGAGGCACCACATCTGGGGCACCCCAGAATAGATCTGGGGTACATGCCACTGATCTTTGGGGCTAACAACGCCCCTGGCGTATTCCTAATTTACACTAATTTAGTGTGTTGTTTCTCTTATTTTTTCTCAGGGCTCGTAACGAGGTAAACCCTACACAGACCCCCGCCGAGGCCTGACCCAGACAAGGAAAATCCTTAATATGTTTACAGGACATGGAGTGATAGTTGTGAGGACAAGCTGACAGCTGGCAAAGTCTGAAGAAAGCTGTACAAAGAGCAGCTTGTCTGTTGTTGGTGGAATGTCATAATCTTCAAGACATTTCGGCTGCACATGAGCAGTGTGGAAATCAGTGCTGATGATAGAAATGTGTTGTCTACGCAAACAGTTACTGCAAACGCACACAAAAATAAAATAGTTGGGGAATAAAAAGCAGGTGGGGTGCAAGTATACATCTGCAGTTAGTGCACTGGCCAGTAGGCGGTGCTAGTTCAATAAACCTACTGCACTTCCTTCACCAAAAGAAACCTCAGCACTACATATGGTGAATGTGCAGCATAGGATACATATAATTAATTTAGCCTGGTAGGCAGGGCTGTGGATTTTGTACAAAAATCCTCCGACTCCCGACTCAGACTCCTCAGTTTATGAAATCACAGACTTCGGGTACCCAAAATTGCTCCGACTCCTCGACTCCACAGCCCTGCTGGTAGGCACATATCATTTTGATTGGCCAATTTCACAACCTCCATGTAGTACAGGGGTGTCAAACTCAAATACAAAGAGGGCTGAAATTGTACACTGGGACCAAGTCGAGGGCCAACCTCAATGTCTCCTGGCCACCTTCCTCCCTTATAAAGATCTCAGGTTTCTAATGACCTCCCTCCCCTATACAGTTCCCTGGTGTCTAGAGGCCCCACCCTCCCCTATACAGTTCCTTGGTGTCTAGTGGCTCCCACCCTCCCTTATACAGTTCCTGGGTGTCTAGAGACCCCCACCACCCTCCCCTATACAGTTCCCTGGTGAATAGTGGCTCCCACCCTCCCCTATACAGTTCCCTGGTGTCTAGAGGCCCCACCCTCCCCTATACAATTCCCTGGTGTCTAGCACATTCCTCCTACCTCCCACATATGGCTTCCCTGGTGTTCTGGGGCTTTACCTCCAATATAGCTTCCCTGGTGGTCTAGAGTGGGCCAAACATAATGCAAAATGGTAAAACCACTTGAGGGCCAAATGTAATGGCTCTGAGGGCCCGCGGGCCGGAGTTTGACATGTATGATGTGGTAGGACAACCAACAGATTATGAATACGGTGAACAGATTGTGTCGGTAAGTCCTCATACTACACAGAAGTGGTAACATTGGCCAATCATTCCACAAACAAAATGAAATGTATGTACCAGACTTCAGATATCAGCAGTATCTATATGGGAGTCATAGGTCTCTTGTCTTGGAGGGGGAAAAAAAAATCGACCCAATCAACTGTTGCTTTCTACAGTCCCACCCATTCCATCTTAAAGCGGACCTGAACTCAGAACCTCCTCTCTGCTCTAAAAAGATAAGCAACAGCATAATAACCTTTAAAGAAAAAAATTGTTTGTTACAGCTGATAGAAATCCTGCAATGACTCTGTAGTGTGTCTACTTCCTGCTTTCATGAAAGAAGACATAGGGTTAACACCCTGTGCTTACAAAATTAGCTGCTCTGCCAGGCAGCCAGCTGACACAGCTGAGAGATCAAATTACACAGGAGATTAGACACAGATGAGGGGGAATTAGCCAGGCTAAACTCTCTAAATACATACAGGGTGCATTCCTCTTGGTTTTCCTTCCGTCCTTTGAAAGAGTTCAGGTCCACTTTAAAAGGGAAGGGGAGGGACACTGAAGGCAAAAGCTGATTGTTCAGTTTAGACAAAAAAGCATAAACAAATACACATTTTAACGGGAACCTTAACTGAGAGGGATATGGATGTTTCTTTTTAAACAATCCCAGCTGCCTGGCAGTCCTGCTGATCTCTTTGACTGCAGTAGTGCCTGAATCACACACCTGAAACAAGCATGCAGCTAATCCAGTCTGACTTTAGTCAGAGCACCTTATATGCATGCTTGTTGAGGGGCTGTGGCTAAGTATTAGAGAGACAGGATCAACAGGAGGAGTCAGGCAACCGGCATTACTGTATTTTAAAAGGAAAAATCCATATTTTTCTCAGATTAGGTTCCCTTTAAAGAGAACCTGTATCAATAAAATAGGGAGAAGCCTCAGCGTCCCAATGAGGCTTCCCCCTCCCCTGTAGCTGCAGGCAGTCCAGCGCTGGCTCCCCCGAAGTGTCCCGGAATCCTCCCTCGACAAGCCTGACAAGCGCTGATTTATTTACCTTTCCCGGCTTCAGCGGGGGCGCTGTTGCGGCTTTCTGCACGGAGATAGGCGAAAATAGCCGATCTCCGTCGGGTCCGATCTACTGCGCACGACAGCGATCGGCTATTTCCGCCTATCTCGGAGGTGGAGAGCAGATACTGTGGCTGCGCTGGAGCCAGGAAGGTAAATATTTACATCCCCGCTGTTTGGGGAGCTTCATCTCCGCCGCCGTGGGACCGAGGAGGACGGGAAAGCCTCATTAGGATCCGGAGGCTTCCCCCAGCCCAGGTGAGTACCCCCCAAGGGAGGATTTTCTCAATACAGGTTTTATTTAAGTTAAAGGAAACCAGTCACCAGTAAGCAGGTTTTCCTTATAGCAGAGTCTGCTGATAGATTTGCTTTGAGACAACAGTTATAGAGCACTTTGGAACAAAATATATTTTTACAGTATCAGAAAATCATTTGAAAAATAAACAAAACAACAATTTGAGGCAAGGAAACAAGCGGGGGGGGGGGCTGGCTGGGGGATGTTTGAACGCTCATTTACATTTTGATAGCCTCCGCGGTTTATCCAGAATTACTCGGGAACGCAGAGATGACATTTTGTTCAAAACATCAAATCGCGCTTGTCACTGGAATTAAATGCTTGATGTGAAACGAGTGTCCTGTCTGTGTGCAGCTGTCATTCTGTGCCGCTCATTCCGCCAAACGTACCGATCGCAGAACGGCGGCGGGTGCAAGAAGACGCTGCGAGGTGGGGGAGGGTGGCTGTAGTTTGCTTTAAAGGAAACCTGAAGCGAAAATAAACTTATGAGATAGTAAATTGTATGTGTAGAACAGCTAAGAAATAGAACACTAGTAGCAAAGAAAAGAGTATCATATTGTTTTTTAGTACCGGAAGAGTTCAAAAACTTCAGTTATCTATGCAAAAGCGCTTATCTGAGCTATTCCACCCACTGTGTGGAATACAGTCCTGTTTTCTGAAGCACTTAAAGGACTTACGAGGCCAAAATCTGCCCCCAAAACGTAAAAGAAGTTAACTACCTGCATGACTTTGTAAGGCACGGAGGACGCCGTCTGCGCCCTCCGTGCCGTTCGCCTGGTCCCCTCTGCTCAATAGCCCCCCGAAAGACTGCGACCCCACTGTCCGGGTCGGTATCTGCAGCCTGCATAAAGATGGCTGCGCAGCTCTAGGGCCAACCCCCCGATCCACGCTGCCTGTTACGTGGATCGGGGGATTGGCCCTAGAGCTGCGCAGCTGCAGTAGCGGCTATGCGGACTGCGCAGCCAAGGCCAGCTCCGGCAGCCATCTTTATGTAGGCTGCAGATACCGACCCGGACCGTGGGGTCGCAGCCTTTCGGGGGGCTATTGAGCAGAGGGGACCAGGCGAACGGCACGGAGGGCGCGGACGGTGTCCTCCGTGCCTTACAAAGTCATGCAGAGTCGTCTGTAGCTGACAATTTGTTAGGCTGTGCAATATGTACCTTTCCTAGCTCCAGCGGGGGCGCTGTTGCGGCTCTTTGCTCGGAAATAGCCGATCCTAGTTGGGTACGCTCTACTGTGCAGATGACCTGTGCAGTAGAGCGGACCCGACTGGGATTGGCTATTTCCGCCTATTTTGGAGCCGAGAGCCGCTACTGCACTGGAGCCGGGAGGGTAAATATTTACATGCCCGTTGCTCGGAGGGGCAGTGAAAGACCACCGTGGGATGGAGGAGGATGGGGGAAGCCTCATTAGGATCCAGGGGCTTCCCCCACCCGAGATTGAGTACACCCCAGGAGCATTTTTGATCATTACAGATCCTCTTTAACCACTTCAGCCTTCAGTCGTTTTCACTTTATGCATCCGAGCAATGTTCACCTCCCATTCATTAGCCCATAACTTTATCACTACTTATCACAATGAACTGATCTATATCTTGTTTTTTCCGCCACCAATTAGGCTTTCTTTGGGTGGTACATTTTGCTAAGAGCCACTTTACTGTAAATTCATTTTAACATGAAGAATAAGAAAAAAAACTGAAAAAATTTATTATTTGTCAGTTATAGTTTTAAAATAATACATGCCTCCATAATTAAAACTCACATATTTTATTTGCCCATTTGTCCCGGTTATTACACTGTTTAAATTATGTCCCTATTACAATGTATGGCGACAATATTTTGTTTGGAAATAAAAGAGGATTTTTTTTCTGTTTTGCATCCATCACTATTTACAAGCTTATAATAATAAAAAAAAAATAATAATAAATATTTCATCTTTACATTGATATTTAAAAAGTTTACACCCTTAGGTAAATATTTACATGTTTTTATTATTGCAATTTTTTTTTTTAAATTAACCACTTAACATCTCAGTCGTTTTCAGCTTTTGCATCTGAGCAATGTTCACCTCCCATTCATTAGCCTATAACTTTATCACTACTTATCACAATGAACTGATCTATATCTTGTTTTTTCCGCCACCAATTAGGCTTTCTTTGGGGGGTACATTTTGCTAAGAGCCACTTTACTGTAAATGCATTTTAACAGGAAGAATAAGAAAAAAAATGAAAAAATTCATTATTTGTCAGTTTTCGGCCATTATAGTTTTAATATAATACATGCCTCCATAATTAAAACCTACGTATTGTTATTGCCAATTTGTCACGGTTATTTCACCATTTAAATTATGTCCCTATCACAATGTATCGCGACAATATTTTATTTGGAAATAAAAGAGCATTTTTTCCGTTTTGCATACATCACTATTTACAAGCTTATAAAAAAAAAGAGAGTAATATTTCATCTTTACATAGATATTTAAAAAGTTTAGACCCTTAGGTAAATAATTTTTTTTTTTTTATAGTAATTTTTTTTGTTTTTTTTTTATTAAACATTTTATGTGGGCATTTTTGGGAGGGTGGGATATAAAAGTGTTTTATTTGGGGAAATATTGGTGTATTGTAATGTTTTTGGGCATTTACTTGTAGTTTTACTTTTTGGCCACAAGATGGCAATCTCGATTTTTTTTACATGACGTCACTCTAAGCGTACAATGTACGCTTAGAGGGACACAGCTTCAGAAAGAGCGAAGCTTCCGAGAGAAGCTGTCGCTTTTTCAGCGGGGGAGAGGAATCAATGATCGGGCTCCCTAGCCCGATACATTGATTCCGTGGCTACCGACTCCGCGGCCGGGAGTGCGCGCGCGCGATCGGGCCCGGGAGCGCGCCTGTCCTCCTTGACGTTTTTATACGTCAAGGACGACAAAGTGGTTAAACATTTTAGTTGGGTATTTTTGGGAGGGTAGGATGTAAACAGTCATTTTTTTTTTTTTTTTTACATTTAGTTGTAGTTTTACTTTTTGGCCACAAGATGGCAGCCATGAGTTTGTTTACATGACGTCACTCTTAGCGTAACTTGTACGTTTAGAGCAACGTAGGAGTCAGAAAAAGTGAAGCTTCAGAGAGAAACTGTCGCTTTTTCTGTGGGGGAGAGGAATCAGTGATCGGGCACCATAGCCCGATTCATTGATTCCTGGGCTAACGATCCGCGGGCGGGAGCCTGCGTGCACACGCGGGAGCGCACATGGCCTCCTGGACGTAGCTAGTACGTCCAGGAGGCGAAAGTGGTTAAAGTGACCTGAACTCTTGCATGGGACAGAAGGAATACAGAGAAATCCACCCTGTATGTATTTAGTTTAGTTAGTTTAACCTGTCTAAGTCCTCCTCATCTGTGTCTAATCACAAGTTGTAATTTGATCTCTCTCGAGTCAGCTGACTGCCATGGCAGATAAGCTCATTTGAATGCACAGGATTTTAACGATATGTCTGCTTACATGAAAGCAGGAAGTAGACACACTGCAGATTTACTGTAGGATTTGTATCAGTTGTAACAAAGAAATGTTTTTCTTTAAAGTTTATTATGCTGCTGCATATCTTTTAGAGCAGAGAGGAAGGTCGGAGTTCAGGTGCGTTTTAAACAGCCAAGAGACAGCTTGAGATATGGTTTTCCTGCAGGAAAGTTCAGAAGGTCATTATTTCTGCTTTGTTTTATAGCTTAAAAGACAGAGTGTGGTTTTAAAACTGTAACAGTATAAAGCAATGTTATTTAAAGTGGATCCAAGATAAACTTTTTACTCATTGCATAATTGTGTTCCTTTCACATAGTTTAAAGGGCATTCCTCAAGCTCAATACTGTTGTTTTTTGTTTTAATACTCTAATTCCCTATAAACTAAGCATGCCTCGCCCACAGCTTTTCACAGTGCCTTGGCACTCGGACCCATGTAGCAAGGGTTCATGGGAGCTCAGTCTGGGTAGGAGGAGAAGGTGTTACTAGTCAGAGATTTCAGAGGCATAGGGGAGGAGAGTGGGGGAGTTTTCTCAGGCTGAGGGGTGGAGATGCAGAACAGCTTGCCTGTGTGTAATGTGACAAACATGGCCGCTCTCATTGTATCACAGGAAGAAATAATCATATTCTGTGGAAGCTGTTTGCAGCTAGATTTGCTGTGCAAACTATCTAAACTTTAGATAAGATATATAGACAAGTTACTAGTTAAAGTTAGTTTTTCATCTCCGATCCGCTTAAAAAAGATTTAACTGAAAATAAAAATGTGAGACTCTTTTCTTTGCTGATAATGTTTTATTCATTATCTGTACTACACATACAATTCACTATATCAAGAGGGTTTTTTTTTTAGTGCTTTAAAAGTGCACTTGATATGAAGGGAAGAAAAGGATTTGTACTTGCCTAGGGCCTCCTTCAGCACCATGTAGACTTTCAGCTCCCTCTGTAGCCTCCTGCCTGTGGCTGTTCCACTCTCTGCCCCGGTAGTGTCCACAACTCAGCTCAGCTGCGGACTACTACACATGCGCGGTCCCACGCCTCTGCGACTATGCTCTAGTGCCGGGAGCGCTCTGCACATGAGGATTGCGCAAGACTTGTAACTGGGCTTGCGCAGAATGCTCCATGCTACAGGAGCTCGATAGAGGAGGTGCACGGCGCAAACCAGCGCATGCGCAGTGACAAGCAACCCAGCTGGATCGAAGACTTCACAGCAGCACAGCGGATTGGCCAGGGAAGACCCGAGGAAGCTGATGGACTACAGAAGGCTGGAGGAGGCCCAGGTAAGTAAACACCCCTTTGTTCCCCCCAAGCTTCCCATGCTCTGAGCAGTGCATGCTGGGTGAGTGAGCTCCAAAACACAGCCAAAGAGGCTCTGGAAGAATCCAATACACACGTGGCGTGGGGGGATACTGGAGAGCAGGAAGAGAAGCGTCAGTAACGTCCTAAAGCCTGGTATACAACTTCAATTTTGATTGGCCAATCACTGACCAATTTTACTACCTTACTATGAAGTTTACCTACACAATCTGCTCATAGTATTGAATATCTGTTGACCCTTATACTACATGGAGGCGGTAAAATTGGTCAGTGATTGGCCAATCAAAACGCCCCAATTCTGTGTTTTGCGTTTTTTCCACCCTAAATTTGACTGAGGAGGCAGTGCACAGGTGCCCCCCCATACCGAGGTATGTAATTCTGCTGGTGACCAGTAGGAGGCGGTACAATCTCACCTGTGCAGGGAGTCGGCACTGCTTCCGAAGACCCCCTCCAAGCAGCTGCCGAACGCAGTGATGATGCGGAGAGCCTGGTCTTCTGAGGCTTTCACGCACAGCCTGTACCGCCGAGCAGCGTCCTGACACACCATGCTGCATTTCTGGCACGCGTATCTGGAGAAGGCGGGAAAACAAGCGGCTTTTAGTAAGCGATGACACAAAGTGGACCTGTCACAGAATACAGCAGCAGAATACTGTTTGAATCATCACAGCCTGAAAATCAAACTTAGTTACCCTGACTACCCCTTAAAGTGAACCAGAGACGAAGCACTCATGTATTTTGCCATATATATCAGTGGGAACATTAGAGAAAACACCCACCCTGCTCTCTGTTTCATCCTTTACTGCTCAGCCTGCTTGTTACAGCGCTGATAAAATCCCCTACTGAGCATTCAGCCTGGCTCTGCTCAGGAATCATAGTTGAGTCTGTCTTCAGTGATGTCTTTTCAAGCCCAAGTCTGCCCCCTTCTGGCTCTGCTATAATGACTCCTGAGCAAAGCCAGACTGAATGCTCAGTCGGGGTGGCGATCGCCGCTACGAGACTGTTAGATGGCAAAACCGCCGTCTATTTACTCTGTACAGTGCTGCGATCTAAGGCAGCGCTGTACTGGGGACAGTCGTGTGACATGGTTGTCCCCGTGGCAAGCTCAGGGTTGATCCGCTGTCATAGGCTGATGCCTAAGACAGCCGATTACAGTGATTGGCTGGCGGGGGAGGGAGGGAAGGAATGTTTAAAACAAATAAATAAAATAATCGCTAAATATATTTAAAAATAAAAGGAATAAATATTTGTATAAAAACAAATAAACATCCCAGCAGGGATCAGAGCCCACCAACAGAAACCTCTGTTGGTGGACAGAAAAGGGGGAAAAAAAATCACTTGTGTGCTGACTTGTATGGCCCTGCAGAGAGCTCTTAAAGCCGCAGTGGCCTAATTTGAGAAAAATAGCCTGGTCACGAGTAAGTGCATTGTTTTAAAAGGAAATAAATATGTCAGCCTATATATCCCTCTCAAATCGGGTTCCCTTTAATTAACGAAAAAAAAACTTTTAAAGTGATACTGAAGTGAAAATAAAATAAAATGATATAATGCGTATTATGTGTAGCACGGATAAGTAATAGAACATTAGTAGCAAATAAAAGAGTCTCATATTTTTATTTGCAGTTATATAGCTGTTTTTCCCTCATAACACTGCATCATTCTCTAATATTTGTAGATAACCAGCTACACTCTGCATTTTAAACTTTGAAACAGAGCAGAACTAATGACCTTTTGAACTTCCCTGCAGTAAAATCTTATCTAAGCTATCTTTCACTGTTTCTTTGGTGTATAAGTGCTTCAGAAAATAGCACTGTAACCAATTAGTTGGAGAGCTCAGAGAAGCTCTTTTGCATAGATAACAAGTGAAGTTTCTTAACTCTTCCTGTACTGGAAACAATATAAGACTCATATCTTTGCTACTAATGTTCTATTTCTTAGCTGTACTACACATACAATTCATCATATCATAAGTTTATTTTCACTTCAGATTCCCTTTAAAGAGACTCTGAAGCCAGCTTAAAAACTAGTTTTTACCTTTTATTTAACGTAAGGATCACGGTCCATGCTAAAAGGCCGCTATCCCGTGGCAGAATGAAGGTTTTTTACCCCCCAAATCCTAGGGCAAAAAATCCACGACTTTCTTGTTCGTGGATTTTTCTGCCCATGGAGGCAGAGCTTAGGGCTGTAGCTCTGCCTCCGTTCGTGCCAATCTGCCCGCGGATCTCCGCCTCTCCCCGCCCCTCTCAGTGAAGGAAGACTGAGAGGCGGTGGGGAGAGGCAGCGATCAGCTGGGATTGATGCGACAAGAGGCAGAGCTACAGCACTAAGCTCTGCCTCAATCAGGAAGCGCTCCCCGGTATTTGGAGGATGAAAAAACGTTGTTCGACCGCAGGAATGCGGCGTTTTAGCAATCACCATCCTCCTTCAGCAGAATAAAAGTTAAAAACTATTTTTTAAACTGGCTTCAGACTCTTTTTAAGCACTTAACAAGCAAGAGAGGTACTAAAAATAAGGCTGCCGAGGTATAACAGAAGATAACTGGGAACAACTTATTTTGGCTGATTATTTTGCTCGGAAAGTGCTGACTTGAACTCTTGCAGGACAAAAAGGAAAACCTAGAGAAACGCACCCTGTATGTATTTAGAGAGTTTAGCCTGTGTAATTCCCCCTCATCTGTGACTAAGCACTAGTTGTAATTTGATCTTTCAGCTGTGTCAACTGGTTGCCTCGGCAGAGCAGCTAATTTGTAAACACGGGATATTAACCCTATGCCTGCTTCCATGAAAGCAGGAAGTAGACACACAGCAGATTTATTTCAGGTTTTGTATCAGCTGTAACAAAAATGTTTTTTCTGTAAAGCTTATTATGCTGTTGCTTAATCTCTGAGTTCAGGCCCACTTTAAGTTGTTATTCATATAAATCAATGTTCTGTTAAACACATAGGAGAAACTGTGCCCTTTTGAGAACAGAGGATTATAGACAAACCAGATGGGCAGTTTAGCTCAGAGATGGATTCAAATGTAATGGGGGTAAATGGTAAGATGAAGTGGAGAGAGGCCCCTTGTCACCCACTAGGCCCCAAACACCTGCCTAGATTGCCTGGTGGATGATCCTGACCTAGTTTAGCTAATATTTTTACAACGTGGAATGGAGGGAGGAATAGCATAATTTGCATTAATCTGAAACATCTATGCAGCCTGCAAGCTGGTAAAAAAACAAAACAAAAAACCCCTATTTGAAAGCTTTGTACTGTGCTATGGAGCATGTTAGCGCTTTAAGTATGAAAATGATAAGGATGATAATAATGTCCCTTGTACAGATTACTGCTGCAGGTGGAAGATATAACGCATGAGAAAGGGAAGCTCGCCATCTGGTGGTGAGAGAGTGCTATTACCGGTCAGATGAGCGTATCACCCGGGACATGCAGTTCTGGCAGGCCGGATAGGTAAAGCTGCTGTCCTGGATGGACAGAATGGTACAGAGAGCAAACCTCCTCCTTCCATTCATGTGGATGTCGCCGGCCCTGCAGGATGACAGGAAGAGGATAGAACATTAATTTTCCATTAGAAAACACATAAAGAACTTAGGCCTCATTCACATTGCGTTCCGCTTGCGTTTGGCTTTTTTTGAAGCAATTTTTTTTGTGGGCATTGCAATTCGCCGCGTTAGAGCCCCCCCCCCGCCGAGACCCCGTGCGCAGCCTGGCCAATCAGTGCCAGGCAGCGCTAAGGGGTGGATCGGGATTCCCGCTAACATCGCGATCGTCGCCAAAATTGTGCAAAAAAAAAAAAAACTTCCGAATGGCAGGGAGGTGATAATGATACTGGAGACAGATTTGAGCGGAGGCCATAGGTGGCAAGACAAATAATGTCTAAGCAGCTGTGTAAACATTTTCCTACTTTTCATGTTAAATATCAGAGGCAAAAGCTTTAATTCATTGTGTGTAGATTTTAGCTACCGTTGGAATGTCTCATTTGCAAAGGTATGAATCTCTGCAGTCTGACATGCTAACAACAGTGTAATATTAAAGCAGTTATACGAAATGATTCTGGTATCAGGTTTCACACACACAATTACAAATGTTTATGTTGCACATAAGATGCATTTCCTCTGCTCTCTGTGAGAGAAAGCTCTGCCTGTCTCTGACTGAGCTCTCTGCATACACAGGGTTAACAGATGCACTGTGAGGGAATTCCCCCCTCCCATCATGGATCACTCAGGTGTCAGATTACAGCAGACTGCCCCTCAGAAAAGTGTGAAAGGAATTAGATAACAGTAAACAAAGAGATAAAGATTCAAATGTATACATCAGTACTTAGCAGCACTTCCCAAACATTTCCTATCTCAATTGAAAAACTCCATAAACACCACCTCTGCAACATCTCCAGGATCTGCTCCTACCTGTCCCCCAACACCACCAAACGCCTCATTCATGCCCTTGTCATCTCTCACCTGGACTATTGCAAACCCCTTTTCTCAGGCCTCCCTTTACACCGTATTGCGCCCCTTCAGTTGGTAATGAATGCAGCAGCCAGACTGATCAAGTCATCCGATCACAGTGCCTCTACATCACCCCTCTGTAAAGCCCTCCCCTGGCTCCCCATCCGCTTCAGGATCAATTTCAAAATTCCGTGCTTGGCCTACAAATCGGTGCACAGGACCTGCTCGACTTGCACCTCCGATCTCGTCCACAGGCACACACCGGCCTGCCCCCTCCGCTCCTTCAATGACCTGCGCCTGTTCGCACCGCCCATATCTTACTCTAATGCACAATTGCAGGTCTTCACTAGGGCTGCCCCCACTCTCCGGAACTCGCTCCCACCAGCCATCAGACTCGCCCCCACCTTTAATACCTTCAAACTAACCCTCAACACTCACCTTTTCATGCTCGCATACCCCCTACATCAGCACCATAATACGTTTGGCTGGGCACTCTCTCAACAGACGGACCTACAGTCTCCACCCCCACACTTTAGATTGTAAGCATCTGGCAGGGCCCTCCTCCCTAGTGTTTCCAGCTTGATTATGCAATCTTACTGTCAATCGCCCCTCTTTGTGGACTAGAACAGTCAAAGACAGTCAGTCTCTATTTCAGGCATGGGCAAACTTGGCCCTCCACCTGTTAAGGAACTACCCAGTCCCACAATGCATTGCAGGAGTCTGACAGCCACAGTCATGACTCATAAAGGCAAATGCATTGTGGGACTTGTATTTCTGTAACAGCTGGAGGGCCAAATTTGCCCATGCCTGCTCTATTTTGACCAAAGACACAGATCTACTGTTATCAAAGACATTTACATGATCTTGTTTTGTGATGAGCTACTTGTATGTCCTCAAAATATAATCTATGATGATCAGTGCAAGAAAACAATCTTCATAATCCACCACCACACCGATATAAAACGCACTCCACAATACCTCCTCCTCGCCGGCTCTCCTGTAGGAGAGCAGCTACAGGAGAGCCGGCGAGGCGGAGGTGTTTGCGGACATTGACGGGACGGCGGGGTTGCGTGGCGCGAACGGCCGTCTTTAGTCCACTGCCTCCAAATCTGCGCTTACCTGTATGCCTGTTATGGACATAAATGGTTAACAGGTGAGTGTGTTTTTTACTTGATTTTAAAGATGAATAAATTTATTGAAATTGGATTACGCTATGTGGAGCATTTTATATGTTTCATGTTGCTAATGAGCTTATGAAGAGGAGGAGGAAGCAGACCAACATTGATCGGAAGGAAAGGGATTGTTATTGACTGAGCGCATATGATCATTTTGTATGATCAGGGGAGCTGGTGAGTACGTTTTATATCAGTGTGGTAGGGATGGTCAGAATGCCAATTTCCGATTCCGCGGTAAATCCGCATTCCGTCATGTACCGATTACCGATTCCGCTACCAATTTCCGCATTCCAATGCGGAATTTCCGCCGGAAATCGCGGAAATTCCGCCCGACTTTAACATCGATTTTCTCAAAAACTATAAGGTCTTTTTGAAAACTTTTTTTTTTTTGCATCTTGTTCAGAAGATTCTGATTAATAAACCCAGAAAATTTGTTTCTAGGACTTACGGGGGCTTTGCTAATAACCGCTAAAGTCGGCGGATTTTTACTGTAATGTAAAATGCAGGAAATAGGCAGATGCAGATTTTCTGCATTTTAAATTACAGTAAAAATCCGCCGACTTTAGCGGTTAATAGCAAAACTCCCGTAAGTCCTAGAAACACCACATTTTCAGGGTTTATTAAACCGAATCTTGTAAACAAGATGCAAAAAAAAGTTTTCAAAAAGACCTTATAGTTTTTGAGAAAATCGATGTTAAAGTCGGGTGGAATTTCCGCGATTTCCGGCGGAAATTTCCGCGATTTCCAGCGGAAATCCGCCTACGGCACTTGCATTACCGATTTCCGCATTCCGATGCGGAAATGCAATTTCCGATCGGAATTTTGGAAATTGCATTTCCGCGGAATCCGAATAAGCATCCCTAGTGGTGGTGGATTATGAAGATTATTTTCTTGCGCGGATCATCATAGACTATATTTTGAGGAAGATTGAGAACAGAGTATCAATTAAGGATTAGAGATGTTGCGAACTGTTCGCTCGGCGAACATCTCTGGGGCTTTTACTACTTCCGGGTCGCTCTGACCCGGAGTAGTACGCCTGCGCTGCCCGGCGAAGCGCGTCCTAGATCGCGCTCCTGTTGCCGGGCACTCTCTGCGCATGTGCGTGACGTCGTTCATGACGTCACGCACATGCGCAGAGAGTGCCCGGCAACAGGAGCGCGATCTAGGACGCGCTTCGCCGGGCAGCGCAGGCGTACTACTCCGGGTCAGAGCGACCCGGAAGTAGTAAAAGCCCCATGTATTTAGAGATGTTCGCCGAGCGAACGGTTCGGGAACCGTTCGCTACATCTCTATTAAGGATCGGCAGCAATTGGGAGTGTATTGTATTGAAGAGTGTATGAGATTGCGCAGAGGACTTTTTTTCCTAATTTCTACTTGTATGTCCTACCTTGTATGTTTACTCATTAATCTATTGTACGGAGCTGCGTTATATGTTGGCACTTTATAAATACAAAAAATAATTATTAAAAAGCCCCTAGCGTTAGGTACAAGTGCAGAGTTAGATACTCAGCGGCCCACTGCCGTAAATATTACTGTGAGCAGCAGAGTGACAACCCTGCTCACCCTCCTGTCAGTTACTGCGTCGCTATCGTCTCCACCGTATGGCTGCAAGAAAGACGTTTTACTGAACGGCTTCCTTTATCGGAGCAAATCACTGCAGCTATCTCATTTATTGAGGTTTTATACCCACCACCATAAACGCACAATGAGAAAATCACGATTACAATGGTGAATTGCTGCTGCGCTTCACAGAATTATACACTGGCCACTTTACTTTCTTCTGTGCACATTACTTAAAACATTTGCTTCAAAGGAATGATGTAAGTCAGGGGTCCCCAACCACCGGGCCGCGACCCACTGCCGGTCCGTTGGCAGTCTCCTACCGGGCCGCGGCGTGTCTGGCCTCTCGCCCCTCCCCCCGCGGCCACCGCTCCTGTTACCTTATGAGCGGCGGCCGCTTCCTTCCTTATAGTCCCCCAGGCACCGCTCTCCTCTTATCGGCAGCATCTTACAGCAGCGCATATTGCGACTGCTGTAAGGAAGGGAAGGAAGCGCATCAGCGGCTTCCTGTAGCGGCGATATGCATCACCGTTACCATGGGAACCGCTGACGCACTTCCTTCCCTCCTTACAGCAGTCGCAATACGCGCTGCTGTAAGATGCTGCCGATAAGAGGAGAGCGGCGCCTGGGGGACTATAAGGAAGGAAGCGGCCGCCGCTCATAAGGTAACAGGCGCGCGGCCGTTTGGGGAGAGGGGCACTACCTACACACCCACCCATACTAGGGCGCTACACTGGGCACTCACCTAGCTATACTGGGGAGCCATACTGGGGAACAACACTAGCCATACTGGGGCAAAATACTAGCTATACTGGGGCACTATACTGGCTGTACTGGGCACTGTACTAGCTATACTGGGGCACTATACTGGCCGTACTGGGCACTGTACTAGCTATACTGGGGCACTATACTGGCTGTACTGGGCACTGTACTAGCTATACTGGGGCACTATACTGGCTGTACTGGGGCAATATACTGGGCACCATACTCGCTGTACTGGGCACTATACTAGCTATACTGGGGCACTATACTGGCTGTACTGGGCACTATACTAGCTATACTGGCTGTACTGGGCACTATACTAGCTATACTGGGGCACCATACTGGCTGTACTGGGCACTATACTAACTATACTGGGCACTATACTAGCTATACTGGGGCAACTAAACTCCCTATCTCCCTATACTGGGGCAACAACCCCCCCCAACCCACTGCATATGACACTGTCCACTAGGTCGCGCATCACCGTCGACCCCTCCCCCCCAAGCCGGAAAAGGTTGGGGACCCCTGATGTAAGTGATAAAGGAACAGAAGATGATACACATGTTGGTACATGCACCGCTGCAATCTGTACTGAACTCGGCTGCTCGTCTCATTCATCTCTTTTCTCATTCTTTCTTTCCTGCTCCTCTCTGCCAAGCTCTTCACTGACTGCCAATCATCCAGAGGATCCAGTTCAAACTCTTAACTCTAACCTACAAAGCTCTCCACAATCTCTCGCCCCCGTACATCTCCTCACTAGTCTTCATATATCAACCCAACCGCAATCTCAGATCTGCACATGATCTTCTGTCCTTCTCTAGAATTACCTCCTCGCATTCACGTGTACAAGATTCCTCATGTGCTTCATCCCTCCTCTGGAATGCCCTTCCACAACACATCAGTCACTCTCCAACCTCCAACAGCATACACTCTACCTTCGACCATTCTCCCTGTGTCCTCAGGCAAAGTTGCACTCTTACTACATATCCTAAAAACACACTGCCTCTATGTATGAATTTTCTATACTACTCCTCTTGTTCCTATATACTGTAAGCTTACAAGGGCAGGGATCTCTCCCCCTCGTGTCTTGGAAATCATTATACATTTTATTCATCATGTTACTTTTATCACTGTCATTACCAATTCGGTATCATTTTTGTATTTTATCGCTAATTATGTATCTTGTATATTGGCAGTGTTCTCCCCAGGCTCTTTTAGCCGGATGCTCCACCCGGCTAGTTTTGGTGAGCACCCGGCTGCTATCAGCTCACCTTCTCCTAAGCTGTAAGCAGAGTTGCGCACAGAAGCACCGGCCCTGCATTCTCTCATCTCTCCCCACCCGACTAATTTTTCTTGACACCCAGCTACTTTTTGATGCCACCCAGCTGGTAAAAAATTCTGGGGAGAACACTGTACTGGTGTACACCGTTGTCTGTATTATTATGCACCCCATGTTCGTTTCTTACTTTTTACAGCGTCACAGAATATGTCAGCAATTTATAAATCAATAATAATAATAATAATAATAATAATAATTAATTCTACTTTTTATTCATCATGTTACTTTTGTCATTGTAATTACCAACTGTGTATTTTGTATATTGGTGTACACCATTGACTGTATTATTATGTACCCCATGTTTGTTTCTTACTTTGTGCAGCGCCACAGAATATGTTGGCACTTTATAAACAATAATCATAATAATGTATTAGCAGCGCCTGCCTATGCATAAACTGGTGGAGCAGCTCCCTCTAGTGGCTGAAAAGTAATGTGCAGCTAATGTCTTGGTCTTCTGTCCATTCTCAGAGAATTATTGTACATTTATGTAGCCCAGACATGAACTACATTGTTAGTACGGTACCTCTTCATAGGAAAAAAAACACACACGTGTCTCTGACATAACTTAAAATTGAAAAAAGACTGGCAACCACCACTAGTTATTTTGTATTTAAAGGAAACCCGAACTAAAATGTGACATAATGAGATAGACATGTGTATGTACAGTGCCTAGCACACAAATAACTATGCTGTGTTCCTTTTTTTCCTTTCTCTGCCTGTAAGCGTTAAATATAAGGTATGCAAGTGGCTGACTCAGTCCTGACTCAGACAGGAAGTGACTACAGTGTGACCCTCACTGATAAGAAATTCCAACTATAAAAAAAAAAACACTTTCCTAGCAGAAAATGGCTTCTGAGAGCAAGAAAGAGGTAAAAAGGGGGAATTTCTTATCAGTGAGGGTCACACACTGCAGTCACTTTCTGTCTGAGTCAGGACTGAGTCAGCCACTTGCATACCTTATATTTAACGCTTTCAGGCAGAGAAAGAAAAAAAGGAACACAGCATAGTTATTTGTGCGCTAGGCACTGAACATGCCCATGTCTATCTCATCATGTCACATGTCACTTCGGGTATCCTTTAAACTAGTGACATATAGGAGAATGTGATAAATGATTTAGGATACCCACCTTTATGTTAATTTTCCGGGTTTCAGCATTAGAAGCTCTTCCTATATCTGTATATTGCTGTATATTGGTATGCAGCCCCGCCCTACCAGTGATGCCTGGCCTAGGCTGTTTATTATACAGAATCCCCCCCTCCCTTCCATTCTGGGAGAACTCAAATGTATTTTCAGTTCAGGTCTGCCATACATTCACCTGAGGCTGGTTTCAGACCATAAACCAGCATTAGCGCCGGTGCATCGCGCCCAACGCACCGCATCGTCAAAAACAGGCCTTCAGGGAACACCGCAGGCCAAGCAGGAAGCGACGTGCGTTTGCCATCACTTCCTGTTTCAAGTGAACCTCCAGACTAAAAATCTACTCAGCAGAACTGAAAAGGCTTGGTGTTTCTTTAACAGCTTCACAGCATCAGAACTTTGTTTTTCTTACCCAAGCCTCATTTTTATCTGCACAGAAGAAAACCGCCCGGGCATTTTTCCCCTGATGCTGTGCAAAGCATGATGGGATTTCTGATGTTGGTCTCCTGCTGTTTTGGTGCAGTTTTTTTTTTTTTTTTTTTTTTTATGAATTTGAGATTTGAAGCCTAGTGTTCAGCTGGGAGGGGTGATCAGGACACAGGACAGTTGGAGCTGTGTCTCTTGCTCCCTGTCACCTCCTTTCAACCAAAAAGATGGCTGCCCCCATGAAATCACAAACATTTGCCTGTTCTTTTAAAACAGGTTGCGTTAAAGATTACATTATCTATCTATTTTTAATTAACCAAACTAATGTACAGTAACTTAATGACAGTATGTTTGTTTTGGGATAGTGTTCTGTGGACTGATGAAACAAAATTAGAACTGTTTGGGCCCATGGATCAACGCTATGTTCGGGGGAGGAAGAACAAGGCCTATGAAGAAAAGAACACCTTGCCTACTGTGAAGCATGGCGGGGGGGGGGGGGTCAATCATGCTTTGGGGCTGTTTTGCTTCTGCAGGTACAGGGAAGCTTCAGCGTGTGCAAGCTACCATGAATTCTCTTCAGTACCAGGAGATATTGGATGAAAATGTGATGCAGTCCGTCACAAACCTGAGGCTTGGGAGACGTTGGACCTTTCAACAGGGCAATGTTCCCAAGCATACCTCCAAGTTCACTAGAGCATGGTTGCAGATTAAAGGCTAGAACATTTTGGAATGGCCAACCATCGTAGTCACCAGACTTAAATCCGATTGAGAACCTCTGGTGGGACTTAAAGAAAGCAGTTGCAGCGCGCAAGCCTAAGAATGTGACTGAACTGGAGGCTTTTGCCCATGAAGAATGGGCTAAGATACCCGTAGATCACTGCAAGACACTTGTGTCAAGCTATGCTTCACGTTTAAAAGCTGTTATAACTGGAAAACGATGTTGTACTAAATACTACGAATGAATGTCACTTGGGGGTTGAATAAAACTGATAACGATGTGAGCACAGAAAAGACATTTGTGGTTATTTCATCATAAATGTTATGCTATATTTGTCTGACTTACAAGTGCCTCTTTGATTTAATTGTAAACAAGATGACTGAAATGATCAAAATCAACGTCAAACTGGCCAAAACACTCAATTTCAGTGGGGGGTTGAATAATTTTGAACACAACTTGTAAGCCTTTGGCAGGGCCCTCTCCCCATACTGGACTGTGTGCACTTTACCCAGAATTTGGAACTGGTAATTTTTATCACTACCACTCCAGTGTATGATCTGGCATTGTACTATCTGCATTGTGTTGTGTATCTTATTGCTAATTACCTGTATTGTTGTATCGTTCTGTCACCCCTGTTATTGTCTGTAATCCTATTTATTGTACAGCGCTGCAGAATATGTTGGCGCTATATAAATCTAATAAATAATAATAATAACTTAAATGACAGTATGTTTGTTTAGGCTGAAGTTCTCCTTTCAGGTATGCAGAAGTGTATTGTTTTAATACACTTCCGGGCTTGCGAGGCACAACAGCAATTTTTATTAAATTCCACACGTGACCTGGACTAAGATGACTACCGGGCCGATGCAAATCGCCACAGAAGCCGCACGGTAATGTAGTTCTTGACTGGCGTGGGGAATGCAACAAAAACATCACTTCTGTTGCATCGTGCTGTAACGTCACACTATGAAAGTCTCCACAGACTTTCATTGCACGGCGGTGGGGTGTGGTAAAAATAACGCACCGCCCTCGTGTGAAAGGGACCACAAAAAATGCTGCTGGCACTACTTTTTCTCTGCACACAAATTTGAGGCAGCCTCCGGGGTGACACCCTACCCCTATGGCGAGATCGCTCTCTGTCGTCATGTGACAAACAGCAATCTCAAGAGCCTCCGAGGACCTAAAGAAAAAGGGCAGAGAGGGTCCAGATCCCGGGCGGAGGCGAGTTATAACCACCGCTGTGCTCACAAACTGGATATACCTCCCAGTAGCTACCCTGACCCAGGCTCAGGATTACAAAATTTTTCTTTTTCACCCAAAGCTTGGGTCGGGAATACTACTGCACATGTGCAAGCGGTTTTACACCTGCGCCCCTTTAAAGAGGTTTGGGGGGGTCATTGGAACGGTGAGGTGGAGGGGGTATGTGGGAAGCCTGTGGATTACCCAGAGGCTTCTGTCTACTGAGGCACTATATTGGAACACTTTTTTCCTACAGGTATACTTTAGATGCTAGTCTAGTTTAGGGCACCTAACAGGAAACCTCATAGGGAACAGTTATCCAATCACAGCACCCTCTACAGCACGAAGAGTTGTGATCATTGGACAAATAGTGTGGGCCATGTTCAGGCAATTCCTCTATGAGGTTTCCTGCTGGGTCCCCTAAACTAGACAAGCGCCATACTTTAAAGCTGCTTTCACAGTGGGACGTTGCATTTTAGGGGACGTTATGGTCGCATAACGTGCCCCTAACGCAACGTATGGTGGTGTTGAAGTTGGACGTCAGATTGAGCTGCGTTATGCAGCTCTTAAAGCAGCCGCTCCAGGATAGGGATAGGAAGTCCGGATCTTTTTAAGGATTCGGATCATTTGAATCAGATCATTTGAATCCTTTTACTAGGGAAGCAGACTGGGGGTGAAATGACTAGCAGGACAGGACTTTCCCTGCACTGTACATTCTGTATGTTCCTGTATTTTTCCAGACAGACATCCACTGTGAACCGAATCGCTCATTGTGGTGATCCGGATGATTCGACTCACAAAAAAGATCCGGATCAAATGAAGATTCGTTCATGATCCGGACAACACTACAGTCCCACCACGAGTCACCACAGTGCAGTGATTATTATTTAGCCATGTGGCTGGCCGTGGAGGAGGAGGGGAGACCTCCTCCTCCAACATTACTGAGCATGTGCAAACAGTCTAACATGGCTCAGCCCAGTATATCGTACAGCATGCAGCACTTTGTTTAAACGTGCTGCATTACTATGCAACGCAACGAGGGCACTGTGAACAGCACATTGATTTTACAGTGCTGTGAGTTAGGCTACGTTACTGGCTGCTGTAACGTGGGACTTTAACGTCCCACTGTGAAACCAGCCTAAGGGTTTGAACTATTGTGATCACTGCTTGCTTCAGCCAACCCTTGATCCTGAACAACTAATGGAAGCTGTAAGGTACTCATACATTGTTCAGTCTGGTAGCAGATCAACCATTAGATAGATTCCTTTTTTATTGATTCTGATCAGAGAAGAGTCTATTGCTTATAGCTCCCAAATATCCCTCTTATGGAGGGACAGTCCCTCTTTAGCAACCCAACCCCACTGGCCCTCTTTCCTACTCATGTGTCCCTCTTTCAGGACTAATGTACAGATCTGTGTGAACATATATTTTTCTTCTTCTGAAAAATGTGTTTGACTCTAAACTTTCTTCCCATCATTTAAATGTATATATTTCTTATTTTCATAGATTAATATGAAGGGAAATCAACCAGGATAGAAAGGACCAGTGTGGTTTGAACTATAAAACAACATATATTTCTTATGAAATCTTTATGGTATGCGTGTCTAGAGGTGTGACGGAGGTGTAATCAGGGGTGTGGCAGGGGCGTGGCTTAAGTGTCCCTCTTTCTTATCTCAAAGAGTTGGGAGGTATGCTATTGCTTAACCACGCACTGCACACAGATTCCCAATACATTTCAGCATGAAATCTATTGCAAATTGGCCTCCCCAAGTATAAAGTGGCCCTTCCTATGCTCATGTTTTGAAGTCTCACCTCTCCACTGGCACAACGCCTGGCATCACATAGACCACCGGTACCACTTGGCTATGCACGTGTTTTGACATCACACGTGCGTCAGCGTCACATGGTACCAGTGACGGCGGTCACAGGAGGAGAACAGGAGTTGCGACAGCAGAGGGGTGAGTATGTAAAACTCTTAGTATGGGGGTAGGGGGGGGCATGTAAACGACACTTTACACTTGGGGCAGCCATCGTAATATCGAAGACCATTACCACTGTGCACCCGATCGAGCCTTGACATTTTACCAGCATTTCTGATCGATCCATTCAAATGATTTAAAGTGAACCGGAGACAAAGCACCCTCATGTATTTTACCATATAGATCAGTGGGAACATTAGAAAAAACACCTGCCCTGCTCTCTGTTTCATTCTTCACTGCTCAGCCTGCTTCTAATCAGCCCTGACAAAATCCCTGACTGAGCATTCAGTCTGGCTTTGCTCAGGAATCATTATAGCTGAGTCATTATAGCAAAGCCAGACTGAATGCTCAGTCGGGGATTTTATCAGCGCTGATAACAAGCAGGCTGAGCAGTAAATAATGAAACCGAGCAGGATAGGTGTTTTCTCTAATATTCCCACTGATATATATATATATATATATATATATATATATATATATATATATATATATATAGTAAAATACATGAGGGTGCTTTGTCTCTGGTTCCCTTTAAGACCACAAAAATGTAACGTAATATCAGTAAGGCGCTGCATCACTGATTGTCTTCTGATTTGCTAAGATTATCGAATCAAAAGGTTGATTGAGCCGCAATATCAAGTTATGCATGGGCACCCTTACAAATCCATCAGCTGATCAAACTGCTGGACAAAGATGACACTCTTCAGGCTGCAAGGGGAGGTTCACAAGCAGGGCTGTTGTAAATTACAGACTGAGTCTTCCTGCTGTTTTTTACTTACCCGGGGCTTTCTCCAGCCCCATAAGCATGGATGTGTCCCTCACCACCCTCCATTCAGCCGCAGTCAACTCCCGCTACACAGCTTAGTCGGACTCAGTCTGACTGAGCGACGTCAGCCGGGGCCTTCTGCGCTTGCACAGGAAGTCCACGCATGTACAGAAGGCCCCCTGCTGATGTCACTGAGCCGCTTACCGGGGGAGATTGCGGCTGAACGGAGGCGCTGAGGAGGACGGCAAGAGACACATCTATGCTTCTGGGGCTGGAGGAAGCCCTGGGTAAGTATAAAACTGCAGAAAGACTCAGCTTTGAGTATCTTTAAGGTGCCCATACAGCTAGCGATGATGAGCAGATTCGACCAAGAAACAGATCTCGTGGCTGGATAGTGTACTGGTTAAAGGTAAGGTCCAGGCAAAAAAAAAATAAAATAAATGAGTTTCACTTACCTGGGGCTTCTACCAGCCCCATGCAGCCATCCTGTGCCCTTGTAGTCACTCACTGCTGCTCCGGTCTCCCACTGGCATCTAGTTTAGTTTTTGCCGACCTCGGAGGTTGGGGGCCGCATTGCGTACATTTTTACGCATTCCCGCTAGCGCAGGAACATCAGCACATACATTTTTTACGCGTTACAATTGACGCGTTGCACCACTAAACGTGTTTTTTTTTTTTTGCCTGGACCTTCCCTTTAAGGGCACTGCCTTGGAATCCTGGCTAGGGTCAGTACCTATTCAGTAAGAAGTCCTTGGGCAAGACTTACTAACACTGCAGGGTGGCCTCTTGAGCGCATCCCAGTGGCTGCAGCTCTTGAGCGCTTTTAGGCTGCTTTCACAGTAAGACATTACAGGCGCACGTTAGTGCAGCCTGTAACGCAGCCCCACCGCACAGTAATGAAAAATCAATCAGCCCATTCAGTGCCCACGTTGCGTTGCATTGTAACACAGCACATCCGTTGAGAGTGCTGCATGCTGTGCGTTATGCGCGGCTAAGCCGCGTTAGACTGTGCGCACATGCTCAGTAATGTTGGGGAGGAGAGGAGAGCGGCCAGGCACATAGCTAATTAATATTCACTGCACTCAGTGACGTGCAGTGTTTACTTCCTGGAGCGGCCGCTCTCTGCGGCGATTGGCCGGGCGGGACCACGTGATGCCGCATGCATCCAAGAGTACACATCACGGCATCACGGACGCCAGAGTGAGCTGCACAACGCGGCTCACTCTGACGTCCACATCAGAGAGCACCAGGCGTTGCGTTAGGGGCACGTTATGTGCCCTATAACGTCCCCTAAACGCAACGTCCTGGTGTGTAAGTAGCCTAAGTACGACAGCAGAAAAGCGCTATATAAATTTTAGGACTATTGTCACTCTCTGATCACAGAGAGATCTATTGGCTGCCCATACACCACAGTCTGATTCCTAATTGGTTTCAGCATGAAATTTCTCAAAAATCAACCTTGTGATGCTGCATCCACACAGGGGACACACGTAAAATGTGTCCCCTGTGCAATAAAATATACTTTACTAGTCCACTGTCCCCCCGCCGTGGTGCCCATCCATCTTCCTCTTCCACATTGCCTTCCCACGTGGCTACTGGCATATAGAACATGGGGTTCATGTATGACGTCACACGCTATATGCCAGTAGACATGTGGTGCGGATATACAGAAGTAGTAGATGGATGAGCACTGCGGTGGGCGCCAGCAGACAGGTAAAGTATATTTTAATACATGGTGGGGAGCTACATTTACATTTGAGGGGGGCAGTATCCAGGAATTCCGTTGTAACATCACACGCAGTTACTGCCACACACCCAATCGACTATGGCAGCCCAAGATTTCCCAGTATGTCCATTCAACCAAATTGGTCAAGCTGCTGATCGGGCATGCTTGTTGCAGCACAGATTTTATCTGATTCAACAATACAGTAATAACCAAATTGGATGGTCGATCAGCCGCAAAATCAGCAGATGTATGGCCACCTTTATGCTAGGTACACACGATACAGTTTTCGGACAGATTTCCTTCCAGATCGATTATTTTCAACATGTCCAATCTGATTTCGATTTTCCAATCAATTTTTCATTCACTTCCATGGAAAATCAATCGAAATGAGATCAGACATGGTTAAAATAATCAATCTGATTCTGGGAGGAAATCTGCCTGAAAATCTCATCTTGTGTACTAGACAGGCTTGTACTTTGGTTGGCTGTGGCCATATAACTTCTGTACACAAATAAGCTGTGCCAGTGAGTGCAGCTGCACAAGACCAGGAAGTGATAGGTGACCAGAGCTGGACTTTAGCACCACACAATGATGTATCAGGAAATCAGAAGTCCAGGGGAATCCAGGAATTCAACCTTCAGTATGAATAAAATAATACGATACATAAATAACCTAAACTAATAATCTAACATCAACTCACCCTCCAGCAGTGAACTCTGCTCCTCTGCTGACTTCAAATCTCGCGCGTGCGTGACGTCACCGCCCGGCTGGAGGCCACCAATTGCAGCCCTCCCTTCTGCGTCTCGCTGCAGCCACTGGAATGCGGGCGGCTGCTGGGAGACCTCCCATACACTAGAGGCCGCCGTCTGCCCTGTGAAAAGGACTCCGCTTGTCGCCCATTTTGTTGTAGTACTTTGGTATTCTCACAGTATAAGATTGGCTACAAGAAAATGGCCGCCGCAGCAGATGCCTGCATGTGATAATAAGACACTTAGTTCCTGTTAGTTGCTAAGGTGAGCTGTAAGCTTGGCATAGTTGCTCTGCAAAGTTACGGTGGGAATGCTGGGACTTGTATTTCTTTGAATTTGAAAAGCACAGGACTGTACTGCATACTGTTCAAAATAGTGTTACCAGTAACCAGTCACTAAAGGAATTATTTGCCTCCTGTCCTGATGGGATCCATGATGAACATTATTTATACCTCCCAACTTTTTGAGATGTGAAATAGAGCCCCTGTTACACCGCTAATCACGCCCTCCGTCACAGCATACATTTGAATTCGCCGCCGGGAGACTTGGGCGCAGGATAGAGCCGGTATATGGCTGATCCTGCTGCTGCACAAGTCCCGGCCGTGTTAATTACTATTCCCCCTCCAGGTCGCCATGGATAGTGGGGGAATTATATAATTCAGCTTCCAGCGATTGCTGGAGGCCGAATTATTGTTTTTTAAGCAACCTCGGCTCCGTCTTCTGACGGCACCGACGTTACTCACTGAGTGCCGCTCAGTTGTGATTCCCTATAGTCTGGTGGCGCCTGCTGCGCCCAAATCTAGCAGCGCCGAAAAGCACAGCTCCGCCGTCACACCCCAGTCACGCATACCATAAAGATTTCATAAGAAATATATGTTGTTTTAGAATTTAAATAGAGTGACCAGATTTTTGTGGATCCAACCTGGGACGGGGAGGGGGGGGCGCGCGAAAAATGGGCGTGGCCATGACATTGTATGGGCGGAGCTAACGTAATGATGTAACAGCGAGGCATAAGAAAGCAGTGTTTACGCCATGATGTGGACAAACGAGACTTTGCATCATGGGTGTGCAGAAACTGTGTGATGCTAAGCAGCAAACATAGCCATCTATGACCATTAAATAATAAATGCAGTAACAGTTACCCCGGACACCAGAAAATAAACGCAATAGGCAACATGTCAGTACAAAATAACCGCAATGCGAGCAACATGTCAGTATAAAATAATTGCAATGCGGGCAAACATGTCAGTACAAAATAAACGCAATGCGGGCAACATGTCGGTACAAAATAAACGCAATGCGGGCAAACATTTCACCAGAAAAGAAACGCACTGCGGGCAAACATTTCACCAGAAAAGAAACGCACTGCGGGCAAGCATTTCGCTAGAAAAGAAACAATGCGGGCAAACATTTCACCAGAAAAGAAACGCACTGCGGGCAAACATTTCGCTAGAAAAGAAACAATGCGGGCAAACATTTCACCAGAAAAGAAACGCACTGCGGGCAAACATTTCGCTAGAAAAGAAACAATGCGGGCAAACATTTCACCAGAAAAGAAACGCACTGCGGGCAAACATTTCGCTAGAAAAGAAACAATGCGGGCAAACATTTCACCGGAAAAGAAACAATGCGGGCAAACATTTCACCGGAAAAGAAACAATGCGGGCAAACATTTCACCAGAAAAGAAACGCACTGCGGGCAAACATTTCGCTAGAAAAGAAACAATGCGGGCAAACATTTCGCTAGAAAAGAAACAATGCAGGCAAACATTTCACCAGAAAAGAAACAATGCGGGCAAACATTTTACCAGAAAAGAAACAATGCGGGCAAACATTTCACCTGGAAAAGAAACAATGCGGGCAAACATTTCACCTGGAAAAGAAAGCATTTACTCACCTGGCAGAAGTCTCCAGCCTCTGGCGCGCTGCTCCTGGGACCGTCTTACTTCTCCTGCAGTCTCCCGCGCTGACAGCCTGGCAGAGCAGGGCTACGGCAAGATGGCGCCCGAAGCCCTGTACTGGAGACACAAATAGGTCTCCAGTACAGGGCTTCGGCAGCCATCTTGCCGTAGCCCTGCTCGCCTGCCGGTGTCGGAAACAGACACCGGAAGAGGAGGCTGGAGCGGGGCTGCAGGCAATGAACTGGCACGGCGTCTATAGACGCCGCTGCCAGTTCATTGAGGAGAGAGTGGCCAGAGTCCCGAGGCCGGGACGTCCCGCTGCTAAAAGCGGGACGTTTCCCGGGACCTCATTAAGCCTGGGACAGCGGACCCCGAATCCGGGACGCGTCCCGGGCAATCCGGGACATCTGGTCACTCTAATTTAAGCCACACTGGTCCTTTCTATCCTTGTTCATTTTCCTTCATATTAACATTTTAAAATTAAGACGTTTTGAATCAGGACGATACGATGATAGGATGGCGAATTGTAAAAAATGGCCTGGTCACTAGGGGGGTATAAACCTCTGGGGCTCAAGAGGCAATACCAGTTGCCTGGCTGTCTTGCTGATCCTCTGCCTCTAACGCTTTTAGTCATAGCCCCTGAACAAGCATGCAGCAGATCAGGTGTTTCTGACATTACAGGGAGTGCAGAATTATTAGGCAAATTAGTATTTTGACCACATCATCCTTTTTATGCATGTTGTCTTACTCCAAGCTGTATAGGCTTGAAAGCCTACTACCAATTAAGCATATTAGGTGATGTGCATCTCTGTAATGAGAAGGGGTGTGGTCTAATGACATCAACACCCTATATCAGGTGTGCATAATTATTAGGCAACTTCCTTTCCTTTGGCAAAATGGGTCAAAAGAAGGGCTTGACAGGCTCAGAAAAGTCAAAAATATCTTGCAGAGGGATGCAGCACTCTTAAAATTGCAAAGCTTCTGAAGCGTGATCATCAAACAATCAATCGTTTCATTCAAAATAGTCAACAGGGTCACAAGAACCGTGTGGAAAAATCAAGAGACAAAATAACTGCCCATGAACTGAGAAAAGTCAAGCGTGCAACTGCCAAGATGCCACATATTTCAGAGCTTCACTGGAGTGCCCAAAAGCACAAGGTGTGCAATACTCAGAGACATGACCATGGTAAGAAAGGCTGAAAGACGACCACCACTGAACAAGACACACAAGCTGAAACGTCAAGACTGGGCCAAGAAATATCTCAAGACTGATTTTTCTAAGGTTTTATGGACTGATGAAATGAGAGTGAGTCTTGATGGGCCAGATGGATGGGCCCGTGGCTGGATTGGTAAAGGGCAGAGAGCTCCAGTCCGACTCAGACGCCAGCATGGTGGAGGTGGAGTACTGGTTTTGGCTGGTATCATCAAAGATGAGCTTGTGGGGCCTTTTCGGGTTGAGGATGGAGTCAAGCTCAACTCCCAGTCCTACTGCCAGTTTCTGGAAGACACCTTCTTCAAGCAGTGGTACAGGAAGAAGTCTGCATCCTTCAAGGAAAACATGATTTTCATGCAGGACAATGCTCCATCACACGCGTCCAAGTACTCCACAGCGTGGCTGGCAAGAAAGGGTATAAAAGAAGAAAAACTAATGACATGGCCTCCTTGTTCACCTGATCTGAACCCCATTGAGAACCTGTGGTCCATCATAAAATGTGAGATTTACAAGGAGGGAAAACAGTACACCTCTCTGAACAGTGTCTGGGAGGCTGTGGTTGCTGCTGCACGCAATGTTGATGGTGAACAGATCAAAACACTGACAGAATCCATGGATGGCAGGCTTTTGAGTGTCCTTGCAAAGAAAGGTGGCTATATTGGTCACTGATTTGTTTTTGTTTTGTTTTTGAATGTCAGAAATGTGTATTTGTGAATGTTGAGATGTTATATTGGTTTCACTGTTAAAAATAAATAATTGAAATGGGTATATATTTGTTTTTTGTTAAGTTGCCTAATAATTATGCACAGTAATAGTCACCTGCACACACAGATATCCCCCTAAAATAGCTAAAACTACCTTCAAAAATATTCAGCTTTGATATTAATGAGTTTTTGGGGTTCATTGAGAACATGGTTGTTGTTCAATAATAAAATTATTCCTCAAAAATACAACGTGCCTAATAATTCTGCACTCCCTGTATTGTCAGATCGGACAAGATTAGCTGCATGCTTGTTTCTGGTGTGATTCATACACTACTCTACTGCAGCCAAATAGACAAGCAGGGCAACTGGTATTGTTTAAAAGGAAATCAATATGGCAGCCTCCCCCCCCCCCCCCCTCTATATATATTTCAGTTTGGAAGATACATTGTGGTTTGGTTGTACTTTACTCCATCTGGAGTGAGGTGACATCATCCTGCACTGTGCACACACAGCATGTGACTCCCTCCAAATCCCGCCCCCATCTTCTCCGCAGGACGTATGCACTGTGCACACAGCACGTGACTCTCTCCAGATCCCGTCCCCCCATCTGCTCCGCAGGACATACACATGAGGAGGAGCGACCACTAAGGCCATGGCTGGAGCTCATCTGGTGTTTTCAGAACTTCTGATCATTAATGGACTGTGACTAAATCTGTTCCCTTGTGACTTTTCAAGATAGACCTCCACATGTTTGTTATAGAAAACCAAAGGAGAAGCCAAACCGCGGCACTCAATCAGGCTGTAGTCTATCAGGAAGCCAGGAATACTTCAGCCTGACTTTTACATCAGTCAATAACTAACTTGGTATATATTTTAACCCTTAAGCAGCCAATTTATTTAGTGGCTTGCAAGTGCTCCAAGCCAATTTATTTTAGCTCATTTTTTGTATATTTTTTATTTGTTACATTTCCCTGCTTCTAATTAGTACTGCTGTAATGTGCATTTATGGCCACTTGTCACTAGGGGGAAGTGTGGGACAATAATAGAGGACTTCTGATTTCAGTTTCTATAATTTCTGCTAGCAGAGAGAGATCAAAGCATTCCAAGAATTTACAGCACAGTGAGTTCTGCCGACTGAGGTCAAAAGCAGTGTACAAACAAGATAACTCTATTAAAGCTGCTAATGGGTTAAAAGCCTACCTACACTATCATTTCCATATTGCATACATTTGCATAAAATAAACATAAAATAATGAATATCCTGGTGCATAGTCACACCCGCTCAGCTTTTGTCCTAAAAATTAGACTCATTGATACGCTGATTCCCTGAATGTGCCACTGTAGCTCCTCCCATGAAGAGTGCGTATTGGATTTGGAGCATGCATGTGGAAGAAGAGCGTGCATTAGGGAGCACTGGCGATAGCCTAGCTACCTGTCCCTGCTCAAGTTTGCATTTCCCCAACAGCTGTTGAAGAAGCCCCTAGAGCTCCAGGCTCACTGTCGTGTGACTGCGCCTGGAGCTCTAGTGGACAGTTGAGAAGCTACCGGGAACAACAAAAAAACATTTGTTAAGCGCTTTTCTCCCATAAGACCCACAGCGCTTGTCTCAGATCAGTACACAGTGATGTGTACAGGGTAAAAAGTGATGTGATCATAAATGCCAGACTAAAGAGGTGGCTTTTCGGTTTTGATTTAAACATGTCCAGGATTGGAGCTGTCCTGATTAAGTTTGGCAAGGCATTCCACAGGGTAGGGGCAGCATGACAGAAAGCTCTGGCACAAAAGGTTTTTATTTGGACTCTGGGGGTGGTCAGGTTATTGGATCCTTTCGATGGTGAGGAGATGCAAACTGGAACGAGGACAGGTATCTATATTGTCTGTCAGTGTGGGGGTTGCACATTCTAGGAGTCACCATGGGACTATAGAGAGTGCCAAGGACTAATCATTTTCACAGAATGTATAAAATCACTTCTGCAAATGAGATCTAAAGCTGGAGCCTCCAATACTTTTGGGGGGATTTGAGCACAGTGTAAAAATGCCGACCCAACCAGAATGAGCCCTTTCACACGAGCGCGTTTTTTATTGTGTTGCATTACCCAATTTTACTGCAGGGTAACGCTAAAACAATGAAAGTCTATGGTACATTTCATACCTGACGCTGTGTGATGCACCAGAAGTATTGCATCTGACGCAAAAGCGTTACCGGGCAACATTCGGGTGACGTGCGTTGACAGGAAGTCATGTAAGTCAATGGCAACGCATGTATTAAAAAAAAAATTGCATTCACATTCCGGTGGGCATGCGCAGAAGCATATTTTTTCAGTACACTTCTGTGCAATTCTTGTTTCAGCCACAGGAAGTGAGAGCTAGAGAGGTTCACTCATAGTTAACCTTGAGAGTCATACGCTAGTCTAGAGACTCACTTATAGTTTTGCTTGCAGCCAGAAGTGAGATTACAAAGCCTATCTTTAATGTTGCAATGCGATCATCTGTTCGCACCGCACCTATAACACTGGTTGCTGGTTGAAACCGGCCTGAAGGATATTGAAACATGATATCTCTGCAATGGTGGGTCGTAGAGACCCCAAATATACAGGGTTAGGGTGGGGGTAGGGGAGGTCACCATGGTTATGTCCAAGCCTAATTTCAGACGCCCAGCTCAGCTGGTTCCCATGACGTGGCATATGAAGTCCATTCACTATGAAAGAGATGTGCAGTACGCTTGTGTGGTAAACTGACACAGTGGTGTCCACAACAATGCCAGCATGAGTGTCGGGGGGCCTCAAAGGGTACGTTAGTAAGCTCCGGGAAGAAGCATCAGTAGCAATGTAGCTAGATTACATAGGGCTCGATTCACAAAGCGGTGCTAACCCAGTTAGAGACTTTAGGAGTGATAACCATTGCACCACGCTGGTGAAAAGTCAGTTTAGGCGTGATAAGTTTAGTTGTGATAAGTTTAGGTGTGATAAGTTTAGGCATGCTAAGTTTAGATAAGTGTAGATAGCGTGCAAAGTCCCGCACGCAAAGCAGCGCCATTAAACTCTATGCGAAGTGCACCAGACTTTGCTAGCGCAAACCTTTTGATCAGCTGTGCACTACGGTGCTAACGCAGTTGGTGCTTAACCACCCTGGCGTTCTATTAAGATCGCCAGGGCGGCTGCGGGAGGGTTTTTTTTAAATTTAAAAAAAACTATTTCATGCAGCCAACTGAAAGTTGGCTGCATGAAAGCCCACTAGAGGGCGCTCCGGAGGCGTTCTTCCGATCGCCTCCGGCGCCCAGAATAAACAAGGAAGGCCGCAATGAGCGGCCTTCCTTGTTTTGTTTAGATCGTCGCCATAGCGACGAGCGGAGTGACGTCATGGACGTCAGCCGACGTCCTGACGTCAGCCGCCTCCGATCCAGCCCTTAGCGCTGGCCGGAACTTTTTGTTCCGGCTACGCTGGGCTCAGGCGGCTGGGGGGACCCTCTTTCGCCGCTGCTCGCGGCGAATCGCCGCAGAGCGGCGGCGATCGGGCAGCACACGCGGCTGGCAAAGTGCCGGCTGCGTGTGCTGCTCTTTATTTGAACAAAATCGGCCCAGCAGGGCCTGAGCGGCAGCCATCGGCGGTGATGGACGAGCTGAGCTCGTCCATACCGCTAAGATGGTTAAACTTATCATGCCTAAACTCATCACACCTAAACTTATCATGCCTAAACTGAGTTTAGGCATGATAAAGGGCTTTTCACCAGGGTGCTAACTGTTAGCACCGCTTTTTGAATCAGGCCCATAGTCTTGTGTGGTATCTGAATGCCATAGATCAGTAGAGTGGATCCGAGATTAACTTTTACTCATTGCATAATTGTGTTCCTTTCCTATTGTTTATAGGGCATTCCTCAAGCCAAATACTTTTTTGTTTTTGTTTTAATACTCTAATTTCCTATAAACTAAACAAGCCTCACCCACAGTTTTTCAGAGAGCCTTGGCAGTAGCAAGGGCTCATGAGAGCTCAGTCTATGCAGGAGGAGGGGGAGGTATTACTAGCCAGAGATTTCAGAGGCAGAGGGGAGGAGGGAGGATTAGGTTTTTTTCACAGAAGATACAGATAAGCCTGCCTGTTTGTAATGTTTACAAACAACATGGCTGCTGTCATTGTATAACAGGAATAATTAATCATATTATGTTGAAGCTGTTTGCAGCTAGATATGCTGTGTAAACTATCTAAACTTTAGATAAGATATATAGACAAGTTACTTGTTATAGTTAGTTTTTCATCTCGGATCCGCTTTAACCTGATGAAGTGGCTATCCCACTTCATTATGCTAGTGGGACGTCACTAATGCGCATGCGCAGCAAGACGTACAGGCCATTAAACAGCTGATTAGTAGCTGATGTTGGGAAGACCTGCACAGTTTGATGATCACTTTGAGCTGCCCACACACCGGAAGCTCCAAAAGGACTACACCATATGGGGAATCCATTGGAAATCCCCTACGGAGAAGTGGTGTAGTCTATTTGGCGGCTTCCGGAGTGTGGGCAGCTCAAACTGATTACCCAAATGCACAACTCTCTTGACAGCAACTGCTAATCAGTTGTTTAATGGCCTGTACGTCCCATTGTGCTTACGCATTAGTGACGCAGTGCAAGTGTGATGACATAGGATGGCAACGTCTTCAAGTTAAGGAGATGCTGAAAATGTAGGGCATACTGATACCACACTGGCAAGAGAGTGGATGAGAGAAGCATGCCACAGCTCCTACCACATCTCTATAGATAGGTTATCTGTAAAAAATGGCAGTTTATTTTGTTCTCCCCTTCAAGGGAATAAGCTGAGCGTTATTTCCGCCAGTGACAGGATGCCTAGTGGTTAGGTGATGATTGTGATGGTTCTGTTTATTTTTTCAATATTATTCTATTCCTCATTCATAGCTAATTTACTAATAACTCTTAGTTAGAAACAGAATGATTCCCTATAGTGCCCCTTTAAAAAAAAAGTAACACCCCTTAGCATGAATGCCAAAACTAGAAGTAACAGGTCAAGGTACTCCTGGCTGATGCATGGTGAAACCCAATGATATGACTTCATGCCAATGTTCTAAATATAACACACTTCTGACCCAACCCTAACTACAATCTCAAAATGTAGCTCTAAGCTAAAATAGCTTCTCAGCAATCAGACTGGCTCTTGTTTTAGACAGGGCCTCTTTAGGGGCATCATGGCTGCTGAGAGGCACTTTCTTATGCATACATGAAATGAAGGTGCCTGGAAAAAAGGGTGCAGGGGATTGCCGCTAGTAGAATATCAACAATTAGTCATCTTCTACTGCTGGATTCCATAGTAATATTTACTGATATTTTACTACAGCTAAACTGAACCCTATTCTCACACAGAACCCACTCTGGTGGTGCCTAACCCTAAGACCCCCCCCCCAGTGGTGCCTAACACTAAGACCCCCCCAGTGGTGCCTAACCCTAAGACCCCCCCTGGTGGTGCCTAGCCCTAAGACCCCCCCCCTGGTGGTGCCTAACCCTAAGACCCCCCCTGGTGGTGCCTAACCCTAAGATCTCCCTGGTGGTGCCTAACCCTAAAACCCCTCCTAGTGCCTAGATTAGATAAAGCAGAGTGGATAACAAATATGTCCATGGTATTTGCTTAATACAGTAGACGCATCCACAATTCAAGTACATGAATGCAGTTGCCTTGCAACTTTCTCGCTCTGCGCTTGCAGATTCTGGTTTCTTTGAAATCATACTCTGTATATTGGTCATTCTTTTGCTTATAGTGAACCTCCAGACTAAAAATATACTCAGCAGAATTGAAAAGGCTTGGTGTTTCTTTAACAGTTTCACAGCATCAGATCTTTGTTTTTCTTATAGAAGTCTCATTTTTAGCTGCATTTTTAGCTAAGCTCCGCCCCATCAAAGAAAACTGCCCAGGCTTTTTTCCCCTGATGCTGTGCAAAGCATGATGGGATTTCCTATGTTGTTGTTCACGTTGCCTAGCAACTGGGAGGGGTGATCAGGACACAGGACAGTTGGAATTGTGTCTCATGCTCCCTGTCACCTTCTTTCAACCAAAAAGATGGCTGCCCTTATGAAATCACAAACCTTTGCCTGTTCTTTTAAAACAGGGTGGGTAAGAGATTATATTACCTATCTATTTTAATTAACATAACTAATGTAACTTAATAACAGTATGTTTGTTTAGGCTGGAGTTCCTCTTTATCACTGGTTGTTCTGAACAAGTGACTGCTAGGTCAGCCTCTGAGGAGCCTCAGACATGTGGGTGGAGCTCCTCAGGGTGCAGTCCACTAATCAGTGGTGTGATGATCAGGAGAAAGATATATAAAAGAATCTGATGGCATTTCTGCTAAAAAAAAATATTGTTTCTCGACCCCAAATACGGCCAAAACTGCTCCTATGTGGCCATGTTGTTAAAGTGCATCTCCAGCTGAAACTTTTTTTTTCTTAGTGTTTGATAGAGTGGTGAAGAATTTGAACCATGGTAAAACCTTTATTGCAGTCTGTGTCCCCACTCCCACTTCCTGTCATCTGTAATTCTCACCACCAGGACAGAAAATGGAGAAATATCTCAAAAAGGATATAGACACTAACAATAACAATCTGATGCTTGTCTAAAAAAACACACTAAATCCAAAAACTGAAAAATGGGAGAGATCAGCGGTAGCGGCAAAAGAGCAGAGGGTCCTTGCGAGCGCAGTCATTGAAATCTACGCCCTGGCAGGAATAAGCAGTAACAAAAAGGGCGTATATTTTAATTACCATGTTCCGGAAGCAGTTAACAATGCTGTAATACAAGCCATTGCAAAGGCCTAAAGATCTGTTGTGGAGGATTGATATAACTAACTTTGTGAATCCTTTCAGTCTCGGCACTCCAGTATAACTGGCCAGTGAGTAATTACGTCATGATCATGAATAATTCATTGCACTTTATATGGAATACATGCACAGCAATGAGATCCTGTCAGGATAAGCATTGGGTGTTTTGTTTACACCAGACTGCAGTCTGGGAAACACCCTGACCTGGGCCCAGAGCAGGTGGATCCCGTGCAGGAGCACGGCTCTTGTGGGAGGAGAGGATTGTCAAGAGTGGGAAGGTAGATTAACTACCTGAAGACCACGTCACGCCAATGGGCGTGACCGCGGCGGCAGCCCTCGGACCGCCTAATGCCAATTGGCGTCAAGTCCTGGGGCTGGCTACTGCAGGAGATCGCATGCAGGCTGCGCGCTCATTTCCTGCTTGGGAGGTGGAGCTCGGCTCCAGCTTCAGTCTCGCTCGGGAGACTGTTAGAGGGCGAAACCGCCATCTTTTTACTAAGTACAGCGCTACGATCTACGGCAGTGCTGTACAGGGACAGCCGTGTGACACGACTGTCCCCCTAAGGCACAAGAGAGTGATCGGCTCTCATAGGCAGAAGCCTAAGACAGCCGATCGCCAGGATTGGCTGGCTGGGGGGAGGGAGGGGTTTGCAGAAAAATAAAAATAAGTAAACAGTAAAAATAAATAATAAAATACTGATACAAATATTTATTTAATAAAAAAAAAAAAAAAAAAGCACCAGGGGTGCGATCAACTCCACCAACAGAGAGCTCTGTTGGTGGGGAGAAAAGGGGGGTAATCACTAGTGTGCTGTGTTTTGCAGCCCTGCAGCTTGGCCTTAAAGGGAAGGTCCAAGCAAAAAAAAAAAATGAGTTTAACTTACCTGGGGCTTCTACCGGCCCCATGTAGCCATCCTGTACCCTCGTAGTCACTCACTGCTGCTCCAGTCCCCCGCTGGCATCTTTCTGACCTCGGAGGTCAGGGCCGCATTGTGTACATTTTTACGCATTCCCGCTAGTGCAGGAACATTAACACATACATTTTTACGCGTTAGTGGTGCAACGCATACATTTTTGTTCCTGCACTAGCTGGAATGCGTAAAAATGTATGCAATGTGGCCCTGACCTCCGAGGTCAGAAAGCTGCCAGCGGGGGACTGGAGCAGCAGTGAGTGACTACGAGGGCACAGGATGGCTACATGGGGCTGGTAGAAGCCCCAGGTAAGTGAAACTCATTTTTTTTTTTTGCTTGGACCTTCCCTTTAAAGCTGCAGTGGCCTATTTAAAAAAAAAATTAGCCTGGTCTTTAGGGGGGTTTAGCACTGTGGTCCTGAAGTGGTTAAAGGTAACCTAAAGCAAGAGGGATATAGATGCTGCCATATTTATTTCCTTTTAAACAATACATATTGTCTGGCTGTCCTGCTTATCCTCTGCCTCCAATACTTTTAGCCATAGACCCTGAACAAGCATGCAGCAGATCAGGTGTTCTGACTGAAGTGTGACTTGATTAGCTGCATGCTTGTTTCAGGTGTGTGATTCAGACACTACTGCAGCCAAAAAGATCAGCAGGACTGCCATGCAACTGGTATTGTTTAAAGAGACTCTGAAGCGAGTCTCAATTCTCTTTTCTAACCTGTATTAGGCTAATTTCACACCAGGACGTTGCGTTAGAGGGGGCGTTAGAGCCAGTCCACACTAGGTCCGGAAACGTATCCGTGGCTGCGTTTTTCAAACCTGATGAAAAATGGAGTCCCGGATACTAATGTTGAAAATAGCAGCCAGCCTCACCCAAGTAAAAAACGGATCCGTCTGCGTCTGCGGGGATCCGTTTTCAAAACCTGAACGGAAGGTCCTGATCTGCTGCATTTTCACGCAACGGATCAGGACCACGGATACACTCAGGGGTAGTGAAAGTAATGAGAAAACGCATCTCCAGCTCCACAGGCAAAAAAAAGGATGTTAAAACGGATAACCTGAGCTTTATGATTGGCCCAAAAAAATCCTCCCACTCCTTCCTAATGATGGAGACGTTTTCTGTCAGGGAAAAACCTGAACGGGAACTGATGCAAAACTTATGCACTTTCATCAGTTTGCAGTACGGTGGGTACTTCCCCTGATCCGGACTGCAGTGTCCGTCCTGCAACCGGGTCTAGTGTGGACCCACTCTTAAGGTCGCATAACGTCCCCCTAACGGAACGCCTGGTGGTGCTGGATCTGGACGTCAGAGTGAGCCGCGTTGTGCAGCTCACTCTGGCGTCAGTGATGCCGTGATGCGCACTCTTGTGCGCATGCGGCATCACGTGGTCCCGCCGGCCAATCGCCGCACAGAGCGGCTGCTCCAGGAAGTAAACACTGCACATCACAACGTGCAGTGCATATTAATTAGCCATGTGCCTGGCCGCTCTCCGCTCCTCCCCAACATTAGTGAGCATGTGCAAACAGTCTAACGCGGCTCAGCCGCGTCTAAAGTACTGCATGCAGTACGTTGTCTTGTGACGCAGCGTTACAATGTAACGCAACGTGGGCACTGTGAACAGCCCCATTGATTTTTCATTACTGTGCGGTGGGCTGCGTTACAGGCTGCTCTAACGTGCGCCTGTAACGTCCCACTGTGAAACCAGCCTTAATGTTAAGCCCCATAAGCACAGCTAAACCGCCGCTATCCCGCTGCAAAACGAGGGGTTAATACTCCCAAATCCCCCCAGCAAAAACACAACTTTCTTGGTCGTGGATTTTGCTCTTCCTGGAGGCAGAGCTATGAGCTGTAGCTCTGCCTCCATGCGCTTCAATCGCCGCGCGATCTCCGCCTCTCCCCCGCCCCTCTCTGTGAAGGCAGATGAGAGGGGCGGGAGAGAGACGGCGATCAGCGGGGATTGACGCGCTTGAGGCAGAGCTTATGGCTGTAGCTCCGCCTCAATCAGGAAGCGCTCCCCCGACACAGGAGAGGGGATTTGGGGGGGGGGGGGGGTATTAACCCTTTGTTTTGCTGCGGGATAGCGGCGGTTTAGCTGTGCTTATGGGGCTTAAAATTAATATAGGTTAAAAAAGAGAATTGAGACTCACTTCAGAGTCTCTTTAAAAGAATCCCGAGGTGTGAGACCTGGCTGTCCTGCTGATCTTTCTGGTCAGTGGGGTCTAATGCTGCATACACACTTGAGATAAAAGTCTCTGGAAAAGGCAAGATCACAGACCAATTTTACCCCATTCCATGTAGTATGAGAGCCATACTCTACACAGTCTATTCTATGGAGCTGCACTCCCCATCAGATAAAATCTTTGCAGGATGCTGCACACACAGATGCTGTAAACATTCAAAAGATCATTATCTGCAAAAGATCTGTTCCTGCAATAGATCCATTCCTTCAAAATGCATTCATAGTCTATGAGATCTGCAGATCATCATACACACCTTGTTTAGCAGGCAATCATCTGCAGATCAGATCCACCAGGATGGATTTTCAGATCTGCAGATGATTGCCAGATATGCAGATGAAGTCTGTTAAACAAGGTGTGTATGAGGATCTGCAGATCTCATAGACTATGAATGCATTTTGAAGGAATGGATCTATTGCAGGAAGAGATCTTTTGCAGATAATGATCTTTTGAATGTGTACAGCATCTTTGTGTGCAGCATCTTGCAAAGAAGTTTATCTGACGTGGAGTTCAGCTCCTTAGAATAGACTGTGTAGAGTATGGCTCTCATACTACATGGAATGGGGTAAAATTGGTCTGTGATCTTGCCTTTTCCAGAGACTTTTATCTCAAGTGTGTATGCAGCATAAATCACACACCTGAAACAAGCATGCAGCCAATCTTGTCAGATTTGTCATAGATTTGTTATAGACCTCTGATCTGCATGCTTGTTCATGGTCTATGGCTTAAAGTATTAGGCCTGGAAGCCACTAGGAGCACTTTTCTGAGCGCTTTGTGATTTGAAAAGCTCTTGCTAATGTAATGCTATGGGTGTGATCCCACTGGAGTGATGTGATTGTATAAAAATCCCCCATAGCATTGCATTAGCAAGAACTTTTTCAAATTACTAGCGTTTGGAAAAGGCTGATAGTGGGTTTGAGCCCTGAGAGGCAGAGGCTTAAAGGAGAACTGAAGCGAGAGGTATATGGAGGCTGCCATATTTAATTATTATTATTATTATTATTTTTTATTTATATAGCGCCAACATATTCCGCAGCGCTTTACAAAGCACAATAAGACGACAAGGGGAACATAGATACAACTAACAAATATACAGCAGAGTTCCAAGCAGCACAAATATTGTTACAAAAACAGTAAACATTAGGAGGATGACCCTGCCCTTGCGAGCTTACACTCTAATGGGTAGTGGGGGACACACTAGGTAAGGGGGTGGAGGATGGATGAGGCAGTGATTCTTTGCCTCTGATTACATTGTGACAAATAAGTAAATAAAGGGCTATAGAATGTTATAAGCTTGTCTGAAAAGGTGTGTTTTAAGAGTGCGTTTGAAGATGTCCAGGTTTGGAGCATGACGTACAGGCTGTGGAAGAGAGTTCCAGATAAGGGCTGATGCTCGTGTAGAGTCCTGGATGCGAGCATGAGAGGAGGTGATCAGCTTAGAGGCCAGGAGAATTTCTTGGGAGGAGCGAAGGTTGCGGGAGGGACAATATCTTGAGATTAGTGAGGAGATGTATGGAGGAGACAACTCGTGGAGGGCTTTGTATGTTAGAGTCAGGAGTTTGAACTGGATCCTCTGGGTAATGGGTAACCAGTGGAGAGAACGGCACAGTGGGGCTGCATCGGAAGAGCGTGTGGAAAGGTGAATGAGGCGGGCCGCTGCATTTAGAAGGGATTGGAGAGGAGCTAGCCTGTTTTTTGGTAGGCCACAGAGCAGGGTGTTGCAGTAGTCTAGGCGGGAGATGATTAAGGCATGAACAAGCATTTTGGTGGCCTCTTGTGTGAGGAAGGGACGGATACGGAATATATTTTTGAGCTGGAAATAGCAGGTGGTGGTTAAAGAGGCAATGTGAGGTTTAAAGGAGAGCTCTGAGTCAAGTATAACCCCCAAGCAGCGGGCCTTAGTGGTTGAGGTTATTGGGGTGTTGTCTACCGTTATGGTTGCAATTGGTGGGGGTGTAGATAGCAATGGTGGAAAAATCACAATTTCCGTTTTAGTCATGTTGAGTTTGAGGAAGCGGGAGGACATGAATGCAGAAATGGCACGTAGACAGTCGGGGACTCTGGATAGTAGTGAGGACAGGTCAGGAGCTGAGAGATAGATTTGGGTGTCATCCGCATAGAGGTGATACTGGAAGCCAAAAGAGTTAATTAGTTGTCCCAGGCCACAGGTGTAGATTGAGAAAAGAAGTGGCCCAAGAACAGAGCCTTGAGGTACACCGACAGTGGGTGTGGAGAGGACTTGGTGTTAGAGAAGGAGACAGTGTAAGAGCGTCCAGAGAGATAAGAGGAGATCCAGGAATGTGCTTGTCCCTTGATTCCTAAAGATGACAGTGTCTGCAGAAGCAGAGCATGATCAACCGTGTCAAAGGCAGAGGAAAGGTCAAGGAGTATTAGAATGGAGAACTGGCCTTTGGATTTATCTACCAGTAGGTCATTAGCAACTTTCGTGAGGACAGTTTCAGTGGAATGGTGTGTGCGGAATCCAGATTGAAAGGGGTCAAGTAAGGAGTTGGTAGAGAGAAAGGCAGACAATTCTGAATGGATGTGACGTTCCAGCAGTTTAGAAGCAAAGGGGAGGAGCGAGACAGGACGGTAGTTGGATAGAGAAGTTGGATCAAGAGAGGGTTTTTTGATTAGTGGTGTGATGATAGCTTGTTTGAATAAGGAAGGAAAAGTGCCAGTGGAGATAGAAAGGTTGAATAGAGTTGTTAGAGCGGGATTAAAGGAGGAGGAAAGCTGGGGGATTAGATGAGAGGGAATAGGGTCCAGGGCACAGGTAGTGAGATGCGCTTTGGAGATTAGTGAGGAAAGACACTGTTCAGTTAGTGTGGTGAAAGATGTTAGAGTGGGAGACTGGTCTTGTGGAGCGGGGGGAAGGCAGTTAGTGGTGGGTGAGGGTGCAGCCGGACAGAAGGAATTTATAGGTGACGGCTGTGCTGGTAAAAATGGTTGCGCGTTGAAGCTATTACGTATTGCATCAATCTTGCTTGTAAAGTATGATGCAAAGTTGTCGGCTGACAGACATGTGGTAGGGGGAGGAGGTGGGGGACAAAGTAGGGAGTTAAAGGTGTTGAACAATTGTTTTGGGTTGTGGGACTGTGAGGAAATGAGCGAGGAGAAATAAGACTGCTTAGCAGAAGTGAGGGCATCCCTGAGCTCCTGCATAGTTCTTTTATAGTGATTATAGTCTTCTACAGCAGCGGTTTTTCTCCAGCATCTTTCTGCCACCCTGGAGTGCCTTTTCAGCTGTTTGATTTGTTCAGTGAGCCAGGGCTGCCGGTTAGTTTGGCGGGGGCGGGTGGTGGTGAGTGGAACGGCTGAATTCATGGCAGAGGAGACTACATTAAATAAGTAACTGGATGCTGCCTCAGGGTCAGTGTAGGAAGACAGGGTACTTAGAGGTTGCAAGGCCTCAGTCAGGGAATTCACATCCAGGTTGCGGTAATTCCTGCGCGTGACTGTATGGTGTAGTGTTGGAGGAGTTGACGGTAGAGAAGAATTGATTGAGAAGGTAAGAAGGTTGTGGTCTGAGAGGGGAAGCGGAGTGTTATGAAAGCTTGAAATAGAACAGAGGCGGGTAAAGACAAGGTCAAGAGTGTGGCTGTCTTTGTGGGTGGAAGTGGAGGACCATTGGGCGAGGTCAAACGAGGAGGTGAGAGAGAGCAGTTTGGTGGCAGTAGGGCAATTAGTATCGATGGGTATATTAAAATCTCCAATGATGATAGAGGGTATATCAGTGGAGAGGAACTGGAGAAGCCATGCTGAAAAGTGATCAATGAAAGTAGAGGCTGGACCGGGCGGGCGGTAGATAATAGCAATCTGAATGTGGTATGGAGAGTAGAGACGGACAGCATGAACTTCAAAGGATGAGAGTGCGGGCAGTGGTGTGAGTGGCTTAAAGGAACAGTGTTCAGAGAGGAGGATCCCCACCCCCCCTCCATGTTTGTGGCCAGGTCTAGGGGCATGACTAAATTTTAGACCACCATATGATAGAGCAGCTGGAGACACCGTGTCTGATGGAGTTATCCATGTTTCAGTGAGCCCCAGGAAGGTGAGCAATACCGGTTGCCTGGCTATCCTGTCTTTAATACATTTAGCCATAGCCCCTGAACAAGCATACAGCAGATCAGGTGTTTCTGACATTATTGTAAGATCTGACAAGCAGTGGTGCTCATCTGGATTCCGGATATCCGAACTACCCAGATAATGCTAACTTTTTCCACTATCCAAACTTTGAATAGCAATTCGGATATTTTTAAAAAATCCAAATTGACTATCCGAGCAAACTCGGATTTCCCATCTGAAATCCGAAATCCGGGCGGATAGTTAGTTCAGATATCCGAGCAGAAGCCAAAATCACCTTCAATGGCAAAAATCCCTTTCGAAGGCATCCAGGCTGAGAGAGAGAGAGAGACCTCTGAACAGGTTTTTTGCCATTTTCAGGTCTCTTCCGGTGTTCTATCCGGATATCCGAATCTGGCCGGATACTGAGGTCGGATATCCGGATAGAACACCGGAAAATTTTAAACTCGGATATCCGACCCGGATCAGATAGAGGGGTATCCGGATCTGAATTAGATCCAGATAGTGAAAAGTAGTATCCGAGCAGCACTGTTGACAAGTTTCGCTGCATGCTTGTTTCTGGTGTGATTTAGACACTGCTGCAGCCAAATAGATCAGCAGGGCTGCCAGGCAACTGGTATTGTTTAACAGGAAATCAATATGGCAGCCTCCATATACCTCTCACTTCAGTTGGCCACACACCACACAATTTTTATGTCTTTGTATGTCTGGCAGCGCAGCGAGGAATGAGGGGGAGCTGAATTTTGCGGTGAGTCACAGCCCAGCTCTCTGGTGGCGGTGGGAGGCTACCTATATTGAAGCTCTGGATTCTAAAGACACTTTCCTTCTCAGTAGGAGGGATCCAGCGCTGGGACCCCCTGAAAGGCTCCTTGTCAACGCGCACACATGCGCTGTAGCGGCTCTCTGCTCTGGTGGAAACCGCCTAGCCCGATTGGGTACGATCTACTGCGCAGGTACACTGGTGGTAGTTGACAATTTTCAGGCGATAAAAGTGGTACAATGAGTGGAAAGGTTGAAAAGCCCTGTTTTAGGTAGTCCCACATTTACTGTCCCTCATTAGATAGAAATGGTAAGATTGGACAAAAAACATTGCATCATTAGTGGGCACCTAAAGGCCTGGAGCGCACTTAGCAGAAACGATAGTGTTGCGGAAAACGCTGCATTTTTGCCTCTAATGGAAGTCTATGGGCCGCAGGAAAAATGCGTTTTTGGATGCGTGCGGTTTAAAAAACGCAGGTTTTGTTGCACAATCCTCAAAAACGCAGCAAAAACGCACATAATGAAAGTCAATGGAAACACAATGGCATGCGTTTTCCATGCGTTTTTGGTTAAGAAAAATTGTTTTATGATGTATTTCTACTTCCTGTTGTCTTCCTAGTGGTTTGCAAAAAACACATGAAAGACGCATCGTTTTGTTTATGCGTAATACGGTGGCGCTTTATAAATACAGTAAATAAATAAATCTGCAATCTGCAAATGCGCGCAAAACGCTTGAAAAACGCATCTGCGGTACAAAAAAAGCTAACAAACGCATCAAAAACGCAGTTAGGCTGCGTCCACACTAGGTCCGGAAACGTATCCGTGGCTGCGTTTTTCAAACCTGATGAAAAACGGAGTCCCGGATACTAATGTTTAAAATAGCAGCCAGCCTCACCCGAGTAAAAAACGGATCCGTCTGCGTTTGCGGGGATTCGTTTTCAAAACCTGAACGGAAGGTCCGGATCTGCTGCATTTTCACGCAACGGATCAGGACCACGGATACATGCAGGGGTAGTGAAAGCAATGAGAAAACGCATCTCCAGCTCCACAGGCAAAAAACGGATGTTAAAACGGATAGCCTGAGCTTTATGATTGGCCCAAAAAATCCTCCCACTCCTTCCTAATGATGGAGACGTTTTCTGTCAGGGAAAAACCTGAACGGAAACTGATACAAAACTGATGCACTTTCATCAGTTTGCAGTACGGTGGGTACTTCCCCTGATCCGGACTGCAGTGTCCGTCCTGCAACCGGGTCTAGTGTGGACCCAGCCTAAGAGTTATTTTCCACTGCATGCGTTTGCTGATTCTGAAGTGCAGCTTGTTTAAAATAATAATCCTGGGTGGCCTTTTCCACTGCTGCGTTCTGATAAAAAAAACGCGAACGCATGTCTGTGCGATTATGATGCGTTTTGCGTTTCAATGTATAGTAATATAACCATAATTTACAATGTAATTATAGGAATGCATAGAAATACGTTTGCGTTTTGTATTGATTTAACCACGAGTATCTATTTTCAAAAATCAAGACAACACTTGCCAATCAGAAAAACGCAAACGCATAAAAAAAACGCACATCAAAATTGGTCAAAAACGCAAATGCATGTGTTTGCATTTTGCGTTTTGCTGTGGAAAAGGGCCCTAAAAACGCATCAAAAAACGCACACAACATAAAATGAAACATGACATAAAACGCAGCATTTCATGTTATGTTATGTGTGCACCCAGCCAGCCTCAGCCTTGACATTGGGCTCTATTCTCAAAGACTTCCCGCATGTGGTAAAGTACATGTGGGAAGTTTGCGACCAAAACACTGTCAAGTTCACATTCTCGAAATGTTCCGCATGTTTTTTCCGCATGCGGAAAAAGTGCGGTAAAAGTGCGGGATTCCTGTGGAAAAATTTCCGCAAAAGTCGGTATTTTTGACAAAAAAAAAATAAATTCTCAAAACTGTTCAGGCGCATAATTTCCTCGTTATTTACCGATTTTTTTTTATCACCGACTTTAATGAAGTCTGGAGGCTTTTGGCCCCGTTCACGCACGCGTCTCCAGACGCGTTTTGGAAACGCGTGCAGGTGGCCGACACGCACGACATCAGACATTGCATAGAGTGCAATGTCTGATGTGCACACTGCATGCGTTCCGGACCTGTGCGGTCCGAGAACGCATGCTGCACGCATTTTTTGTAAAAACGCGTGGCTGTCCCATTCACTTTTCAGTGATGGGATCAACCACGCAACGCACACAAACGCGGATGGCGTGCGTTCGCATGCGTTGCGTTCCGCATGCGTGGCCATCCGCGTTTGTGATGTGAACGTGGCCTAAGGGCTGTGCTTGCTGGACTTTGACATTTTTTTTAAACACTTTTTCATGCGACCTTTTTACCGCATGATTCCCGCACGTTTAATGGCTGTTTACGCATCTTTTTTCCCGCATGCGGAAAATATTAGTGAATGTGGGAAAAATGTGGAGTTTACCGCTGGCGGAAATTTTTCGGTAATATTTTTCGGTGTTTTTTCATCTTTGTGAATAGAGCCCAATACGTCAGTATGATTGACTACTGCAAAGCCAAACAAGCGCCTCCCAGGTGAATAATTAGCATGACCTGAGCGTGATGGAGTAATAATACGCCCTGACATGACCCATCAGCAGCTAGCTATGAGCTGTGCTGCACTGGAGTCTCTGTGTCAGTGAATAGGTTAATGGGGAGGGGCCCCAGGCTTGTCCCAGCCCAGGCCCCTCCTCCCCTCCATAGTCTATACAGGCAGGGATTCCCCTGCTGCTGTCATACTCAGTGCAGAGATGGCATCATTGACACCCTCTTGCTGCCTCTTCCTGCTCTGCACTTGCCTGGGGGTCTCCCTAGTCTGCCCCCAGATCACCTATGAGACATACTACTTTGACCAGAAGGTAAGTGACTGCACTGTATTATATACACACATGTATACTCTGAGAGGCTGATGGGATGCAGATGAGGAAGCATTGCTTGTATCAGGCTTATCCCTTGACATATATTACAGCCTGGTAATAATAAGTTGCTGTGCTAGCAGGAAGGGGTTAAGTGAAGTTACAGGGATTGGTCACGAGGCTCTCCTGGGTTTCGCAAGATGTTTTCGCGATCGGATTTCTGCTTTTATCTGTCTGTGTTGTCTCCTTTGATTTTCGTTTCCCTTTTGGGTGATTTCCTGATAGCCAGCTCAGCAGATTGCTGCACTCAGCTGACTGTCTGCCTGCAGGGATGTCAGTGGGGAGTAGTTGCTGCCTGTTCCAGAGACTGAGATTGTTTTGGGTTGTCTCAGCGTGTGTGGCTGCAGCTTGACATTGTCTTAGCAATCTCTGTAATACAGTGGCATAGCAATAGGTGATAGTGACTGCACCAGGGCCCGTGGACCAGAGGGGCCTTGTAGGGACTCTCCTTCAACTACTTTATTAGCTCTTTATTGATGCTTACCTGGTAATGATCACCTCTGTATGTGCTTTGATTCGTTGTAACCATTAATAGTCTATTCTCCTCACCAGCCTACACCTCTCTGATACTGAAGCTGTCCTTGGCAGGTCCACATCCAGGGGTGTAACTAGAGGGGGGCAGTCCCTGTGATTGCAAGGGGGCCCAGAGCTGTGGGGGGCCCCCAACTACTATCCTTCACTCCTTCCAATAAAGAAGTCCATATTTTAGATCAGGTGTTTTTGTGGCTACATTTGGTATGAGTGTGATGATCCTGATGGCCAAACTTGTTTTATGACCCTTGTGAGATGAGCCCCCAGGCTGTGAAGGGCACCAAGGGGAAGCAAGGGAAGGGGTGTGAGCATTGAGGTGGCCAAATCAAAGGAGGTGGAGAGGGGGCATGAATTGTAGTTACGCCCCTGTCTACATCAGTTCTGTATGTGTTGTGTTCTTGTTTTTACTGGGAATGCAACGTAGTTTCCACTGTGAATTTAGCCTTAAAGAGACACTGTAACATCAAAAACATCCCCTGGGGGGTACTCACCTCGGGTGGGGGAAGTCTCAGGATCCTCTTGAGGCTTCCCACGCCGTCCTCTGTCCCACGGGAGTCTCGCTGCAGCCCTCCAAACAGCCGGCGACAGACCCGACTGTCAATTCAATATTTACCTTTGCTGGCTCCTGCGCAGGCGCTCTGTCGGCTCCGAAGTAGACGGAAATACCCGATCTCAGTCGGGTCCGCTCTACTGCGCAGGCGCTGGAAACTTGTGCCTGCGCAGTAGAGCAGACCCGACGGCGATCTGGTATTTCCGCCTACTTCGGAGCCGACAGCCGTCAGAGCGCCTGTGCAGGAGCCGGGAAGGTAAATATTGATGTCATCTTGTACGGAGGGCTGCAGCGAGACCCCTGAGGGAAGGACGGTGTGGGAAGCCTCATTAGGATCCTGAGGCTCCCCCCCCCACCCGAAGTGAGTACCCCCCAGGGGACGTTTTGACATTACAGATTCTCTTTAAAGGACTTACGAGCCCAAATTTAAAAAAACCTGCATGATTTTTGAAGACCCGGAGGACGCCATCCGCACCCTCTGTGCAGTTCAGCCGGGTCCCCGCTGCTTAATCCCCCACCCTGGCCGGATCCCAACCCCAAAGCCCGGTCGGGCTCTCCTGCCTCCTCAAAAATGGCTGCCGGAGGTTTCCGTGGCTGCCCAGCTCTAGGGCCTCTTTCCCTGATCCACGCTACAAGCCGTCTTCTGTAGTGTGGATCGGGGGGGAGGGGAGAGGACCTAGAGCTGCGCAGCTGCACTCTGTGCGAACTGCGGCCTCATCCGGTGGCCATTTTTGAGGAGGCAGGAGAACCAGACCTGGTGGGACAGCGCGGATGGCGTCCTCTGCCTTCAAAAATCATGCAGGTACAGAACTTTTTTTTTTTTTTTAATAATTTGTGCTCGTAAGTCCTTTACAGTGTACCAGAGACGATGGAACATATGCTTTTATACATACCTGGCTCTTCCTCCAGTCCCATGTGCACAGATCACTCCCACGCTGCCATTCTTGGCCTTCTGTATCGGTTCCCGTAACTTCCTTCAGTCGTGGGCAGTCTGTGCAAGAGAAGTGAGCTCTCTACGTATCTCTCCGTATCTTCATATCTCACCGGCGGATATGTATCTCTCCGGCGACTCTTGGGCAGACTGGCCGAAGTTACAGGACCCGGTACCGGCGAATCAGAAGACTGAGGATGGCGGTGTGGGAGCAGTCCGAGCAGGTGGGGCTGGAGGAAGCCCAAGGTATGTATAAAACATTTATGTTCTATCGTCTCTGGTTTCCTTTAAGGGCCTGTTTCCATTGCTGTGGAAATTTGGCCAAATTCAGAGTTTCCCCGCAAGCAAATCACCCGGGGAAACTCTGCCATAGGGGATAATGCTGCCTTTAGCGATTTGGCCGACATTAAACCATTGTGTGTGTGTGTCCGCAGCACAGATCAAGATTGAGGCAGGGCGATCAGACTTCCCACCCCCCCCCCTTTTTTCCCCACTAGGGGGCTGTCCTGCTGGGGGCAGGGGTCTGATCGCCGCTGCCGCTCTGTGTGGCTGTGTGGCTGTCAAAGCCCCCCCTCCGCAGCGCTATTCCTTCCTCCCTCTCCTTCGCTCCATGGGCGGCACAGGACGGCGATCCATCCTGTACCGCCTGTAATAGGCTTCAGCCTATCAGATGCCAGTGATCCCCGGCCAATCAGAGGCCGGGGATCGCGGATCTACTTTACGGCGCTGCTGCGACAGCAGCACCGTATGATGTAAGCACGGGATTTCTTCCCCACGTGTTTACATTTTGCCTGCGAGCCACGATCGGAGGCTCGCAGGCTTTTCAGGCAGACACCCTAAATGAACTGACATGGAACGGCCCCATGGAAATCCACAAACGACTAGCCGCTACCTATTGGCGTTAGCTGGTCGTTGTGTGGTTAAAGGGACACTTAAGTCAAACAAAAAAAAATGAGTTTTACTCACCTGGGGCTTCCAATAGCCCCCCGCAGCTGTCCGGTGCCCTCGTCGTCTCCCTCCGATCCTCCTGGCCCCGCCGACAGCCACTTCCTGTTTCGGTGACAGGAGCTGACAGGCTGGGGATGCGAGTGATTCTTCGCGTTCCTGGCCACAATAGCGCCATCTATGCTGCTATAGCATATATTATATACCATATAGCAGCATAGAGGGTGCTAATGTGTCTGGGAACGCGAAGAATCACTCGCGTCTCCAGCCTGTCAGCTCCTGTCACCGAAACAGGAAATGGCTGCCGGCGGGGCCAGGAGGATCGGAAGGAGACGGCGAGGGCACCGGACAGCTGCAGGAGGCTATTGGAAGCCCTAGGTGAGTAAAACTCATTTTTTTTTTGCTAAGTGTCCCTTTAACCTATTTTGGTTCCTGGACGTAGTTTCTACGTCCAGGAACCATGCGCGCTACCGCGCGCCCCCGCGGCCGATCGTGCGCGTGCACGCGCACTCCCGGCCACGGATTCGGTAGCCAAGGAATCAATGTATCGGGCTACGGAGCCCGATCATTGATTCCTCTCCCCCGCTGAAAAAGCGACAGCTTCTCTCGGAAGCTGAGCTTTTTCTGGCCGTCTTCTTCCTGATGCGTCACTCTAAGCGCGTGCTACGCTTAGAGTGACGTCATGTAAACCAACTCATGGCCGCCATCTTGTGGCCAAAAAGTAATACTACACCTGGAAAAAAAAAACCACAGAATTAAAACACATTTACATTATAAATCTATGGTTTACCTCCCACCCTCCCAAAAGTACCCTAATAAAATTTTTAGTATAAAAAAAACAAACATTACAATAAAAAAAAAAAAAAAAACATGTAAATATTTACCTAAGGGTCTAAACTTTTTAAATATCAATGTAAAGATGAAATATTTCTATATTTTTTTTTAATTTTAAACTTGTAAATAGTGATAAATGGAAAAAATGCACCTTTATTTCCAAATAAAATATTGTCGCCATACATTGTGATAGGGACATAATTTTAACGGTGTAATAACCGGGACATATGGGCATATACAATACGTGAGTTTTAATTATGGAGGCATGTATTATTTTAAAACTATAATGGCTGAAAACTGAGAAATAATGAATTTTTCCATTTTTTTTCTTATTCTTCCTGTTAAAATGCATTTACAGTAAAGTGGCTCTTAGCAAAATGTACCCCCCAAAGAAAGCCATAGGGCCCGTTCACACTGCACGCGTTTCCAGCCGCGTTTTGGAAACGCGTGCAGGTGGCCAAAACGCACGACATCAGACATTGCATAGAGTGCAATGTCTGATGTTCACACAGCATGCGTTCCGGACCTGTGCGGTCCGGGAACGCATGCTGCACGCAGATTTTACAAAAACGCGCGGCTGTCCCATTCACTTTTCAGTGATGGGATCAGCCACGCAACGCATACGAACGCGGACATGCGTGCGTTCGTACGCGTTGCGGTCCGCATGCGTTGCGGTCCGCATTTTGTAGTCTGAACGGGCCCTAAGGCTGCATTTCCACTTGTGCGGGGCGAATCGCCGCGGTTAAAATTCGCATGCGGATGCGAATTTCGCATGCGACTCTATACGAATTTTCATGCGAATTCGCATGGATGACGATGTATGCGAATTTAACCATGGCAGTGCTGGTGTGTTTTCCATTGTTTCTATGCGAATCCGCATGAAAATTCGCATGAAAATTCGCATGCCCAAATCTCATGCGAATTTCCTATTAAATACATTGTATGCGATTCGCATAGCGGTATGCGGTATGCGAATTCTGATGGCTCTGCCATGCGAATTTTTTCTGCACAGAAAAACGCAAAGGAATCCTGACAAGTGGAAACAGTCCCATTCACTTGTATTGCTATGCGAATTTTCATGCGAAAAACGCATGCGAATTCGCTATAGTGGAAATGAGCCCTAATTGGTGGCGGAAAAAACAAGATATAGATCAGTGCATTGTGATAAGTAGTGATAAAGTTATAGGCTAATGAATGGGAGGTGAACATTTCTCACGTGAAAACGACGGAACCTGAATGGGTTAAGTACTAATGATTTGAAAAGCTCTTGCTAATGCAATGCTATGGGGAATTGTTACAAAATCACATCTCTCCAGTGAGAACACTCACATAGGGTTACATTAGCAAGAGCTTTTGAAATCACAAATAGAGATGCTGGCGAACAGTTCGCCAAAGAATCTCTATGGGCCAGAACTACTTCCAGGTTGCTATGACCCGTAGTAGTACGGCTGGGCCGGCGGTGCACGTCTTTGATCGCGTGCCTGTTGCCGGGCACTCTCTGTGTATGTGTGACGTCACTCGTCGCCACAAGTGCAGAAAGTGCCCGGCAACAGGCGCGCAATCAAGGACACGCACCGCCGGGCCAGAGCAGCCGTATTACTACGGGTCATAGCGACACGGAAGTAGTACAGTCAGAGGTGTTCGCCGGCAACCGGTTCTAAGCTCTTGTAGTGTGAACCAAACCTAAAGGGTGCCTTAACTGACATGTGACTTAATGAAAGATAGAGTTCTGTGTTGGAGAGTTCTGTGTGAGAATAGTTTGATTTTAGCTGTATTGTTACAGCATTGTTGGAGTAGAATGTTGGTAATTGTCAAGTAGATTAAGTAAATAGTTCACATGGGCAATGTAGTTGCTAATTGATGCAAATTGACTATAATTTGTATTAAATGGGAGGCTGAACTAGGGATTTAAAGAGAACTAGAGGTGGATCTTCGGGGGCGGCAGATGGAACACAGAGACATGTTCTCTGCCTAATGACATGCCTCTGTGTCCCCCCAACCACTGCTGTCTGCCACCCACTGCCGCGCTATAGCGACAAGATTTATCGCTATCTCGGAGGTAAACGTTTAGGAGAGGAATTCCCTGTTTAAAACGGCCACCAGGGGCGTTCCTACAGGGTTTACAGAGCTGCCATTGGGCAGCTCTCTCCCTGCCTGTGCCTCCTGCCACTCCCCCGCCTCCCTGCACACCTCAGTGCAGTGTCACGCAAGGTAACGCAAGTGAAAGTAGGCAATTGCAGAGTTTTTTGAAGCTATCTGATCCGCCCAGCCCTGTGGGTCAGGTAGCTTTTTTTTTTTTTTTTTTTAAATCTACCTCCAGCTCTTTTGAACCTCCCTAGCGCTATTGACAGTTGCAATTCAATACAACACATGCTGTGAACAGTGCTGACGTGCATATGTCCATATACTCCTGCACTGTATACTAGACCCTTGCCTGGCACATTTTGGCAAGTTACAGGAAAAAGTTATGAAAATTAATTGGATCACTTTTTGCACAGAAATCCTGGGGAGATTGAAAGCCAGGGAGGTTAAAGAACACCTAAACGGCATATTAAAGGGAAGGTCCAAGCAAAAAAAAATGAGTTTTAATTACCTGGGGCTTCTACCAGCCCCATGTAGCCATCCTGTGCCCTCGTAGTCACTCACTGCTGCTCCAGTCCCCCGCTGGTAGCTTTCTGACCTCGGAGGTCAGGGCCACATTGCATACATTTTTACGCATTCCAGCTAGTGCAGGAACAAAAATGTATGCGTTTCACCACTAACGCGTAAAAATGTATGCGTTAATGTTCCTGCACTAGCGGGAATGTGTAAAAATGTACGCAATTCGGCCCTGACCTCCGAGGTCAGAAAGCTGCCAGCGGGGGACTGGAGCAGCAGTGAGTGACTACGAGGGCACAGGATGGCTGCATGGGGCTGGGAGAAGCCCCAGGTAAGTGAAACTCATTTTTGAGCCCATAGGGATTTCTTTGGGCTGGTGCACACCAAGAGCACTTTGAAAAGCGCTTGGCTAAAGTATTTGAATGGGATGGTGCACACCAGAGCGATGTGAATTCTCCCAGATGCAAACGCAGGTCCTGCAGCATTTCTGCTGATTTCTGAAGCGATTCAGCCTCAATGTTAAGAGTTGGAAAGTAGAAAATCGCTCTGAAAAGCGCTAGATCAGAGCGATTTTATTTATTTCCCCCCCCCCTTTCTTTCCCCCATGCAACTAAACACTGTGAGGGAGATTTATGAACGCATTACCGACAGTTTTTTCCTAATCTGTTCTAACCAGCAGGGAGAACAGTTCTGCATGATAAGAACCTTCTTAAATCCTAGGTAATAGTGGCAATTTAGCGTGACATTTCTAGAGCTGCACTACAGTTAAGAAAAGTGCAAATCCATCCCTAAACTGGTACAGATTAAAAGTGCTTGATAGCAGTTCTACAGATGTAGAACTGCAGGCTAGACATTTGTTTGGTGCATTCCCCCCCCCCCCCCCCGGACCCCCTCCTCCCTGAATTCCTCCCCAGAGCCTGCTGCTATCAATGCAGCAGATGTGTTGGTTACCTCAGCAACAGCAATTCGCCTCACACACTGCACTGTCTGAGAGACTCTTCCTAGCTCCTCCTATTTTACAACAGTTTTAGAAGGAATCTGCACTATTTAGTGATTTCTTAGGCTGTCTGAGACAGTTCTGCACGGGTTTCTGAAAACCTAAACAACTAATTTTGACACACACTCTTGATAAATGTCCCCCTGTAAACCTAGCCTGAATGTCTAGCGCAGGCATGAGCAAACTCGGCCCTCCAGCTGTTACGGAACTACAAGTCCCACAATGCATTGCAGGAGTGACAGCCACAGTCATGACTCATAAAGGCAAATGAATCGTGGGACTTGTAGTTCCGTAACAGCTGGAGGGCCGAGTTTGCCCATGCCTGGTCTAGCGTGTGCAAGATCTATAAGGCCCGGTTTACAACTGGCACAGATGGAAAACTGATTTGTGGAACAGTAGTGTTTTGTTAAAGGCCTCAGTTTTCTGCCCATGACCCCTCCGTTCAGTTAGCGCGCGGTCAATGCGACACACCTTTCGGTTTGGAAAATCACTGCAGATCCTAATTTGGCGTCCATGTGGCCGAACGGACCATTGTGAACGGGTCAATTAATTAGACTCTGAAGCGAGTCTAAATTCATTTTTAACATGCAGTCATGTTAAGGAGTATAACCCCTGCTAAACCACTGCTATCCCGCGGCAAAAGAGGGGTTTTTACCCTCCAAATCCCCCCAGCAAAATCCACGACTTGATCGTGGATTTTGCTGCCCATGGTGGCAGAGCTTTGAGCTGCAGCTCTGCCTCCAAGCACGTCATTTACCGTGCGGATCTCCGCCTCTCCCCGCCTCTCTCAGTGAAGGAAGATTGTGAGGGGCGGGGAGAGGTGGTGTTCAGCTGAGATTGATGCGCTAAGAGGCAGAGCTGCAGCCATTAGCTCTACCTCTTTCAGGAAGAGCTCCCTGGACACAGGAGGGATTGGGGGGGGGGGGGGGGGGAGAGGGGTATAAACCCCTCGTTCTGCTGCAGGATAGCAGAGGTTTAGCAGGGGTTATACTTAAAGGGGAACTGAAGAGAGAGGTATATGGAGGCTGTCATGTTTATTTCCTTTTAATTAATACCAGTTGCCTGGCAGCCCTGCTGGTCTATATCTCTGCAGTAGTATCTGAATAAAACCAGAAACAAGCATGCAGCTAGTCTTGTCAGATCAGACTTATAAGTCTGAACCACTGAAACACCTGATCTGCTGTATGCTTGTTCAGGGGCAATGGCTAATAGTATTAGAGGCAGAGGATCAGCAGGGCTGCCAGGCAACTGGTATTGTCTAAAAGGAAATAATAAAGACAGCCTCCATATACTGCATGTTAAAGTGAATTTAGACTTTCTTCACAGTCTCTTTAATGGTGGCCATACATGGTACAATTTTTTTTCATACAATCTTACCATTATATAATATAAGGGAACTGCCTAAATTATCCTTTCAGTATGTTCACTTAATTTACCGTTATACTACATAGAAATGGTAAGATTGTATGAAAAAATTGTACCGTGTATGGCTACCATAACAATAGATACGTTTGCATCCATTCCTGTCTGCTAAACCTTCTGGGTTTTTAAGACCAATTTGAACCAGGTCTAAAGGATACCTTAACTGATGTGACGTAATGATATACACATGGTATGTATAGTACTAGTCCAATTAAGAACTTGCCTAAAGGAGGGAACTTGGTAAAACAATTAAATTTTATGATCAGCACTTTCTTTTGTCCTCTCACTTAGATTGATTTAGCAAAAGCAAACTTTTTGCAAAAAAAAAAGGCCGGTTTGCACTAGGAGCCACGGCCGCTCTTGATTCTGCTGCAGCTCCCGGTTTACTGTGTAGCCGCAGCCCAAATCACTGCCATGCACTGCTATAAGGCTGAGACTGCGTGCTGCATTAAACTGTGGTGCAATCTGGACCGCCGCCCTCTAGTTGGCAGCATTTCCCCGCCCCACTCGTATGCTGGGAAACGCAGGTTCATCCGAATTCAGGCATAGTGGAAACGGTCCTCATGCCTCTTTCAGACGGGCAGATGACTGCTCTCCTGCACCAGCTGGGCGATATACAGGTGACTTCAAATACTTCTGAAATCATGCAAATTTGGGTTTAAAATGATTGGTCAATGTTCAAACTGCATGTATTTGCATAACAATTTGCATACATTTGCATTAACTCAGAACACTTTGCATCTCTTTGATCATCCCTACTGGTTATATGTTAACTTTTTAATAGCTTATGTAGGATGTTTCCTTGCGTGAATTGGCAGTTGTACAACTGCAATTACAAGCATGTGCTGGCAGGCGTACCTAATTAAGCTACCAGGAAATTTGGGCGCAGGGTTAAGCCGAAATACGGCCCGCCCTGTTCCTGCAAATGTCCTGGCGGCGTTAATTACTATTCCTCCTGCAGGCCACAATGGACACAAAGGAAAGACTTTAAAGACTACCTAAAGCCAAAAAAAGTTTGAACAGCAATACATATATGCAATCTATGCACTGTGTACAGTTAGATAAACATAAAAAGTTTACATCTGGTATATTGCAGTGCATAGAATAGACTCACATTTATATCTGCTGTAGCACCGCCATCTTGCTTCTCATGCTGAAGCCAGGGACAGTACACCCTCAGCTTTGTGCCTCCCCTCCAGCATTTGTCCTCCCCTCCAGTCTTCTGCCCTCCCCTTTGTGTAACTATGTCTGGGAAATCCCATGCAGATAGGAAGGACTGATGACATTGGGCTCTATTCATAAAACTTTCCCGCAAGTTTTCCGCTCAAAACAGCGGACTTTCCCGGCCATTTATCCAAGTGGGGATTCATAAAAGCTGTTCCCGCATGAAAATCTACAATCCCCAGCAGAGCGAGAAATTTCCGCCTTCTCCAGTGTTTTTCTAGATTTATCTAGAAAAAAGTAACAAAATGGCCATTCATAAAGATTAGAGGAAGCGGTATGTGGACGGGAAATACCGCTTCCTCTGATTTTGCGGATTACATACAAGTGAATGGGACAGACCTCCCAGAGAGAGCAGTGCACGGAGGGACTCTGCCGGCTGAAGTGTTTCCGCATGCCTTCCGACAGCTTACCGCCAGCCTTCAGCGGGAGATCTCCGCTCTTGCATCGCAGCTGGCAAGATTTTTATGAATTACCACCCAGAAGTCTAAAATACCGCTGCGGTATTTTCCCTCCAGGAGTTTTTTCGCCAAACATTTTTTATGAATAGAGCCCATTGTAGATATTATAACCTCCTGCAGCCGTCTCTAAATCATCTCTCTCCCCGCTGTGCAGCCACCAGCCTCTCTCTGCCTATCTTCCAGATATTCCTGGTGGCTGAATTGCACTGTTTTTTTTTTTTTTTATAGTAATTTGGGAGCCCAAATTACCGCCTGGGCGCCGCTTTAGACATAATTCCGGCGCCAAAATCTCCGGCGCGGTTTTTATTTGCTTTGGCTGGCCCTGCATGCTTTCATTAGCCAAACCGTACTTGTTTTAAGCAGCTTGTCGCCCCCCCCCCCCCCCCCCCCCCCCCCCCTGCAGTGTCAGGCTGAGAACACACTAGGCAGTACGGTGAAGGTCGTGATTTGCTGCATATGTTTGTGCATTTTTTTTTTTTTTTTTTTTTTGCCGTACATTTTCTTGCGTTTGCGCGTTTTCCCCGCACATTTGGTTTTTTGCGTGCGTCCGAAAGAGGGACAGTTGGGAGCTATGAGATCACCATCAGAAGTTGAGGAGAATCCCTGTAGTTCTCATTCTGTGCACAGAGCCATTGCGGCAGATAGCAGTAGTTACAATTGCCTGGCCATATAAAGTGAAGGACCACATGTTTCCTCTTTAGCGCTCTAGTTTATCAGGCTTTGTGTTAAAGAACTGCACTTACCCTTTATTTCTGTGCACAATAAAGCATCAGTAACATTCTGTCACTCTGGAGGAAAATGATATCCATGTTGGAAGCACAGGTCCCCTTTGTCCCCTGATGAGTGCAGCTAATGTACTTGGCAGTCCTTGAATGAAGATTTTAATAGCGTAATTCAAACAAAGGCTCGGGCCGAAGACAATGGATGTTTTTTGGCAATTGGGTAAAATAAGGAAGTACTTGTTAGCTGCTGCCAGTGAAATGATGTATTTTTATGCACTGCTAATCACCGGGTCACACTGCAGACACAACTTTCAAACATGGCCAGGAAACGGTACTGACTTCCCCTCAGCTTAACAGGCCGCTTCCTGCGATCGTCCCATTTACTGCAAATCACTGAGGCCACAATGGATATTAGTTGTGTAAAGGAGAACCCCGAAAAAAGTAAGTTAGTGGGCATTGATAAAGCGTAAGTTTTAAAGAGGAACTGTAACCAAGGATAGAACTTCATCCCAATCAGTAGCTGATACCCCCTTTCCCAGGAGAAATCGTTACCTTTTCTCAAATGGATCATCAGGGAGGTCTTTATGGCCGATATTGTGGTACACACCACACACGAAAATGCCGCCAGGAGACTTCGGCGCAGGATACAGCCAATATATGGCTTACCCTGCTCCTGCACACGTTCCCGCAGTGTTAATTACTATTCCCCCTTCAGGTCCATGTGGATGGTGGGGAATTATGTAATTTGGCTTTCAGCTATTGCTGAAAGTAACTTTAACTCAGACGTCTGACGGCGCAGAAGTTACTTACTGAGCGCCTCTATAGCCATAATTCCTATTACAGTCTATGATGGTGCCAGCTGCACTCAAATCTCCTGTGCTATTGCAGGGCTCGTAAACCATGTGCTATATAGGATGCATACATAATACAGGGAGTCCCTGAGATACAAACAACCTATCTTGTCTCATTTCATTGCACTCCCCCAACTTAGTGAGGAAATCCAGAGTATAGTGCAGCAGAAGCTGTGCTTTCACCTCTCCGCCAGCGTCCAGTGCTGTGCTTCCACCTGTCCGCTCGCCCTAGTGCCCAGCATCTCCTACTGCATGAAGCGTGATTGCACACTACATGCGGAAAGCCAGCACTAGAGGGAGCAGAAAACAGACAGGATGGTCGCAAAGGCACAGCACTGGTGTGTTGTTTTACCTGCAATGTGATTCTCCGTGGACTTCCATTACATGTGTAGCAAACGTGTTTTGCAAAATCGCAACCCGCATGCAATGTAGGTGTGAACCCTGTTGTATTATTAAAGGGAATTGTTTCACCATTGTTTTATATTCCCATAACCTACCGGTAGGTTTTGAACAAACCATTTTGGTAACTGCTTTACAACTGGCAACTAGCTAAAGCCCTGTGCACATACTAGTTAAAGGGGCACTATGGCGAAAAATTATGTTTTATAGCCACTGTACTATGCCTAGCTGTTTGTAGAGCATAGTGGCTTACATGTAGTGAGGCACAGGGGCTTTTTTTTTTTAAACACTGACATCACCTTGTATACATTATCAGTCACGTCGGCAGAAGTACCTTTCCGACGCCACTTAGCCTGTTCCATGTAGTTGTAGGGAGGCAACTTTCCCTGTTGCTGTAACTGACGTTACAGTTTTCCCCTCTCTGCAGCGCTGGAAGGTTTGTTCTAAATTTCAACTGCACGATCGTGCAGTTATAGTGATCCCCCATGAGCCGTAAAGAGTAGCAGCTTATGTGCTGTGAGGGGAGTAGAACGCACCCTCCCTCTTACGTGAGACGCAACTGCATGTGAGGAGGACTGTGGAGGAACGCATCATCATTACTGATGACGCTGCCCGGCAAGGACCCCTGTAGCTGAAGCTGGCTGGCATGTGCTGCGCAGACAGAGCGGCAGCTTGCAGAGCAGACACAAGCGCTGTAGCTGTGTCCTGCTAATTGTACAGTAGTTGTGATTGTTGTTTTTTTTGTGGTGAATTTTTTTTTTTACCCAATAGTTTTTTCAGTATTTTTTTTCTAAAGCAAATTGCAGGTAGTTATTCAGCCAGAGTAATAAAAAAAAATGAATAACTACCTGCAATTTGCTTTAGAAAAAAAAATACTGAAAAAACGATTGGGTAAAAAAAAAAATCACCACAAAAAAAACAACAATCACAACTACTGTACAATTAGCAGGACACAGCTACAGCGCTTGTGTCTGCTCTGCAAGCTGCCGCTCTGTCTGCGCAGCACATGCCAGCCAGCTTCAGCTACAGGGGTCCTAGCCGGGCAGCGTCATCAGTAATGATGATGCGTTCCTCCACAGTCCTCCTCACATGCAGTTGCGTCTCACGTAAGAGGGAGGGTGCGTTCCACTCCCCTCACAGCACATAAGCTGCTAATCTTTACGGCTCATGGGGGATCACTATAACTGCACGATCGTGCAGTTGAAATTTAGAACAAACCTTCCAGCGCTGCAGAGAGGGGAAAACTGTAACGTCAGTTACAGCAACAGGGAAAGTTGCCTCCCTACAACTACATGGAACAGGCTAAGTGGCGTCGGAAAGGTACTTCTGCCGACGTGACTGATAATGTATACAAGGTGATGTCAGTGTTTAAAAAAAAAAGCCCCTGTGCCTCACACTACATGTAAGCTACTATGCTCTACAAACAGCTAGGCATAGTACAGTGGCTATAAAACATAATTTTTCGCCATAGTGCCCCTTTAAGGGTTCTGCCTCTGACACAGGAGAGCAGGGATCGAATCTTGGCTCTTCCTGTTCAGTAAAGAGTCCTTGGGCTAGACTCCCCTAACACTGCTACTGCCTACTTAGTGCGTCTTAGTGGCTGCAGCTCTGGTGCTTTGAGTCCGCCAGGAGAAAAGCACAATGGACTTTGTATTCTACTATTCTACTTGCTCCTACGATGGTGCACTTTGCCCACAGTATAGTGCTAACTTGTAATATTGGGACTATTACTCCAGTGTATGATCTGGCATTGTGTGTCCTACTGCTTATTGCTGTATTGTTTTGCTTGTCACCTCTGCGTAACGCAGAGGTGACAAGCAAATACAATACATAATATACACACCCTCTCTTAGGGCTTGTTCGCACCTAGGGCGTTTTGCGGGTGTTTTTTTTTTTTTGTTTGTTTTTTTTTGTTGTTTGTTTTGCGCCAGGGATTTTTAAAAACTCAAAGCGCGTGCAATGATTCCTTGTGGGACCGTTCATCGTCCACTTTCCGCTCGGCAAAGCGCTGCCTGTACCATTTTTGGGGCGCTTTTTGCTACAATGGAAAGTATAGGGGAAAAAAAAGCTTGCAAATCTCTTTATCCGGTGATTATCCATCAATTGTGTTTGCACGTTGATGAATAAATACATCGTATTTTATTCTTTTCTGGGTTAAACAAATCGCTTTGAAAAAGCGATTAACACAAAATCGTAGCGTGCCGGGAGGGGAGAAAAGTGTGAAAATCGAAAATCACTGGCGTCAGTGATTTTGATTTTTAGATGTGAACAAAGCATACCGGTTGCTTGGAACAATCATTTGTAATATTTTATGTTGACGGACACTGTATTAAAGCGCTGCTTAAGTAGTAGAACAATACAATAGGTGAACATGATGAACCACTATGAGGCCGGGTTTATATCTATTTTTGTTCTTAAAAAAAAATGTACAATTGTACGGCCATGTGGCAGAGTGAAACGACATGGCCATATGCATAGCGCTGCCCCTTCGACAACCCCCCGGTAGACAGGAAGGACATCACTGGGATTCCCTGGGACTCCCATTGGTCCGCCCTTGCCGCCGCAATGCACCGCGTTCCGTCGTTTACACTATGCATGTCGCACATAGACTAGCTTTACCCCAAGCACTGTGCATTAAGTGTGGTGCTTATGGTAATGCGCTGTTGCTCTTGCGTTGGATTGGATGCTTCCGGCACACCGCAATGTACCACAGTAAGAGTGAAAGTCTCAATAGACATTCATTGCTTTTGTAACAAAATGGGGTGACTCATCTGGGGTATACCATGTATGTGCAAAAGGGGCCTCAACGTTTTTAATATCAAGGGACACCTGTATACTTGCTGTGTTTTCACCCAAGATGATTGACCAATCAGGGTCCATTCACAGTTGCTGTCAGTTAACAGACAACTGATTAGCAAGGTAATGATCAGGTTTCCTTATGGCTCATTTCACATTAGGTGTTTAAACTCAAGCTTTTCCACAATGCCCTGCTATGAATCAACTGATCAGTTAGGGCTGGTTCACACTACAAGAGCTTTTTAAGCACTAGTGATTTTGAAAAGCTCTTGCTAATGCAATGCTATGGGGGATTTTTACAAAATCACATCGCTCCAGTGAGAACACTCACATAGGATAACATTAGCAATAGCATTTTTCAAATCACAAAGCGCTTAGAAAAGCTTTTGTAGCGTGATCAAACCCTTTAAAATGCATCCGTTTAAAAAAAAGTACACTGTAGAAGAGATCACCCCCTATTTGTGGATTGGGTGTTGTATGAATGCGCATGCTGTGGGTTCAGGAGCACCCAGTTTTTGCATGGGATTGCATGGCTTGCAGTTACACTCAACGGACAGATAAGTGTCACCTTTTGCAGTCTGTACCCTTTAGAAGGTATTTAGTCTGTGGCTTGTTTTCTGGATCAGATACCTCCAGTCATCCGTGTGATCCTCCTGCACGCTGGAGCATGAAGCAGATAATGTCCTCAGCAGGGGACAACAGCTCAGCCACATTCATCGTGGGGTTGATGGTGTCAGTGGCTAATCATTAAAGGATAGCTGAACTGTTAAAAGAAGGCACTGGCCGTTCTGCCCTGACACTTCTACAGCAAGGACTGCACAGAAATACTTCTGCTATGAGAATGTCTCATAGCCTGGCTGCTGGAGCTATACTCACCTTTTACTAGGGGATAGGGCTTCCCAAATACCGACATGTTACTTGCTAAGCACTTACTGATAAGGCCCCACAGTGGATGAAAAGGAGCATCTCTGGGCCAGTCTGTAGACTTCATGGATGCTCTTCTTACATGATGATGGACCAACTAGAAGAAGCAATTGGAAAAATGAAATCAATTGATACCCGAGGGTTGAATGAGGTGTACATGTAATTCCATAGGGTGGGGGCAGCTCTTGAGAAGACCTGCAGGCGCGCATGGGAGTGAGAAATGTGCGGTGGTGGTCATGCAAGGACAAAGGCCTACTTTCCTCCTGGTATCTTCCAGTCTAGCGGGAAGCTGGAAATTTGAGCGCCTGCTTGCGGGAGAAGTTTGTAATTATCGGCAAGGAAGGGAAATTTGAGTGCCCGCTGCTTTCCCCTCCTTTCCGATAATTACAATGGACCTCTAGGGTGGCACCCTTTACTAGTAAAATAGCAGAATAATCAGCAAATTTACTGATATCGAGACTACTGGGTGCCCAAATTTCCAGCCTCCTTTTTTGACGTAAGCGCCCCAGGAGGCGGGCATGTTGATGCGGTGGATAAAATTCTTGCCTTGCAGAACTGGGTCCCCGGATTAAATTTTGGCAAGGGCATTATCAGTAAGGAGTTTGTATGTTCTTCCTGTGTTTATGTGAGCGTTCTCTGGGTACTCAGTTCCACTCACATTCAGAAAAACCTAGATGGCTAGGTTGATTGGTCCACCTCCATAAAATTAGCCTAAAGCAGGCCATACACTGGCCCGATTTGCGCCCGTTTCGACAGCAGATTCGATCACTGGGATCGAATCTGCTGCCAATCGTTCACGCTACACGCCGAATTTCGATCCATTTCGTCCGATCCCGTCGATCGTGCCGTGCGGAAAATAACCGTCGATCGCCCGCGGGTAAAGAGCGCATCGCTAGCGGCGTTCGAGTGCCCGACGACCGACGCAATAGAGCCCGCATACATTACCTGCTCCGCCGGCGCGACTGCAGTCTCCCGGTCACCGCTGCTCTGTCTGCGCTCTGGTCTCCAGGTCCGGCATGCCTCACTTCTTCTAGCCCGGCAGGAAGTTTAAACAGTAGAGCGCCCTCTACTGTTTAAACTTCCTGCCGGGCTAGAAGAAGTGAGGCATGCCGGATCTGGAGACCAGAGCGCAGACAGAGCAGCGGTGACCGGGAGACTGCAGTCGCGCCGGCGGAGCAGGTAATGTATGCGGGCGGGCGGGGGCAGCAGCAGCAGCACCACCACAACAGATTGTGATCGGTTTCAGGCTGAAATCGGTTCACAATCTGTTTGCTGTAAAGGTGGCCATACGATCCCTCTCTGATCAGATTCGATCAGAGAGGGATCTATCTGTTGGTCGAATCTGATGGCAAATCGACCAGTGTATGGCCACCTTAAGGCTGACTTCACACTGCAGATTGGCGGTGCAGTGGCCGCCCTGCACAAGAGACCTTCAGGCAATACCGCATTAGTAAGCGGTAATCCCCTTCTGGCATCCAGCCAAACAGGAAGTGACTCCATGTTAGGCAATCGGTGATGTGCACGGAAGCGTATTTTTAAAATAGACTTCTGCACATGCGTGACAGAACTGAGTTTTGTTTTTTTTTTTTCGTTTTATTTTCAATGTACGCGCGTTACCATAGACTTGCATGACTTTCGGTCCGGCCGCAGTTCGTCGCGTGGTGACATGGGTATTGAACGCGTTTGGGCACTTCTGGCGCAGTGTACCGCAATGTGGGGAGTGTGAACTAGACTAACATTAGGCTGGGGTGGGGCGCTGTAAATTTACTACACCACCTCAGTGTGAAAGGGCCCGTAGATTAGGATAGGAACAGAAGACCATGACTATGGTTGGGATTAGGGTCCTTTTTACACTAGCAACTGCTAGCGCTTGCGCTAAACGCTAGCGACTGCGATTCAGCAAGTCCCAAATTTTCTTCCGCGATTGCAACTTTACTATGCACTGCATAGCAAAATTGCGGTAAAAATTGATGCAAGGCACAATCGTGCTTTGGTAAAAATCGAATTGTGGTAGTGGAAAAGACCTACCGCAATTCCTATGTTATTTAGCAAACCCTAGTAATTTAAAAATCACTAGCGATTTGCGATTCAGCATCGCAATCGCCGCTAGTGGAAAAGGGCCCTAAGACAGTGACCTGACTATGTATGGTAAGTAAAAAGAGCTGTGGAAGATGTCGGCACTACATAAGTATACAATAGTGATAAGATCTTGTACGACTGCCATCAGAATCCATCAAATATTTGTGGGCTACTTAGTGTTCTCCCCAGGCTCTTTTAGCCGGGTGCTCCACCCGGCTAATTTTGGTGAGCACCCGGCTGTTATCGACTAGCCTCCTCATTATTTTCCTATGCTGTAAGCAGAGTTGCACTGGCCTTGCATTCCCCCGGTAGCGCCCCACCCGGCTACTTTTGCATGCCACCCAGCTGGAAAAAAATTCTGGGGAGAACACTGTACTTACAATGTACACTTTGGTACTTCGGCCCAGTGCTGGAGCACTTCCGGGTATCTGCGACGTACAATTAAATTGTTGGCTGTTCTGCTGGTGGGTTGTGCATGCTGGCTGTAATATCTGCTTCCCGTCATGGAGAAGCAAATGTGGTTCTTTTCTTCCATGGGAATTTCTTTCTCCTTTTTCTTTTCTTGTTGTTGTTGCTTTTTCAGCATTATTGGAACACCCTTGCCATCACTGGACTGCCTCCACAGCTCTAGACTGAGAACCAGGGCTAACCCAATTACAAATGGTTACTCGCACCCCAGCAACCGCTACCTCAGCCTTTTGCCATCAGACTCCCGCTACAGTTCCATCCCCACCACAACATCAAGGCACAGGAACACTTTCTTTCCCCAAGCTGTCCTACTCCTAAGTCTACATCCCAACCAAATCCTCTCCCAATCAATCCACACCATAATCCCCCAGCCCTCCTTTATCTGTATTATTTTGTACCACTTGCACTAATTTAATCTTTCATGTCTAATTGCACTATTGCCAAACCTGTGTTTGCCCAAAAAATTCCAAGTGCAACCCCTTTTCGTATTTCTACCACCTAACAGACATACCAGACTACTAACAAAAAAAAAACAGTTTGGCTTTGGTAGTTCACACATGTTCTCCAGTTTGGCTTTGGTGGTTCACGCATGTTCTCTAGTGCAGCGTTCCCCAACCCTGTCCTCAGGGCCCACCAACAGTACACGTTTTGCAGAAAACCACTAACCTGCACACAT